>NC_139353.1:53162849-53762849 GCF_055883805.1 Amblyomma maculatum
TGGCTCCGCAAGGGACAAAACGACAGAAGAGACGAAGAAAGCGGGCTGTTCCGACTAGCATCTACCGCCCCCAGGAGCCGAGCAGCCTAGCGATTAGCGGCGCATGCTTTTTCAATGGGCACTAGCTTGAGAAAGCCTATACTACTACTACCACTACTATTACTATTATTATTATTATTATTAGTAGTAGTAGTAGTAGTCGTAGTAGTAGTAGTAGTAGTAGTAGTAGTAGTAGTAGTAGTAGTAGTAGTAGTAGTATAGAGGAAGACTCGTTTCACTAAGTTGGCACTGAATTGTCTGTAGGTAACGGCCAAATTAACTGGCTAAATATTACATTCACAGTTTTAATTATTATTGATAATAATATTCATTGGTTCACAGGAAGGGAAAGGCGCGGTATCTGTCACACTTGTGTCTGTGGACACCAAGGGATGAAGGTGTCCACATACACAAGGGAGGAAGAGAGAAAGAGGAGCCGTAGCGGGGGGGGGGGGGGGCTACGGAGTTGTTCAGGTGTCCACAGACACAAGTGTGACAGATACTGCGCCTTTCCCTTCCTGTGAACCAATTATTATTATTATTTATTAAAACTGTGAAGATAATATTTAGCCAGTTAATTCGGCCGTTAACTAGACAATTCAGTGCCAGCTTCGTGAAACGAGTCTTCCTCTATACTACTAGCCCCGCCGGGGTGGTGCAGTGGTAAGACGCCCGACTACTGTGCCGGAGTTCCCGGGTTCGAACCCGACCTCGGCGGCTGCGTTTCGATGGAGGCGAAACGAAGAGGCGTCGTGTGCTGTGCGATGTCAGCGCACGTTAAAGATCCCCAGGTGGTCGAAATTACTCCGTAGCCCTCCACTACGGCTCCTCTTTCTCTCTTTCCACTTTCATTCCCACCTTCCTCCCTTCCCTTACGGCGCGGTTCGGGTGTCCACAGAGCAAGTGTGACAGTTACTGCGCCTTTCCCTTCCTGTGAACCAATTTAATTTAACTCTATACTACTACTAGTACTAATGATAATAATAATTAGCAGAGAAATATTACTGTGCATAATTATTATTATTAATAATATTTAGTAGTAGTAGTAGTAGTAGTAGCAGTAGTGGTAGTAGTAGTAGTAGTAGTAGTAGTAGTAGTAGTAGTAGTAGTAGTAGTAGTAGTAGTAGTAGTATTATAGGCTCCCTCAAGCTAGTGCCGCGTCCAACGGGACGCCCATTAAAAAAGCATGCGCCGCTAATCGCTAGGCTGCTCGGCTCCTGGGGGCGGTAGATGCTAGTCGGAACAGCCCGTTTTCTTCGTCTCTGCTGTTGCTTTGTCCCTTGCGGAGCCACCGTACCGAGCAATCCCAAATACGCGGTCGGGTTCGAACCCGGGTGTCATCTGCTGATGTCGTCCCATTGAAATGCATGGGTTCGTTTTCCTGAAACCTCTTTCTCGCCGCGAGATCGACCTAGAGGTGGCGCCACCGTCACTCCGGTAGTGTGGATCGGCAGCTTGCGGCGCTCGCAGAAACGCACGCTGCGTAGGTCTGCTTCCGAGTTTACGGCGGGTTTGTTGCCGATGAAAACGTGTCTTCTGCAGTATTTCTGCAATATTGCATAAAAAATCCAAGGATTTCACCAATGCAGCAGAAGAAGTGCGGATTTTAGAAAAACAAAGCACGCAATCACCAGACTTCCAGATTTACTTCGCACGTTTCTTGCGCTGTACCGCGCTCGCGCGCCTAATGCTTGGGCCTGCCTAAGACAGCTTTGTTTTTCTTATCGACTTTTAAACAGTTTGCGCGTCTCATGCGAGTGAGACCGGCGAATTTAGTGTCAAGCCCACGCAGATACCTGCAATACTTTAGATTGAATCGAGAAAGCCTGGTTCATTATATCGTACTTAACTCGAGGATTAAGCAGGTTAAATGTAGCACTGGCAGCGCACTGCATGGCGAGTCGCTTTAGACTGAGTGCACATCAACTCTGGCCCAGACAACCACGCACAAGCATTCCCCAAATATGAGATCACGCCGACACTATACAGGAAACCTCGGCGCACAGGAAAGCTGATTGTTCACGTGTACAGTGCAGAGTGGATTGAATTTGCCGAGATGCTTTTTGCGGCCACTGTCACAGAATGTGACATATAGCGTATTACTGCATGTGCCACTAACTGTAAATGATTTCCTGAAACCGAGGAAAGTATAAGGAATTTCTCATGTGTGTGATGGTAATATATATAACGGTAAATTAGTAGTGTAATTATTTTGTTTTGCAATGCCAATCAATTTTACCGTGTGAGAGAACTTTAACACACTTGACAGAATTTACAATAATCAGCGATTAATTTTCAGTAACGTTAAAGTGCAAGCTACGAATTACTCGCTGCGAATGCATCGTTATAGACTGCGCATGGGCACTGTCATGTTTTGGGAAGCAATTTTACAGGCTGAAAATTTCTTTATCACTAATTATTTAGCAGTGACTAAATCTTATGCGAAGTAAAATATTAGGGTTGCTTCCAAAACAGATGCTGGATATAAAACTATTCCGAAAGAAATGGAGGTCATCTTATCATGCGGCTATAAAGATGTATTTATTCCCGAACTAAACACTGATATTTAACCCCTCATGATGCTGTTTTACTCCCCTTGTCAGAAACGACGAGTTTGCTCGGAAGACAGCACTTGGACGAAAAGGGATTATAATGATTATAATAGGCTACCAGTAAAGTACATTAATCTAGGTGTATTATGTAATATTTAGGGTAACAATTAGGTGCAGGGAATATGTTTCTCAAACATTCGAGCATTTCTCTAAAGCAAAATTTGCTCACTAAAACTTTTGCGGATGCACAAAAGCCTTCAACAACAACAAAAAAAAAAAAGAAAAAAAAAAAGAAAAAAAAAAAAGAAATGCATATTGGCCCGGGTTGAACGCATGAAAGCGGCATCGGCTATGACGGATGATTGCAGAGGCTGGTTTTGGTGTCGTTTTTTTTTTTCATTATTAACACCACATTTACCACGTGGGATTGTTTATTGTGCAGTCAAATCCCACAGCAGAGGAATGCCTTTCGAAACGGTTGTGATTGAATCCCCTGTTCTCGAAACCAGCAGTCGAGCGCCCTTACCATTGAGACACCGTGACAGAGGTTTAAAAGAAAAAAAAAAAAAGAAAAGTACTCACACAACTCTATCGTGAATACAGCAGGCATAGTAGGCATAGAGTGGTCTGTTCAAACTGCATTCTGCTATATGAAGCAGTCTGCGGTGGCATATGTTTCATTAGCTGCGGTATTCCAAACAGAAACGGGAATATGCGATTTCTGAGCGTTTGCATTAACTTTTATTGACGACAGCGACCTGTTTTGCTTTGACACGATGGTAACGACAGTACCACTTCGTTTGAAACATTGCATGTCAAAGGATCTCACGCGCCGAAGACCGCGATGAATGATGTCCTTATCCAAGCATGACATACTCGATACGGACAAGTATTATTTTTTTTAATGAAGCGTGGGGTTATAGACTATTCATATTTATTTTGCAAGAGGCATATAGGTAAGCAATAGCTCACAGTAACCGCGAAACAAACAAAAACACTCCTGTACACGCCGCACGCGCGCGTTAATCACTGCGGGCTGGCACGCGACGCGAAAACGCAACGTTTTCGCGTCGATGTGCCAGCCCGCAGTGATTAACGCACCCACACTGAGTAGGATTCGCCGCTTAGCCGCAAGGTGGCGACTCTGCTCGATCTCGAGGCCAATATTCTCATGCAAAACACGGCGCAATTCAAGGCTTCCTCTGGCTTCACTTTCAGGCGCCCGATGCGAGAAGCGTCATTGGAGGCCTTTAGTTTCATCCAGTTACGCTGCCCGCTTTTTTTTTTTTTTAATTCTTGGGTCAGATTACTCGAAACACCCTGTGAAATAGCCTAAGTTCAATCGCGATAGTACCGTGGTCTTGTGGTTGGCTGTTGCATATATGTTGTTGCTTGATCGATGCACTCAATTTTATTTAGTTCCATTGCGGCATTTCAGATAGCGAATAATATATTTGCTCCCTTTTCGGTGTTTCTTCTTCTCATTCCAAGTAACGTTGATGTGTCTGATTTTTGGGGCCTCTTATATATAGTTGCAATGTAGGTCCCGGCTCCCGAGCACCCAGTGCCGTTCAGGAGAATCACTATCACTCGCGCCCCCGACCTAATCTTTCCTTATTCAGACATATAATTCCTATTTCTGGCCCAATTTCACTGCAGCAGTCTAAAAAAAAAGTAAAAAAAAAATATTCTCGAAGTTCTGTAAAAATCCGCGAGCATTCCTTTTTTACCAAATTTTACTTCTAAAATATCTTGAATCAGGGAAATTTCACCAAATGGAACACCCCTGCTGTCTCCTCTTAACTTACTGAACGGGCCTGGAGTACAGAAAACAGTACGTACTGCAGAATCGTTCCACATCTTTTTTGCGTATAAGTATTGCGAAATAAACCGAAATGTACTGAGAAGGCGGCGGTTACCTAGCTTTGGCACATCGCTTGCCTGCAGCAACATAGTCAATACCGCGTTGAGCGGTGCTTCATAGCTTAAACGACTTTGACTGTGACACTGCGGATGGGAAGCAGGAAATAAAATGAAAAGCAAGGAATGCATAATACGTATGCATGTTCGTTGCATCGCGTCTGCAGACATCCCCTTCAAATGCAGCAATGCAGATTATACTTGGATAAAAGCTGAACTTTTAAACAGAAATGTTACGCTGCAGCAGCGTGGAAGTTGTTGTTGTGGCTGTAGGAAGAAGGAAAAGAAAATACAGGGGCCTGCTACTGGCTCTGTAGCTGAGCCACCTCCGCTGCCTCGTGCGGACAGAAGAAAAAATAGAGAAGAAAGAAAAAGAACAGGGGGAGAAAGACGCGCGCCGCAACAGCAGCCGTCGTCCACCACCGAAGCGGTGGCGGGTGCAATGACGGCATACAACAGATAAAAATTCGGTGGATGGCTAGACCCCGCCGCAAGCGGCGTTGAACCTACCGTCCCAACCCCGCAGGGCCATGAGCAGCCACCCCGACCAGCGTGGAAGCAGGCGCCACGCAAACGCCGTTGCGCCAGGGCGCCAGGCCGAGCGGTGACGTAAGTCACGTGAGAGCATTGAGAGCATCGTGAGAGTAACAAGGGACCACCCCCCCGGACCAGGGTGTTGTGAGGTCTGCCTCGGCGCTGTCGGCGCCACGAGAGTCGAGTGCCATTGGCCGTTGTGTGCGTCGTGCGCTGTGTGATCGCGTTGTTACCGGCAGTGAAAATCTTGTCTCTCGAATTGTACCGGTTGTGATTACTTCAACGCAACGTACTAAGGTCAGTCTGCCCCTCACGGCTCATTTTGTTGTTGTCGGCGACAGTGTTTTGTGGCACAGCTCTGTTTTAAGCACCTGTCATTCGCTCTCCGTGAATCGCACCCACGCCCAAATACGGGCAAGGACAGAAAAATTATGCCCATATTTGTCGTTACATTGGCGCCGCTGTACGCACCTGGGCTTATGTTTGCCAGTTCCCAAAGGTTTCATTCACAGATCATGTTCACATCTGACTTTTGATAGTAATGAAGTGCGCATGGTGAAGGCCTTCGAGTCGATAGGTAGTGGGTTCGAAGGCCTTCGAAATGCCCGTGTGACAGCGGTAGGATGTAGGATGCTGCGCATTCAAGAATGCATCACCAAGTCGCCCTGCGTAGAAACTACTGTCGACTGCGTCCGCGGGTCCACGCATCGTTCATTTAATCGACTGAAGGTGGCCTTCCAAGATTTGTCCATGAATATGAGCTGGCCATTCGCAGTTGAGCATGCACTATCATTTCGGTCATGGCCACTGGTCAACGCATGTATTATTCAGCCAAGGCTTCGTCATGTTTCTGCCGGGTAATGGACGATTACAGTGTGCATTTACGCAACGAAAATTTCTAAGGGGAGCCGCAGACGGGAAGCATATCTGTCGCGTCATAATCCTTGTCAGTGTCACGACCAGAGTTGCTGAATGGCAGTAACTTTCTCTGCCAACTTTTGCTATGGATTTCTTACATGATTAGCTACCTGTGTCATGTTTGTATGGCTTGTGCGTATTTTGATTTCTGATGACGTAGGAACATACCTTCAAACCGCAAAACTTGATGCAAAGCCCATTGGTTGCGTATTTTATGACGTAGGTAGTGGTATTTATCCCAGAGATTGTATGCATGCAAAAGCAGGTCACGTCTGATAACTTTTTTTAATGGTGCTCTGTTTCTGCTAGCCCTGAGCACTCACTATGGTACTCGATGTCCCAACCCAAATACATGCTTAAGAATAAACAAAACATAGGATGAAAGATTTTTCAGGCTTTTCGATTCTCATTTGTGCTCAGACTCCAGCAAGTGCTGCTCATGTATTAAGGCTTCCCAGTTGACTTGGTCTTTGTTGTGGTGCACAGATGGCTGTCAACATTCAGGAAGCCGTGGCCAAGAATCTCTTGGAGGCCTCTAAGGTCATTGAAGAGCAGATAGATGCCGAGATTGAGAAACTCGACAAAATGGCTGATGACGACCTCGAAGGTATCTTTTCCATGATCAGCTTCTGTTTATGGTGGTTTATTGCATTAGTTGCATGACAGGGGAAGTGTAGACCTTAAATTGTCTTATTATTTTGTGTTTCTTTCGGCCCTCACATATTATCCTCGTAATACACCAGGCTTAAATAATCACCATGGCCCTTATCCCTCTGTTACATGTTGACATATGCATTTACACAGAACTTACTGTTCCCACAGTGGAAAGGTTATTGTCTGCATTTACAAACATTGGAAAGGATGAAGGGGAAGAGAAGTTGCAAACAATATCAGCATTGAAACTAAAATGTTGCACACTTCATTTGCACATAAATGACTGCAACCCTGCATCTGCTTCAGGACTACGGCAGAAGCGCCTGGATGCCATGAAGAAGTATGAGAAGAAGAAGCGTGAATGGCTGCAAAAGGGCCATGGCGAGTACTCGGAGCTGGCCTCCGAGCCCGACTTCTTCGAGGCGTGCAAGACCAGCCAGGATGTGGTCGTCCACTTCTACCGCCAGAGCACCTTCCGCTGCAATATTGTGGACAAGCACCTGGCCATTCTTGCCATGAAACACGTCGAGACACGTTTCTGCAAGATCAGTGTTGAAAAGGTAGGCATTTCCAGCTGCAGTGGTGAGAGGTTGGTATGATGTACAGCCACCCAAATCATGGCGCACGTGAAGGCCACATTTTCTGTGATTTGGAGCGTTAAAAAGGAGCTAACGTGGGAAATGTCCAGGAATAAGCAAGGGTTGACCAAGCCCTTGCTTAATCCTGGCTTTACAGCACGTTTAATCCCATCTAATGCGCAGGAGCACGAAAAAGGGGGCCATTGCTCACACCCGTTAAAGATTTGGGCGGCTGTACCAAAACGTGCCACCGGCCGCTGCTTATCTCTGCGTAAGCATGAAACGGTTGGCAATGAGTTGTTCGGTGCCACATGGTGCTGTGTATAGAAACTTCTGCTTTGTAAATTGCACTCGTTATTCTATATTGCCTGGTATTTTGAGATTTGTAATACTGAAAAATATTAAATGTAAACCAAAGGCCTTCAGAAAGGGATTTTCTAAATGTTCATAATTCTGCAGAGTCATTGATTTGTCCTGTGTTTTAACAAGATTTGACTGCAGCTAGTGCCAGGCAATGCTGAAGAACCCGATCCCACTCTTAACATCATTATGTTAATGGCCCTGTTGTCCAGAAAATCCGGCATCGGCACTGTTGCTGTTTTCAGCGTCGACACTGGCATTTTGAGCGAAAAATCACGAGCATAGCCCTGACAGGGCAGGTGACATGACTAGGCACTGATTGGTTGGCAGGTTGTGTGGCATCACAAGACCTCTAGACATGGAAGAGTAAGCAGGCATTGCCAACTCTGGCTTCTTCTTTGAGGGGGGAGTCGAACCCTCTGGGACGCTTGAATCCCGAATCAAGCACGCTACCCCTAGGCCATAATGTGGCTTGGTTAAAGCGGAGTTTTATGTCTATGGCAGGCGGTCTGTTACATAACGTGCTAGCTCACAGCTGCATGCTAATGAGTGTGCGTGAGATAATAATGGCACCCGTTAAAGGATTAGTGATTAAGGAAATATCAAAGTGAATTTACGCAAACTAGGACTTGCGAGCGGATTAAGGAAAACACTGTCACGCCATACCTTTAAAGGCAGAACTTAAGTATGCCCATAACGTTTTCGTTTTAGGTGTAGCTAAGTCGGCCATTACCGTAACTATTTTTTCTTTTTTATGGAAGGATGGTTTTTCTATTTATTTTTTTTTTAAGTTCTGAGCCGAGTCTTTTGTGGGGACAGCTCCCGGATAGTCACTCTAACCTTGCTGTCTCGCATCTGTTGTGCACAGGCTCCATTTTTGTGCGAGCGCATGAAGATTCGTGTGATTCCCACCATCGTGCTCTTCAAGGACTTCAAGTCGAAAGACTTCATCGTGGGCTTCGACGACCTTGGCGGCGTGGACGACTTCAGCACAGAGATGTTGGAGTGGCGCATTGCGCGTGCCCACGTCATCAACTACTCTGGAGACCTGAGCACACCCCCCACTCAGGCGCAGGAGCGCAGGCCCCTGCTTTCCGTTGAACGCAAGACCATCCGTGGGTCTGCTGAAGACAACAGCGACGATGATTGATGCCATGTGAACAAAGAGATGGGCTGGGCTCGTATATGCATCTATTGGGAGTTGGTCTGTTTCCAGTGGCCTTCACTCATCATTTCTCGCTAATATTTGAGTCGGGCTATTTATATGCAGTTTAGTGAGGGAGGAAGAGGGAACGGATGCTTTTTTTTTTTTACATTTTTTGCATTTTTGATATGCAGTACTAGTAGAAAAAAAGTAATATGTCGAAAAACTTGCACGAAAACATTTCACCTGCAGGACTAACGTTTTCATATTCGTAAAGTGTCTGTCCTGAATTTTTCTCTCATAAGACAATTATTGGCGATTGAAGCATTCTAGATACTTTCCAGCATTCTTACCAAATGCTTATATGTCTTGGCTAATTCATACATTTCCCAATAAGCACTTGGCAGCAGTTATGCTTGTTGATAAGTCTTGTCTGCTTGGAACTCGAGCTCTGTTCTCAAATTCAAGCAAGATTTGGAAAGCTCTGTTGCTTACAGTACTTTTTCTATTGAAGTTTGCTCTCGAGAGATGCACAATGTAACATATATTGCAGTTTTGTATTCCTAGGTGAACCGCTACAATAGCGGGTGAGTAGTACTGTAAACAAGACAGCCAAGTTGCAAATTGTTTTCAAAAGTTGCTGCGGAATTCGTTCCAAATGCCATTCACAGTCTCGATGTGCTGTCTTGTGTTCATTCTGTTTAAGTTCTGTTTTCACAAAAGCCGAGAAAGGTCCCGTGTAATTTTTTCTGCATACATAATTTTTAGCAACAGCAAGTTCGTCACTGTGAATGGCCACAAGTTTAAGTAAATAGGACTTGTTTTGTTTCAATGTCTAGAACTTTTTTCTTTATAGGCACTCCCATCCCTCACTACATCATTTTCTTAGTCTCCAATAATAAAGATTGCTCTTGCTGCTCGTCCTGCGATTGAAAAGTATTTTTCCTGTGTTTTCCAATTACATAGGACAGCTGAAATCTTGTGATGTATTGAAGTGATTATTTGTCTTGTAGATTGCATCTGGGGCACTCAGTGCTCTCAAGTTGATTTGAAATTTTTCACATTCTCATAGGGCTAATTAAAAAAAGCCAGGTAAATGGCACCTTGTTGGAAACATTCTAGTCATCGTTTTTCAAAGTGATTTACCACTTTCAAATCACGATTTCTTCTGAAGCATATTGAAAGTGTCTTCACTTTGCACAATTCTGAAGCATATTGAAAGTGTCTTCACTTTGCAGAATGAAGAAAAGAACAGTGGCACTGTTAGAGACAAACAGTAAGAGCATCCAAATCCTATATTTTACCCAAAATGAATGAGAAGTTGTGGGTGCACTAGAGTCATCGCTAGTGACAGCATTAGAAGCAATTTTGCTGCTACCGGTTCCTGTTACAACCCAATGTTGCCGTAATTATCCGTAATTGTTTTCAGTGTTAGAAAAATATAAGAATAAAAGTATTTTTTTAGCAAATGGTGATCATTTTTAGCAATCCGAGGACTAGTACTAGCGGTACTAGCTAGTAAGGGTCGTATGTATGGCCAAATACTGACTATAAACAAAATGGCGCCTGTGCTGTCACGGTTGCAGCCGGCTCATACGAGTTTTTTTAACTACGTATTACACATACGAGTTTTTTAAACTACGTATGTATTACGAATGTGTCACTTTTTAGTTAATATAAGAAATTTTTATTTGCAAAACGTACGCTAACTGACATAAGCGCTGGGAACGAGAGTATTCATTCCATCGCCGAACGCAGGTCGAATGAGTTGTGGCGAACTCATTACGTTGCGAATGGAATTAGGAGGAACGCCATTAGTTTTCGCGTGTGTGGCACCATGCGAATGGCATTAACACTTAAGGCATTAGGTGCTTTATGTCATTTTTTGTGCCCGTGTGGCAGCGGTATAATGGGTCCAACCTGACAACAGCTATCTAGCTTATCGGCACTTGCAAACTCACCCACGCCACATGGTCTTCCTCAAGTTACTGCTGTACAGCAAACATCGGCACATCACACAGGGCATTCACAAATTTCTTGTATTCAGTTACAAATTTTCACTGCAGCTTTTCGAAGAATTGTTACCTCTGTACATAATAAATAGCAATATCTCTCACTGAACTGGAAGGTGCCCAGTCATTAAGTCCTCCCCAGGATGCGTATTTGAAAGCACAGCCTTTTATGGAGCACCTAAAACTGCAGACTGTCATGTTCTGCGTGGGATATGTAAACTCACAGGAATAAAGACACTAAAACCTTTGTCTATGACATGCGACAAGAAATTCACCTACACAATTGTTTTTCTCGCGCAGTTTAGGTTTCAGCCTACGACGACAGCTGCGATGTTATTGATAAAATGGGGTCATGCAAGACATTGCGTAAGTTGCGATACAATTGCTGCTAATTCACTTTTGTTATTCAGACTTCTGGACAGGTGTGCTTAAGAATTGACTCATAAATTTATCTCGCAGCAGTGTTTTCTGAACACCGTACTGCGCATTCAACTGTGCCACTGCTCTCCACCGTTTTGGTGTAGGGTCTAGCCAGAATACATACGAGCATACATGCTCAGTACAGTCCTGTATGACATTAAAAGTGGTGCACTTTCCACTGAAGAAGGTTATGTTCCCACAAACCTTATGGCATTCTGTGTCCAAGAGCTCCTAGTCAGGAGGTGCCAAGAAAGACTGCAACGCATCTATGTATTTTGCATTTTTATCGTAAAAAACTAAAATTTTGCCACTTAAACCGCAGGCTCGTTTGCGGTGAAACTGCACACAAAACGTGTGTTTTGGTAAGTTTTGTATGGTGTCAAGTTTCAAAACGATACCTGGTTGAGCCGTGCATTATGTAAAAGCGCAATCCTCTATGCCTAGATCGACAAATCGAAACCCGCAAACAGTTTTCCGGCTGGAGGGTGGCAGTGGCGCCATCTATCACTCAATTAGCACGCCACCGCTGCTTTCCCTTTCGCACTGTAGACTGGCATATTGCAGCTCCACACTCCACATCACAGTGAAGCAAAGACTGAGCATCATAGAAGAATAAAACAATAAAACTGCAGCACACAACAAAATAATCGAAAAAAATGGTTCAGGAGTTCGCGATGCCATCCTCCAAAACTTTGAGAAGAGCCATGAAAGCATGCAATATTAGTTGAATTCGATCCTGCAAGGCTTTGAGGAGAGCCACGAAAGCATGCAATATTATTTGAATTGGATCCTCCAAGGCTTTGAGGAGAGCCACGAAAGCATGCAATATTAGTTGAATTGGATACACGGACTGAAAGAGATAGTACCATTTTATTGATAAAACCTAGTTAAACCAGTTGTTCCTGATATTTTTTTCCACTAAGTTGGGTGAAAATGTTCGAAGCACTTTAGCTGAAGCAGGTGAAACTTCCCCGGAACAGCGCATTGAAAGGGGCCGCGCACCTTGCAACACTCCGGTACTTTGTCATGGCATTTTCCACTGAAGAATAAGAGATGGCATCACCACCTCCCATCAGTGAGAAAATTGTGTTTGCGGGTTTCGGTTCATCAATTTCGACGTAGACGATTGCACTTTATCATCACGCACGATTCAACCAAGTCGCACATGATGAGAAATAAACTCAGCCAAGATAGAAAAGTTACCGAAATACAGAAGCTCCATGTGCAGTTTTACCACAAACGAATCGGCAGTTGAAGCGGGAAATTTTTCTTCACGAGATAAACATGCAAAATACTGTATAGGCAGCCCATCCAAAGGAAACAGCTAGAGCAGCTTTTGCATTGTCCAAAATACTTTCGTAATTCAGCCGCTCAACAAATACTTTGCTCTTTAACATGAAACAAACGATGGCTCTCAGCTCTCCGCTTGTTTGGCGCATGATAGCTATATAGTTGCTTATGCGCCGTAAAACCCCAAATAACTATAACTAACTAACCAACCAGTGTTTATATAGTAGCAGCTGTCACATTTCCCTTCATGCACATGATTTCTAACTTGATGCACCACACACCAATGCAAGTGCAAAAAGAGCTCATTATCCAAAACCCATCGCAGACTCTCTTCCAATAAAATAAAAATAAAAGCTATTGCATTTTAAAGGTTCAAAATATTTTGACGACAAACCTTAGCCAGTGGTAAAACGCAAACGCAGTGTCTCACTCATCACCGATTCAGTAGGCAACGAAACCAAGATGAAATGCAGTAAGTGTGCTTAGTGTTTCATCTTTATTTTCCTTCAGCAATGACTGGTGCCCATACAGACACACCTTGTGCACAGAACCTCCCGGCCATGGATATACAGTTGTGCAACGAATGACTTGGTCGCTCCATTGCCGCTGTTTTATTTGCCGAGCACACACCGCTATACAACAGATGCCGAGACACTCCAAAGCTCCTGCACGCGTACGAGCGTGTGCTCTCCGGGACTATTTACGCAGCCAGCGTGGTCAACAGGAACACGGGCAGAGGCAAGCTGGCAATGCATGAATGAACTATGGCTGCAGTCACGTGTCTTCTCGGCCCTTTTCCGGTTGCTGCCGCTGAGCGATCACAGAGTTGACACAGCCCGTGTACAGAGTCAACAAAAAACTTGAAAACAAGCGGTCATAATACATGCACAAGGAAAAACGGGATCTTTAAAACTCTCTTTCAACAGGAACACATTGTGCATAGCACAGAAGACTGAACATCTGACATACATGCTGTGACTAGATAGGGCACTGCGCCCCACACGAGGGCAGCCAGGGGAGGTGTGCGCGGCACAGCAGCACACTCAGTCCGAGTCGTCGCTGGTGGCGGCGGTGGCAACAGCAGCAGCCACGGTCGTAGCTGGCTCATAAGGGGGCGCTTGCTGGGCTACGGCGGCCAGACTAGAGATTTCAGTCTCTGAGGGGGGCACTTCACCCGTCTGCAGCTCTATTTCCACTCGGTACTCGTGCTTGGACAGGTAGCGGACATATTTCTCCGGCGGATTTTCGTTGGAGACAGAGATGGACCGCACTGTGGTGTGCGACACACTGGTCGCCGGCATGGTGAACTCGACGGCGACGTGTTGTTCGAACGAGGCGGGAATCTGGTCGAATGAGGTCAGGTCTAGTCGCAGCAAGAACAGCTGGGTGGTGTAGGCACCTGCACGCAACGGAGCGCCGACAAACCGTCATGCTTTGCTCACGACGTCGACGACGTTGTGATGGACTTTGACAGAATACTGGTGCATTCACTCAAAGGTTTTGTTCGGGTAGCAAAGCTGTCCTCCAAAACGGCCCACCAAATTGGTCAAATCACTCAGTGCACGATCCTCACAAGTTAGTAAGAAAGCTTAAAAGCTTCATTTCTGATGATCCACATTGCCATAAGGAAGCAAGGACATAGAAGACATGAAGAGAAGGCAAAAAGGATGAGGAATGATGGAAACTATGGCGACGAATGTCAGTGAAATGAATTCCAATAGAATGAATTAGGTTTTGTTTCTAGTCACGCATTGGTGGCCACCTGCTGCCTACAAGGATCATACTTATGTAGCAATGTTTTTAAAGCTACCCGATTTATGGTAGCTGCAAGGAGATCGCAGGGAATTAAGGAATAGCCTCGGCAATACTATGAATTTCATGGAGTTACAAAAATACATGCATCACCCAAAACTGGAGAAAATATGTATGCAGAGGCAGAGGAAATATATTCACGCAAATCTGTTTATAGTGCGACTGGCTATCGCATAGCCGCCAATTTGTGGGCAGCGCCTGGCGCTCAAAGGAAAGTGGTCACAGCTCATGTGCTCATATTGTACACGGTAGTGCAGGATTATGTTCAGGACATCCTAAATTATACACATTGCACATAACACATTCTAGCCAAGGAATTTCACACATTCACATTATCCCAAAATTCATGTCAAATACGACTGTTACCTCAATTTTTTCCTGTATGTAGAGGGAAGAGGTTATAGATATGGTAAAATGCAACGTTGCAAGAGTTTGTACGTGGCCAAGAAAACAAGCGAAAAACGAGAGCAAGAAAATGTACAGTGTCTAAATGATCCTGTCCTTATCCACACTTTTTCCCGCACTCAGTTTTTATGCATTTCTCGCTGTCGTGACATCAAGTGAAAGGTCAGTCCTCACTTTTCTTTTGCATTAGTGGCAGCATGGAACACTACAACGAAAATTTGTTAGCAGGCATGAATTTAGGCTGCAGTCTCGTTAGAAACAGATGCACAGAGTCCCCAGCTGATCGTAAAGCATTTAGCACATATTTAAACAGTGCCAGACTTGACTACTTGTGTTCTAGTACTATTCTCCTGTCTTGTGTGTCGTCTCAAGCAACGACAAAAATTGATCAAGTTGGTGTGTGCCAATATTTAACACAAAAAAATATATAAATATATCTTGAAGACTCAACGTGCAGCAGCAACTGCCCAGCAAGGGTCTGTGCTAGCCTAGGCTCTACACTATCTGTGCAAAAAAATTACCGCTTCTAAAAGAATGTATGGCAAAAGGATGGGTAGCTAACAAATAATGCAAAAGGGTTAGTTACTGGGAAACTGTAATAACGTGATTTAACATGATCACAAAGACACTGCATGTATTAAAGAGCCTGTAACAGTTTTTAAGCTGCAGCTAAAGAACTTTGCACTTCAGTGAGAACCACACTCGAACAAGAAAGCTGTGTGAGAAGTGATTACCTCTGCTTTTACCATGAAAGCAAGTACAGAGCTTGTACTGCTGACATTTGCGAGTTGCGCAAAGAACTGATACTGTCTGTTGTAAAAGCTGACAGTCCATTGCAGCATTCTTCTGAATGGCAAGTAAGCACATGGCCAAAGGAACACCTCCGTGATAGGGAGGCATAGTTAAAGGCTGCGCACGCCCTCCAAAATAAACCGACTGCAGACACCAACCTGTTTTCTCAGTTAATCACTCAGTACAAAACCTTGAATAACAACAAAGCTTTTCAAAAGTGCAAGCCTCTTCAGGGCTGCTATACTGCTACGTTCTCAATATGGGAGACGTACGTGTAAGGGTACACTGAATGCGGCGCAATGCAGTTATTCATGAGAAAAATGAGGGAGAATGGGCACAGAGAGAGAGAGAGAGGCGAATCCAAATTAAGGATATAAATATAGATGCATCGGTTCACCACCTCCATGCTAGACAAGCTCAAAAGCTGCAGGTGCTGTTGTCAGACAGCAATTTGCAGCAGAAAACTGATTCTCGTAACTTAGCGCGAAATAATGCTCCCGCACAAATTCCGCGCAGAATTTGCCTCAATATTTTTTTCAAATAGCTGAAGGTGTACTACTCATATATGCCTGCTAGGTGCAGTTTAAACAAGTTTCCGCTGCAATATCGAGGCTACAAGAGCACATTACTTTCCTCTGAAGATGGGAGCGATCGGAACAGAAGCTCAAGAACTCGCGTTACATTCTCCGCAGATGGTCTTTTATGATTAGCCCTCTGGTGAGACAGTAACCCTTTCGCTTTTGGGGCCATTCCTTACGCAGATGGCATCCATTTCCCGGGGCAAAACTTTGGCACGCTCTTTGACTGGCCCTGTTTGCTTTGACCACCGGGGTGGCAGCCCTTACCTTGACCTTCCTTTGGCAGCCGAGGCATGCGCCACACGACAGCCTTGAAAGCATGCTCGTATTTGGCCTGCCCCGTGGACACCTCGATGAGGCTCGTCTCAAGCGGCTGGGCAGTGCCAATGATTCGCTCCAGGCCCTACAAGCGAGGAGGACAGGAAGGACACATCAATAAACATACTTCTCCTTGCTGCAGATTGCGTTTGCCAGTGAGCATGCCACAAGCTTAACTGATAGAGCACTGCATCATTAAATAGTACAACAGAACCTCACTGCCGTTAAACAGGGTCATGAAAAATGTCCCTTTCGTCCGCACCTAATAAATTCAACAAGCAGAGGCATGGGGAAACACATCCACGCGGATCAGTTTACGGCTGACAATTATTTTTATGGCTATGCACCACCTTGGAACTGGTGACTGCGATATCAGCAATGTGCAGGCTGATGATATTATACTGATACATAGTGGACCGTCGGACCATGCGTTATGGCTCAACCGCATGTATTTGCATGATTCTAACAAGCACCTTTTTTTATTAAAATAAGCGTTTAAAAAATCCAGCGCGTTACAATCGGACTTGAAAACCTCAGAATCGAAATCGAAACCTCAAAGCCCAAAATGAAGTAACTTAATAAACTACAGCTAGCCACATTACCATCAGTATCAACAAGGTGGGGAGCTTCTGGTGAGCAGTCTCTGATTTTTGGTCGAGTGTTTGTCCAGCTGCTCTGTATGCACCATGGTATCAGGGCTTAAATTAGCCCATAAAGGATCATGTGCACCGTGCACACAGAGTACAGCGACTGGCCCTATCAGCAAGCCCTCGCACGGTCTCAAAAGAGCGATGCTCGGGGACAATGCGAGATGGATTCATGGCGCGTGGAAGGCCCTCCTGCTAGCAATGGTCATCTATGAAAATGTGCAATTTCCAACCCCTTAGACGGTACTGAAGATGATCTTTCACGGTCAGTGGACAGCTAGAAAGAGCTGTTTTCTGACTCTAATGGCGAGTAGCCTATGACGTACCGCGTCTCGTAGTTGCGTTTGTATGTGCCGATTTTGTTCCATTAAATTCTTTAAGCAATTTTCAGACGCTTTTTCACTGCATTATTTCTCGTGTGTAGTAGAATTGGGGCCAAGTTATTTTCATGGTTTCCAGGCATTAAATACTATTACTGCGATTTATAATCGGGGGCATGTTAGAATCGTGCAAATACGGTATCATCCACGGTGACATGGAAGAGTGTTGGAACGCTCAAGTTCTGCGCACTGTACAGAATGCAGTCCTGCCAAGGAATTTTTCTAAATTCTTATCAACCGTGATTGTATCATATATATATATATATATATATATATATATATATAAGAAAAGATAAACCTGGCAATGATTCACTGCTCTCTGCCAGATGAAGTGGGGCAGTGCAGGTTAAATAGGACTCATAAAACTGATGCGAGAATGAAGCAGCGATTTCCCCTCAAGAAAGGTCATCCAGCCAATACTAGCACCAACTGATTTTCACGACACTGCGGGCAATACCATAGTCCCAGTGTGAGAGGGGACGAAGCTAGCCTGACTTGGGATTAATCTCACGGATTAACAGTGATGGCATGGCAATTGGTTGGTACCATTGGCTTGGATGGCCTTTTTTGAGACATTTTTTGCTTCGTCCTCGAGTTGCATCAGACCATGCACAATCACACAGGGACCAAAAGTATGGGCACAGTCAGCTAGCAGGTGATGCCTTGTATCGACCTTTCCCTACTACATGAGGTCAACATTCATTTGCAACCGAGTTCCTAAAAAGATAAACGGACACGAGATGTGTTCTCAGTGCCATATCTCACCCATACTCTTTTATGCTAAAGGAGTACATTCCTATTTGCAAAAACAACTATGTACAAGGTTCACAGTGCACACCGTTTTGTTCAACGCAGTTCAACATGTAATACTTCTGATGACTGGCCTTTGACCTACGCAGAGAACAATGATGCAGCTGGTTTCACAGCCATGGAAGACTTTTATAGTCCTGACTTTTTGTACGCTTCGCCTTAAGCACTGCACCCAAGAATGATACCACCAAAATAAGCATCTGCAGAATGCAAAAACATTTAGGAAATGCTAGACACACATCATTAGATAAATGCTAAATGCATTACAACCACAAGAAACGGTATGAAACAGGTCACAGCCATGCTTCGATGTCACAGATGTAGCATTATGGACCTTTGCAACAAAGGTTATCTGGACTGTTGCGTGAACTTGGTGCTAATGTGGTGGAAACAGCAGCGAAAACTGTTTGCAACGGCCCCCAGAGAGGAGAATTTTCGGCATCCTCCTGGCTTGTTGCAAAGGTCTAGTAAGCTGATCCCACTGGAATTGCCACAGCTTTCTCGCTACTGTTTGCCACTTCACGACCAGCAGGCGGCTCGCCCTTATCGCAAGAAACTGCGTGCAAGCGCACCTTAATCTTCCCCGGTCGCCGGGCCGCTGACTTGAGGGCCCCGTATCGGAAGTGCTTCTCCACCCTGAACAGGTAGACCCAGCACTCTGGGATGGGAAAGCGGATCTGCACATCCTCGCAGGGCACCTGGCCATGCTTGCGGCTGTGATATCCGGGCACCAGGACGTCCGCACGGAGCTCCACATGCCTCGGCGACACCCGCATCACGACCTTCAGCTGGGAGGGACAGTGAGGCAAAACAGCACTCCCTCAAACAAAGGGCAGCCGGCTGACACACTGGCAACCAGAAGCTCTCTCCATCAACATCACTGCACAAAACTTGGCACAGCACAGATGAAATTTTATCAGCTGATGCTCAGGATTTGACTGAGTGTTATACCCCAATCAAGAGTTAAATACATCTCATCAGATGATTTTACTGAGTGTTACACCCCTGTCAGGAGCTAAATGCACCTCATTAGCTGATACACATGATTTTACTAAATGTTACACCCCTGTCAAAAGTTAAATGCACCTCACAGGAGTGCGCTTCAACACCTGTCTACAGACAACCCCAAGTGGCACTTAGCTTGAGCACCAAACGGCAACGCAGAGTGCAGTCATAAAAAAAAAAAAGGCGACAGAAAATGCCCGGATGTTTCATACAATACAATGAAAAGAGGAAACTTCTTAAAAGCTGACTGCTTGACATGACGGAATAAAAACACGTAAGTGCATTTGCATACCTTAGTGTTGACACACTGCAAACTATAAATAAGCCAAAAAAGCTAGAAAAGGACTTTCCAGCCGTGTCTGGCAGGAATACAAAGAAAATGTTTCCGACGACTCGGGTTTTTCAGAACATGGGAAACGCTGACATCCGACACTACGCTTTATCAAATTTGAATGCCCCTAACTGACAAGCCTGTGAAACCAAGACATTCACTTCTACCTGCACAGCTGAACTGTGAGTGGCTTTTGGTTACTTTAGAGTTTGACTTCGTCACAAAAATGACAAGTGCTGCTATGGCGATTTTTATTGCTAGATCAAGAGTAAGCTGCCCCGAAAATATCATGCCAGCACAGGAATACAGTTGCTTACCTGCAGGGGTAGTTCTCGTGCTTTTGGCGGTCGAATCCGAAATCGCATCAATTCAAAGAGGCAGGCATCAGGGGGGTGCAACCTGGTTGGCAGTAGAGTTTTCCAAAGCACTTATCGTACCCAACAATAACTAAAATCACTTTTCAAAATAAATACACAATCAAGTGCGCTACAGGTACAGCTACAAAGCAGGCAATTTTCTTCAAACATTTTGGGGGTTTCTCTTTTGAAACTATAGTACAGTCTTGGCGATATGCACACAGTTGACACGAATTAATTTCGGGGTGATACAAATTTTAAAAAATTGTTGTTCTTAGGTTATTCTTTCAGCATGGCGGAACTGTGCTGTTTGTGCAATGAAGCCTCCTCACAAGGCTTCATCACACTTTTTGCATAGTCAGCAGTTTTCTTTTTTTTCCAATTCAAACGGAGGGAGGCATAATACATATTTTATATTTGCACATCCTTAGACCGCAGACTTCCTACAGATGTCCAAGTTCTTTTCATGCCAAGTATATCTCCAGGGAGAAAACGATAACAAAGACAAGACCTTGAATGCATCTCTCCTTAGACTCTCTCATTTGGAATACAGTCACCGCCTGATTTTTCGGACTCCAAACATTCGGACACATTTGATTATTCGGACTGCTTCACAGCACCACAACCTTTCCCATAGACTGTAATATATAACAACTGCCGAAATTTCAGACACCTTTCCACCTCCAGTTCGATTTTTTAGACTCAATCGACTGGACTTGTCTCTTATCGATGCTAGCTGAACACCCATTTTTGTTTTGAACTGAGTCTCCTTGCTGTTCCACGAGGTGGTGTTACTGAAAATGCACGCTCATCATCATTGCTTCAGCGAGTTCGCATAAGGAGACTGGCTACAGCAGTTTTAGTCAATGGTCGAGCTTAAGCCACGTCTAGGCAATCCAGTAGCCGATGCTTGTTCTGTGCCTCAATTCCTCCGTGGGTGTGCTGCAGTGCTAAGCCAGACTAGGCAACGTCAGGCGTCATATGTGACTGGTGTCAACGTGATGGTGCATTGTGCTGTGTTGAGGTTGCAGGCGATCCGACGCGGCATACGGAAAGGTCTGAAGTGTGCATAGAAATGAGGCAGCGTGCAACAGAGCATTGAAAATTTCCTTAAACCAACTGCCGAGGCTGAACAATTCGGACTTTCTTGTGGTCCCCGCAAGGCCCGAATAAATGGTCAGCAACTGTATATCTCTTTTACCAGGTTTCCTTTAAAGCCAACTGCAATAAAATTTTTGTTCTGTAAAAGAACTCTTCTAGTAGCCTCAAAAGAACGTACCAAAGCAAAATATGTCATTCATAATAAAATTGAGTGCATCCGGAATCATTGTCAAAAAAATCTTTTTAAAACCGAAACTGCTAAAAGGGCGGCCATTATTACTAGGAGGTGGAAATGATAAAGAAGCAGACACAAATGAAGCCTTGGGCACTGCAGCTGTGACATTTTGGCGGCTTGCTTCTTGCTAACATGAGGATGGGGGAAATTTAAGCTCTGCCCCTCTTTGGTGGTGCAATGGGTAGGGCACTCGGCCGCGGCCCACAAGGATACAGGATCGAATCCAATCAGTGGCGGCCACTTTTCGATGGAGGCGAAAAAGCAAGGTCCCTTTGTGCTATGCTATGTCGGTGCATAGCACAGCATGTCAGTGCATGCTAAAGAACCCCAGGTGGTCAAAATTACTGAAGACCTCCACTATGGCGTCTCTCATAGCCTGAGTCGCTTCGGGACATTAAACCCAACAAACCAAACCAAATTGAAGCTTTGCTTTAAGGCTATAAGATGATAGCATAGGCAACCAGCCCATATATCAAGCCCTGCTTTAACGAAGCCAATAAACGTGCCTGCATGCCCTACAGCTGGTAACATGAATCCAGGCTGATTGTGATATCATCCTCCCATATCAAAAGAGAGGCCCGAGTTGGCAGCTCCTGCCAAACATAACGGCAGGCAACCCTACGTCCAGTTAGTGCTCGGCCATGTCAGCTGCCAGCTACCGCCTGCCATCGCCATGCTCATGATTTTTCGCTCACAACGGCAACACCGGATTTTTGGGGAACAGGGTCCTTAACGCTATTGCATTAAAACCTCAGCAAGTCGACTGTGAGCAATAGAAATGCTGATCTATTGAATTTGGACCAATCCAAACAAATGTCTGCCATCATCATCATCGTTATCGTCGTCGTCAGCCGGACTATACCCACTGCAGGGCGACGGCCTCTTCTACATTCCTCCCATTAACCCAGTGCTGTGCTAGCTGCGTCCACTTCCGACATAAACTATTCTAAATTGTTTTGCTCAACGTTTTCTGTGCTTCGGGAATGCATGTAAAGCATTTGTTCTTGTCATCTGTGTGCACTTATCTGTGTGCACTTTTGCCTACAATGGTTACAAAGTGTTCCAGCATGGTAATCACGACAGAAATGATAAAAACTCCACCTCTGTAGCAAGCCAAGGACTCCTGAGCTATATCTAAGCCTCCAGCTTCTTAGTGCATGCCGTGTCTAGTCTGTTTAATCACAATGAACGTCCATCCCTATATCAAATATGGCATGTTGTCCAAGTCCGCAACATGATGCTAGGTGCATGCTTCATCTGCTACACAGCTTTGAAAATGCTTGCAACAACAAAATTCATATTCTAAGAAGCATGAAACCTCATTACAGCTAAGTCTTACAACCCACTAAACACATTAGCCAAACTAAAATTTCATTGTAGCTTTTGGGTGTCCTGAGCGCCCAAATGCACAAACATTCAAACACCCCCAGCTTTTCTTTGCCCACACTTTCATTAAACTAAGCGGAACCCCCGTATAGTAGTCACTGAAACCAGCAAAAATCTTTACTATATCAGGGTCTTTACTATATCAAATGTCGGTAATGAAATGGCCCTGAAGATGCTGTTTAGTAATTAAATCTAAACATATGCTGTTGCTTAATGAAAAAAAAAAAAAAAATTGTTTCCATGTCTCTCTTATCATCTCTTTGTGTGCCATTTCCTTTTTCTTTTTCAGTTATAAGATCTCCCTTTTTTTGTTTACACCTTGTGGTTACCTTGTTTACACCTTGTGGTTGTGGTGTGTTTATACCTTTTCAGCAAGAATGCAATGTGAATACAAATATACAATTGAGTTTGATTTCATGTGAAAACCAAAGCATTGCATGAACATGGCATCATCTTCAGCTGTTTCTATCTTTTAAAAGGCAACAGATTAGAAATGCGTGCGACGGTCAAGCACTGCAAAACCGCACAGGCCATGCCCCCAATTCTTGCCACCACTGCCTCGTGCTGCACAATGCTATGAAAGAAGGCACCACTTTCTTTCCACGTTCGAGGCCAGATTTACATTTGTTTCCTACGCGCTGCATGCTTTCCCACATGGCTCCAAGTTGGCTTCTCATGGGTGCTAAACCTTGCGGTAAAGCGATTATAAAACAATTTGTCATTTCGCAGGAAGTCGTCACCGCAGCAAGAAGCACTTCGCAATAACCGATTTTTAACAAAAATGTATTTACTAATAACAGAGGAAAATGAACAGTCATCTGTGGAAGATGAACTGGGACTTCAGTTTTACTTTACTATATCCGAGTTTACTAAAGCGGGGTTCTGCTTAGTGCTGTAATTGCTTATTAGCATTGGTTCACTTTGCAGGCAGTCACAGTTAACTGAATTGGTGTGATCAGCTCTGGGACTGTGCACGAGTACAATTTTTCTTGTCTTTCTAATGCGGGTCGGACAAGAACGGACACAAGCCACGACATGTGACGTTCTTCAGCACATTACCAAGGCTGTTGATGTTCCATTAGAAGCCTTAAAGACACTGGGAACCTCCCTAACAGAGCGAACAGCAAGAGAACTTACTTGATGACACGGTTGTTCTCGAACTCTCCCTGCAAGACGCACGAGTGGAACTCGCAGTTCTCCAGGCGGATCCACTCCTCGGTGACAACCGGCATGATGTCGTAACGGCCGACAACCTCCTTGCCCTGGCGTGTCAGGTCGTTGATGCCCACCTCAATGTCTGGCATTCCTGGGAACATCAAGGACAATCTCATCATCTTAAGACTGAGCTACATGTGAGCAAAAATGAGAGTGACGCGACAAGGCGGCGCGGCGAAAGCGATCAACATTCGCTCCGTCGCCTACTGGTCAAGATACATGCACGCGATAATGCGAACCGACGGCAATGCAAAACGGCGACGGCGCTCTGCGTTGCTGGCATAGTACACCGCAAAACTATTTGCAAATGAAACAACAGTCATAACAATTGCAAAAATTTGCGACAACATGCAAAACAAAATGCATTCACAACACACTATATCGAATTTGAAGCGTTCAACATGTGTTAAGTTGTGCTATACAAGTGGTCACGTGACCTTTTGCCTTTTTGGTGGCGATTAGACGTTCACTGAATCCTTGGCCATTTCACCATCGTTTGTACAAAGCGAGAAATTTACATCGCAACGCAACACTACAGAAGAAAGAAAGTGCGAAATGAGCGGCAGTGACATACGCTTCACGTTCATGCTATTGGCTGATCGCGCATGCACTTCAGGGCGAACGAGCAAAACTTTCTATTTCGGCACATCCAAGCGGCACACGCATTTCTGTTCGTGCGACATG
The DNA here is from genome assembly GCF_055883805.1 of Amblyomma maculatum. Classification (NCBI taxonomy): domain Eukaryota; kingdom Metazoa; phylum Arthropoda; class Arachnida; order Ixodida; family Ixodidae; genus Amblyomma; species Amblyomma maculatum. The sequence goes on from NC_139353.1 coordinate 53,187,326, forward strand.
TGCTGCTGTCGCGTTCACATGAGTTTTCGCGTACATGTAGCTCAGCTTTTACTGCAAGCTGGAAGCACAAGCATGCCCTGCCTTCATAACAGTGCCGACAGGTATAAGCAGAACAGGTCATGCGGCTAACCATGCAATAACTGCACTCTAGCTTTGAGGGTTCAATCTGCTTGTCCAAAACAATGATACACTACACAGCTCAATTCAAATGAAGGGTTCAAATGAAGGGATGAAGGGTTCAGTGGTGTTATGCGGTCCATTTGTTTCGCAGCATTGATAATGCTGCCTCTCAATATGGATGACGTGGCAAGGCTTAGGCAAGTTTAACAGCCTTGCCTTGATGCCCAATCACAGAAGCCATGGCCGATGCATGCCATCACCCGTCTCATGTCAAGAGGTGCAGCTGTAGATTATACCGCTGTCGCACGGGCATTTCGAACACCCTCGAACTGATTGTCTATCGACTCGAAGGCCTTTGAACGCCACACAGGCATTTTCAATGGCCACTGAGTCGACAGTCTATCGAGTCAACGGAACAGCTAAGAACTTAATCGAGATCTCGAACGCCTTCGAGCGTCACGCAAGGTTGCTAGCGTTGCCCCGAGGAGCACCACGCGCACTCTCATGCACAGTGCGTTTACAATACAAAAACATGAAAAAGCGTTATTATTCCATATCTTTATTTTATGCGGTAAAATATTTGTCTGCATAATAATTTTAAAATAGCATCACTCTACCACTGTAACCTGCGCCGCCGAGAAAAGCAATCAAAACTGCAACAATTTGTATGAACGTCAACGCATTTAAAGAAACGAATAAACAAAGTTGTCCTTTAATAAAACTAAAAACCTGCAGTTACATAAAAAAAATAAGTTATATTTTATTTTGCATTTATAGAAAGATTTTAGTTCTTCAAGCAAAACCGAAAGCAATGATAGTGGTGCCACATAAGTTTGGCGCCAATCACCAGAACTATTTCAACAGCCTTCGAGTTTTGCCGTGTAGCAGCAGCACAACTCAGAGTTCAATCGTGACTGAAACTCTCGAAGGCTATCTACTCAATTGCTTTTGAAAATGATCATGTGACAAGGGTATTACTCCCTTTTGTCAGTGTGCTGATAGCGCCTGTGCCGCGTCTGAAACATTGTCTGTCCGTGACGTCACTGGTCACATGTGTGCTTGCTATATAAGATGCTGTTCGCGTGAAATAAAGGGTTGTTGTTATCGTGCCGGGATCGGGGCAAGTCTCAGTTCCTTCCTGCCCGCTGCCCGGCCGCGCTCGGCGTCCGGCCAGGGACCGAACGCTACATGGTGTCAGAAGTGGGATCCTCTGGCGTTTGAGAGGCGTTGCCTTAACTTCGTCAACGGGCGCCATGTCAGAGGACAACGCAGCCAAGCCCTCCCACGGAATGTTCGCGGTTCCAGCTCCGCCAAGGTTTGACTTCGACCGGACGTCCGAATGGCCTTCTTGGATCCAACTCTTTGATGACTACCGCTTCGCCTCGGGCCTAAATGAGCGAAATGAAGAAGCGCAGGTCCGGACGCTACTTTATACGATGGGCAGGCAAGCAAGAGAAATCTTCTCTACTTTTTCATTACCTGAAGAAGAACAGAAGCAATACGAAGTCGTCAAAAAGAAGTTCGACGAGCACTTCGTCGCCGCAAGGAACCTTGTTTATGAGAGCGCGTGCTTTCACCGTCGCACTCAAGAACCTGGAGAGTCCGTCGACCAATTCGTTACCGCGTTGCACACGATGGCGGACCGGTGCGACTACAAGGAAAAGGAACGCATGATTCGCGACAGGTTCGTGGTCGGCCTCAGGGACGCTAAGCTCTCTGAGTCGCTTCAAATGGATGCGAATTTGACTCTCGCCAGCGCTTTGGCAAAAGCGCGTTTAAAGGAGACCGTCCAACGACAGCAGCTGCAACTGCGAGAAACCGGCGACGAACCCTTGGTAACGGCGACCGGCAATCTTGACGCGGTCAGCAACCAAGGGCAGCCCAGAAAGTATTCTTCAGGACAGCACTCGGACAGCTCGTCAAAGAACTATTCATCTGGAATACAAGGTCCGCGTCCCAGAGTCCAGTCCTACCGACCAGGCACCCCCGGGTCATGCCCCAACTGCGGTCAAGGAACGCACCCCAGAGCCTCGTGCCCGGCAAAAGCAGCCAAATGCAACTACTGCGGTTGTTCCGGACACTTTGCAGCGGTATGTCGAAAAAAGGCTGCACGTGATGGAAAGAAGGTACAGCTTTCTTCTCTCCATATGGACAAGGCGGCGTTCTTCGTTGGCGTAGTGAACGGGGAGTACTCTAATTCTCGGTATGTACAGGTCGTCATTAACGGCACTCCGGCGTTCGCAAAAGTTGATTCCGGTGCCGAAGTTTCTGTTGTGCCCTCGACGTTTCCCGGTTTACCTACCAGGCTAGAAAAGTGCGACCTAACCCTAACAGGCCCGTCGAATGAGCCACTGAATGTTTTGGGAAAGTTTCATGCCACTATCCAGAGGAAACAAAACACTGTACAGCAAATTGTGTACGTGGTCTCACCATTACGCTCCGTACTTTTGGGTCTCCCAGCGCTTGAGGCTCTGGAAGTTATTAAATTTGCGGACTCGGTCAGTAGCGCAACAGCCGTCGAAGCTTCCTACCCGCAGCTTTTCAGTGGTCTAGGAGCGATAAAAGGAGAATACAAAATTAGACTAAAGCCGAACTCGACACCTTTTGCAATTCATGTTGCGCGTCGCATAGCCTTACCCTTGCGTGACCGAGTTAAACAAGAGCTCGAGCGTATGGAGCGAGATGGCGTGATCCGCAAAGTAGAAGAACCAACAGAATGGTGTGCAGGAATTGTGCCAGTACTCAAACCATCTGGAGCGGTTCGTATTTGCGTTGACTTGACTCAATTAAACAAAAGTGTACTTCGCGAACGCTATGTCATGCCGACTGTGGATGATAGCTTCGGTCTTTTAGGTGGTGCGTCTGTGTTTTCGAAGCTGGACGCCAACTCTGGCTTCTTTCAGATTAAGTTGTCGCCCGAATGCCAGTTGTTAACTACGTTCATAACGCCAGTTGGGCGATACTGTTTTCAAAGACTGCCGTTTGGAATAACGTCGGCACCCGAGATCTTTCAGAGGAAAATGTCGCAGATACTTGGAGGAATCCCAGGCGTGATAAACCTGATGGATGATGTGCTCATTTTTGGTAACGACAAGGCTCAACATGACGAACGCCTGCGTCTAACTTTAGATCGTCTCGCCAGTGCCGGTGTTACGCTAAACAAAGAAAAGTGTGCCTTTGGGGTAACTGAGATAAAATTTCTTGGCTGTGTGCTTAGTAAAGATGGCATCAAGCCGGATCCTGAAAAAGTTCGTGCTATCAAAGAACTGGCGACGCCAGCTAACGTGTCTGATGTTCGACGGCTGCTCGGTATGGCTAATCATCTGGCAAGATTCATACCAGATTTGGCTTCGAAAACGGCGCCTTTGCGTCACTTGCTTTTGAAGGGTTCCGAATGGACGTGGGGACCAGCCCAAGAGCAAGCGCTGTCGTACGTCAAAGACGTTATCTCTTCGAAGCGCGTCATGGCTAACTATGATGTAAAGTACCCTACGATTCTTTCCGCTGACGCGTCATCATTCGGTTTGGGGGCCGTATTGATACAAGTTCAACCAAACAATGAAAAAAGACCTGTTGCATTTGCGTCACGCTCGTTGACGCCTGCCGAAACCGATATTCTCAGATTGAGAAGGAAGCGTTGGCAATGACTTGGGCGGCAGAACGATTCGAAGGGTACATCAAAGGTCTTGAAATTGTGTTTGAAACCGACCACAAACCACTTGTAACGTTGTTGGGAAAATCACCTTTAGATGTTTTGCCTCCTCGTATTCAGCGCTTTCGCATGAGACTTATGCGGTTCAGCTTTACGGTTGTGCATGTCCCGGGTAAGAGCCTCGTTACTGCAGATGTATTGTCTAGAGCCCCGATTCAGGGAAACCAAATTGATGCTCATGCGCTGAGTGTTGGCGAAGTCGCGAAATTCGTTTCGGGCTGTTTGACAAATGCCGTCGAGGCTAGCCTTTTTGAACGAGTCAAAGCTGAGCAAGCAGCCGATGAAGTCTGTCAAGCTCTCACAAAATTCAGCCTGGAAGGCTGGCCCAAGTTCTCATCGCTGTCGATGGTGTTGCGTCCATACTGGCAGGAAAGAGCAACGCTGACAGTCGCTGAAGGCGTGCTACTCAAAGGTGTGTGGCTGGTGATTCCACAAAAATTACGCGCAGAGGTCTTGAGGCGCTTGCACGAGAGTCACCAAGGAATCGAGAAATGCAGAGCTCGAGCCAAAGAGTCCGTATGGTGGCCTGGGTTGAGTTGCCAGCTGAGAGCGTTGGTAACTGATTGCCCAGTGTGCGCGGAACACAGGCAACAAAAGTCGGAGCCAATGATTCCGACAACCACTCCACAGCGTCCTTGGCAAAAGCTAGGTGTTGATCTCTGCCATATTGAGGGAAAATGGTATTTAGTGGTAGTAGATTATTTTTCTAGATACCCAGAGGTAGCATTGCTATCTTCGACAAAAAGTGTCACTGTCATTATGCACCTCAAAAGTTTCTTTGCAAGACATGGCATACCAGAGGTTGTCATCTCGGATAATGGAACACAATTTGTATCTCAGGAATTCCAGTCTTTTGCTCGTGACTATGGCTTCCGCACTGTGACGACGAGCCCCAGATACCCTCAGGCAAATGGGGAAGTAGAAAGGATGGTCCAAACAATTAAACGGCTGATTATAAAAGCTAAGGACCCCTATCTTTCGCTGCTAGCGTACAGGGACACCCCAGGGCCACTGGGAGAAAGCCCTGCAGAGCTTCTGATGGGCAGGCGGCTACCCACAACAGTCCCTGTCCCTCCCAAGAGCCTTCTGCCCCAGAAGGTGAGCCTGAAAAAGTTCAGAGATCGCGATGTAACCATCCGACAGCGGCAGCGTAGGTACTTCAATAGTCGTCATAGGGCTCATCCGCTGCCAGTCCTCAAACCAGGAGCGGAAGTATGGGTGACAGACTGCAAAGTGAAAGCGCGAGTCTTACGTCCTGCACAACGTCCGAGGTCGTATGTAGTTAGAACTTCTACGGGTGTAGTTCTAGAAAGAAACAGGAAATTCCTGGTTCGCTTTGTTTCCCAGCAGAATGACTGCGAGGAAGGAGGAGGTAGCTATGAGTTTCCGCAGGCATATGATAGTCAGGTAGAAATGGAACAGGAAACTAATCCATCTAAACCGAAGGCACCTGCCGATCCATCCGATACCCCCTTGCCACAAACTAGCCCTCCTGCATATAGAACACGATTTGGCCGTCATGTCCGACTGCCAGACCGATATGGGTTCAATGACTGACTGTTATTTTGTTTTGAGCATTGGTTGCATCCATTAAAAAGTGTTCATCCTTTGTTGGTGGCAGTGCTAAGTTTGTTGCAAATGCCAATGTATCTTTTCAGAGAAAAGGGGAGATGTGCTGATAGCGCCTGTGCCGCGTCTGAAACATTGTCTGTCCGTGACGTCACTGGTCACATGTGTGCTTGCTATATAAGATGCTGTTCGCGTGAAATAAAGGGTTGTTGTTATCGTGCCGGGATCGGGGCAAGTCTCAGTTCCTTCCTGCCCGCTGCCCGGCCGCGCTCGGCGTCCGGCCAGGGACCGAACGCTACAGTCAGCAACAATAAACAGCAATTTTCCTACGCACACAATTTTACTCTTGCAGAGTTAATATACAGTAGAACCCCTTTATAGTAAAGTCACGGGGACCAGCAAAAACATTTACTATATCAGGGTCTTTACTATATTAGTTGTTCGTGATGACTTGGTCCTGAAGATGCTTACTGGTAGTTAAATAGGCACTTACAGAACACGTCTTGTTGCTTAATAAAAATAAACTCTGAAATTCCTTCAATCTCTCTTTTATCATCTCTTCGTGCAATTGTTTTTATAAAAAGTGTTTTTGATATCTTTTGAAAGTACCTTTTAAGCATGAAGACAACGTGGCTATGAATGCAACCAAGTTCGATTTCATGTGAAAACCAAAGCTTTGCAAGAACATGGGGTCACTTTTTGCACATGGCACTCAAGGGCTGTAAGACCGCACTCTCTGCACCTCCACTTTTTGCCTCCGCTGCCTCATGCTTCGTGCTGCACAGTGCTATGAATGTTTGCCCGTTTCTTCCCCTTTCCTATTTCTTGCTGCACTATTACTCTCCTTTACTTTCTGAACAAACCACGTCGCCTCCTTTCTATGTTTGTAGACAGATTTAGATTTTTTTTTTCCTAAGCACTGCATGCTTTCCCTCACTGCTCCTAGGCTGCCGTAAAGTAGGCTTCACCTGAATGCTGTTAAGCCTAGTGGTAAAGCCAATTAAACAATCACTCGATGTTATTTTTTTGTTTTCAAATACAAAAAAATCTTCGCCTCGTGATTCCAGGTAATGCGCGGGCGGCGACATCATATCATGGGATTCGTCGCCGTGCCCAGGCGCACTTTACTAGAACAAATTTTTACCAAAAACGTCTTTACTATAAAGGGGGAAAAATGTACAGTTGTCTATAGAAGATGAACTGGGGCTTCAGTTTCACTTTACTATATCAGAGTTTTTGCTATATCTGAGTTTACTATAGCGGGGTTCTACTGTATTGAATTTCTGTTGTGGCCCTTTAGGGGGGAGTTTTAGTACAGCCGAACCTCAATATAATGAGTATAGATATTACAAACGATTGGTTTTATCAAATTCTTAAACATTTTTACAAACATAAGTAATTTCTGCATTATATATTGAATGTGGCTTGCTACGAAATGGATACATCGAACTCCCAGCGCCAAGCGGTGCCCACTCAGATCGCAGGTGGCAGGCTTCATTGCAGTACACAAGTGAATGGTGGTGGTGCAGCGAGCATTCATGCAAAGGTTTAAAAGGTTTGCACATTACAGTGGTCAACAGTGTGAAAAATAATGACGCCAACAAATTATTGATTTTCAACCAAATGTTTCGAGACAAACTTGGTCCAACTCTCCTTCAACACCACATCTGAAGAAGGGACCAAACGGGTCCCAAAGTGTTGGATCAAAAATCAATAATTGGTTGGTGTCAGCAGTTTTTAAAACCCTTGTTTCAAAGTTCCAACCAGGTTGACTTCTACCAAAGATGTTCTCATTTTGTAGTGTTCATATCTCGCATTCACCAACAGCACCGCTGAGGAGCTAGAGGCATGGATGCTTGTTACTGCGGCCATCAGGACAACTCCACACGTTTCGAATCTGTCCACAGCAGTGGAAAAGCAGCCGCGCGGACAGTCGTACCTCATAGCCATCACATGTTCATGTCGGCTGTCATGAAGATGGCGAAAATGCCGATAGCTTCCATTCTGACACACCATTTTGGCTGTGATGTAAAAGAGCCACCCTAGGCCGCGCTTGCCTTGCTGTTTGATGATGTTAATGTAGGTCAGCAGCGTTGTGTGGGGAAACCAAATTATCATGCATTCGGGTTTTTGTGATCTCCAAAATCACTGCCACCATCTTCAAAAATGTTGATAAAACTTAGAAAAAAAGTCTTCCCATTTCACTAGCAAGAATCACACGAGTTCGTCCTTTCATAATTAATTTGCACTGCTTTTGCATGCATTTCTTACGAAATTTTTTTACAAACTTAGGCTATATTGAAATATTTTGTGATTTACTTGTTCGTTATAAGAATATTTAACTATATTATTGCATCTTTTAACAGCTATAACTTTAACTGCACAAGTAACACTGTACTGCAGCCTTGGCACTGAAACCTCAATGTTTCACACTATTGCTTTTTCTGTACAAAATGTTTGCAAGAGCAGCAAAGATTAGTACAAATAATCAATTGCAATCTGTTCAGTACTATCCCTATTGAATTCATATTTGATTCGGTAAGAATAAGTTGCTATTTCCACAACCCTAGTTAGCAGCATTCTTGCACACAACCATTGGATGAAATTTTTCAATGCGCAAACTATTCCAAAACGTTACTAAAAGAATAGAGTTAACAAAAAAAAATGTGTTTAGAGCGGCACAACATAAATAAGTTCTAAAGACCTGCTAAATACCTGCTAAACAAACTGCAACTCATTTTCTGCAGCCGCTCAATGTTCATTATGCAGTAATGTTAATTATGCAGTAATAGTAATAAATATCACTATTCCAACGTAGCAATAATTCAGTAATTAGTCATTATTTAGGGTAAAGTTCATAAATGAATGGTTTATACTTCCAAACTTTGTGATTAACTCAGCATCAAGGAAGCTTATTAATGCTCTTCAGTTCCAAGGATCACGTCACAGTTACATCAGCATGAACGCAGCTACAATGTGCATGACATTTAATCCAGTAGCACTGGCCAATGCTTACCTGTGACAAATGCAATGAAGAAGACGCGCACACGGGCCTTCTGCTTCCACACGTGCCCCGTTTTGTCCTGCTCGACAATAAATTCGTCCTGAACAGTGACCTGAATCTCTTCTGTCTTGTACGTCAGTGCCCGATCCCGATGGATCTGGAGATGGAAGAGAGCATCCTCCACAACCTGTGGGGCGAAGGTAGAGACTACGGTCACAATCACCGTCGCTAGCCCTCACCGAGACAGTGTCATCGTAACCATGCACGGCCAAACGAACGAGCATGCAACGAGGAGGGGCTGGACACAAGACTGTGATTCACCTGGATGAAGCTCTTGAGCTCCTCCCAGTTCTGGGTTCCCAGCTTTAGCAGTTGCGAGACCTGGGGTGCGTGCTCCAGGGGCAGGCCCAGCTTGGCAAACTGGCCCATGCTCGTGATCTGGCCCTGCATCACCTTGTGGATCTGGCCCGGCCGCACGCCCACCCGCTCCCGGTAGAACACGTACTGCAGCTTCACTGTGAAGATCTTGCCGTAGGCATCAAACTGCTGGGCACCCATCTCGGACAGCGAGTAGCACGCCTGCGACAGCAGCAACACAAAGAGTCTTAAGGGTAGACGCAGTGGTATCATTAACACTGCCTTTTCATTTGGCAAATTTCTGACATTGAGCTTGGCAAAACGCTAAACGCCTTTCATTGATTTGGTTTCTGGGGAAAGGAAGGCTTAGTATCCGTTTCACTTCTCGGTGGACACCTGCACTTACAATTAATGGCATACAGTTAGAGATACATCAGTTCAGTTCAGTCGTTCAGTCGTGTCCGACTCTTCGTGACCCTATTGACCATGTCACGCCACGCTAGAGATACATACGTCGTTTGTTTGAATCCCTATCGCAAACTAGCTCCCCCATCTTGACTGACTAGCAGATGGACACTAAATGGCAAACAAAATGATATGAAACCACCCTGAATGATGCACAAAGAGCAGTTGCATCTCAATTATCATACGGAATCGTCAGCATACTTTTCCAAAATCTTTCTCAAAACTAGGGCACGAAGATGCCTTTAGGGCCAGACGAGCTTTATAAGCTAATGTGAAACACTGCAACACAAATAGATGGGACAAAGGCAGTTGACTGTCAATTATGTGTCATTCTGCATCTGTGCCTTTTTCACCTTGCTAAGATTTGTCTAAATGGACTGACAAGCTCAAGTCAAACTCTTCGACAAAAATATCAGCCGTTTGAGGGATGTACAGGTGAGGTCTATTAACACAGTGGAACAGTTGCCAGCACAGTAATCACAAGGCCAAGCTCATCAGTAGCTAACAACTCAGCTCTTACAACAAGCAGTTTTTACACCTTCCAATTAAGAATCGACTGCACCTGTGATCACTATCCCCTCCCCATACTATAAGTTCTTTCTTTTTGGCTTTCCATGTTTTAACTTTCTTGTTTACATTCAATCTGACGTCGAGTGAACGAGATGCAACAAAATTGCACAAGTACAATCATCGTGAAAGAGAACACTCAAGTTTGCATCCTTATAGCCAATCATTTCTACTCCTGCAGCAAACTCGAAAAAGCAGTGAGAGGATCACCTATTCAGACAATAACTGTACTTGAAGAAAATAAACCATGCTACTTTGAGAACAAACTGAAGTTGGCCTGTACCATCGAATCACTGCGCTGACGAATGACGAAGACACAATTTTCAGTGAAGACGGAGCTTTGTAACCTAGCGAAAGTCAAAAACTGAAAAGCAGGTATCGCCACCCCTACCACCCCGGCTCTCCTAGCAAGCAAATTGTGGTGCGCCAAGAGCTTGTTGTGCACAGCTAATTCCAGAAGCTAGGCTACACACAGTTTGAATCAACTGGGGGAAAATTTTTGAATCCATTTCCTCATAACTAAATGAGTCTCTTTTGCCACGAAAACATCGGCATGACCAGAAAGAACTGATACAAAAAACAGTGATTGGATGGAGCTGTGATGGCAGTCATTTTGGGTAGCGTCGCATGACCTAGGGTGGCCGTAAAGTGTGCCAACTTCTGCGAACGACAGTATGAGCCATTAAAGGCTAATACCTGACGAACTGTTTGAATAGAATTTTCACAGTTGCATGCACAGTGTGAAGTACCTGGAACTTTTTCCAGTATTTCATTGTACGGTATTCATGAAACTGTGCAAACAATGACACTAAGTTGAGACGTTATTTAGACCGGGATTCAAAGCTATCTACTTCCACGGGGCTTACACTATGCTCCTAAAGGAAGAAAAAAAAAACTGCGTACAGCCCATTACAGCCCAAAGCTTGGCACACAAAACATCATGGCTCTTTTTGTGCTGGCTCAAGTAAGGCCACTTATCAGCAACAGGCATAGCCAAACACAAGCAGTGGTAAACAAAGTGACCTGGAGCTGATGAATTTCATGAGCAGTCATTTTAATACCGCAATGACTAGTTATACATTTTCCATAGTGTGTGGCAAAGCTTAATTGCATGATTTCAGTTTTAACCAATTTATATAGTACTTGCTATTTTCTATTTACATTATTAAAGCAGGATGGAAACTGTACGCAGTGGCCTTTTACTAAAGGAGCACAGCTCCCACTCATTTAATTGGGTTGAATGTCACCTTAAGAGCACAATGCAAAGATTTTAGAAGCAACACTGCTGCTACGGGTTTCTTTTAGTGAAGTCCAATGACGTCCGATGCTTTGGTAATGCAGTCCAACGACGTCACACATTCAGCGCACTGCCATTTCACTAGAGCTCCTACCAACTCCGCCATGTCACATGGTCTCATGACATGATACAGCCTGCCAACCAATCGTGATCGACCATGACTAATGCCAAATGCCACAGCATCTGCCAACTCAGTCACGTCACATGGCTCGTAACATCGCACGCCTCGCCGAACGATCAGCACTCGGTGGTCAGGTAACATGACCTGATTACCTAATCACTGAGTAGTGATTCGATGATGACATCACATGACTTCTCTCGATGAACCAGGGGATTTCGTTACGGAGAATGTGAGCTTTCTGACGGGATGACAACGCTAAGGCCATTGCATTAAAGCTGTCCTCTTCGAAAAAGTGGCGCATTTCTTGTCAATGTTTCCTTAGGTCTCCAACATCCTTGTAACCTACATTAATATAGGCATGGCTAGCAATTACCACACTCCAATTTTTAAAAAAATTGGATAGTGGAGAGCATCTGAAGACAGGGATTATTCTCTGAGTGCAGTGGTCCAACGTCTTTCAATATCTAGTGCCTGAGATTTACGCAGCTCGTGACGACCATGCTTTACATAAGCACCCAAAACTGGCAAAATGCACAGCTTCCTGCGCTCCGCAGAATTGAAGAGCGGCACAGTGAATTAATTCACCTTTTTTTCGAACAATCTTCTGAATACTGCTCTTTGGAAGACAATGTACATGAGAACAGTCTCAGAAATATCACCAAATAATACAAGAAAAACCCTGATGGTGCTAGGCCGCCTTTACTGATCTGTGTTGTATCATGTTGCCTCCGTGTTGCATCACATTGCATCAGCAGAAAGAGAACAGCCTGTACAGAACGTTAACGTGACCTGACCGCTTAGATATGCTTCTTTCGACCTTACGCCTAAATACAAGTTGCAAGCAGCAATCATTAAAACTTTATACAATTTGTATTATACACACCACACCACCACAGCAAAACTAAAGTAGCACCGCTGGACGTTATTATTACTGTTATTACTGAAATTCCAGTTAAGTGCTTAGACGAATGCACAATGAAATGCATAAACGCAAAACTAGAACAAAGTGCACATTGCGCACACATTATTAACTCCGACATACAAAGCAAAGTCACACGCCGAAAAAAAAGGAAAAAGGCAGTTTGCGTGGAATGACTTGAACGTTGCCCTGCACTAACAATATTGTTTTTCCACATATTCTTTTATAACTTGCCAAGTCTGCAATAAAACCGTGTAATGTTAAACGTATATTCGATTAAGAAACAAATCTCCCCAAAATGGCAGTAAAAACTGGATGCCCAATATACACCGGAAATCCAAATGCATAGTGCGCAAAAAGCTCAGAGACAAGTTACTACTTCAAAGCTACTTTTGCATCACTGAACAACTATTTCTCCCTCCTGCAACAATTCCAGCCACACAAGCACATTCAACGATCCCTCACCTGGAGAGGCACCTCCTGGAATGGGTCACTGTCCTCCCGACTGTTGTGCAGATACAGGATGTTCTGCTCCGTCATGCGCACAAACACTTTCTTCCAGTACCGATTGCCGGTGATTTTCTTCTTGTTTGGATGCCGAAGCATCATCTCCCAGCCGTCGCCCTCAAACTTCGGGCGGAACTCTTCGAGCGGCTGAGAGGTGTCCTCGTCAAAGAGAGGGGTCGACGGGCTCTCCGCCGTTTCCCGCTGGATGGCTGCTGCATCCCCCAGTGCAGGCGTGGGGCCCACTTCGTCGACCACTGGTTCATCTTGAATCGCCAAGCCCTTGTCAAACGGATTAAACCGAGACCGCACAGGTGACTTTGGTGGCGGCTGCAGCTTGGGCGGTGGCTCAAGACTTGCAACATCAGGCACAGCCTCCCGCATCTTCGGCCGGATGACTACCGACAGGTCTGGTCCAGCATCGTCATCATCAAATGAGTCCTGCGAAAGCTCCTTGGGGGGCGCTTTTGGAGATGCCTTCGTGGGCAGTGGAGCTTTGGGTGCGAACGGGTCAAATATGTCCATGCTGTCAAAGCCTGTGTCGCCGTCCTCCTGTACCAGTTGGTCGAGCGGCTCAAATGCCGGCGGCAGAGAGGAGTCTTCAAATTTTTCAATGGCTTGCTCAAACTTGGCTGCAAACGCTTCAAAAGCGGCTGTGTCCGTGAAAGGCACAGCATTCTTCGCAGGTTCCAGTTGGATGTTGCTTGTGTCGAAAGGGTCACCGCCACCTGTAGAGACTGAAGCGGCAATGTTGCTCGAACTGAAAGGGTCATCACTAGACTCTCCTGTGGCTGTGGCAGCAGAACCAAAGGTGTCAAACAGGTCGCTGCCACTGGTTGCAGCTCCAGCCGAAACACCACTCACGTGGAAGGGATCATCGGCTGTGGCAGCAGGAGCACCGATGCTGCTTGTGCTGAAGGAGGTGTCACCGGCTGTCGTGGAAACAGGAGCAGTAGTGGTGCTGTTCGTGTGGAAGACGTCACTGGTGCTCACCGCAGATGGGGTGGCAATGTCACTCATATCAAACAGGTCGGGGCCACCTGCAGCTAAAGCACTGGCGGTGCCGAAGGTGTCGTCACTGGCAGTTGCAGCCGTGGCAGGTATATTGCTGGCACCGAAGAGGTCATCGCTGGTCTTTGCCCCTGGTGCCGATGTGACACTTGAAGCAAAGGGGTCGGCATCGGCTGTTGCAGGTGCCGCAGACAGGCTGGTCCCACCAAAGAGATCATCAGCCACTTTTGGTGGAGATGTAGTCGTGCCTGAATGAAACGGGTCATCTGAGGCTATCACAGCTGACGTAGCACCTGAATCTTTGCCGAAGAAATCGCACTCTGTAGACGCAGGCAGCACTTCATTCGTAGCAAAATCTGAAAAAAGCTCAGCTTTGTTGCCATTGGTTGCAGTGGGTGCCTGCTGTTTTTCACTGGGCCCAAGGTCAAAAGGGCGAACGTCTTCTCGCTGTGGGGTAATGCTGGCCAGGGCGGCCGGAATCGGCTCTTGGCTCTCTCGGCTAAGGTCAGAAAATGGGTCGAACGAGCCCCCATATTCAGGCAGGCCACCTTCGACTTCCTCCGGAGATGTGTCCTCAAAAGCACCACCCGAAAAGCCACACTTGTCCGGCGAAATGCCTCGGTCAAAGCTGGCCTTGCCAAAAGCGACCTGGAAGGCATCTGGTGCCTCTGCTGCTGTGGCTCCAGCAACGTCGGGCTCGCTCGCAAACGGGTCAGACTTGGAATGATGCTCCCCTTGACTGTGACTGCCGAAATCCCCCTCTGGCTGCTGGTCTGTGGTGTCTTCCGACCCGCAGGGAAACGTGGCCGCAATGTCCTGCAAAAGATCACTGCCTTCCCCACTTTGTGCTGTCGCGCCCACAAGAGTGGCTTGAAAGAAGGCCAAGTCATCCTCGAGGTTGTCAAAAGGGTTTGTGCTCGACCTCCGAGAGCCCGAGAAAAAATTGGGAACATCGGGTGTGACATCACTGGAGGCGAAGAGGCTTTCACCAGTCGTTGCAGACACATCGGTAAGAAATGGGTTGCTCATATCTTGGCCGGCCTCACTGCCGTCAGCTTCAGCGGGTGGCGCCTCTTTGGGAACAACGCAGCGATCCACAAATGAGGTGTCAAAAGGGTCAGGCTCAGTGCTGGTGAGTGTGTCGTCCACAAATGATGTGTCAAAGGGGTCACTGATGTCTACGTGAAGGGCTTCTTCCGAAGACTGAAGTTCCTCGATGCCAAAGGCACTGAGGTCCAGGTGAGGTGCGTGTGTGGGCTGTGGTTCCTCAACACCAAATCCAAACTCTTCTAAAAGCTTCTTGGCCTCTGCGTCGGCAGCAGCTGAAGGAACTTCCTGTGGAGTGCTAGCTGGCTCACTGACTGGTGCACCAACTGGCTCACTCACTAGGTCCTTCACCAGATCGCCAACCGGTTCTTTGGCTGGCTCGGCGGCGCCCTCTGCAGTTTCACTCTCCTCAAAATTAACCCACGACCTGGCGGGGCTGGCAGGTTCCGGAGGTGCAGCGGTGGACTCAAGGTAATAATCGGGCCGGGTGAGCTCACTAATAGCCGAGCTCTCTTTAATCTTGGTGAGAGTGGTTTGGGTCTTGTGCACAGTGTCCTGGACGCGCTGCGTGAGCTGCTCAAAGAAGCGCCACTCCTCGCCCGTATGCTCTTTGGTGCCCTCTGGTGGCTGCTGGCCCTCAGCTAGCTGCTTGGCATAGATGGCCGCTTCAACCTCGTCGTTCTCGAGGCCGCCTCGCTTGTGGCCCTTGATCTTCTTCTTGAGGAAATTCATCTCCTAATACTACCCTGCAAGGAGGAGAAAAAACAAAACGGCTCCCACCACTTTTTCTCACCTTCGGACTACATCTCCTAGTACTGCCCAACAAGGCATGAGCTACAGCGAAACTATATACGATTTCCAATATTTTTTTCAATTTTTGAAGATTTCCAATAAAAAAGAAAGGTTACCTTGTAATTATGTCTACAAGATTAACTCGGTGCATTTGTTGTCTGTCAATGAATACAAATATCTTGTCTATTTAACAAGTGAACTGTATTAGCATCGGCACATTAATTATGTAACTGCAAAAGCAGGTCGTGTGCAGGGTTTCCTATGCAGGCATGCCAATGTTTTCCTTTAAAAACCAAAGGATTATTGCACACCACTAATGTAAGACCTATACTAGAATACACGTGTATAGTATGGGATGCTAAAGCTAAAAATGATATTGAAAAATTAGATGAGGTTCAAGACCTAGCTGTCCATTTTGTTTTAAATAATTACAGCAAGAATTTCAACGTGTCAACAGCAAAGAAATCATTAGGATGGGTTTCACTAGAGAAACGCAGATACATAAGGATGAAATTCTTGCGTATCATATGAAATTCAATTACTCATTGTCGCCTTGCTATATGTCAGCAAGGAGCTACACTTACAAAATATATGAAATAAAGTGCAGAACAGACCTATTAAAAATGTCATTGTTTCCTTGAACAAAAAATGAATTAAACAAGTTGTCCCCAGATGTCATCTTAACAAAATCTAATGAAACATCTGCTGCACCACTGTGATATGTGTGCTTGTATTTGTGTTATTGTGCATTATACTTTCTTTGAACGTTTCTTTTTTTCCTGCCAATATGTTATAAACCTCCCCCCCCCCCCCCCCTACAATGCCAAAAGGCCTGTGGGTAATGTGATAAATTAAGTAATGCTGACATCATGAGCCCATCACAATTAAGTTACATATTAGCAAGAATCCAAACTCCCCATTAGAGAGGCCAATGTGTTTAGACATATTCCACCTATCTATGGATGAGATATAGTCGAAATATTGTCAGCAGTAGCGCAACATCTACCAAGTCCCCTGTAGCCCAATGCAGGATTTTTGTAACATTGAATTATTCTTCATCTTTCTTTAAATTTAGCACCAAAAGAGGCATCAACAGATTTTACCAAGTTCAAACGGCATTTTCAATAAAATTGAATAAAAAGTAAACAGCACTACAGCTGACCTCAAAGTACTCTAACTTTGTAGCTTAAAGTACAATGCGAGGAGTGAATATTTATCATTCTTTTTGCAAATGTAATTTGTTTCTTATAAATTCCTTAAATCAATATGCCTCAAGCATAAAGAGCCAGTCTCCCTTATTTTCAGATTTTCAAGACTAATATATTTTTCAAAGTCCAAAGTGATGTAAGAGCACCACTCTTCCCACTGCAAAAAATATGCCTCAGAAAGTGCAGAGCCACCATCATGAGAGCTGATGCCTGCTCTTGAAAGAAGCCAGAATTAATCGCATCAAACAATAAAAACTGCCACTGAACCTTTACTAAATGATGAGCAGTTTTAATTCCATATAGGTCACCCACAAATATCTGGTCCCAGAGTGTGGTAAGTCCGGTCAGAGAACAAGAACTGCAACAGAAATCCCAAATGTATGTCACATATTTCTCTGTCAAGGTCACTAACAAGAGTGTTTTTTCTTATGAGCAGTGACAGACCCCTCCAACTTAATTCCAGACGTCCTTTCCAGCCTAAGAAAAGCTCAGTGAAAGACTACAGCCCTCCTCTAAAAAGACTCCAAAACAGAGCAAAGGTCTGACCTTGATGACACAGGCGTATGATTACAGGAATAAATGCCGAGATTTTGGCAGTAATGAAGCTTTTTCCCCAAAGAAGGTCCAGCAGAAAAATAGACACCTATCCAGTGACCCGCGGAAAGCGTGTCCTCTGTCGGTATCCTTGGACGCGACCGCAAGTCCCCAGAAGCACGAAGGACCACTATCAGACCTGGTCCGCACACCAGAAGTGCTCACACCTCACAAGACTTGGTCATCAAAAAGGTTCTATAGCGGAGCCAACGGGATTTCGCAAGCACCAAAACTGGACGAGCCGAACACAGCACATCGGCGTGCGCGCGCGCAGTCCCCTACCGACGTCCGCACCGGCGCGCCGGCCCGGAGGTCGCGGTCACTGGGCTCGTGGGGCAATTGGGGTCGACAGAGCACGTCCGCGGGAGGGACACAGCAAGCTCCACCATCGCAGGTAATTATCCGGGGCCCGCTACGAGGAAAGAAACGCACACGAGGCGGGCCGACCTATGGCCCGAGCCGCGAGCTCGCCATCTTCCCGATCGATAGCATCGCGCGCGGGGCCAGCAGAAACCGGTATACGTCGTCGTCGTCAAATGGCCGGTGGCGGCCATGGCCTCACCCGTCCTGGTCCCTGCGGCGGGCCTTGGCACCGAGCAGGCATGCCGCAGCCGGCGGTTGGGCCCAGGGTTCTGGCAGCGCGCAGTTCCACCCACGAGAACGGCGGCCGGCTTCGCAGCTAGCGCGCGCCGCCGGGACGACGCCTTCGATCCGCGCAGAGCCGCTTTTCTGCTGCTGTTGCTCGCTGCTCGCTGTGCGCGATGCTGCCAGTCGCCGCCGATTGGTGCGCCTTCGATGCGCCCCCGGTGCTCGAAACTCGAAACTCCGTGCTCGGCCTCGCAGCCAGAACGCACGCGCGGCTTATGACGAACGCCTCGATCGCTCCTCGGGCTCACCAACGTGTGCTGCGGGTTTTCCACCGGCCCACGCCTCTACGCGCCGCTTGACCCGGGTGCCACTCGAGACGCGCCGCAGTAGCCAAGTGTAGCGGATTCACGCCCCTCCATTTTGTGACTTCGATTTACGCCTCTGTGTGGTACTTAAATGTCTATCGCCATACAAGTCCTTGGGACTCCGAAGTATCCGCTACACTACATCATATGCTGAACTAGATTTACACTGGTCGAAGGTGTCCTTGAAACTACACGGAAAACTGCGAGCAGCAGGAAAGTGAGCTAAGCACCATGACTTGCAGAATGTTCCGCTCACGCGCTAAGTGTCCTTGAAACTACACGGAAAACTGCGAGAAGCAGTGAGCTAAGCACCATGACTTGCAGAATGTTCCGCTCACGCGCTAAGTGTCCTTGAAACTACACGGAAAACTGCGAGAAGCAGTGAGCTAAGCACCATGACTTGCAGAATGTTCCGCTCACGCGCCAAGTGTCCTTGAAACTACACGGAAAACTGCGAGAAGCAGGAAAGTGAGCTAAGCACCATGACTTGCAGAATGTTCCGCTCACGCGCTAAGTGCCCTGCAGAACATTGAAATATGCGATATCCGACGTAAAGGCGCCCGGGCAGTAAGCAAAGGCCACGGCGCTGTAGCCAAGGCACACTTTCCGGCGGAAAACTCGCCAGCGACATGGAACCGCTCCCTTCTTACGGAAAAACATGTCGCCTGCCGACAGCCAAAAAAGCTCTTCTCCCAACAGTATCTCGTATGACTCCGCGAGTAAGAGCAGAAGTTCGTGCTTTGATAACGACACCGCGAACTGGACGGGACACGAAAGAAAACCTACACGCGCTGACTCTCAAATGAACGCTCTAGACCACGAATTAGCCTACACGGGAATAAAAAGGGAGTAGCGTGTCCTCCGCGCACTCCCTTTTAGAGGATGGTTATTCTTCTCAAGCTTTGAGGTAGACTGCAGAATGCAATACTGTCCACAACAGACGTATATCCGAGCGTCAAATCGTATTCATTTGGTGTAATTAGTAATGTAAGAAAACTAATTACCGCACCAACAGAAGCCCTGAGGTTAAGAAATGTAACTGATAGAACTTCACTTGTGAAGAATAAGCTTCTGTTACCGACCACAGGAATCCCGAATTTTAGGCGACTAAAATCTACCTCAGGAGTTGGGCAACATGCCCCGCCACTATAAAAAGTGACTTCTTTTGTACTCCCTTACAGGGTTATTCGCGCTTAGAGTGAGCGTAAACTGCGGTCATTCCAAAACGTGTAAGCACGTTCACCCACGCGACACAAAAAGGTTGCGTAAAAAAAAAAAAAAAAAAAACGGATCGGAGACACACCGGTTGGCGTTTTTCCTCGTAACAAGCCTTCCATTACTTCATGGATCACCTTAACCCAATGACGGAACAGAACCATGGTGTCCCCTAAAGAATGACGTCCGTTTACATTCCCAGCTGTGCCCCGGAAGGTGGCCAAGCGGGGCAGTAGATTTGCGCGCTCAAAAAGCTGCATGCTACACACCGACCGATGCCCATGTTGCGCACTAGAACGGGCAACCTACGCACGACGCCCTTTCTGCATCGCATGGAAGGCGACGGATCTGCTGTGCAGGCCCTCCAGTTCATGTAGACACCGGCCTCCGTATTTACACGGGTATCTGTTGCTAAAACCGCCAACAGGAACCACGCCAGTCATCCTTCAGAGACCCTCGAAGGGAATTGTCACTTCGATAACCGACTACTTTTTTTATGCGACACGGGCGAGCTTTCTTCCAAGCGGCTGTGATGTAGTTTCCGAAGGTTTCTTTCTGCGAACATATCGATCCCTTGGCGTTTTCCTCAAAACCTGTATCGAGTCAGCGTGCGTGATTCCTTGTTTGCGCTCCGTCCAGTTTTTGCTGTTTTCACCATTATACCCTCTTCAAGAACTTCAATCCCGGTCAGTGTCGCAGAGGTCCCCCTGTCGTAGCCAATCTCAGCCGCGAGCCACTCGTACACAACCACAGCTCATTTACAAAGTGCGAAAAGGCAGCCCCTCTCATAGCTGAAGTAAAAAGGAGCAAATGGACTTCAACAGGGCACGCCCAGCGCAAACAATACATGCGATTATCTCTAGTGCAGGAGAAATAAAACGTAGCCAGGGATACCGAAGACTCTGTGAAGGGGCGCTATTTATTTTTCCGGGAATAGGGTAGTCGCGACTGGATGGAGCCTTGAGCTCAGTGACGAACGCCTTTATTACCCCCCTCTCTAAATTCTAGCTCACTTTACCCTCTCTAACGTACACAGGACGATAACGAAGGCACCATTATGGCTTTATCACTGATCACCACATTACTGAAAAAAAAAAAAAAAAAGCTTTATATGCAATATCCTCAGCATGTTTCGTCATACAAATGTCTCAAGTTATCATACAACGCGTATGAGAACGAATGGTACTGTATGACATTTGTATGACAGTATAAAATCGGTATAGGGGGGGTATTCACGTGACGTCACAGCTGACGTCAGTATGCAGCCGACGCCATCTTTGCGTCCTGTTCCGACTATAGTACGGGGCGGCGGTTAGCTTAGCTGTTCGTGTGCGTCCTGTTTGCTCTGTCACTCTGCCTCATGCCAGCACCGTTGTTATGAAAACTCAATCGGTATCATGAGTGGCAGTTCGATTTATCGGCAAAGTCTGCGCGATGCGGACAGAGACCTGTACGAAACAACTTTGGTACCGACTCGCGTGCAGTCGATATGCGCAACTGCACGGAAGCGTCGGCCTGTGCCTACGCATAAATATGTGCGACATTCATGAATTCCTTGTCCTACGGACGAGCTTCATCACAAGAAACCAACCGCAAGCCCACTGACCACTCGAAGAACGCAGCTACGTTAAGAGCCGCGATTGAAGCAGACGAACTTGCTCTTTGTGCAATTACGTGCGTGCCGTACAACATTTATACCAACTAAACCGCTGAGTTTTTGTAGCGGATATTTTGCATAGAAATGGCGTTTTGGAGTCAGTATCTTTTATACAAACCTTGTTTTGTGTATTTGTCTCAATAGATCAGAAGTCGGATCGCTGCCACAGGCCACAGCGATGACACCGGTGGCGCCACCTCGTTGCCTTGCGGGCTCGAAGTAAATTTTTCGCAACAAAACTCTTGAAATACAGCGCAGTCTTGGCCAGGCTAAACTTAATTTGTTATTAGAGATAAACAAGTTTATAAAGTTCTTCAAACCTTCTGCAAAACAACTCAGCCCGCCTAAGTTCCTTCGCCGAATCTGCATGCGGCCTGCTTTGAGCAGCCGACACAGACGATACGAACATCCGCCTTCTGATCGAATGAGGCAAGTACGGCAAACACTAAGTTCTAAGTTTAGCGAGCCTGCTTAAAAGGATTTTATTGCAGCAAAACACGACGAGGAGGTGTTGGCGGCGCGCTGCATGCATGCGCATGACTGGAAGCGATACACTGCCGCGCTGCTCTTTTACCGGAATGTGTCTTGCGAGTGCGTGAAGAACAGTCGCGCACGGATAGTGGCAAGAGCTGGCTGCTAGGGCACATCCGAAAGATTCCAGTTCAGCCCATTTTGAAATGCATTTCTCGTATTCCATGATACTTGTGGGTTGAGCCGTGGCAGCCATACGTAACGTATGGCTCGGTGAGGTGCCTCGTTCGGGTGTTGTTCGTGTGTACTTCCGGAACCTTAAAATGCCGAGGTCGTTCGCGAAGCTCTTGGGCTTCCGTTGTTTACAGTGTGCACGCGTCTATTACAGTCTACAATAGCTCAATAAACAATATACAGCTGCGGATGCCACTGCTTGTAGAACCGCACGACAGCACTTGATACGTACGTTCGCCCTGTTCGTTCCGTGGACACAAAAATGGCCGACTGCGCCTCAGTTACCCACAATGCACCGCGCACAGCGAGTCAATGAATATCCCCTATAAAGTTATTGCATCATACATATTTTCTTTTTCAGCGGGGTGATGACATCCACAGCAATGCAAATTTGCCAGGCCTCTTATTCAGTCTAGTTCGTTACCGCTCTCGAACAGGCGCGCCAACACGTACACCTGTTGCCATTAGCCTGACGACACCGCAAGAGCGCATCGAAGCGTGCTAGCGACGTCATCCCCGTTCTCAATAAAATCCGGCACTGTCGACGTAGCGAACTAAAAATTACAAGAGCATGCCTCTGGCACGCGGGTGACATGAAGGTTGGCATATGGCCGGGCAATGATTGGTCAGCGGGTTGTGTGACGTTACGAGACAGCATAATGTCACGGCAGACACGCTACCCTTACGCAGGCACACTCCAACGGTATGATCATGGTCCCTCGTATAGTGCGGTAACCGACGACGACATTGAAAAGTATGTCAGATAAAGGAGGCACAAATTAGGTACGCTAAAGAGGGCGCAATTAAGCGGAGTTACAGCGGAGGAAATAGATCCATCAATACTGTCGCGTCATACCCCGAAAATTCCTTCAATTTTTTTAGCCTTACGCTGGCCTGCAGGCGGCGGATTCGACTCAATCATACATGGCTGCGCCGCGTACTTGAGCACAGATGCGCCCTCAGCGTAAGCGGGCAGCAAAGCGGCCGCGTGTTCTGTCATCGAATCGGATCAGCGCTTCCCTTTCTTTACGGATCCCGGTTCGTCCAATGTGTCTTTCGCCTTATTGCGACACACAGATTCCGGACCCTGCTGTGGCCCAGGTGGCATTGCTTCAGCGCAGTGCTTGTTCGTGACGTCAAAGGCCGCGGAGCCATCCATTATCGCTCGAGACAAGAATGACGAGGTAGAGCTACGAGCGTGTGCTTGTGAAGCAGCACGCTTGCCATTAACCTTACGGCAACGGAACCCGGTCTACTGTAGCCGACAAGCCTGGCACACTTTTAAATGTCAATGCTCGCAAACGCCTCGCGCATTTCTTTATCTTTTGTAGCTGCACTGACGGCTTTATCGCGCCTGCTATTCCGGCAGAAGACGTGCCACCAGTGATACCGGGCCATGTTTGTCTCGAGAAATATGTCTGCGGCATTTTTGCGATAAATATGCCGAGGTTAGAAGCCACGACGGTCGGTGAGCACACACTTTCCGTGCCGCTTTCTGATTATTAATTTTGGGCGATTCGCGGGAAGTCCAGGGCGCCTACATCACCCTCCAGTTTAACTCCAAAATGCACAACCTGGGGGGGGGGGGGGGGGGGGGATTCCGCAAGCGGTAACCCATCCACGATTTGTACCCCTCGTCGACCTTTCTTTATTTGTGGGGGGGAGGGCACAAGGGCGTCTAATAAACGCTCGGCTTCGCGACTCCCTTCGCCAGCCTGCGTGACGTCACGAACGCGCGACGGGGCAGATAAATAAGCGTGACACACGGCCTCGTTCTCCACAAGGGGGCTTTCTCACAATAATTCACGAGAATTTTTCAGGATAAATAACAAAACGGAGTGGGCAAAACTTGACGGCGGCCTTCACCATCGTACTTCGAATTCGTGGGTGAGGTCTGGCTCTACATCTCACAAACGCTCAGCCTGGATTATAGGTACAAATTGGTCAAGCAGAGAACTGGTGTTGGATAACCTTTTATTTAATTACATGCAGTAGAGGCTATGCTACGGTTTTCATTTGAACGTCATGCTACAGGACAGCTAGATCATTTTAGATATGTTAGGTCCCAGAACTACGTTCTCAATAGCTTAATTACTTCTTGTTAAAATCTCAATAACTACAAAAAAAAATGGCATCTGATGCAGAAAGCACTCCAGCATTAGTAATCTCTAAACGCAGTCTACCTCAAAAGGCAGCAACAAGACCAAGCAGCTCACCGAAAACACATAGAATTAAAAAAAAATGCGTTATTGCTGCCCATCCAACTAGCAAACAGGTGTCTTTATATTTGCACCATGAGAGCAAAAACATGCACAATATGAACAAAATGGGGGGCGGGGGGGGGGGGGGGTTCATGAAGGCATTAAGAGTATGATGCGACAGCTTCAATAACCCTCTCTTACTTGCTCCCCTTGTGGATCCTTGCTCTCATCTGTTCACTCTGCTAATTGCTTAATCAGCGGTCTTTGATTTGTGCCTCTATTATCCTACGCATACTTGCTAGCGCACAGTCTAAGACACTTCATCATGTGAAAGACCACCCAACAGATGTAAATCCAAACTTTGGCCAAGCCGTACGACTAGCATGCCTGCGCAGCCTTGGGGCAGTGTAACTCGAAATCCAAGAGTCCTAGAAGGCTGCATTCCAATCTTGCCCTCCCATCTCAACGTCAAAGCCCGAGTTGACAGCCAAGTCAGCCGTGTCATGTAGCCTCGTGACATCACACAGTCAAACAACCAATCAATTACCAGCCACGTCAGCTGCCAGCTACTACCCATTGAGAGGCAACCCATTATTCGCACTATGGAGGCAAGTTCAGAATAGACCACCTCTGAGAACAATGCGGCTAGGAGGCTATCAGCTCAGCTTTACAAAAGTGACTGAAATGCTGCGCCATAAAATAGCAAGCATTTGGGCACCACAAAAATATTGCCAATCACACTGCAAAATATTTCCAGAAATTTTACACACTACCAAGTTAATCCTGCAGTTAATGTGGCTAAAGCCTTTTCTACACGAACTGCCTCTGCGAACCAGTTCAAAGCCTACAAGTTACTGTTCCTGTGAAGCAGCGACTCCCGCACAATGCGGCGTAGACTTCCTATGTGGCAATACTTCAGAGCAAAACTGGCTAGCCTGGTTAGCAGATGTGTGCGCGCCACCTCTGGACACACCTGCCTAGTGTAAGTGCAGCACTTGAAAAGGATTCAAAAGCGGGAGCCTTTTGGTGAGGGCATCACTAGTTCCGATTCCCACGGGTGGCAGAAATGGAGAAGGATGTCACTGTTGCCAGATGATCAATGTTTCAGCACACACATAGGAGAACGCCTGCCGAATCCAGGCCCAATCAGCCTTATTGGGACTCGAGTAGCATGGTCGCTCCGGTGAAGGGTCGAGGAAGCCAGTGGCTGGTTTAGAATAAAGTAGCGAGGAATCTTCACACCAAATATTTAAATCATATTGTCATCTTCAAGTCAAAATAACAGCACAGAGACAAGCAGGCATCAAAGCCACTGCAGGAACCAACTCACACACATATCCCCATGATTTTTTTTAGGGATTATCCCTAGGTCCTTCAATGGTGATCTAGCTATACTCAGGAACACGTTTTCTTGGCAATGGGCGCAAAGGTAGAGAGACGGCGCGTCTTTAAACGTGTCACTCCGCCATGTAGTTTGACCACGCGGCTTTCGGCCTGCGCAGACGTTGCAAATCATTTACATCGCTTGCTTCGACAGCCAGCGTCTCTTGATTTTGACTCGAATCTTGTCTGGTGAAAACGCTTCCAACCATTGCGGAGTGGACGACCAGAACCGGAACGACCTGAACAGGCGGCTGTAGCCATCTTGTCTGCAAAGTCGGGGCGTCTCGAAAACCCGCGACAGACAGCAGACGAGAAAACCCGTTTGAACCAAGAAAAAAGTTTTAGGCATAACAACTTCATTTCGGAAAATCAGTTCCGTGATAAAAATATACCGTAAATAACTAGCACTATGATTTCAATTTGTTTTTGCAGAAACTGCCCATGTAACTATAGGACTATATTCAGCTGCGTAGGAAGATGATGCGTTCCGGCTCCGTAGCTTTGGCTCCATTGCCAAGGAAAAGTGTCCCTGAGTACAGTAATGGGATCATGCATGAAGGAGAATGAATTAAAGGTACAAAATTAGAAGGCCCACCACTAATCTACAAATGGGGAAAACCTTTGACTTACCTCTATGTCCTCATATTCTGCAGAACGACTTATCTAAGTTATAGTAAGCCCTAGCAATAGACAAATCCAAGACAACTCACTTATCTGTCATAAGTTATAGTAAGCCCTAGCAATAGACAAATCCAAGACAACTCACTCTTGGAGCAAGGAAGAGGAAAGAAAAGAAATGACTCTATCCACATAAATCAACAATCAATGCACAAATCTCACCTGCAGTCTTTGCACAAAAGCAGGTGAAATCTTTCGCAATCAGGTCAGAACAATTGTGCCAAGTGTTAAGTGCACTCCCGCACACTACTGCCCACTCTCTTGTACCACTCAAAATTAACAAGCTGCATAATACAGGCCAGAACAATATTTTATCTGCTGCATTGCAATGTAGAATAAAATGTGCCTATTCATTCAACTAGAATGCTCTAAATCCACAAGCAGTGAAATCGGAAATGTATTCCACAAGCAATGTGAATAAAGGGGGGAGCAGGAAGTTCCCTTCAAACGCAGCAATGCAAGGCAGCTAAGAAAATACTGCATTACCCCGATAAAATTCTCGTTGCCAGTGCACTGAGTCTTTCTGGATCGTTCCACAAGCCATGAATCCCATATGACCCATGGATCCTATATGACCCATGGTTTTCAATATGTTGCCTAACTCAAATGCCCATGCGTTCAAGTATGCCTATCTAGGACAAAAGTATGAAAACTGTAGTTTTGGTTTCTGCATGCTTGGTGGCAGCATATGAGAAATAATTATTTCGAGCAGGGTGGTCTCAAATGGCAACAAAAAATGGCATCAAGCTAGCCTAACAACACGCTGCGAGTTCAGAGCCATTCACATAATTTCGCTGCTCCAACTGCCAATTTGCTTGATGAGAAAAATGGCAAAGAGTCCAAAGACAACTTCACGCGCTCTGACTTCAGCTCGAATGATGAACCTGGCAAATAACAGACTAGGATTTTAACCAAATGGCCTTAAGGGGAGATGCACGTCGAAAAAGCGAGTTTTTCGCGACATTTTTCAATTTTCGGTTTTTTACTGCAAAATTATCTTTGGGCATTCAGCTACAATCCCCCCAAAAATCAAGGCAAAATTCGAATGCGAAGTTAATAAAAAATCCATTTTATTGAGCCAAGGTGACTCGAGAAACAGCAATTTTTCGCGCACATCGTCAACTTTCGCGCGTCTGCCTCTCGAGAACGCGGGAGCGCCCGCCATTGCCGTCTGCTTGGAGAGGAAGAGTAAGCCTTCTTCTCTCCGACAGCATCTCCTGCAGTTTCGTATTTTGGTATTTTTTATTTTTGTATTTTGTGAATAAATTTCATGTGCTTGTGTCATGTTTTTCAAGAATGCAGATGTTTCAAACTTTCAGATGCGTTTTTCTCCAATTCTAATTTTCAGCATTTTTTACATTTTGTGCACAAACTTTCAAGTGCGTAGAATTCTCAGATTTGGATAAAATTTTGCACACAGCTTCTTCAAAGTATGCAGAATGGGCATATCTATCTGGATTGTCAATATCTCTTCTACATTTTTTGGCAAAAATTCAAAATGTTGACTAGCAGCACCCAGAATGTACACTTTTGATGTTAGTGAATTTTTTTGCAAATACAGGATATTTATTGTAATCAAATTTCAAGTAGTTTTCTCATACTACTAAACCTAAGATGCAAAATGAGCTATTGCAAGCTACTCTAAACATAAATTTAATCCTCAAAAAAGTGTGCACAAAAAGCCCTATATTTTACTTTTGAAGACTCTATTACACAAAAACTATGCATGCTACATAAAAACTAAGACCATATTTGGAATCTGCATTAAAATCCTTATCAATGATATAAGTTTCATAATCATAGGTTGAATATTAAGAAAAAAGTATCTTCGAGGAGCATCTCCCCTTAAACTGTGGACTCTTCTTTTTTTTAAAGCATATTTTCAATTTATGCTGAACCTTATGCAGCTGCACATGCTCACTGTGTGTTTGTGCTGTTTTATTAGGTTCACTAGGGTTCAACAACTTATGCTAATGCTAAGGTTTCAACAGCACGGAAGGCTCCCGTACAGGTACTAGTATCCAGTTGTCTTCCAAAACCCCAAAAAGTGAGCTCTTTCAGCCATATCTGGCCTTGTTTGACCACCCAACTTTCCAAAGAAGAGCTCTTTGAGCAGATTTTCAATATGGATGGCAGACTAATTGAAAGCAAGCCCCACTGCCCTCTGCAAAGCATGCCAGCCATAAGCCACAAAAAAGTTTAAAAACGCAAAAACTGTAAGCTGCGCTATTGGATGAGGAGGACAGCTGAAGTTGAACATTTTTAGAAAACTTAGCAAAGTCATCTGGATTTAACCACACAACAAAATAGTTCCTTAGTAATTTGGGTATATTGTATTTTGTTAGTGCAGTGAAGGGAATGGGTACATCAGACAGCAACAACCACCACAGAAAACGAATGAATGGTGACCACTGCTTCTGAACACCACTAAAAAAGAAACCTGCAGACAAGTGCGCCGAACTCTTAGAACTAAGAATGCTACAATGTAGCAATTTTGCACATTCTGAATTACTTTCATTACCTTCTTTTATATTTATGTTCACAACTTTTGCAACTTTTCAATGCTTTTTTCAGCCAGTTCGCAAAAAAATCTGTTCTTTGTGTCATTTATAAAATTTTTAAAAATTGCACCAAGATTGCCCCAGAGCATGAGCTGCGAGAGCTGCAAGCAGTGCCATCTAATTCTTGGATTTTGTACTACTATAGCGAATTACAGCCACCTTCGCTATATCAGGTACATTTCTCGTTATATCAATTGTTAAATTTCATGAACGTGTACATCACAACATGACGAACGATCAGACACCAACCAGAACTCCCTGCGACAAACGATTCGGCCATTAGGCAGTCTGAAGCTCCTTGGAATGCGCTGTTTGGGGGGCGGAAAGGTAGTCGGTGCGAATCCCACACATGCAACATAGCATATGACTCAGCCCATTAAAACGTAGCATGCTCTAATAAGTGGAGTCAAAAACATTGTGTAATCACAATGCTGTCATAAGCAGGACTCGTGACTCGTATTTTGCTAACGACGATTAGATGAATGATGGTTACAAAGGCCGAGAATGAGTGTGCTGCAATCGCGCTCGATATAAGCTATCCCATGATATGATGCAGTCCAAAGTTCAAATGCTGATGACAATTAACTAATGGCTATTAAGTAAGACCTGCAATTTTGGTACTGGATCGTACTCAACATTTGCCATTCTGTGATATGACTTACCATTGCAGTGATGAAGTTCAATTGTTCATCACAATTAACAAATTAATGGCTATTAACTAAGACTTAATTAGGGTATTGCAATCGTACTCAATATAAGCTATACCGTGACATACGACTTTACTTTGTAGCCTAAAGTGAAATGCTTATATATAATTAACAGCTATTTATTAAGGATGGTAATCTGTATACTGGAATAGTATTCGACATAAACTATCTTGTGATATATGACTTGGCATTGTAGTCTAAAGTTCAAGTGTTAATCACACTTAACTAGTTAACAGCTATTACCAGTCACTGGTAATTGGTGTATTGCAATCGTATTCAATATAAGCTATCTTTTGATATATGACTTCACATTGTAGCTTGAAGTTCAGTTCTTAATCACAATTAACTAAGTAACAGTTATTAACTACAGCCGGCAATTAGTGCAGTGCAATCTTACTTGGTATAAGCTATCCAATGATATATGACTAAATGCTATAGCCTGAAGTTCAATTTTTAATCACTGGTAATTAAATAACGGCAATTAAGATACGAAAAAAGTCAAGCGCATTTGTACTCGACGCAATCCATCCAACAATATATGACGATGTTGCAGCGTAAAGTTCATTTTTATTCACAATCAACTAATTAACTACTGAATATCTACAATAGTATTAGTGCAATTATACTAGACCTAAGTTTCCATGGATATAACAAAAGTGGTATTGTACCTAAAATAAAACACAGCTACAAAACTACTGTGGACACTCTCTCTACACATCCTGTACACAATGCTCATCAGCCTTTTCAATGCTTCGGCAAACGATATTGCCTACTAAGAAAAGTCATTTTGATCTAATTACAAAGTTGTGATCCTCCCCAAAAGGCATATAAGGTTCCTAATCAGCTATGACGGTCAACTTCTCCTTTACAACAGCCTGGTTCTATAATACAAAGCGTGCCACTCTTAGGCTGGGGACCAAAACGGCGGCCCACCAAGATTGACGGCCGTTTTGGCCCAAATAGGCAACCCTAGCATGAGATGTCACCACCCTAATGGCGTGGTCACACTCTAGCATTCGGCGGAAAAAGCGAGTGAAATCCGCGGCCGCGGCAGAGAATCTGCCAGAAATCTCGGCGGAAAGCCAATTCGGTCCGGGACCGATTTCGCCGCCGAATTTCTTTCCACCAAATTTCATCAGCCAATAGGAAGGCGAGAAAGTTGGGCCGGCGCGGCCCGCAGCGTCGACCGGTTAGCATCCCTCAGGGGCCAACATGGCAACAGCGTACTCAAAATCGACGATAAAACAATGAAGAGAGTAATTTACCGAGCGATGTAACCATGAAAGAAAAAACAACAGAGCACTTGTAATGCATAATACTTTACGTTTTTCTCAAGCTTTTGCGCTCCTTCTTGCACTGCGTATAAACAAACCGAGCCCTCGGTAATCGCAACGCTTCCCGAAATGGTTACGTACAAATAAGATTTAGTTACCAGCAAAATAGTGTCCTCGCTGCTGCGCTTGCCGGTTTTGAAGCTTCGTGGCACTTTTTTCTTGAAGGTTTGTGCTAAAGCTCCGTGTTCAACAAAAATTACGTCCACGGTAGCAGAGCATGACCGAAGAGCCGGCGCTACTAAATTTGCCAGCGCTGTGAAACTTCACATGTTAAAATGATTCCAGTGCACAAAATAGTGCGCATAGGCATCCAGAACATTAGTTGCAAGTCGTGAGAGCAGGCAGCATGCTCTGATGGTCAAGAAATTGTAATTTTTAGAGAGGCAGCAATGACCTGTACACCTCAAAACATGAAGTTCCAAAATTATAAATGCGGCCGTGACATAACATGCAAAAATATTTCTAAAGTTGCCATATCTCAGCGTGGCCAAGTGGTTAGCATAGAACGCTACGGAACAGGAGGTAGTGAGTTCGAATCCTGCTAGCGCTGCCGTTTTCTTCTACAAATTGACTTTTCTAGCTTTTTTAATTTATTTGAGGTGCTTTGTTACTTTTTAGTTTTTACTTTTTATCCGAGGCCCTTTTTCGCCGGGCGACCAGCGCAACAGGGAAGGATGCAATAGGGGAAGAATGACATTTGGAATAAGATTGACGCTGTCCTTGGTATGAGCGGCAAGTATGCTCCTTTTGTTTACGATGCCTCCAGATAACACGTTGAAGTTCTTGTTGCCACAGTACGTGGGTCAGATGTGAGATTTAGTGAAGAATTGAATGATAATGCGTTTTTCCTTCGGCACTTAGCATATTGTTAGGACCAACAAGGAGGAAGAAGCGGGCAGTGGCGCGGGCAGGAGCGCTCACGCTAGGCCCGCTAGCAATTCATTAAACGTCATATACCATCTCCATCGGTCATGTTCTGTCGTCTTCCTTCATCGGCTTGCCACATTGTAACATTTGGTTGGAGGTGCGAGGTACTTCATCATCACCCCCTCATCTTGGTCCGGAGCTTCGGCGCCCTACAACTTCGTGCGCCGTCGCTTGAAGGCGAGGAGGCATCGCATGGCTCTTTCCCAGCCTGCCGGACCCTGCAAGACCTTGCCGTTTCTCCGTCCCGTCCCCCCGCCCCGACCACAAGACACAACGGAGAGACTGACCCGAGACGCCACACGTGACCACAAGACACAAGGAGAGATCCGAACGACCATATGTGGCCCCACTGACCTGATATGTCGACCAACGACCCCACGACCCAAGACACCACTACACTGGAAGACATCCTCCCCTGCCTATGCCATGCGATGCGTGCCTTGGCCTCCGCCATGGGGTTGTGGAGACGTGTGGCCTGGGAGTGTCCTGGGCCACGGTTCACTGGGAATCATCATGCCGGCAAGCCGTTCACTTCTTCTTTATTCCTCTTCTTCAAGCATCCAGACAACACTCCTATCATCATGCCATGAACTCATCATCGATAAACTTCCACGTCCACGATCGGGACGATCGCTCGGTGGCCCCGGGTCATATTACAGACCAACAAAGAGGAAGAAGCGGGCAGTGGCGCGGGCAGGAGCGCTCGCGCTAGGCCCGTTTTAAACGTCATCTACCATCGCCATTGGTCATGTTCTGTCGTCTTTCTTCATTGGCTTGCCACATCGTAACAATGTGTATGCTTTTTGTGGAGTATGTACGTAGCTGCAGTCGAGCAGTCAGGTCGGGGTTAACAGGAGCTCGCAGTCGAAGCAGCGACGGCGGCGATATGTTGGCTCAGAAGTGTGAACGAAGGAGCGCGTCAGCGGTAGTGGATTTCACTCGCTTGCGCCTCCGATTGCTCAAGTGTGAACGAGCCTTAAGCCGGGCGCCGCGGCACAACATGTAGGCGCCCTATTTCCTATACAAAAGCAGCGCCATCTACTATGTGGATTGGGAAATAATATTGCAAATTAAAAACACATTTGCTATATCCGGAATATTTATTTATTATATCAGCTATTACAGCGTACAAATGTGCACACCTAAACGAGCCAAATCAGTTGACACCATCTGAAACCCTATGTGACAATCAGTTTAGTCATAATGGCCGCCCAAAGATCTACCATATTCACGGGTTAAAGGCAGGCAGAAAGGTGGTCGGCACAACTCTAACACATATTTAGCCTTTCTTTCAATTAGAAATTTTATCCTTTAGAAGGTGTCGAGTCATTTGACACCACCTTGAATATTCTGCGTCAAATGTACAACCCCTTAACTTTATCAAAATGGTGGTCTTGGGGGAGGGGGGGGGGGTCCCCACTTAGATGGCTGATATAGTGGCACACATAAAAGAAATCGAACGTATGGTAATCAGTTGGAGTGCTGTGCGCTCAATGTTGCTATACACATTAGAATGATCACGTGATATGTATTTCATTGCCTTTTTGTCTCGGCTTTACCTTCAAATCAGGCATACACGACCTTGGAAATAGGAAGTAGCAAGAGCTAATGATCTTAAAACTTTGTATTTATTTGAATGAGTCAAAACAGGTACGTTTAAGTGTACAGTCAAATCCTGATATATTGAACACGAAGGAAATCGCAAAATAGTTTGAGAGGTCAATAATACCATGCCAGTAGATGAGCTTGTCTGTAACCCAGAAACGTAAATATGATGGACTGATGCAAGCAGCGCGCTGATCCTTACGCACTGAACAGCACCTTGTGCCAGGCATTGAGTTGCGCGCCACTCCGTGGGCCGGGTTGGACCATGTAGCAGCGTCAGAGCTCGAGCTGCTCTCATCTCACACTACACCACATTAGTACCGTTGGGTTCCCATCAAAGCTGCAGCGACCAATGCCTTGGGAAAAGCCACCACCTACCATAAAGTTATAATTCTGTTATTTGCACACTCTAAACGAAATAATACCTCACAGGTAGGGTACAGCTGATTTGTGAGTCACCTCCAGCAGCAAAGTAGGCCACGTGAGAGCTACCGCAAGCCTTTCGCCCCCTAGGCTTCCTTCACAGCAAAACCAGAGCACTGAATGCCAACTTCCCCACATGACAGCAGTGTCGCGTTGAAAACACGCCAGACCGAAGGCCACTTCATGCAGACTCTACATTCACCTCATCACACTTTATACAGCAAAGACAACTAGCCAACCCGACTCCATCAGCAAAAAGTTATTGTGGAAGCAACATTACGAGAAGCACCTCTCGCAAGAGCATAGCACGCAGTTTGATATACTATTGAATGTTCCATAAAAAGAAGTTCGATAAAAGCAAACAGTGCTGCACTTTGTGGGATTCGGGCTTGCTGCGGCTGCCCTTTGCGCGGCCACCGCCCGCTCCCCAGTTGTTCTCCTCGTTCCCTTTCTCCCGCCTGAGGCGGCAGAGAGAGGCTCGGACCACTTGTCACTGTCGTTCGGGCCACAGCTCCGCCCTGGCGTCCCAGTGGCTGTTCCCATTGGCGCCTTTTGGCGGGAGCATGGCACCGCTTCGACGGCCGCGCTCGCGCGACCCTCCGAGCAGGGCCCAAAGAGAGACCCCTCCGAGACATCGTAAGGTGCGTACGCAACTGTTCTTATCTGCCGGCCTTTGTCGCGCAGACCAGTGTGTACTCGAGTTCGTCCACTCCGGGTCGTACCTGAGAGCGCAGCTCGAGCCTGTCGATCGTGATCCAACGATCCGCGACAGGCGCACCTTGCGGTGGTTGCCCACTCTCTCAAAGGAACCCTTCGGTCACTGCGAGAGAGAGATCACAGCACGCCCTTGCGTGCTTGCGGCGCGCACTCCGTGTCACTTCGTGCGCGCAGGGGAGCCTTGCTCCTCGCGCGCTCCCTTGACATGGTGACTGAGTATGTGTGTGTATGTGCGTTTTGTATATATGTGTATGTGTGTGCGTGTGCGTGTGTGCCGCTGGAGGATGGCGTTTCAATAAACGTCTCCTTTGTGAACTTGGAGGTTTGTGTCCTTGCAGCGCAGTGCTCTCCTCCCGGTGGAGATTGAGTGCGCGCTGCGGTGTTTCAGTGTGCGCGTGGTGACGGCTGATCGGGGCTTCGGCTTGCGCGACGTTCGAACCCGCGGTGGTTGGTGGCCTATGCCTACGTAAAAACCACAACTTTTGCATACAGGGTTTTCAAGGAAACATTCAAGCAGCTCGATACAAACAGTTCGATATATCCGGAATTGACTATTTTGTAAGGGAATCATGTAAATATTTTTTTCGAAAATTTTTTTTTTGATCAGAGATCCTTCAGGGTAGCCTGCTTTTTCCTGGTTTTCGAAAGAGCTAACACCAAAAAAAAAAATGAAGTAAATAAAACTTGGGCATGTAAGCCATATTTTTAAAACTAAGAAAAGAGGTATTTTACCACATTTTGTATATTCTGAATTTTCGTTACTACTATTCCCTTTTATACCACCTTTTGAATTTTGTTTTATTTTTAAGTTAACACTGAAAGCTTTTTTTTTTTTGTGCAAGTATAATGGTCAAGGTAAATGTCTTCATATATGAATGAGCATATAAGTAGCTACCTATTGATATACGTTACACCAAGGTTGTATTGATACTGAGTTTATAAAAAATTTTCCGAGACCTCTCAGAATCACTTGCGCTTCAGTAACAGTTAATTGCCCACGCTCGACCAATGCTGCTTTAGCATAATTAGGGTGATATCTGTCCTTGCGTAATAGATAACTAGAGATGCCAAATGAATAGAATTTAATCCCACTTAATTTCTGAAACAAATGCCACAGAATGTTTTACTTATTGCTCATTAAAGAGGAGACTGATATTGTGCTCTAATAGGTGTCCACTAGAAGAAACCTAATTTAGTTAATTTAAAGGCCTAATATGCACATTTATAATGCTTTTCTTTACAACACGCTTTTGCAGCCAAGGAAGATGCTGTACCCTGAGACCATAGAGGCCACAAGTAGTAAGTAGCTTCTAATTAACAATAATAATCACAGCAATAACAACAATGTTTATTTACACCTAGTTCATACAGAGGATAGGCGAGCACGGCAGAAAAAGAACTGTCATAACGAGAACTTCACAATGCAACAGACCAGTGAGAAAAAAATCCACACTAATATTAACATGAATTCGTAGCTGAAGATAAGCCGTGCTTCAAAATAGTCGCTAAAGAACCAAATATATTATTACAGCCCTAATACAAACCTGTACGTTGCAAGAAATGAAGGCAGGATTACTGGCCAATAATTCCATTTCTAAGTAACTCATTTCTCTAATACAACCTTTTCTTATTCCAAATACTTGCAAATATAAAACGCTTGAAATTCCTTCACGGTAACAGTGAAAACTTGTGCCCCAACAGCTACTTCTGACTCCTTTTCAAATAGCACGACAATGTGTAAGCCCCTATTTATGGTCTAACCGGCCACAGAAACTGCAACAAGCCTGGGAAGTTGACGTTTGATACTGGTTCTTGATACGAATTGACCAGTAGTTGTGAGCTCTGCCCACAAAACGACCATCAATGGTTAGACCTGTCTTTCATTTGGCTCTGCACAGCAAACAGACAAGTTACTGCACTTTCAGTTTCATCTGCTCAATCGGTGAAAACAGAAAAACTAGTCCCAATACATTTGTTCCAACATTTCCGCAGACATCCCTGCCGCAAGTGCTAGGTTTTGGGTTGAGAAAAGCTACAGAGGGCGATGCAGTGGGCAGACACGATGCGACGAAGTAGATTCCAAGATCAGGTTCAACGAGATGAGGGAGCAGCACCTTGATAATCGGGAAAGGCATGCCCAATAGTTGGTGCAGACAGCACAGAGGGATAGACTCCGCCACAGAATCTAGGACTCGGCTAGGACCCTTTATTGTACACCCAATATAAAGGGTCCAATCCAATCCAATCCGTGGACAGCTGCAAGAATATAGGTGTGTTTCACACACATGCAACTGCTGCTAAAAGCTTTCACATCATGTATACAGCTACTGAAAATATTAAGACAAAGTTGGGAATAAAAATAAAAAATAAAATGCAATGATAAAGCGTCCCTCCATTTAGAATGTTACGATGTCGTGCAACATCACCTAGTTCAGCTCAAACATCAATCGAGTATCCAAAAGCAATACTGGTTACTGACGAATGCAAAGTAGCTAATGTCCCTTTGCCAGCACAGAGCCAAATGACATCCATACAAAGCCGAGACCATATCCGGTCAGATACTTTCCAGGCAGACCTTGTACAAAATACGGCGCATTCTCGAGTTTTAGACAGAAAATATATTGCACGTGTTTTATAGCACGAAGAAAATTAAGCTTTTAAATGCAAACCTTGAAGCAACCTGGTCCTAGTTTTGGAAACAAAAAGAAAATTATGTGATGCAAAGGCCCACATATTGGCATGTTGAATTTTTGCACTAAATAAGCAGTACATCTGAGAATTTTCAATGCCACAGGTTTTTTTTACAGGCACTGCACAATGAAGGGTGTTACTTGTTCAGAGCAAATTAACTTTGGAGGTTAGCAGACTACCAAGCCACCGGCCGGATTCAGATCTGCTCACCACTCCCCAATCGTGAAAAAGTGGAAAAACAATGGTTAATGGGGGACAGAGCTCTTTAAGCTTTTTTTTTTTTTTTTTTTTTTTTTACTTTTAGACTAAACTCAGCGAAAATGCAGTGTTAATGTTTTTTTTTTTTTTTCATGTTATCAAATATGTAATCACTTTTCTGTTAGGTAACTTAGTTTTTAAAACATTCAACATTTTTCACCCCTTTGTTTAAAGGAACAATAGAGCAAAGAAAACATTAATCAGAAAACTATTATTAACATGTGGCTGAGTAGAATACAGTATACGGAATACAATGTAGGAACTACTTTTTTTGATTAACACAATATTCATTTTACAACTTGCTAAATTATGATGTTGGAAAAAGTGATTTATCAGCCATTTAAATTAGAGCGCAGAAAAAAATTAGCAAGAATAAAATGACAAATATGTTGCCAACATCATATAGTTTGATCACTACGAAGCATGCTAAAATTTATATCATTCCTTTATCTGCTCTAGATGTGAAGATATCCTTCTTTTTAAACTAGCAAAGTGTCACAAAATTGTGGGATTTATTGTGGGATGTAGGGGTATGATTTATTCAGCCCGTTTGCACTTATAAAGTTGAATTATTGGCCCAGGGAGTGAATAAACTAGTTGGGATGTAGGTGATTGGCTGTAATTTTCAAAATTTCATTTAAAACAAAAAGACTTTTTTTTCCCGCGATTTTAAGCCAATCAAGAGCCTTCTCCCCCCTTAAGAGGGTGCCACTGACAGCCGACCGCCCAACTCACAAGAAAGTGGCCACAGTTAACAGCCGGTTATGGACTAGCAATTTGAAAGGTGGTAGAGTTAACTAAGGATCAGGTGACGGCCACCAGCGATAACAGACAGAAGCAGACAAGAAGGCACTCACGGATGGGGGGTGTGCTCTAGGAGGCGTGCTCTGGGCTGCTCAGGGAGCTGCTCCCGGGAGATTGCTGGTGGCAGTCACAGGGGCAGTCGGGCTGAGGGGTCTCCCGGCCAGGGCAGTCACAGCAGCTGGCTGCCTGGCTGTCCTCCGACCTCTTGCGACTCCTCGGACTCTGGAGGCCTTCCTCGCAGAAGTGGAGCCAGCTCTTGAGCGAGCTGCGGCGGGGGCTCCGGGGCCCACGTCCCGTGAACTGCTCCCCGGGAAGGAACAGCCGGATCTTGTCCGGAGGGCAGGGCTCTGGCGACACCGGCAGGAAAGCCTCCAGCGGAGCAATGTTGATGGGCGTCGTGCTGCGTGGGCGCTCTATCGGAATGGTCACCACCTCAAGCCGCTGCTGCCGCGAAGGCACGGGGCTTCGAGATGGCGGAGGCGGTGCGGCCGATGCGACTGACAGGAATTCCTCCGACTCCACTGAGTCTTGGGCAAGCAGGGTCTCAAACTCGTCCTGACTACTCTGCTTTGCCAGAACGGCGTCCAGCGCAAGTTCCGACTCAGACGAGAGCTGCTCAGGCGACTCCCTGCTTCCCCGGCGGCTAGCGCTGGGAATATCTGCGAGCGACTGACAGGCGCGTTCCAGCAGGCATGACCGGTCAAACGGGTCATTAATGTCCAGATCCTGCGGTCGCGCGCACGGCTCGTCTCGCATGCCATCCTGTTGCTTCTTTCGAGCACCACCTTGCTGTTTCTTGGGGTTGCCCTCTGGTTGCTTGTGTGGCAAGTTCTCTGGCAGCTTATTCGGCATACTATCCGGCAAACATTCTGGCGGTTTATGTGGCACGATCTCAAGTGGCCTGCATGGCAAGCTGTCTGGCTGGTTATGTGGCAAGTTGTCTGGCAGGTTGTGCGGCAAGCTGTCCGGCTGGTTATACGGCACACTTTCTGGCTGCCTATTAAGCAAACTATCCGGCAAGCCGTCCGGTTGGTCGTCGTGCAGGGTGACTGAAAGGCGAGGAGCGGTAGGCACAGGTGACGGGCTGTGGGGCGATGGGCTGCGGGGCGACTTGCGGCCACCAAGCTTGAGCAGAGACGAGAAGAAGCCCTTGGGCTCGGGGCTGGTCCCACTGCTGCGCGACGGAGAGCGGCCGCGCAGAAAGAGTTCAGTCCATGATCCCTTTCGCCGTGTGGGCTCTTCGGGAGTCAGGGAGTCACCCGAAGGCGTAGGGGGTTCTAGCAGAGATGGCGCCACGGGTGAGGAGGGTGACCCATTGGCAGTGAGCACTGAGCCACACGGTGTCAGCGTCGCCAGCGAGTCGACATCCCCTTCCACCTGCAACGACGGGGGGGAAGGTTAGAAATCTGGAGCTCTAGGCCACGCTATTCATGCACTTCTTTACCACTTTCAAAGTGTAAAATTTCTTCAAAAGCAGTCAAGCGTCCTGATTTCGGGCAATGCCTTCTTGGAATGCGTGTTATGAATACCATCAAAAGCTCGAGGCTGGTAAATTAAAATCGTCACACTAAATACACAGTACAGCTACTAGCACTACAAGCTTGATTCCTACAAAGGATGCATGGGGACATCTTGCAACCACTAGCACCGCAATGGTACAACTGCTCACACAACAAAAACAGAAAATGGCTTTGCTGCGATGGCTTAGTAGTTGGGGCACTCAACTTAGCCGGGTGACTCATGTTCACATAGATTTTACCAAAAAAATGCGGCCCAACGATTATGATAATGCGAAATGTCAGCACAGGTTCTTAGGTATTTGAAAACTTGAACAACAGATGATCGCAGTACTGAACGGTGGTAGCGTTTGGCCTCGGCATTGGCACAGCAGCTCTGTCACAACAGCCTCCACCACAGAAAAAGAGAATGGCAGTTTCTACCACTCTAGCCCCTGCCCTCCTCGCGCTCTCGCCTACCCTGCTGTATCCTCCTCTTCCACTTTTCTTCTCGAGACTTTATTATTCCCTCTTCCTCCGCTTTGCTTCTCATGCTATAGCCTCTTCCTTCACTTTCTTTCTCAAGCTCTCCCCCCCCCCCCCCCCCCCCCCCCCCCCACACATACTTTCATCCTCTGCTGTGCTCATCCTTTGCTGTGGCGGTTACGCTACCGCTGAGGCCAGCAACCCTCAACTCACGAGCAGGTGCCTCAGAAGAGCTGTGCTCTAAACTTGACAAGCTTGTCACCAGTGCCATTTTAGCAAATTCTGCACTGCCTGCATCATGCCAGCTGGAAGCTTTCATGCGTTACGTGGATAAATGTTCTGTACCCCCCATGGCAGGCGCAATTCGAACGACTCTGGCAAAGGATCGATCACACAGCAGCTGGAAACTAAGCAAGCAGGCATTCATACTGACTTAAAAAAGAGAGCCTAGGGTAACTGGTGAAACGATGCTTCAATGACAGCTGAGCATTTGGTCACAACCAGTAGCTGTTCATTATTTCGCTAAGCACAATTTATGCACCGTATCTTCCCTCCAATATAAAGCAGAATGCAAGAGAATGCAGCAAATAATTTATTTTCGTCATGAGCTTTCTGAATTGCACTGAATGTTCAACAAGGAGACATTTATTTTACTTTAATATCTGCTAAATACCACCCTTGCTGCTGAGAACTAAAGACATGAACTCCTACTCGACAACCAAACACCGCAGCTCAAAACAAGGCAAAAGACAGATGTTCAACGATGACACACCCGTTACCAGGAGGATGCTCACAGCAGCACACACCATGAATACCTGCTG
Organism: Amblyomma maculatum; assembly: GCF_055883805.1. Lineage (NCBI taxonomy): Eukaryota > Metazoa > Arthropoda > Arachnida > Ixodida > Ixodidae > Amblyomma > Amblyomma maculatum. The sequence goes on from NC_139353.1 coordinate 53,228,235, forward strand.
TCAGTTGCTTTATGCTGCTGTTCTATTATAGGTACAGTCGTGCATAAAAGTGCAGACAAGATTAGACAAAACTGTCTGCAATTATTTTTGTTACGTGCAGCCGTTGTTTTTGGGATATGCATATGGTGTCCCCTCTGATATTTATTCATTTATTCAATATACCTTACAGGCTCCTAAGGCGGAGCATTGAGTAAGGGGGGAACATGAACAGTGAGAAACAAAAATGATTACAGGCTACGGCAAGATGATTATACAAAGACAAAATGCAACAAGAACATGTAAAAGAATAACACCCAATGACAAACTATTTATTTATGAACAATTTTTTGTGAACAATTTTTCCAGCGCGTTTAATGACGCCCGGTCAACTTCAGAGGCGATTGTGTCAGGAAGACTATTCCATAGTGAAATGGCTCGTGGCAGTGCAGATGAATTGAATGCCAGCGTTTTGCCAGAAATGCGTCGATAGCTAAGATTATGATGTAGCCGCGATGATATGCGCAATGGAGCTTCAAGGGGAAAGGGGCATGGTCTCAGGCTATGAACATATTTCTGAAAAAGGCATAAAAGGGCGAGTTGTCGACGAAGTTTTAATGGCTGAAGTGAAATGGCCTGTTTAATTACTGTAATGCAAGAGTTTGGTTTGTAATTGCCTGAAATGAAGCGAGCGGCTCTATTCTGTACAGATTTTAGTTGGCAAGTTAAATACTTTTGGTATGGTGACCATACTGCTGAAGCATATTCTAGCTGTGGACGGACAAAAGGTAGATAAGAGAGGCTATGTACGGTGGGCGGAGACTTGTGCAAATTACGGCGGAAATACCCTTAGCGTCTTTGATGCTTTGCTATGAATGGTGGAAATGTGTAAGGACCACGATAGGTTAGGCGTGAAATGAATACCTAGGTATCTGTAAGATGAGGCCCGAGGTACAACAAAGTCATTTAATAAATAATTAAATTTGGATACGGTCTTCTTGCGGGTGAACGTCCTAACCTTGGACTTCTTAACGTTAAGAGTCATTTGCCAGGCTTGACACCAGTTAGAAATTGTGTCAAGATCTGCCTGAAGAGCTAGATGATCGTCGGTGTTGTTAATCGTACGATAGATAATACAATCATCCACAAAGCGCCTCAATTGAGAAGGAACCTTACTATGCAAATCATTAATATATATCAAGAAAAGTAAAGGGCCGAGTATGCTGCCTTGCGAGACACCGGAAGTTACATCGGATAGGGGCGAGGAAAAGCCATTAACCACCGTAAACTGCTGATGCAGAGTTAAAAAGTTACGGAGCCAAGATAGCGTATGGCCTCCTTAGACAAGCATTTTCGTCACGTGCACCTTTTTTATACAGAAAAACGGAAGTCGCAGCATTTCATGTGGCTTCTCTCTTTTTGCACACTACTGTACACATGGCAAAAAAAACGAACACAAATTTCTTTAGTTCTTTTCTTCAGTCTGAGTCGCTCCTTCCTCAGTGTGGATGTCGTACTTATGTGCCAAAACAGCCCCACTTGTAGCTTTATTCACTTTTGCACTCGGTACAAATTGCAAAACAAGGTCCGTTTGCCACTCCCTAAATGACAAGGTGAGAACTCCGTGACAGCAGAAGGTATGCAACTGGCTGTTTATCAAAAGGGCGGGTCATCCCACAGTGTTTGCCATGGTGCAACCAACCACTAGAATGGTTCTCAAAGTGGGTTCCAAAGACCCTTACAAGGTTTCTTGGAGTACTTTTCGGGTTCTCCAAATACACAAATCAATGCACGCTTTAACCCTCATCACTGCTTTACCAGCCTACATATTTTGAGACTGTTTCACTACAAAGAGAGTCGTTTTTGTCATTGAATTTGGCCATGTTTTAAGGTTTCGTATACGTGTACTTTCTTTGTTGGTGGGGGGAAGGAGGAGGGTGCTACAAGACTTCGTTCACCAGGAAATCCAATGTCGGTGTTGTCGGCGCTGGTATCGCGAGTAAAATTACAGGTGTCCCTCTGGCAGGTGGTGGCTGACAGGTTACACAGCCGTGCAATGACTGGCTGTCACGTTGTATAATGGCAAGAACCCCATGACCCATGATATGGCCAAGATGACATGCACTGCCAACTCCGGTTTTTGCCTTTGAGATGAAAGGGCGAGGTCGATATCCAGCCTTCCAAGATCTTGGGATCCCGAGCCAGACTCCTCAGCCGCGAAGGCACATTCGTACGGCTTGGTTAAAGCGGGGCTTCATACATAAGTCTAATGGTCTTTCATGCTGACAATATAATACACTGATATTATATTATTATTATATGTTAAGACTGTATAATAATGAGTATGTGTGGGTTGATTGAGGCATGAACAGAAAGATAGTACTCAAGTAGCACAGTGCATTGACAGGAACAAGGATCAGCAAAGGGAGCCGGCAGATGGAACCGGTTAACGCCATCACGTCATACCCTTAAAAACGAAGCTTAAGTGCCCAGCCAGCTTTTCGCATACGTGTTACGCAGGAAGGGGTAGAAGCAAACCCCACAAGTTTCCTCAGCATCTTTTTAAAGCTGTTGCGGTTCCCCCGAAGATAAAAAAAAAAAGGCTGATAACCTCTGACCTACAATGAGATTCAAACTGCAATACAGCTGCTGCCGTAGCATTGAGATCCCCCTGAGCCCCACTGTACATTGATCATTAAGCCAGCCCACCTGTGGCGTGGACACCTCAGAGGGCACGAGGGTGTCAGGGCTGCGTGCCTCGGGGCTGCTGTCTTGGTCATCGGTGGGTAGGTCTTCGAAAGAGGCCAGGGGCGCCGGTCCAAAGCGGCGCTGCCGAGAAGGGTAGCCCCCCTTCTTGGGAGGCGCTGCCATCACCTGAAACGCACCAAAGTCACCACCACCATGCCACTGCAAAAGATGTGACAAGTGAAAGCACTGCATTGTCATACAGACACACAAGTTCAAATTTCATTGCCAGAATGGGGTTCAAACAAATAAAGGCTGCTTCGCATGCAACGCTTCAAACAATAAAATATAACCTAGTCACACAGTCATTACAATGCTAATCACAGTAGCTATTTCAAGCACTTGGAAAGCCTAGCAATTTTGAGTGGTGTGGCACAAGAGACTGTTCATATAAAAGGAACAATTTTTTTGCTTTGGTTTGGTTTATGGGGTTTAATGACATAAAGCAACTCAGGTTATGAGAGACACCGCAGTGGAGGGCTTCAAAAATATGGACAACCTGGGGTTCTTTAACATGCACTGACATCGCACTGCTCACGGACGCCTTGCTTTTTGCCTCCATTGAAAAGTGGATCTCGCAATCTTGGGTACAGCAGTTGAGAGCGCCCCTTTGCGCTCTCAACTGCTGCGCCACCGTGGTGAGGCAAAATAATTTTTTGAATACATATTGGGCATCTTGTCGCACCCTTATTTTATGTGAACATTTGCTTGAATTATCTAAATTCTTAAAAGGGGCTCAGATGCTTCATCACACTGTGAACAAAAATACTTTTCCAGCGTAATGTCATGCAGCACACGTCATGCTTCAATTCATAACCTTGCTACTACTTGTGCTGTAACAGAAAAAAATTAACAACAGGTATGACTAGCGCACATTACTTCACAGCATTACATAAAATGCTTCCCTTCAGACGTAATTCAGACAGTACAGCTCTCCAGCTCTAAATGTCAAGAAACATGGTTTCAGCATCTAGTGACAGCAGCTGCCCAATGAAGCAGCAAAAGCATAGGAATTTAGCATGGAGCAGCAGAAGCAGCATGGAATGAAATAGCAAAAGCGTAAAAAAGGGGATGCTAAGGACTTCGAAAATTACAGACCAATCAGCGTACTACCAGTTACATACAAGGTATTTATCAAAGTAATCGCTAATAGGATCAGGACAACCTTAGACTTTAATCAACCAAAGTATCAAGCAGGATTTCAGAAAGGGTACTCTACCATCGATCACATCCACACTATAAACAGGGTGATAGAGAAGTACTCTGAATATAACCAGCCCCTATACATAGCATTCATTGACTATGAGAAAGCATTTGATTCGGTCGAGACCACAGCAGTAATGCAGACATTGAGATCAGGGTGTAGGTGAGCCATATGTGAAAGTACTAGAAGATATCTATACAGGCTGCATAGCAATTATAGTTCTGCATGAAGAAAGTGATAAAATTACAGTAATGAAAGATGTTAGGCAAGGAGACACGATCTCTCCAGTGCTCCTTACAGCAATTGCTTAGAGGGTGTATTCAATGACATGGAGTGGGAGCAGTTGGGAATCAGGGTCCATGGCAAATATCTCAGTAATCTGCAATTCGCTAACATTGCCTTGTTAAGTAACTCAGGGGACCAACTGGAACTAGTGATAGATGGTTTAGACAGGAGAAGCAGAAAGGTAGGCCTAAAGATTAATATGCAGAAGACTATGGTAATGATCAACAGCCCGGGAAAGAAACAGCAGTTTAAAATAAGTAGCGAAGTGTTGGAAGTGGTAGGCGAACGTGTCTACTTAGGACAGGTAGTGACCACAGATCCGGACCACGAAAGGGAAATAACTAGGAGAATAAGTTTGGGATGGAGCACATTTGGAAGGTATTTAAACATTATGACTAGCAGCTTATTGGTATCACTCAAAAGGAAAGTGTATAACAGTTGCATCCTACCGGTACTGACCTATGGGGCTGAAGCATGGAGGTTAATGAAAAGGGTTCTGCTTAAGTTGAGGACAGCGCAGAAGGACGCGGAACGGAAAATGGTAGGCGTAACATTAAAAGATAGGAAGCGTGCAGAGTAACCAATTGGATTCCAAGGGAAGGTAAGCATAGCAGGGTGCAGCAGAAAATTAGGTGGGTGGATGAGATCAAGAAATTCAGGGGTCAAATGGATGCAGCTAGCACAGGACCGGCTTCGCCCTGCAGTGTGCATAGTCCGGCTGATGATGATGATGGGAATTTAGAAAAAGAGAAAAGAAGTGTAACTGCAAGTTCGAGTGGTACAAGAAAAAAAAAAGGATTACAGCGACAAGCGAGAATTCCCTCCAGCTTCAAAAGCAAGGCAATTTATTCTAGAAAGCAATATGCTGTGCCTACAAAAAAAAAAAGGGTGCATATAGTGCATAGCAATTGGAGCTTTTCGTGTGAGTGAGTGAGTGTACAAACTGCGGCCTTCAGCACCAGTAGCAGGCTGCTATGATTTCGAATGCTATAAAACCTCTCCAAAGCATACAAGGCAAAACTTTTATCACCTTCATTTTTCTCAGCTTCTGAGGAAGGAGTAAAAGCTAAAAACATGTCACACACACACACACACACACACACACACACACACACACACACACACACACACACACACACACACACATATATATATATATATATATATATAGTACCCTAACATAAACGTCCATAGCACTAGATGTCTACGGCGGGCTAGATGAAGTGCAAAAGGGGAGATTGAAACCCAGAGATGTAAACTGGCGAGCATAAACTAGTAGAAACACTTTGCTCGCAGCTTAACTCTACAATTGGACCAGAACCAAGCTTCATTGGTATTCTTGCGCGCAATAATGAATGCCAAACACGCAGCAACACGTCGATAAGTGCTTCACACATCACTGGAACTGAAGGCTTTCATTCCTAGGAGACATATTCGGCGGACAACCTCGAGTGGATGAAGTGTTGCACCTAACTCCAAAACTTTGTTTAGCCGAGCCATAAGGCAACGCATAAGGACACGTAGTACGTGTATGTAGTACGTGTGTAGTACAGGCATGTGTGTGCGGAACGCAAAGACGAGCTAGAGCAGAGCAAAACTGGCGCAATATGAGAGCCAGCCCGCTTCTTGCCGGCTGAGCAACCGAAACGCATGCATATTGAAGCGCACGGGGCAAAGAAGGCGCGGCATTTTTGCATGGCGCTACGCTCCGGCAGACGTGCACACAGGTGGAAAGCGCGCTGCTCGTGCCGAAACTCTCACGGTAAATTTGGATCACGCAACAAATCGGTAGGCTAATGGGAAATAAAGGAGTCACTAGCAGTGCACGCACGATCGTCAGGACGAAGCCGCAACTGCTAGTGAACGGGGAGTGACCATATCTTCCATTTTCAGCACACGCACAAACACCGAAAACCACCGGCTAGAAGAGCGCGCGCGCGCGCGCGAGTAGGCCATGCGAAACCGTCTAGGCCTAAGTTGCCGCTTACCGCATCATTCCGAGAGCTCCGGTACGGCGCTTCCACGGCAAATGCGCAGCCCCTCACTGCACTCGATGGTTTAAAGCCTGCTTTAAATCGGACATAACTCTTCGGTAGGCCCTCGCGATCTAAACAAAATCTGAAGATAAAAAAAAACTGACAAGAGACGGGGGTAAGCCGCCGCGCGCTCCCACCATGCAAGCAGACGCGCCCTTCTCTCCCTCTATTTTTGTTTTTTCTTTTTTGGTACTGTATTTTTGGTTTAGCAGGTCAGCTCCGCAGAGATGCACTCGCGGTGGTATTTTGCCAAATACTATTTTGTGTGTGTAGAATAGTCGAGTTCATATCTGTCAATTCATTTGAATTTTTCGACAAGTGTAAAATGCGAACCAGCTATTATTATAAGTAACAAAAAAGGATAATCTGTCAAAGAAATATGCACGTAACGTACCCTGGTGACAAGGCTTGGCAACTAAGCTCAGTCAAGTGCATTGTCAGTGGACCATTTCTTTATCCAAATTCATCATTTCTAGCTATTTCTAAGGACCAAATGAAACGTAAAATAGTAAACAACAGCGCTTTGGACGCAGAGCAGGAGCTCAGGTGTGATGCGGAAGACAAGGTAAGAAATTTGAGTCTCCCGCGTGTTCTGCGAATGTCGCTCCCCTGCACGGTAGACGCAGTATGCAGGAAAGCCCCCATCACGTGGGTTTCAGAGCGGTTTAAAATCGAAGGTGGAAGAGCTGCACTTATCCACAAGTACAGTGCGAAAGGTGATGCGCATATTTCTGAGGTAGTTGAGCTACTGAAGTGATTCTAACCCCTACAATTGGCTAACAACAGATCGTTCGCAAAATGCACCACCCTGACGCGCACTAATCGATTTATTATATAGCCTTTAATTAGCATCGGGTGTGAACTGTGGCATATAACGTATGCCGCTTGCGTGAAGCGCGGTTTGAAATACACAGTGCACGGTAATGACAATGGTGGTCATCACTATCACAACACCGCGCCAACACAGCTGATGGGCACGCGAGCTCGAGCGTTATGCACGTTGGAAGCCTTTCTGTGCTGCGAAGAGAGCTTGCAAAACGTTGATCTAGGTGCAATGTTTTTGCGATGTGAATTCTGTTGCGACATAAAACCGTTTTCAACGTCAGCAGTGCCATGAGTGATATAGTGACAGATATGCAACGAGCGTACAGCCCGCGTTGCACGAGCGATCGCCGCGGCTGCCGCGGCTGTCGACGTAGCTCGCCGTTTCAACGAGGGATGGCGTCGCGACTCGCAAAGGAACAGGAAGAATGATGGTCCGCAGCGTCTTCCGGGAGCCTCGTGTTGACGTCGAGAGTGACGTCAGAGCCCGGACGTTTTTGCTGGAGAAGATGGCGACGGGCCTAGGAGGTGTGAATGGTTGCCCCGACAGCGATATTGGAGATTCTAGGAAGAGGCCCCTGGATTCGGAGCTTGATATTGGGGCAACGAAAAGGTCCCACCATGGCGGAGGTAGCGTACCATTTGCGTCCCGTGGGGCGTCTCGCATCTTGTGCGCGGCCAGCTCAACTGGGTGTGACGTGGGTCGCACCATATGACACAGCGGCCGGACCCAGGCAGGCAGCGCTCGGTTTTCGCGAGCTGCTTTGGAACGCAGTGTGACGGCACAAATGCGCATTTGGCAGGGGAAAAAGAACATCTCCGAGCCACTCCGATATTGGGCCAACCAGAAGGAACCGAGTCAGGTGCCCGAGGATTTTTTTTTTTTTTTTATCGCGTCTGAGATGGCGAATTATCTGGGTCCCATCAGCCGGTCCACGCTGCTGTCTTCGTCGTGATATTGCTGTCTCGGATCTGTTCTGAAACCATGTCCACTTGTTCGTGACAGCGCTGCGATCTGCCTGCTTTAGCTGAGGCTTTTTTGTTCCTCCGAGCAGCCGGGAGGGGACCCGGCGAGCGTTTCTCTTTTTTTGCTTTTTTTCCCGTCGTCACACACCTATATGTACGACGATTTCTTTTTCGTTGGTCGGACCGACGACTTAATTCGCGACCTTTTCTTCCTCGATGGACTAGCGGGGCCCGATATGTGGGGCAGCGGACTTATCTGCCCGAACCTGCAGCGAGGTGTTGCGCCGGGCCTCGAGCAAGGTCGACCATTTTCGTGTCTTGATGCTCACGCTGCTCTCCGCCCCGAAGGCAAGTGACCGACAGCTTTCCTAGCCACGGTTCGCATATCGCCGCAGAGGCAGCTAGCGAGACCTTCCGCCTCGCAAGTCCTGTGTTTGGTCGGAAATTTTCCGTCTTCCCGGCCCCTTGCTTGCCGTCGTGTTTTCATGCAGTGTTTTTCCTTTACTTTCGTTGTTTTTTTCCTTTCCGGTGGATGGGCTCCCGATCAGGCTCGCTGAATGCCAGTAAAGGAATGCAACGAATCTTCGACGCTTTGCGCCTTAGACCTTCGAGTTCGCTGCCGAAGGAGACCTTGCATATGGTGCCAGGCACTGCGCCGGCACGACCCCTCTACGGCGCCCCTAGGCCTATCGTGGAAATTTTTGCCCGACGTGCGAGCTGTTTCGACGAATCCCATTACCACGCATAGGGGCTAACAGAAACTAAACGATACACGAGGAGAGAAAGGCAGAAATAGCCGAGTCGCGTATTTTTTTTTAGCGCATACCAGCGGGCCGTTTGGGGCATTTGCCGGAGCTGCCCCCCTTCCGCCCTATGCGTCGTCGGCTAGTCTTCCGCGACCTGCGGAATGCAGTGCCTCCGATCTGGACTTGTGCGGCGGCCGCTCGTAGCCCCGCGTGTCCTTGCCGTTGACCCGGCCGCTGAGACTCCGTGTACGCCGCGGTAATCGCATTTATCGTCTCCGCCGGGGACTTGCCGGTAGCCCTTTAAACCCACACCTTGCTTGAGTGTAGCGGCCATGCCGTGGCGGAAAGTGCGAAAAATCTCGCCTCGTGGTTGCCGAAAAGTGCAGGCGTGAGCTGTGCTACGCATTTTTCAATGAACGTTTTCGAGTTTTCGAGTAGTCCGAGAACGGGTGCGATCGTCGACAGGCCTCGCTGTAGGGCGAACGGCACAGATACGAGCCGGTCATTCGCGAAACGTCAGCACGTCGTCGCTCTGAGTTCGCCACGACCTTGGTTCTGGTCCCGTTTCCCTGTTGGTCGCATTCTCTTTCCGTCACTGTTCGCCCCACTCCCATTCGTAACACTGATCCCGCAGCCTTGCTTTATTTTTATTATCGTGGCTGGTAGTGCAGGCGTTCGTTTTGCCCGAAAGTGGTTACGGTGGAAGGTAAATCGGGACCATATATGGACGCCCAGTTCCACACTCTGCATGGGTTGAGTTTTCGTTGGTCGATCGTGGCAGGTGCAGAACGAAATGTTGGCATGTAAGGAGCTGCAGTGCTGTATGGTTCCATAACACTCCCATGAATATTTTTATCTAATTTGACAGCCAAAACAAACGTAGCTTTTAACTCGGCAGCCAAAACTAGTGTGTGATCTCCAAATTGACCCCTGATCCATTCATGGCTGTAGATAATTCACTCGGGGATGTCGAACATTAAAAAGTTTTCAGGTGTACCATTCGAGCGTGAGATCCCACGTTCAAGCATTTGCAAAGCTTTGCTGACCTACTGCAATCTTGCATGGGTGATCAAGAGATGTTTTAATTCTGACTTGGAAACTTCGACATGAGTGCCTACAGTCAAGAGAAGAAAATTTCTTAATACTAAAGAAATTCTTGATTCGGCAAATGAGATCTGCCAAGATGTGTTTAAAACTGACCTACTTTTGCACATGTTTTCATGTGTCAGCACTTCATCTTGCAGAACCACTCTGCACCTCAACCCTGGATTTTACAGCATGTCTTAAGATGTTCTGAATTTTTTTTTTTCTTTAATGCTGCACGGCAAACAAAAGCAGCTCTTCTCCTGACCTGCGACGGGTTACTTGCTCAGCTCTCGGACAGCTTGTTCAAGACACATGGAGCCCAGTCTAGGGCGTCGGCAGAGTTGTGCTTCTTGTTCATTGGTTCAAGTTGTTCCACCTGCTGCCCAACCCCCATATCCTCGAGTCCTGCCTGGGCTGTTGGCTGTGGATCAGTTCCACAAACCGTCTCTCTCTCGTTTGCAGCCTCGCAGCCCTTTTGACGGGCACCACTAGCCAAGGTGCGCTATGCTCAGGCGAAAGAAACGCAGTTAGAGCGAGCGAGCAAAACAGGAGGGGCACACAGACAGACGTTTGAAAGGAAAAGAGCCTGGAGCGCCCTTCCCCACTACTCCCTCGCAAAAGAAAGTTTTGCAAATGGAGCAATTACGAAGACGAGCGTCAGGTACGGCCTTTGTTCTCCTCTTCATCTCCTTGTCTGCTGTTGGCCGCTTGTTGCTGCATCGTAGCGCCCATCACGCCATCATTCTTCACCAGACCACACCTCCCGTGGCCTCAGGAATCACAGACCGCCACGGCTTCTTTTTTCTCTCCATGACTCATACATGCACCGGTAGTCCTTTGCCCCTCTCGTGCGTGTGCCATTGTCTGTCGAGCCCGTCTGCGTCACGTGAGTGCAGCGAGTGGTCTCCCTTTCCGTTTGCAGGCAATGGGACATTCCATTTCAAGATTCTCGTTCCGGCAGTGGCTGCAGGGGCTATCATTGGCAAAGGTGGAGAGACTATTGCACTGCTCCAAAAGGAAGCGGGAGCCCGGGTGAAAATGTCCAAGTCGAATGACTTCTACCCAGGTGAGGCTTCACTGTGCCACCACCACAAACTTATGGTAACCTAAGTGGAAGCAGTGGTTGTATTCGTACTGTTGGTGTGCCAGGGTTTGGGCAGGCATGAGTTCCTGTCTATCTTTTATTGCTTGGCTATAGATGGCTGCGTTGTTTGCGTGACACTTACAAAAGCACCCCCTACTTCTTATAAAAGCTCTTCACAAAGGCCTTATAAAAGCGCTCATAAAAGCTCCTTATGAAAGCCCTCCCCCCAGGTGCAATATTAGACAACCTATTCATGATGTGTTGAGGCAAAAATGGCACTATGCCCTTATCAAACGGTGCAATGCAGTTTGGTGTATCCACAGTTACTACTGTGCCATTGCCTTTTGTGTGCTGCTCCCTTTGTGTAACTGCAAATAACGTCACAGTTGCATTTGCATACTTGTAGCAAACTCACATTGCATTTTTTGCTAGCTTTATTTAGTAGTGCTGCTTGGTCATGTAATCTTCACAGCTCCACTGCCGTTGCACTCGTAGCAGATTGTGAGCATTTCACACTCGCAGGGACCACCGAACGGGTGTGCCTCATCACGGGCAGCGTAGAGGGCGTGCTACGCATACACGAGTTTATCATGGAGAAAATTAAGGAGAAGCCGGACCCGACAGCCAAGATTGCCATTGACTTCGACCACAAGCAGCCAGCCGAAAGAGAAAAGCAGGTAGGCACCCGACATTGCGCTGCAGAGAGCCACGATGAACAAGAAAGCTCCTGGAGCAAACTGGAGTTAGTATAGAATATGCACTGCGACAACCTCCGGCGCTGCATGGTTATATACAAAAAACAATACACACACACAAGAGAATTAAACCAGGACGTTAACACAGATGATGCGCTCTGTGTTAAGGTCCTGGTCTAATTCTCTTGTGCGTGTATTGTTTTTTGTGTATAACCATGCAGCGCCGAAGGTCGTCGGAGTCGTATAGCCAACTAGCCCGCTCGCAAGTCCTAATGCACTGCGGTCGCAGCTTCTTGAAAATGTTTTTCTCTGCGCTCTTGGGAAGGCGTTGCTTTTTTTTTACTAATAATTCTTGACCTATCCTAATGCCAGTGTTTACGCCTCGACCTGTCTGCTGTTTTTGGATAACGTGTTGCTTTTTTTTTTTTTTTTTTTTTTACTAGGAGCACATTGGGAGGGAATATGTGTGGTTTACCTTAATGTTGGCTCATAGCCACATCAGTGTTCTGTAATTCGCTGTCTGCAGTGGCTGCCTCCCCATTGCACGCTGCTAGCATACAGACTTGAAAAACTAGTTTGACCCTGGCACTTTGGACTATGATTATGGCTCTGTGGACTATGATCTGGGTCTGCTTTCTATGTACTGTAGCTTGTGTATGCAGTTTAGTAACTCAAATTGAACATCATGCATATGTGCCAAAGCTTTGTGCAAATAAATTCGGAGTTTTTTGTCTTGTGGAGCTTTTATCAAACCCTTACATTCTGTGCTGGTATACTGCACTTTGAACTTATGCTAGACAGACTAGGCCAGGCATAACTGAGAAAGAGGCAGTGTGGTACAGCCGATGGGAGCTGCTGCTGATTATTGTGAACTCTAGTTTCAGTCCCTGAAAACCAAAGTGCAGCCGAGCTCACAGCACAACATGCTCCCATTTTGCAGGTGAAGATCTTGGTCCCCAACAGCACGGCGGGCATGATCATTGGCAAGGGGGGCAGCTACATAAAGCAAATAAAGGAGGAGAGCGGCGCCTACGTGCAGATCTCGCAGAAGTCCAAGGACCACGCCCTGGCCGAGCGCTGCATCACCGTCATTGGCGAGATGGACAACAACAAGAAGGCCTGTCATATGATCCTGGCCAAGATCGTGGAGGACCCGCAGAGCGGCAGCTGCCTGCACGTCTCCTATGCCGAGGTGACTGGGCCCGTTGCGAACTTCAACCCGACGGGCTCCCCGTATGCCAACCCATCGAGCGTGCACTCGACGGTGAACAACTCGTCGGCCAGCTACAGCTCGAGCGGCAGCCTCAACAGCCTCAGCCCGACAGCCAATTTTGGTGGTGCAGCGGGATCGATGGTAGCTGCCCCATTCCCGGGGGCCAATGTGGCCCAGCTGTTGGAGAACGTCAAGGCAGTGTTGCGTAGCAACGGATACACCGAGCAGGCGACAGCTGACATCGCGACCGCCATGGGGACGCTAGCGACGTACGGTGTGCTGGGGTCCAGCCTGGGCGCCCTTCTAGCAGGCGCCAACGGGGCCATGATGGGGCAAGCTCCGCCGCAGCCACCACCACCACAGCAGGTCTACCCACCGTCTCCGATGGACGCTACGCCACCGGTGGTTGCCAGCAGTTCGGGAATTTTCGGCCCCGTTGGCAGCGGTGGCTTCGGCTCGCCCCGCTCCGAGCGCTACCACAGCGATATGGTGTTCGACCCGTTCCGGCGGAACTCGCCCGCGCTCGGCTCACCCGGTGCGGCCAACAATGGCGCCGGCACCATGCCAGTCAACAACAACTCGTTTGGACTGGGCACCGCACTGGTCCCTTCGGGCGGGGCCATGTGCAAGTCACCGCCACCTTCGGCTGCGGCCGACAAGTGCTCGGACGCCGTCAAGCGAGACCTCGAAGTGGGGGAGAACATTGTGGGGGCCATCTTGGGGCCGGGGGGCAAGTCATTGGTCGAGATCCAGCGCTTTAGCGGCGCCGCCATCCAGATCTCCAAGAAGGGCACATTCGCACCGGGCACACGCAACCGCATCGTCAGCATCACGGGCACGCCAAACGCCGTCTCCACGGCCCAGTATCTGATTGAGCAGCAGATCGCGGAGGAAGAAGCCAAAAGGTCACAGCAGAATGCACTCGGGGTACTGCGCTAGGTGGCAGGTCTTTTTTTTTTTCTCTCTCTCGGCTGACCCTCCCCACCCCCTTCCCCTTCTCTTTCTGAAGATGTTGCAATGTGATGATAAAAAAGTAGTTAAGTAATATAACATACGGAATATACATAATGTATATATATATACTACACGCATGTCTGGGTGTGTACAGGTGCAGAAGTGTGGGCCATTTTCCACGTCGGACTCGGGTGCGCGTGCCTCGCTGGGTTTTCTTCTTCTCTCCTCGTCGTAGTGTGCCTTGGGAAAAAAAAAGGTTTCTCTCTTGATGGCCGCTGTGGATTGTTGCGCCTCCCCCTCCTGAGAAAGAACAAGCAGTAGCACCTATGCAACGCCCTGTCAAGACAAGAAAGAAGACCTCCTGGTGTGTTGGCCCCCCCTCCGAGAAGAAACCCCCGTTCGGCTGTAGCAGCAGCAGGGATGGGGGGGTCGGTGCTCGCTCAGTCGGACTCTCGGGGAGAGGCCTGCTGAAGTTGTATCCCGCGTGCTCATGTCTCATAGCATTATTTATTTTGAAAGCCCTGCTCTTCCCAATGTGTGCATCTGCGCGTGTATGTGTGTTTGTGTGCATGGATGTGTGTGTGTGTGCATTGCAGGGTCCCTGTGCCTGCTGAGAGAGAGAGAGAGGGGGCCTTGTTGTTTTTTTTCCTCAACGCTGGGAGGGCCGCAGTTTATTCTTTCTTTTTTTCATCCTTCGAAATCGCGGCTGCAGAGCCCGATGTTAACATAATGAATTTTGATGACGCTTTCTGTGCTCGACGAGGGGGCAACAACCACCACCACCACCACCATTACCCCCTCCTCAATGCACCTCGTTTTAATTTTTTTTTTTTTCGTTGTTTCAACTTTTTTAAAGAAAATGCCGCCGCTGCCACCTTCCGCTGTTGGCCGCAGTGTGTGTGTGTTTGTGGCGCCACTCTTTCTGTGCGTACGCATCCCGATGATGCGCGAGAAACTGTTGAACCCACGGTGTGCCGTGTGCCGCGCGCGCGTCGTTGCGAATGAGTTCACCGTGACCGCCGCCGCCGTTGGCTGCCATCACTAGGTGCAAGTGCTTCTGTTAGACACGTTTTTTCCAATTTTTGCCATGATGTTTTTGTTTACTTGTTCCTAACACATAACAAGGGTTGCATGAACATTTTTTGTGAGCATCTCTTCAGTTTTCTTTCGTCTTCCCCCTTTTTGCCCCTTCCCCCCCGAGTTGTTGCTTGCACATTCTATGCTAGGAATATTCTAATTGTGGCTCTTGACTGGGACACCAACTTTTTTCGGGCCAGATGGTGCGGGGAAGGGCAGTACTTATAGGGCAGGGACTGTGATCCTCTACGTGCCCCTTGAGCCTCTAGTCTCGAGCCGCAAATAAATGAGAGAAAAAAAAAAACAATAAACACGACGTTGTTGCCTGGGCGCTTCTCATCACATGGGAGCACACAAGTGAGAACAAGGGCGCGCCAGAGCTGGCCGCAAGGCCCACCACCACCACACCCTTTTTTTTTTTTTTTTTGTCTACAAGCGGGGTCAGGGAAAAAAAAATTACACGAGCTGCTGCAAACCATTATTTTTTTTATTGTTGTAAACTGTTGTATCACTGCTAGAACACTTAATAAAATGGAGAATAAAGAGAAAAAAAGGGAAAGCATGCAGCAAGGCTGCTGAATAGAGTGTCTCAGTCTCTCCCAAGTTGTGCTGTCCGCAGCAACTAAGGCCAGAATCCCGGGTGGCGCTCGGCGAGGCTTTTCAGTCTTTCTGCGACCTTCCCGCCATCGAGGTGGTGTTGCAGCTGATCCTTGTACTGGCCTAGCTCTGTACACCCATGTGGGTGTCGTTCCTGCATAAAGTTTAGAGAGAGTAGAAAGTGTTATGTGTACTGTGGTGCAGGATGAACATGCTACCGTAACACCTTGTCCATTTCCATCTTACTGCTGTCACTTGTGTTGCTAGTGTGAGCTATAGGTCGAACAGATTGCATATCATATCTGTGTTGACTAGCTTCCGCCATACATCGGATAACACCATCTTTGCTATGTTAGTGCTTATCAAGCTTTGTTTGTTGTGCCCGGATGCGTGGGAGAGATAGAAAACACACCAAAGTTCACAGAACTGTGCTCAGAACAGAGGATTTTTGCCCATCCTACTAGCAGCAGTTATTCCACTGCTCCCCTGACACGGAACTGTCACGAGTGTGCATATTGAATGCTACGTATTTGTGGACAGTGCAGATTTCGGCAACTATTCGGACACTGATCTGAACCGTCGATGTTGACTGGGTGAATTACAAAACTGTCAAGAGGGACCAAATGACATTTTGTGACATTTGGTTGGGTCTCTTTAGCACCGCATGCACCTTGTAATGAGTGGTAACTGCACTTGAGTGACTGGAAGTGGAAAGTCTTAAAGGGTTAAAGTTGGTCAGTGTAGATAGCCGAATTCTAAAGACAGTGATCCCACTGCAGTTGCTCATTGGCGCAATTGGAGACTGAACCCAAGGACGCGGAATTAAATCTCGACCACAGCGGCCGCTTTTCTATGGAGGCGAAAACCAAGGTGGCCATGCACCGTGTGTTGTCGGTGCACGTTAAAAGATCCGCTGGTGATCTAAATTTCCGGAGCCCTCCACTATGGCGGCTCTGTACACACAGGCTGCACTATGCTCCTGTTAATTACAAAGCTATCGCAACCTGTAGTTTCTGATAGAGATTTAAATTGGCTGGCAAGAAGGTATCCGAATCCACTCTTCTCGCTGATAAATGTGCCTTATTGCTGCTTTGCAGACATCGACATTGCGGAAAAAACCAGAGGATCAATTTTTATTGGGAACAGTAATCTGTTGCAGTTGTCCCCTGTGCTTTTACTTTTAATGAAACTCTGCACCTACTGAATATTCATGGAGAGAGTGCACTGCAATAGAGCTTTGAACATCCGGCCCACTCTGATAAAATTGACTGCACACTGCTGGTGTAGTTTCGTTTTCTTTCAAGGTTAATGCCCTCAAAATGGCAATTCACCGCATAAATACGGGTTGCCTTTGAAGTCGTTGATCCCGACTTGACGTTCAAAGGCAAGGAAGAGTCGTGACAATGCTATGCATGGCTTGCAAAAGGTCAAATGACAGCTGCTGGCATCTGTGACGCACTGTGACACATCTGTGCCCTACAACCTGTGGTCTGTAAAGACCAAAACCCTTCACGCAGAAAAAACTGAACACTCTCTCCAGTTTTTTGCACAGGCAAGAAATGTGTGAAGCAGCTTTAGTATTATTTCGTAGAATTATGTTTGGCTTTTATGCCATAAGTGACTAAGGCTGTCATGCACCAAAGCTTCCTGCACCACTGCCATCTTGTCAGCCCATCGCTAGTCACTAAAAAGAAAAAAAAGATATGCTAATCACTGTAATGCCTCTTTTGAGTCTTTGTCATCCTGGCATCGCAGATCATTTTTGCAAAGCACTTTTTATATGCCCCAGGAAGATATCAAAACTATTGAGTGTAAAGCCTCTCGCGTGGCATTGGTTCGAAAACAATGGTCTCAAGCCACGCAAGGCATACATATTAGTTGGTGCCATTTCCACGCAGCACAGTTTCCTGCAACTACAGTATACTTCAGCCTTGCAAGCAACTGGAGGAGCATGCTAACACGGCTAACAGGGAAAAGTTCCTTTCACTAATGGCTGAGCTCATGGCTTGCATTCCAAGCTGCGCATTGTGTGCAAATGGAATCCCACGTTCAGCTTGCTCGAGTGCATCTACCTTTGAAGGAAGGCACGTTTTGTTTGTAGTAATGACTCCATTGTGCTGAGTGACGGCAGATGTCGCTGCACTGGCTGAACGTTCAAGCTAGCTGACAATGCCCACCTTCATCGGAAAACGCCATTTTTCCACCACTTTTGCGTACTACGTTGAATCGAGACATTCACCTCTGAAGCATCTAACTAAATGCTCCACTTTTCAAGTGAGGCACATTTGTGCATAGCGACGAGGTTCAAGACAAAATGTCATTCGTGCCGCAGAATGCACTGCCTTGATCATACCGCCAATTGCTTTCCTTTATTACTTTTTGTCACATAGGCTGTAGGTAATGCATGTGAAGTGTTTTTGCGCTAGCATTAACTGATACTGTAATCTACAATTAAACCTCAAGCTTCTCCTCACAGCACTGAAGTTCTGCGGAAAAGCTCGGTGATGACATCACGGACGGTAGTACTTCCGATGTTCGTTGCCTGCACCCTCGTCCTGCTGCGCCTTTTCCGACGGTGGTAATCAACATTTCTAGGGCTTTGTTTTCGGAAGCCTTGTTTTTATTTATTCAAACCAAATGTGTCAATGCAGGAAACGTACCGCTACCGTCAATGACGTCATCATGCATCCCCCACCCGTCGCTATGCAGTGCAGTGAAGCCTGACAGCCGTCATGGTTTTAATCGCTAATTGCGCCATTGTTTCAAATGCTAGTGCCAAGATATTCGCATGCTTTAAATGCAAGACAGTCATTCAACCGCTCGAAACTTCCCTTTGCAGCTTCCCTTTAAGAACAGGTATATGGAATACAATGCAAACGAAAAGAGAAGCGTGTTTGAATGTGAAAGCATTTAACAGCTCATGAGTGGCGTCCGCAGAAACTGTGGACAGGAAGTGTCCGCTCCACCCGTCGATCATCAGAAAAATAAAATTTGTCTCCGTCGGAAATCGAACCTTCATCCCTCGGATCCCCAGCAGAGTGCTTTAACCAACTGCGCCACGTCCGGAATCATGAGAAGCTCGTTCTCTAGCGTGAGGACGACAGTAGTGATGGCAATGACGCTGCAGTTAGTGATAGTGATAACGATGGAAGCAGCAATGGTAATGAGGTGCTTTTAGTTGATAATGATAATGAGAGAAAATGTGATGCACCGTGTGCAACAGCAATGCTCAGGCTTTCGCACAGTGTAGGTTCCACAGTTCTCTCGGATTTTAATTCATCCTCCACCGTAAAACCGTGCATATTGTGCATATTGCACAAAAGACGCCGCAACAAAGAGAGGGCAGGAAGACGGACCACTGTGGTGATGCTAAAGTTCGAAAACTAGCTTGCTGCAGAGAAAATTGAACAACGTGCAGAGCCGTGCAATTCTTGTGGCACTGAAAGTGAGTCCTTACATAGACGTTTTCTAGGAACTTTCACCATTAAATTAGCATCGTCGCAAGACCAACTATCTCCACCCCATGACGAGGCCTCTTCCATTGTCCTCCAATTAAACACGTAAGGACACACACTTAAATGTCTCTTTCAAATTGTTGCACGAGACAGTGGTATGCGAGGAATTAACCTGGGCTCGCTAAATAATCCATTATTTAGTTCTTTCTTGCCTGAAGCCGTTTCCATTTCAATAACCACCACTGTGGCCATGACTTCACAGATGAAACACTGGGGTCATGCGACTGTAAAAACTCTGCTTTAGTCATTTGTATTCACCTTAATTCATACACCAGCCTGGTATTCTGATCATCAATCGGTAATTTTATTGCATGACGCCTCAACGTTGCCGCCAGTTGACTACACTATCGCAGCCATGTTTTGATTTGAAACCAAAACAATCTAAGGAAAGAGCAAAAAAAAAATTATTTACCTAACTCGAACAAATCCACGAGGCTATCCATGTTCACTGATGTATTCGGTGTTCGTAGTCCTCTAATGCTGTAATGCTGTAACTCTAATATTTCTATGCTCTGAGCAAAAAGCAAAAGTATTTCACAGTTGCTTCAGAGTTGTTTTTCTCTTTCATTTTTCCACACTGACATAAAAAGCTAAGCTGATGCTGCTGCAGGAGGTCATTCAGAGTTTCATTCAAAAGCAGCAGTCTTATCTAAATCCCCTAATGGCATTCTGGTCCTGAAAAAGTTACGGATACTTAAGTTATGCTTTCAAGGGTATGACACATCAGCATAGGCTACCAACCCACAAGCCCGGCTATGACCAGGCTGTATGATTGTGCCTGCGTGGCTAACGGGCAACGTGTCTCTCTCAGAATGCAAGGGTCCTAGTAGGCTAATTGAGATATCACCCTCCTGTAGGAAAGGAGAATCGGTCCAAGTTGGCAGCTCCTGCCAAAGCACCAGGCTCATGACTTTTTGCTCACAACTCCGGCGCCGGATTTTTTGGTGAATGGGGCCTTTAACACTACCACGCTAAAAACGGCATCATGTCATGACAAACCACCTATGCACAGTTTCTTTCTTGCCACTGGAAGTGTGCCCCAGATTACCTTAATGTTCTGAAACCTTTAACATTGATATCTGGGCAAGAGAAGACAACAAGGCGACACGGCAGTGCCCTGTGTTGTCGCCTGCCTCCGTTACCCTGTATGCTGCAGCTTTTAGTCATTATGCCTCATCAACTAAGCCCACAACTTTACCCTCCCAAGTTCACACAACCTTCACCTTCGAAGTATTCACCTTTTGCCAATGATGTAATACATTCTTCACCTCACGGCCGTCTCATTCGCACAGTCGTAGTAACAGATATCACAAAGGCCTACGACAACATTCTCCATGCAGCAATCCTCAGCACTATGTCATCACTTGAAATGCCCTTGCAGCTTTGTAGAGTAATTCATGCTTTCCTCTCCCATCGAACGTTTGCTATCCGTGTTAATGGTAAACCAACAGGAATTTTATTTTTAATCGAGAAGTACTGCAGGGCTCCGTTTTAGCCTCAACTCTATTTAATATTGCATTCCTTCCTCTCGTACATAGCCTTTCTGCACTTACTAATGTTAGAGTGTTAGCATATGCAGACGACATTACTATCTGGTCTACAAACCGCTCAGTGCAGCAAGACTCCCAGCAAAATGCCATCAATCTCCTTCACAAATTCCTTACCTACACTGGCCTATCCCTCAACCTTTCCAAAACATGCTATATCCATGTGGGCAATAAAGCTGGCCGCAGAACTTTCAAAGCCACTCCATTTGCACTCACTATTGACAATACGCCACTCCCTGAAGTGGAACACACTAAGGTTTTGGGCCTGCACGTTCATTCTTCAGGAAAAGGCACAGTTTGGTTGTCAGATGTGCACAGGAGTACTATAAATACACTTGGACTCATCTGAAGAATAGCAAATTGTTTTGGTGGTGCCCGTTCAGATACCACTCAGCGACTTGTTTGTGCTTTTCAATTTCGGCTCCTATACCAGGCACAGTTTCAAAAACTTTCAGTTTCAAAACAAAACGACAATGGTCCACACTTTAGACACTCAACCACGAAGCCATGAGAGTCGTTACAGAACTGCCTCGAGCAAATCCTATCCATCTGCTCCAAGCCATAAGAGTCGTTTGCCTCGAGGTCTGCTCCAGGAGTACGCCGACCTCAACACACTGGCAGGATTATCTGCCCAACAAGAAACGAACAGAGGAAGAAGAGCTTCTGTTCGTCCTTCATTCGAGCATCAGCTGCCTCCATGGGACTAGTGACGCCTTACTTCTACCAAGCCTCTTTTCCTCAAGAAGCCACAGTTCTCCTCACCACCATTTCCACTGGCTTCTTGCACAACACATAATGACTGCGTTCCTTACACAAATGCAGCCGTAACTCCAACAGGTGGTTCAACTGCTTTTATAAGCTCAGCACACTGATCTGACCAGCAGTCGAACCTACATTACTGATACCAGACCTTACCTTGCCTTCAAACTGCAAGCGACCTTATATGCCATAGAAGCATTACCTGCCGACCCTTTTTTATAAAAGAGATTCACATAATGACTCACTCACAAGCCATGAAGCATCTAAAGAAAGTTTGCGGTACTCTTAGGGGCGCACAGGTTATACATGCTGCTTCTCACCCTTACCCAGTGCCTATACTCAATCACTGGGTTAAAGACAACACAGATGTTATTAACATCGCAGCATGTGAGCTTTCTCGTGCAACAGATGTGTCACAACCTCTCCATGATTCTTTGCCCCCAGATCCACATCTGGTGCATTTGACATCTTCAGCATCCCTCAGGCAGCGTGCATGTCTCCGAGACGGCTAAGAGTCGAAGTGGCCTTGACACCTACGGTTTGGCACCAGTGGCTCAGTGAGAGGATGCCAGCTCCGGGCGAATCCACACACTGTGAAGTACCCGCTTGTGACACCACTGTGCACCATCCATTATAGACATGCAGAGGAACTTTGTTTGCGAGCAATATTATTCTCCAAAAGGCAGGACTTGTGCCAACTAATGAGCCCCATTTGCAGTTATATGCTAGCAGTTTAAGTGATTTTTTACTCATGACTAGATTGCGCATGCATTTTTGTAATGCTGCTCCTTGGTACAACCTTTTATGCCGTGTGCAAACTTAGCACCATAAATAAATAAGTCCACAGAAGAGGCTCGGCAACAGCAAGTAAGCAGTACAACCTTCCTACACCTGTCTCAAACTCTGTGAAGAGAGCCGCGCTTATCACCAGAAAATCGAGAATCCACACAAAGGAGAACTTAGTGTGCTTTCGCACCAATGAAAGGGCACCACACCAAGACGCACCGCTTGCCAACATGCAATCAGCAATGAAGGAGCTACATGCACTTCAGGTTGTCCTTTTCAGAAAATGCTGCAAGCCCAAAATAGGATGCATTTTAGCCTGACAGCTCACCTGCCATGGCAAAGATTGTTACTTGACGTACAGTACGGTCCACTGTTAAAGGGAACATGAGACTATGGATGTCACGATTTACAAAGCATTCCCGAGAGCCGGCGACAGAGGATCGCACAAAGCGCATGCGCATAATGCCGACCATTCTCACTAGTTGTCGGTGGCAACAGTTGGCAAAGTGTTTAGACCACACCCTTTAAAGGGAAGCTGAAAGGCTTCTTGGACAATTTCCTGAGATGCGCGCATTACAATATATGGAAGTTGTAGATTAAGCTCATGAAATGGTTTCGCGCTACCATATAAAGTTATGACGTAATCTACTATTAAATTTGCGACAATTCTCAGGCTTCTCCTCATAGCATTGCAGCAGTGTGGGGAAACTAGACAATGACATCATTATGGGTGACAGTGAACCGTACTGTAGATCCTACCCTTATTTGGACGCATTTGTGCCCTTCATCTGGTACTTCCTTCAGGCCCAGACAAGATTTACAAATCACAAGTCAGGAAAGCTCAAACCTGTTCATGTTCTTAAAGAATCAGAACAAGCGTAAAAGACCCGGAAAGACATAAGGTCAAAGCACCCAATTCAAGAATGTAAATGTTGACCGAGGTACAAAAACAATGATTGATCATTCCGCTTCATAAAAATGTCAGTTCGTATTTTTTTGCACAAGTTGCGAGCACCTCCTCTTTTTTTAGTTCTCAAAAAATTCAGCTCACTTCTGCTTTACGCTTTAGCTTCCCTGAAATCAGCAACACACCCAGTCTGTCGACGGAAATGGAAAGTTGGGATCTCTTTCTCGTAATTTTTTAATGCTTCGCCCCCTAGCACTGATGCAGTGAGGGAAATTATTTCATGGATGAAGACGCAGCATTTCTTTTTTTGATGACACGTCTCCGCGGAAACTGCCCTCTCGTAAATTAGGACACTTTATTTTTATTATTAATTTGTATGCTTTGCCCCGGATCACCTAAGCACTAAGGAGAAGCCACCAGGTCGAATTAGTGATGCTGCAAATCTGGTTCTTCATTTTGGACGCATGAACGAGGCAATCGTATAAACTGGGAAAACATCAACAAAGTTTTATTGTAAGCTTGCTCCTGCTGTGACTACCATCTGAGCACCACTGCCACAGCCAAGCTTTGTGGTTTCAAGCTGTCTTTCAAGGCGATCGACAACTTCTCTTATCGGCAGTGCTCCTGAAGCCAGTAATTAAGAATATAGTCAATTAGCCCTTGTTAAAAAAATTTGCAAAATAAAAATATACTGCTTACTAAGCGTGCAACTCTCAACGTCCCTCAATTGGTTTTGCTTTTCTAACACTTTATTTACTTTTAGCTGGGACATGTGATGTATTTCACGCGCACACACACACACGCAAGCAGATACAAGCACACACACAAGCACAGGCATACAATATATATAATACTTGTTATTAACACGTCAAGATTGGCCAGAAAACAATTCCTAGTCCTCTCAGATGATTAATTACACCATTTCTGTTACATCTCCATATGCATATGTCATGATTTAAACCTGCTTCTGTGGTCCCAGTTAAAGTTATTCTGTTATTCATTTAGGTTATGAAGTAGTTACGTAAACATATCTGCAGACTTTATGCCCTTTTAAAACACTGATACATGCAAAACAAGCAAGCCATCTTAAAACTGGTTTACCACATCATCATCATCATCAGCCTGACTATACCCACTGCAGTGTGAAGGCCTCTCTTATATTTCTCCAATTAACCTGGTTCTGTGCTAGCTGCATCCACTTGACCCCTACAAACTTCTTAACCTCATCCGCCCACCTAACTTTCTGCCGCCCCCTGCTACGCTTTCCCTTGGAATTCAGTTTGTTACCCTAAGCGACCATCGGTTATCATCTCTTCGCACTACATTTCCTGCCCATGCCCATTTCTTCTTCTTGATTTCCGCTAGAATGTCAGTAACTTTAGTTATTTCTCTGACCCACTCTGCATGCTTCCTATCTCTTAATGTTACCCCTACTATTTTTCGTTCCCTAGCCCTCTGCATTGTCCTCAACTTAAATAAAACCCTCTTGGTTAGCCTCCATGTTTCAGCCCCTATGGGTTTACCGCATGCCTGTCTCCGAATAATGCCACGCAGACTGTCCTAAATGTAGAGTTCTTGACAAGCTCACAGTATTCAGAGCAACGACACAAAACCAAAGAAAGGAAGAAGGGAAGGCAGAAGGACGACGACAGCGCTGCCTAACGACTGTTTATTTAGAGGCAATACTCTCAGGTCAGTTCAGGGCCACATTGTGCAAGGAAGAAAGAAACAATGCATGGAACCTTTACCGCAGACAGAAACTTTGAAAGAAACGTCTTTTCTGTGCCATACAGTAGAACTTAAGTGTCGCTAACAGCTTTCCAATCAATTTTCTAAATATAAATACCCCTATTGTTACACGTGTGATTTTCAATCTGCTTTTTCTCAGAACCCTCAAGCCGGAAAACATTGCTGTACAATCCTTGCAAGTACTGCAGTGCATAACAAGGTTGGCACCATCCCTCAGCACAAACTATTGGCCCATACAGGTTCATACTGGTTCTAGGTGGGCAATATACGGCACATCATAGGACCAGTGCATTGTCAATGTCGTACCAATGTTGGGCCGGTGGTTTGTGCCGCCTGGGCTAGCTGAGGCGGTTGTTGATGCGACGCCCTCTGTCTGCCCGATGCACAATCTGCCAGACATCAGTGGGATTTCATGCACACAATGCCTGTAGCACATTCCACAAAACGGTGCCCATGCCTCTTTTTAGATCGTTTTTCGTCTTCACCGCTGATGCGTCAGGCCAACTGGCCAAGCTTGTGAAGGTTTGAAAATACCAGTGGCACATTATGCTAATTCGCCATCATTTTGAGGTCGTGGGAAATTTCATGCACGTAAGGCCTCACTTTTAGCCTGCGGAGGAATTATTGCCTCCTTGTCAATTCAGGGCTTCATCTTCTTCAGTAGTGTTTCGGCCATGGCGACAACAACGACCAACCCAGAAAAGTTGGTGGGCTTAAGCCAAGCCAATTTCCTGAAGCTACCTTGCATATCTTTTGCACCATTGCGCTGAAAACTACGAGCTTAAAACTGTCACAAACGTTTACAAGTGCAATAAGTTGAAATCACAGCACACTACATCCCAGCAGTAGCTAAGACTGCAATCAAACAAGTTGTGCGTAAGGAGTTCTAAGTATTAACATAAATTTAAAATACAGACAGGGCATGTGCATGCATACATGTATGAAGTACAATGGTAGAAAGGCTACTTCCCTGAACTGTCAGTATTCGCAACTCACAACACTGAATTCTTCAAAGCCTTCATCATTCTAAGAACACAAGGGCATATTTACAGAGCCAACTGCCTCCCCTCAAACCACAATGGCCCACAAATGTCCCCAATTTCACAACATAAAAGTTTTTAAAATGTAGTGCACAAATAGTTATTTCCCCCTCCACTACAAAACCTTTTTCTTCCTTCTTACACTACCTTCCCTCACAGCATGAATGAGATATCAGTCTAGAAGGAGTATAACTATTTAGTGAATGCTAATTAACACAGTACAGCAGTCTCAGGGTGCAGGAAATAAATTAAACACTTTACTACCAATGTACACCTCTGTTTCATACGCATCTTAGTGTCGAATGCCAGTTGGTCAAATGGAAAATGACTGAGTAACCACAGGAAGGCTTGACTCCAATACTATCAACATCCAGCTGTGACATATTCGTGAGCCAAGGTCACACAGATGGGAGGCACCATCGACCAGAGGCTTACCAGCAATGCCTGCCACAACTGGCCTTGGTCTTCACGCGTCCAGCGAATGTAAGCCTTCAGGGCAAGCTGCTGTTGCTGGCCACTGCGCGGTAGCCATTGATGTGCCTGCACGGAAATGTCACACAAAAACAGTCAATCACTTCGAGTGCCCACTATCCAAGGGACCATAGAAACTCGGGTATCATTCGTCATGACAACATTCAGGGCTTGTACAGCCTGCTCAGGCCGTGCAAGTATAATTTATTAGCGATAGTGTGAATATTCCAGATTATAAATACGAATTGAATATGCTCGCTATTTTGATTCATATCTGAGAAACTGATATATTCGAAATTTCCAAAAATTCAAAAATTACCAAATGCAGAGAAAATTTTCGAACTGACAGCAGTTTCCCCGCACTTCGCGCTTCACAGCCGTGCAGTGAAGCATCCTCAATATGCAACGCGGCCATTTCGTGAAGAGAAATCTACCCTTTTGTGAAAAAGGCCTTGTCGACAGTGTGCACAAAGCAAACCCCTTGACAAAACAGGGTAAAAATGTCATTCTCACTTTGGTTTCATCTCAAATGCAGACATACATCACACAGATGTTCATCAGATAAAATTACTGCGATGCAAAAGTTTTTTTAGGCCCATTCGATAACTAGAGTTTTCAGTTAATTGACATTTTTTTTCTAGTCTCGTGAAGGCCGAATTAACAAGAGCTTACTATATGCAGCAGCTATATGACACTACGACTGTATTCAGCAGCTATGCAGCTCCAACTGGTGTCATGCAAGTCATTCTTGATCAAAAATTTGATATACGGAATCCTGTATGAAATTCATACTAGATTTTTCAGTAAGGTATACACTTCTCTGTACTAATTCTAGTTTATTTTATTTGCAAATACCACGTGAATTTCTTCGAAATAAACAAGAAAAAAAGTTTTAACAATTTTTATTTTTTATTTTCTTCACTGCCATTTGATTCAATATTCGAAGGCATTTTTTTTTTAATATTCGTATTGCAAAATTTCAATATTCATACACCCCTAATATTTATTGGTACCTTCTCTCTGACACTGCTAAATATGGTGCAGGGCCATTTCCATGCACCATGTGCATTCTTGCAACACAGGTAAGCTGCATCTCATTACAACGTAGTCAAAGTGGCCCTGCCAATTATTTGATGCACTTGCTGCTTCATCATAGCAGTATGCAACCTCTGCTAAGACTTAACTCTCCGCTGTATACACCAAAGACAATGTAGCAAGCCAGCCTGTAGTGCACAGCCAAAGAGCATTAAGAAGCTTTCAAGACGTATACACCAAATGTGCATATACTAACCTTTGACGAGGTGCGATGCAAAAAAAACGAGACTATGTTTGTGGCTTGAAAAAAGAATGGAATTGTAATAATTGAGTGGATTCTCAGTGGTCAGACTGTTAATCAACACTACTACATTGGAGTATTAAAAAGACCGTGAAAAAATTAGAGAAAAAAAGGTCACACTTGTGGAACTTAATCACAGAGGTGCCAGCGGAAACACAGACTCGTACACAAGAACAAGGAGGTTCAACATGCACCAACTGGCCCAAGAGCTAACGTTGTTGCACACTTGTGGAGTGACGGATAGCTGTTGCACCAGGACAATGCGCCCGCTCACATGGCCCTATCTGTCAAGCAATTTCTGACCAGCAAAAACATTACTCTGATGGAGCATCCTCCTTAATCACCTGATTTGGCTCCATGCGACTTTTTTTTATTTCCTAAAGTTAAATCTTGCTTAAAGGGAACCCATTTTACCACACTTGAAGAGGTTCAGGCAAAAACAGAGAATCTCCTGAAGAGCCTTCCAAAAACCTCGTTCTAGAACTGTTACCAGCAGTGGCAGCACCGAATGCAGAAGTGATTGAATGCTGAAGGCGACTACTTTGAAGGTGATAATGTCACAGAGAACTGATTCTGTGAGTACAATAATTTATTGAACCAGTCTCTTCTTTTTGTGTCACACCTCATATGTCAGCCCTGAAAACAAGCACCTAATTCTTCCACAACATACCCAGGCTTCAAGACTTAAAACAGGGGAACAGTAGTAACATCACAGAAGCAAGGCAGAAGCTCAATGAAAATATTCAACACCTTTCCTATGTACTAAAGCTGATACGGGCCACCGTAAAAGAGGGTGCGAGGCGTTGATTTTCCCTGCATTAACGCCAAGAACACGAACCAAAACACTTCACCACATGACGGCAGTGCATTGAGGAGACTGCGCACATTAGACTCAATGGTTTGATTACGGTTACTTTCTCTACAACGAATACTGTTTTGCACTTTCGTTTTCCCCACCTGGTCGCATGAGAACAGCACAGTGCTCATATTGTTCAGCATGTCAAGTGCAACCACAGTCTGGAAACGAAACCAAAACTGCACATGAACATGGGACCAGAGATGCAGTAATCAGAGACTCAGAGGTGCAGGAAGCCACACACAACAAGGAACTTGGAAAATCAGGGAACTCCAATGACACTGTTCAGTAGGCAATATTTGGAGGAGAAGGAGCCTAAAACTAGGTCCCAAAGGCCATGAATTGACCAGAGAGACACTTCATGCAGATCACGCTTGAGGCATGATATAAGCAAGTGCTCAACAGAGCAGGTTATGTTCGGTGATTTTGTCTTGCAAAGTCCAATCAAGTACAGATATGTTGGGAGTTATCACGAGCAAACATGCTCAGCGCGAAATAGACACTGAGGTTCAATTTGTTATATATTACGTTGTAAAGTAATTTTACTCTGTAAAAGCGACATATTAAACACACTGGGCTTCTAATGCAGCTTCCAAATGTGCACACCATCTCGTTATAGCGAGGCTCGATTGTAGTACTGACAGTAGATCTTGTGCTACCTTACTGCAATGTTTTAAAGACAGTCTTTTTATTTAAAACATTTAAAACATTATGGTATGGCATGATACATGAGTTTTAACGTCACAAAAGAGGCGTCCACTATGAAGGATGCACAATGGAGGGCTCCAGTAATATTGACCACTTGGGGTCCTCTTAACATGCCGACGCTGCACAGTACACGAGCACCTTTTTGTGTCCATTGAAATGCAGTTGCTGCAGCCAGGATCAAACCAGCATCCTTGGGCCAAGTATCAAAAACACACCAGCTTGCGTTTATAATGAGGAAGATGTTAACCAATTGGTTGGCTATGGTCATCCTTTCCCATATCCTTCCTCCACACTGTTCTTTACTGTGAAGTTAGTCAATCAGGCAAGACCACCACAGCGCCTCCACCCTTTCAGGATGCCTATTTCTCTCCTTTTCCTTTTTCTATTTTCTTCTTCGTTCCTTTCCTCGGGGTGCAGTTAAGGTGTCAAGCAGAAGTGAGAAACTTACCGCACTCTTTTCTTTCTTCAATAACCTGTTTTCTAAATAGTAGCTGCTGGAGAAGAAATTCAGCTAACATATATTGCCACATCCATACCACAGTCTTCCTTTAAGGCAAAAAGGATAAAAACTAACCACACTACTAGCTCCTCTTCCTCTCTTTCCACTTTCACTTCCTCCCTTCCTTTACAGCACGGTTCAGGTGTCCACTGAAACAAGTTATACTGCGCCTTTTCCTTCCTGTGAACCAATTATTACATTACTGATAACCTGGATCCCTCAAGTAAAATGTTCTCAATTTACTGCTCCCAATACAACTGTCTCATTTGCATTTTGTTAGACACTTACAGTAAACACAGTGCAACCACAGCTATTCCTAAGGGTGTGAGATACACATCTAGTAGTAATTCTTTTCAATTTAGCCAAATTTTACACTTTGTCTAGCACAAATAAGATTTTTTTTTTGCGCCAACTAGAAAAGAGTGTATAAACACCTAATACACATAACACATATACCAGAACAACGAGCTTGGTAGCACAATATTGGCCATTTTCACACAGATTTTTGTCACCGGTAGTACACGTAACTTTCTTGATCTGCATGTTTTTCCGATGCTTGTAATCTCCAACCATCGCGAGCCTTTGTACACAATGTCTTGCACACGCCAGCTCAAAATCAAGTTCTTTCTTCGTATTGCGAAACCTGTTGGCTTTATTAAGGCCAGACTACAGCGTGTTGCACAGTTACGTGCATGCTGTAGAATGCTTCTCTCAGCCAAAACTGCTGAAACCTTGCAACTCAAATTTCTCACAGAAATTGCAATTGGTCGTCAGTATTTTTTTATACCAAATTCATTTGGGGTACTTGCCTCATTCGATCAGAAGAAGTCGGATGTTCCCATCATAAAAAAGCAAGAAAAACTGCTATCTCAGCGATGGCACTAGTTGCGCCATCTTGTGCTATTTGTAATAACCTTCCGCCCAATGATGCCTTTCCTTTCCTGCAACAAAGTTGCTCCAAGCAACACTAGATGGCACCACCAGTGCTATTGCAGGTGCAGCAGCTTGTCTTGTTTTGCCGCCGCATACGATGGGAACAGTCGACTTCTTCTGATCGAACCAGGCAAGCACCCCAATTGAATTTGGTATAAAAAAATACTGACAGCCACATACCATTTCTGTGCGAAATTTGAGTTGCAAGGATTTAGCAATTTAGCTGAAAGAGGAACTCTACAGCACACACGTAATTGAGCAACATGCTGTATGTACCAGTCTAGATGGAAAAATATTCGCTTTCTTTTTCTAAATAACTGGCAGCGCCTTGAAATCTCTCTGGATTTTGGCCAACAAAGTTCCCCAGGATTGCACTGTTGCGAAATGAGACCATAAACACCAGTGCCACCAGCACTCACCCTGTGCAGAAGGTAGGCATGCTGCTGCAAGGTGGCCCCGAGGGTCCTAAGGTTCAGGTGCAGGCGACACCAGGCCAGGCGACAGACATCCTGGCTGATCACATCGGACTGGTGCAGTTGTTCTCGTTTCTGCAGCAGACAATGTATGTGATTTCAGGACAGCAAAGAAGTACCAGAGCAGATCTTCAAAATGATGTGCTTTCAAATTATTGCTGTCAGCAGTGCCTTTACTCCTGTGTGGCTAAATACACTGCAGGGCGTGCTGCCTAAACATTTACAGGGGGCAATTTGCATGTAGTACAGGGTTTCATCTACTATCAACTTTATTAATGCAACATGCATATTTGATGCTTTCATCCCACTACAGCTGCTTTCTGACCCCTAGGAGGAGAAAGAGGCCACTACAGTGAATGTAGAATACTTACTATAGCTTTTTTTGTGAGCTGTACAGGTCATGCAGAGGCATGCAGCTTAATGTCATATAGCGATTTGCCACATGACGGGGAAAAAAAGTAATCAAATGCTTCACATGAGCTGTCAATATTTGTACACTTAACTAAGCCTAATTGACAAAAGCTTGGACATGCTTATAATAATAACAAAAAGTACAACAAAGTGAAAAGAGGCTGAGAAAAAAAAAATTAAACTGCTTTCAAGAGAACAATACAAATTCATTTCACTTGAAAAGAGATTTTAGAGTCCAGTAACTGCAGTACTGCGAACACAAAAATTAAAAGATACCAGCACATCCATTTTAAAAATTAAATGAAATAGCACATTGAAGACTCACTCTGTGATATGCTGTATGTATAGCAGGGCAATCTTTAGCGTCTTGCATTACACTGGTTAGCTTCCATCCTATACTTTTTTCTCTGCTGCTGAACATCACTGTCTTGATGCTTTATTTAGTTAATTTGCACAACAGTTGTCGGCCAAAATTCGCCACAGTCAAAGGAAAAGACACCATTAATTTTCCCTAAAAGAACAATGGCTGAACGCGGAGCTATTTCCAAAATGAATCACACAGACGTAATATGCCATAACAGAAACTTCCAGCGTGACCCACTTGCCAATCAGAACGTCCTTCCAGTGGGCTGCAAAGAGACCACTCTCAAAACGGTGCTCAGTGTGATCACAAGACCTAATGCTAGGCTGCAGAGGCGCCTAGAAGTTCACATGTCGGAACTGTCACTGTTGTGTTCTCCACAGAGGAGGAGAAAAAAAATGAACAATAGCTTTTCTTTTCCTTTATGAACTTAGATGCTACAGCACCACACAGCGCTGATACGCAGTAGAGTCACATATACAATTTGTTAAGTTCACTGCACCACATAAAGTGCAGCTGCAGATAAGAAACAGCCCATTGAAGGCTTCCCATGCGATAAGAGACAAAATTTCAGAACTGATTACTAAACAAAATGAAACAGTAGAATTGAAATGTATGGATTTGCAGGGCATATACAGTTTACGTCCCGAATCAGCATGTGGGCTATGAAGGACACCCTAGTGGTGGGCTACGGATTAACTAGACCATCTGGGATTATTTATGTTTATTGACAGTGCACAGCACACAAAGGTCTTTGCATTTAGTGGTGACTGTCCGCCTTAACAGAACACCTACGTTATGCTTATTTTAAAAATATACACTTTGCTGCCCAATCACAGTAACTGCTAAAACCAGGCTGCCTTCCGCTCTCAATGCCAGCATCTTCTTTAAATGCTTGTAACAAAAGTTCCGCTAAGCTTGTTTCAAGCTTTGTGTATAAAATGTCTGCTAAGTCTGCCAGTCCACATGAACTTGGCCTCACACCACCGAGCTTACTGCGCACTTTGCAACAAAGCCACCCTTGGCTTTAGGTTGACTTCAAGTTATTTCTGGCACAGTCAGTTTATATTCCCATTTAGCAAAATAAATAAATTGTGTCGATGGCTTGGCGCCCGTAAAAGAGATCTGTGAAGCCAGTTTTTCCAAATTTTCAAATCGCCTGCAGTATATAAACAAGTCATCTAATAACATCATTGTCATACTTTCCACTGTAATCACCATAATCAGCCAAATTATGTCAAGTCAAGAGCATGACAGAAGCGTCATCAAATAATCACCAGCTATATCCGCCTCCAGCCAGCTGTGATACTGCTGGAGTATGTCCCAGTTAATAAAATACCTGTTGGAACAAACTGACACATAAAAAAATTCTAAGGATGATTATGATACTTTCTAATGCGAAATTTGAGTGCAGCCTCGTATGTGTTTTTACGATACGTTGAGGCAGAGGAATTGAGAGGAGCTTGTATGTATGTACGTGATGTTACAAAGCACCCTTTATTTTTCTCACGAGCCAAAGAGAAGTTCTCATAAGATGAAAAAGAAGACCCACAAGGAAGTGCATAAAGCTTGAGGCTCTTTTTTCTCTTCCAACAAATTTTTTTTGGCTTGTAAATCTCTTTTGCTCAGTTACACCGGCAACGACTCCAATGGCGACGCAACTCAACCACCAAACGGGCGCATAAAAGCTGCTCTCTAAAAATGTTTGGCCTCTTCTGACTGGCCTTCCTTAATTGCAGTTCCTTGGCCCCAGTGCCAGCATTCAAGGTAAGGGAAGGTCATCGGATTCGCTCTCCAGGTAAGCCAGTACTATCTGCGGTAATAAGTAATTACCATGCAGTGCCTTGTTAAAAAGTTTCAGGGTTTCGCAAATGCAGACGCTACACAGAGAAAGAATTTTATGCTTCATGAATGATCGTGCAATGAGATAAATAACATTTTTGTTATTTTTTGTGGTGGCTTATACAGAGGCTGCTAGCAGTCACAGTTGAAATGAAAATGAGCTGTGTATACTGGCAGATCTCACCTTTGGTACAACAGTGCCTGTTGGAGAGATGACTCTTTCCAGGAGGATCTCGAGTGCATTCCTTCGTGCCACTAGCCAGCCGATCACCAGCATGGCAACAAAGTTTGATGATGGCTTGAACTCTGCAATGTGCAACACAATGTAGAGACACTTTGTTCCAAGGTCCTGAACATAAAACAAGAACGACGATGGCAATGTAAAGTTAACACGGTGAAAAGAAAAATGTGCCACATACAAAAAACAGAATCTGCCAGAAAAAAAAGCTGTAATATTGAGAATTAAATTCCTGCAATACACTATCTTCGTAAGATTCACTCACACACCCATACATACGGAAAAGGATCACATGTTGTCATACTGCACCTTTTGATATCCAGAGGGAGCACCTGTTTTCCAATAGTCAAACCTTATGCAAAAAACATAAATCTTTCTAAGAGAGAATGCGGGGAAGGGAGCTTTATCAGATCAGAAACATTGAGTTCTCAGGCATTAATAGTCAGCACACTTATGGTTTGATCTATAGCTATCCTTAATACTGAGTCTGTCTAAACTGAACATCAGCATCCTTGTTAGCCTTCCTAACATTGAGCTGTTATAACGACGACATCAACTGGAGAGAACCCAAGTCAAAGAACAATTTATAACCCTCACACCATAGCCATGACTGTCATGTCGAGCTGAGAAGTGAACTGCAACCTCATGCCAGGCAAGAAGGTGTCTTAATTGCAATACCACTGTGGATCGAAATCCTGCAATTGATCACAGCCCCTAGGTTTGCTACCCAGCCAACAGAATAAGAGTTTATATTCTTTATGGTACCTTAAATGTCCCTGACAAATACATTGCTCATTAAAGAAAAAGCCCCACGTAATGTTGCAGGGTTCACCTGGTGAAGTTGGGGCTAGATCTCCTGTCACCAGTGACTCAAGTTGGTGCAGTACAGCTAAAAGGCCTTGATCCTGCATTAAAAAACGGGCAAGCACTGCAAGGAGGTATTGTCAGAAAAGAAACAAGAACCGAAAAATTAATTAACGGTCAATCATACAAAAAAGCTACCCCAGCAACATGTATGAGCGAGAAAAAAAAAATTGCATTCTGAAAATCGACATTCGTTTTAGATAAGCGAGAAAAGCGGCAGAATTTTTAAAATGAACATTGTTGAGGAAGCAGTACATTGATTGGCATATAATCAGAGCTCACAGTTAAGGTCGTTATCGGAGCGAGGTGATCGAAAGACACGCGCACATTGTAGACTATTTTTTGGTAGCGATTTATTAGCCGGGTGGCTAAAAGTATTTTTTTTTTTTTTTTATGACGCAAAAGCGGTATTGCTAAAAAGAATCTGAGCCTTCACGGCGCACACAATGATAGCCCGTCACACTGTGCAGTGCCTCAGTCATGCGATCTAAGTGCCAAATCTATTACAGCTTGTTTAGTTTATTAACGCTTAATGTGTTTACGATGCGCGCTTCACGAGTGTGTGGGTCAACGTTCGAAACGGACGTTGACCCACATAAGGCAAAACTACCGGCAAGCTACGGCTGTAACCTAGACATCAGCGTTGGGATATTTACACTAAGCTAGTCCACTCTCGGGTAAAAATAGTCGATGTTTCAGAAACGCGCTGACGTGCTAAGTCAACACTACAGCACCCCGAAAGTTGAAGCTGGTTGTAGTACTCACACAGGGCCCTGAATCATCCAGAACGTTTATCTCGGAAGATACGGGACACAGCCCGCTAGCTGCCATCATCTCGAATAGTGAGGAAAACCTCTGACACGAAGAGCCCATGTTTTTTTTTTTCTATTAACTTGTCAGGTCACCTTACAACCTTACAACTGTCAAACGAGAACATTTCTAAAACTCTGTAATGTAATTTCTAACCAAACCGCTTCCGCAGCTCGCTTATAAAGACATGGAGAGATGTAAGGAGCTATCATGGTTATCATACCATCCTTCCAACTGGATGTAAAAACTCAGACTAGTTTCTATTTACCCTGAAGCAACGTATGGCAGGCGTCCGTCGGCAGGGTAGAATATACGATACAATCGGCCATATGTACTTCAATTTTTCGAAAATGTTTGCTTATGCTACGCTGGGACGTTGACCTCATCTCTTTAGGGCTACAGTGCTGCTATTTCCAACTTCTGCACAAAACGGCAGAAACCTCGCGAAAGTTAGTTTGTGGGGTTTAACGTCCCAAAGCGACTCAGGCTATGAGAGACGCCGTAGTGGAGGACTCCGGAAATTTCGACCCCCTGGGGTTCTTTAACGTGCACTGACATCGCACAGTACACGGGCACCTTGCTTTTCGCCTCCATCGAAAAGCGGCCGCCGAGGCCGGGATTCGATCCCGCGTCCTTGAGAACAGTAGTCGAGTGCCTTAACCAATGTTCCACCCCGGCGGGACCTCGCGAAAGTTGCCGCGATAAGTGACGCGCTGGATAAGTTAGTTATTTGGTTCTCGTTCTTTCGATATCGTGCCAGCTCTGCGAGACAGCTATAATTACTTCCTCGTTGTTTACCTTCGCTTCCCTGGAGCTGTTTTTAAACCGCTGTGTTTGGACGTCTGGGCCCTGTCTGCTTCACCACAACTCAGAGGGGTAAAGCGTGTGCGATCTACTGCAGTTACAAACAGAGAAGAACCATCCGTTCGATCGGTCCAGAAGAAGAACAAGACGATTTTACGGAATGGTGAAGGCTGCTGCCGTATTGGGGCTGCTTCCGCGACCCCGCTACCACTTAACAGCCCAGTCACACCGGTTTTTCTCGGGGTCGTAAGATGGTTCACATCCTAGGCGTCCAAAAATGTGTGTCGAAGCGTTTATTTTATGGTTTCCGACATGAGGATCGCCCTAGTGAAAACTGAATAATTCCCAACTGCAGGTACGCCGCATATACTTTCTCATTCAGTCTGAAAAGTTCGCATATGAGCTCACGTGAGTACAAATGAAACGTAGTATAGGCTTCTATCGATAAGTAGCATATACTACCTTTTGCGACAAGTTTTTGTTCTTTTTTTTTTTCATTCTAATGTTCGCTTAGCGTTTACCATACGGTGACCAGCAAATGTATGTGTGACGAGACAGCCGAGTACCTCGATCGCTAGGATATGATACGGGGATGGCATGTATTAATCCTAAACAGACAATTTTTTTTCTTTGATGGTTGGAAATTTTCTTACATTTCGTAAATTTCAGCGTGATTTTCAGCTATACTTATTGCATCCAAAGGCCGAGAGGGAAAGATAGCAAATTAAGTCAGCACGCGTAGATAGGTTCGAAGGGGGCCCGTGCTCTCAGTTCAGAGCTAGCAATTGCAGCAGCAGTCGGAAACGACAGGTGAAAATCTTAACTGGTCTAACTGGTTTAAGGAACAAATTCCCAGTTGATACCAGTGGAATTCCAGTTGGGGATTATTGTTATCCAACTGGGAACCAAATGGGATGAACTGGAAATTTGTTCCTTAAATCAGTTGGACCAGTTAGGATTAAAGGGGCCCAAAACAGCCTTAGCGATACAGTTTCCCTATGCCTAGTATGTGAAAGAATATCGATGTAAGATAACGTTCCCGCAAAAAATTTTTAAATGCGGCATTTGGAAGCAGAGTTATTTGCAATCAAATTTTGAATATCTGCGCCTTCGCGGCTTTCCTCCTCTTTTCAACTTTTTAGCGCGCGCAAAGGCTGACCCTCCTCCAAGGCCTCGCCCACTGCCACGTCACAACTGACGCATCTGCGCTTTTACTTTTTTTGCTTAGCGCCGCACGCCGCAACTTCCGTTTTGGCGCGCTTGCTTGCCGACGCGCCGCCGGGGGCCTCTTGTCGTCTGCTTCATCGTCATCGCCCTTCGGCACGAACTCGCGAAAGTTTTGTTGCCACGCTATACATCCCTGGCGTTGACCTCATCTTCGATTTTGTGTTACATAGTGTGAGCGACGGGTGCAGAACAGTTCTGGGCTAGACTGGTCACTCTCTTGAGTTCGCGAAGGCAGTTATCGAAGCGCTGAATTGTTGTTGACGGGACATGAGCGGGAGGTTGTTACAGTGTGCAGTCCCTGGCTGCGAAGGTATTGCTAGTGACGGCAGGAAAAACATTCTGCATCAAGTGCTTCAAAACGCCACCCTCCGGAAACCGTGGCTACAGATCATCGGATAGCCAGCATCGGTGAAGACAGCGTTTATCTACGTTTGCTTTACCCGGATATGTGGTTCGCGATTTGGGGATCCCGACAAGACTGAGTCTGCATGAAGGAGCGGTACCAACGCTGTTTCTTCCAACCCTGCCGGTAAGTGTAAAATGAAAAGATTGTGATAATATTAGCTTTAGACGCGTTATCACAGTACAGAGTGGATTGTTTCTTTTTTTTAACTCAGGCGATCTTGCTCGGCGTTGTGGCATGCATATAGCAAGATTTGTCATGATCACTGTGAACTACACTGCTCAAAATAAACCAGTGGCGAGCTTACGATGGGATTTTATTATTTTTAATGTTATGCTAGTCGACCCCACGCACCAATGCACCCATATAAGCCGTATACTATCATCGTCGGGGTTTAGCAGCGGATTCTTCAACGGCGTGTACTTGTGGGGGTCGAGTCCCATCTCGGTACTCATTCGCCGAAGTCGCTTTTCAAGCTCGGGGTCCATAATATCCGTACCGCAGCAAGGGCATGAGATGTTAGCGAAAGACTAGAAATTCAGAATCGAGATCGCAGAGAGCGGTCTTCCGGTCGTTGCGGAGGAAAACTCTCTCGTGCACCTTGCCCGAACCTTGAAACCTCCGTGTTTAGGTTCCTCTTGCTTTTGACTTATGATGCCCCTTCGTGAAAGATAACGATCGATTGTAAAGAAAAAAAAAAGGAAGGGGATGAGGAGAAGGGGACTGCGTAGTTGTGCGCTGTGGTGTAGTTTGTCAGCCGCGGTTCGGCGTCAGCTGACTGCAACGGCGAACACGCGCGCCGACAGGAAGTAAACAAACTCTGTTCGGTGCCCGATTATTATCGCAGCATGACTCCTGCCCTGTAGCTTTTTTTTTTCTTTTTCTTTTTTTAACGCCGTGTGGTGTTTGTGCAGAGCGCACCCTGAAATGTCGCGCGGATGGAGCCGCGTCCAAGTTTACCAACCGAGGCGGCCAGGAATTAGAAACACGTGAAAACCGAGATGGGCGTTGATAAGAAGAAAGTCAGGAATGAAGAGATGGAAACAGAAAAAAAAAGTGCCAAGAGGCTTTACCCATCAGCAGGAGGGGAGGGGGGGAGGGGGGTCGCGAATAAAACGTTATCACTCGCTTGAACTGGCTTAGTCGCTCAAAGTTGTGCCTCTTTATCCCTAAGCGATCAGCTGCCGATCGGAAGTGTAAGAGTTGGTTTTGACAGGAGCATAGACAGGAGTTATATACACAACTAGATTTTTCCTGCGGAAAGGGGGGGGGGGGGGGGGTGGATTAACCGCAACAAGGGAAGTGGACTTCTCCAAATGGCTCACGGACAGCAATAAGAGCAAGAGCCTTCTCCGGTTCCTAACGGAAAATAATTTGCACGGGTTCTTATAATATGCCTTATGGCAAGCTTGCGTAATAAAAAAAGAAAAAACAGCGCGCGCATGCAGTAGTGCAACGATCGAGTGACACATTCGGCACAATGTTACAAGTGGCTCACAAATGCACATTTATTTTTGTCCCAGCTTTTCCAGGAACAGCGGGTGCAGATCATCAGCCAGCTGGATGGAATGGAAGTGGACCTCGCAGGAGATGGGCGTTGCGACTCCCCCGGCTACAGCGCCAAGTACTGCACGTACAACGTTGTTATCATTCAGACTGACCATATTCTACAATGGGAAAAGGTAAGAATAGGAGAGGTAAGGCAATGCTGCGATATGAAAATTGGCAAGCTGCAATTCATATTAACTGTGTGAAGTCAGCCGCAGTGCCCAATAGTGCGAGCAGGGGGCCTGGCCTCAACTTAACGAGTCTCAGTGCAGTCTTTAACAAAAGGCGACAATTTCTGCATATTATTAGGAGAAATTATTTTCAGCCTCCCCAAGAGTGCCCTTGGCAAGTGCTGCTTGCATGTCTATACATAAAAAGAATCAAATTAATCATTATATAATACAAACAATTGAATTACAAAATGTTTTATCGTTGCAAACCATTGGTGAAGAGGTACATTTGCTGACATATATTATTATGTAATGAGTTTTTAATTTCATCTACAGACCACCACCCAGCTATCTGGACATATTGCAAGAGCAGCAAATCGCCCATACAGCACTACTTTGATGCTTGGTGCATTACTAAAGATGCATGCAGTTGCTTGCTTTAATAATTAGGGCGAATACATGGTAATAACAATATTCTATACTGCATTTAAAAAGTTGGAAGCTGTGAGCAGGTCAAAGGGCTGTGAAGCAATAGAACCATGGATCCAGACAATCACAAGTCTATGTTGCTGCCCTGGGCCAGGGTAATGGTGACCTGATCATCAGCATGTAGCAGCCTGTTGAACCACATATGCGATAAGCGTGACGGCCATGATAGACCATACATCAAATGCCTGCATTAGCTCCTTGCAAACAGGCAATGGATGAGCAGAGGTAATCTGTTTTGCATAGTTTTATTTTTGTAAAGTTTTCACTTTGATGTTGTTTGGAAGGTGCACGGCTCACACTTGTGGCATTTGTCAACCAATGATAAATTTAAGAGATAGGTAATGCAAATAGAACTTCACAGAAAAAACTTTGTATACATTCGCACATAACAGGAAGTTCACATATGACATAGCTGAGAAAGAAACCCCTAATAAAGTGAAGAAACAGAATAGTGTAAATGTGAGTGCTGAGACTGCAAGATATTTTAATACTGAGGCAGCTTGGTTATACATGCTAGTATGGAACACAAATACAATGGGATTTTCCATACTGTCCTATACTGACAATTTTAAAGAAGACAAAGTGTAGCATGTTTGCTCGACAACATCTCTTAGATTTCTTTTCACCGTAATATAGTAGTACAAGACCTGGGGTGTTTTTAAGAATATGATGCTAAAACTGTTTTCAGCTGCAATGAAGCAGCTGTAAGCAGGTTCAGCATCTACGATTGACTAGAACACACACCAACACTGCAACTCATCAGCCAAATATTTATATATATATTTTTTATGTATATATTTTTAACAGATTCATGTGCTTTCAAGAAGCTGAACTCCATTCTGAAGAACTCCCAGTTTTTGATTGACACTCGACAACTGTCTCCCAAAGCCCAAACATCTTCCCTTGAATCTTTTCACAACTTTGTCATCAAGTTTGCTCCCAAATCAATTGCATACTCGGATGGTGGGATGCAAGTAAGGTTTGTTGAATGAAAGAGAAGACTAAGACATTATTTTTCCCTCTAATGTGACTATGTAGTCCAACTTTTCTGCATGGCATGTGCAAACAATAAGTCCTTGCATGAAGCTTTTAATGTATGTACATAATATTGTCATTATAAAAGGAACAGAGACCATAGGAAATTGAACACAGTGCGAAAAAGAAGACCAGAAGTTCATATCATTTGCTCCATTTCCTTTTGCTCCTTTTGATTCTTCAACTTGCTAAGCAGCCCATTGGAACTTGCAACTAAGCAGATTGCTTTTAGTTCGTGCTATGGAATAGCCCTGGAGGGCTGAAAAATTGCTTTGTGACCAATTTCAAGCACCTCAAAACAGTCATTCTCATGGTCTAGTGCTGAGGTTTAGAGAAAAAAAGTTCAAAGGTTTTTTTTTTTGTTTTTATTTTTAATGTGAGGAGGGGGAAGCTGCTGTGTTACTGGACGCATTTGGCGCCTTCTTTTTATGGAAGTTGGGCTTGACTTCAGTCTCCTTAGTGCAGTGCTTGATCTGGAGCTCTCATGTTATCAGGCTAGGTAAAATGAGACCCTACAATTGCGATTCACAGGAGTCGACCCTGACATCTGCCAAAAAAAGTGCCCTCCACGTAACTCAATCCCAACTTCTGCATAAAGTAGGCACTCAATGCACCTTATGAGCCAGCTGCCACAATCCTTCCGTCCTGATAGTAAATACACTGCTGTAAAATTAGCTGAACTTATCTTGTGTCTTTCTTTTCGAAAGTTGGAACACTTCCATGTCAAAGGTAGTTATCATACATTTGGAGGAGACTGCAGTGCACACTTCTGACATTCAAGGATGCTTCATATAATATGGTAAAAACATATTTGGTAGAATGGTAGCACTAGCCATTCTGTAATCCCCTTCCATGGAAAAAGTGAGACAGGAGGCTATAGACATACTGCACAGGCCACCAAGGGTCCTCATTGAAAGTCATTGCTGTTATATTAGAATAGGCAGATGCAATGAGATAAAGAACAGTGCACCAGGAATACATACAGACAAAAATGACATGAGCTGAGACACTGCAATGACACAAAGTTGAGGGCGAGCATGGAGGGCTGGCTGGAAAAACACCTTGTCTCTCTTTTGTGCGGCCTCGGCGGCTGCGTTTCGATGGAGGCGAAACGAAGTGGCGTCCGTGTGCTGTGCGATGTCAGCGCACGTTAAAGATCCCCAGGTGGTCGAAATTACTCCGGAGCCCTCCACTACGGCCCCCCTTTCTCTCTATCCACTTTCACTCCCACCTTCATCCCTTCCCTTACGGCGCGGTTCAGGTGTCCACAGAGCAAGTGTGACAGATACTGCGCCTTTCCCTTCCTATGAACCAACCAACCAATCTCTTTTGTGCTCCTCATCTTAGTGCAGTCCCAAGACAAAGGTAGTTTTTAAAGAACTGGAAGTTATCAGCGCAAGTTTCCGACCCCTCTAGAACCATCTCGAACGTCCCGAAGCTAATGTATTGAAACTGAAAGAATGCTCAAGGTTCACTTGATCACTTGGACTAATGATGATCGCTAGAATACCACAGCAGGGAGAACACGGGTGATCCACGATATGAAGTTGTATATAGCCCATGTCATACATTAATTTTTCTGCTTGAAGATCATTGCATCACATTTTTAATTTGATATAAAGGCGCTGAATATAGAAGCTAAAATAGAAGCAATCTCTGCTGCAGTGATTTGAATATAATGCATAATGGTTTCTTATAGTAGCCTCTACTTGGTATAATTTTGCTAGTAGACAACAAGAAACACATTTTTTTCCAAAGTATGAGAAATTCATTCATATTTACCTTCTTTTTAGGTCACATCTGGCTGTTATTCACTTCAATGAAAATTCTTTTAAGCTCCAGGCACAGAAAAAGAAAGGAGAGGACGGCTGGAAAGTGAAAATGGCAAAATCAAGAAAAGGACATTTCAGTGCCGCTTCAGTGAAAATGGAG
Source organism: Amblyomma maculatum (assembly GCF_055883805.1). Classification (NCBI taxonomy): domain Eukaryota; kingdom Metazoa; phylum Arthropoda; class Arachnida; order Ixodida; family Ixodidae; genus Amblyomma; species Amblyomma maculatum. Next base: position 53,271,434 of record NC_139353.1, read on the forward strand.
CATACTTTTTGTAAGTTAAAACTTTGTTTTACTTATGTTATTACACAAAAAGCTAAGTTAACTGTTGTAATCACGATGGCTATTTCGCGCAGCGTACGTCCAGAGGCTCCTCCAGGATGCGGTGAAACGGTCTCGGGGCTCTTCACACAGAGACACAGCTGCAAGCAAGCTTCAGAGCGCCACCTTATGACTGATGCCTATGAAAGACCGTCAAAAGAAGTAATTGCTGCACACAGGCACAGATTTGTGCTTCATCATGACTATTCAATTGCACAGCACAACTGTCAGTATACTTAACCCAAATGCTCAACAGACTGGCATCAGCGAGGCACAGCATTGGCCGCTGGAGCCAAAACAATTGTTTCAATATGTTTGCTGCAACTAACAATAACTGGAGCGCAGTTTCATATGACTTTTTTTGTCGCAGTGAGTGCAGTCTTGTACCCATGTCTATGTGTTTCGCTTCTGGCTGCGGCCAAGCAAACGTGCACACAAAGCATGTTGCTGTTTGCTTATCGCGGCAACTCCACATGGTGTGCGACCGCTCGCAGGCCCTTCAAGTATTGCATCAAAGCTGCCACTTGAAACAAAAAGTAGGAAAGACAGAGCAACTGTGGGTTCAGGGTGTGTGTAAAGCTAGAGAGCGAATAATTATGCCGATCAGAGTTGTTCAGCTTCTTGAGGTCAAGCTGGAAGTAAATGGAAGTAATTAAAGTGAGCCGACTTCACAAGTGACCATGTCACATCTCTCTTTTCACAGGCTCGCTGTTTCGCATCCGTTAAGGTCCACAGTTTACAAGACAACAGTGTAATTGCGCTTATTATTATTATGTGGGCGATATAATAATGTGTTCTTAGCGATAATTTATACTGCTGAGCGACTAAGAAAGCACAACGCTTCGCTGCGGAGAGGTTTTTTTTTTTTTTTTTTTTTTTTTTTTTTTAATAACGTCAATTGTTTACCCTCAGAACATAATGGAATATGCTCTAGGACTTATCTAGAGAAATTCTGTAGGCCTTCTCTAGAAATAAAGTTGTTTTCTTTGTTTCTTCGGTGCCTCCTCATCACTGCACGTCATGGTAAGGGGCAGATACAGCATGCGAATGCTAATACGTGTTTACCGCGGCGTCTTGTATCTCACCGGCCTAACCGCTCAGTAGTTTGTGGTGAAACTGCACACGGAGCTTTGATATTGCGGTAACTTTTATTTACTCGCAGTAAGTTAGGTAAGGGTGCTTAATTCGCTGCTGCTGCGTACAATGCGAACCCGCAATCTGCGCCAGTATCGGGGGCCGAAAGCTGCCAACGCCGGCACATGATACCACGGGTTCGCCCATCGCGCACGGCCAAGCCAGGTAGGTACAGTTGCCTTAGCTAATTTACTATAAGGCAAAAGTTTATAATCTACAAACTTACTACGAGAAAAAATGCAACCTCCGTGAGTAGTTTCACGCAATCAAGTCAACGGTTAAGACGGTAGGATTTTAATAGCCGCCACAGTAATGATGCATCACAACAATGACTAACTCATTGCACCTGTGAAACCGTCGCTTATCTATGCGCTATGTTCAAGCTAGTAAACACATTACTTACCAGCGTATGCTGTCGCCTTGACTTGATCCGAGGTGCGTATTTTGGTTTGGTGGACACAGGAACGGAGCAGCGGTTGCCTCCGAAATTTTGCTGCACTACGTAAGGCGCAGTGGATTGGAGCCCGACATTTAAAGCACCGACTTAATGTTGTAAACCTGTAAGCCGACTTCGAAGTTCATTTCGCATGGGCGACACAAGAAACGAGAACATTCACAAGCGGAAAGTGCCCCGCAAGTACACTGCACGGAACTGAAACGAGATCGCCGCTCGCGACCGCGCCGCGATTGCCGTGGTGCCTGCGTGAAGGGCAAAAAGATGCGCGCGTGCGCGCGCGAGACCGGAAGTGCAGGAAAAAAAAGCTTTGAAAAAATGTTTCTGTCTACAAAACATCCTAATTTTCTTTCCTGATAGTTAAAAGTTAAGCGTATTTCGATTTTTCTGGCATAAGCGATAGTTTAATGGCTGTGTGACGTCGCAAAGAAGCAGACCAATAGTCATTCGAAAACGCATGCACGTAGCAGCGTTGCACAGAGGAGAAGGAGGACTGGCAAAAGTCGAAGGAAAGAACGCGCCAACTTTCGAATGGGATTGTGGGACCTGCACTGCGCGTAGACGTGTATTATTGCGTTCAAATGTGTATCGCAGCATAATCTAGCGACTGAGATAGTTTGTGAGGAGTGCTCGGGAGGTGTTTCATTCACATGTTAAAGATTCTGGCTTCCATACATATCTGTACAAAACGGCTCTAACCGTTTGGATTTGTTTCCCGCCTCCTGCGGTGGATTAGTGATCTTTCTAGTTAGCACTTTTTCTGTTATTTTCATTCTGCATCCATGCAGTTTTCTGTCACTTCTTTTCCACTATCATACTGCTGCGGTAAATACTGTTTACTGATTCAGCGCGACCAAATTTATATTATATTACAAATAATAGAATATACATTAAAGTTACCGACGCCTCATATCACTGTAAGATGTTTTACTTAAATCGTCGAGCACATGAACGGAGCATGCACGGATCGCAGAAACCACCTTTAATTTTCGTGACCTTATCGGAGCTGTAAAAGAGGAACGACCCTTGGAGAAACCGGTTTGACTGGGCTGTGAAGGGAGGGAAGTCGTCAACACTTTCCTGTGCTACGATAACAGCCCAGCTTCCCAATATGGCAGCACCCTTCACCCCTTTGTAATATCGTGTATAGTTGGTATATCGGAATGATACTATCGGATAGAGCATCAAGGAAAGGTGTACCAGTGACCAAATGGTTGATTTGGGTTAATTAGGTAATTATGTGCATAATTGGGAGCCAAAATGGCCGCCAGTCAACTTCTATAGTTTCGGTTCCCAGCTTCCGGCCCCCATATGAGTCTCGCTGCAGAAATTCGAAAGTCTGAGCTGCTACACACGGTACATCGCGCGCCTCTTGTCGAACGTAACCAGGAGTTCCGTTGAATGCAACAAAATCCTCCGCCCCCCGGACATTCGGGAGGAGGGGGAGGTACCGGGGATGATGTATGAATGATGACGGGCAGATAGATTATGTGAGGCCTTGAGGTGCGACCGTGCGGCGCCTTCTGGAGTCAAACCTCTTCCCATCTGACAACGGTATCAAGTGGTATTTAGTGAAGGCCAAAAGACAATTTGGTTGAACATCGCCGGAGTGGCGCAGTGGTTACGGCGCTCGACTACTGTTCCCAAGAACGCGGGATTGAATCCCGGCCACGGCGGTCGCTTCGATGGAGGCGAAAAGTAACGCGCCCGTCTGCTGTGCGATGTCAGTGCACGTTAAAGAACCCCAGGTGGTCGAAATTTCCGGAGTCCTCCACTACGGTGTCTCTCATAACCCGAGTTGCTTTGGGACGTTAAACCCCACAAACCAACCAATTTGGTTGCCGCCGTTCCATGAGTGGCCTTCCGGCTGCGCCTCCAGGTCACACCTGACGACGCCCGGGTTCTATAATTGGTTTACATGAAAGAAAAGGTGCAGTACCGGTCGCTCGCGGAATCCCGCTGACACATCTGGAGGACAACACAGCAACGCTTAGGCTTGCGCATTTCTCCAGTGCAGATTTTGCAGTGATTTCGGAAAATTTTTTTACTCCTCTTTCTGAACGGCACAAGGTCTGCGTCCACGTATGTCCATTTCCATCTGGCGCGAAATCAGGAACTTAGTAAAGTAAGGCTTAAAAGTAGTACGCGTGTGGCTATAAATTAATTCACCCCGGATTTGAGCCAGCTCGTGTGGGAATACGAGGGGTTTCAGAGAGTGGCCGACAAGCTTGCATCGCCCCGGGAATATAATGTGACGACCTACGAGACGCGAATGTCCGCTTAAAGAAAGGCGCAACTCAAAGTGAATGTTCGAGTGCGAAGCTTCATATAGTGAGCCAAAACATGTCCTGCCACGTCTCAATCCAACACTTCAATAAATTCATCGCTATCTCTTCGAGCTGACGCCACGAGAACTGCTCGAGCCATCAACAGAGACGGCCGAATAGAGTGAACGCACTCTTTGAGCTAACGCAATAAGAATTCAACAACTTGAAATGCTTGAAACGCCTGAACGATAAGTGTTTAATCATAAGCTTCACAAGCGTGATAATAAGCTCTAGCGCACATACTTCGCATTTTAGCAACTAAACTAACTAAACTGAGCGAGGTCGGGTGGCTACTTCAGGCCCTCCGGAGCTCGGAACCAGGCACACTCGCCCTTTGTGGCAGGGGTTCCTTGCCACCGGTATAGTACCTGTATCTGTAGCGCATATGCAGTCATTGCCCTCGCCGCCGCTTCAGTGGCGGCCGACGATTGTTGCGACGCGCGTCTTACTCTTCTCTTTCAGTTCTTCTCTCTCCGCACGAAGCAGCGGTCGTGACTCAGCGCAACGAACAACTAAACTGAATCGACTGAAATCTCCCCCTTCCTTGAATTAACACTTCACTGCCCGCGCCTATTCACATCGATTGCCCGCTAACGATGGTTTCACGATTCGATTTTTTCCGCTTTCGAAGCACTCCTCGACAAGTGGCGTCATCCAGTGAGAAATAGAAAAACTTATTTCACTATATTAAAACAGCGTTAGAAACACGGACAGATTCTCTGCTCCTAGCGCTGTTAAAACATAAGTCCAACCAACTCGCCCAACAATCGACTTTGCTCTTATTTCAGTTTCGCTTTTGGTTTTATTTTTTTCCCGCCGCGTCCCTTGTTTCCATCATGGCGTCGACATCGCGCGCTGGTGCTGCGCGGAAACGACGCGTTTCCACGGACACTGACGCATCTGAGAGCTCGTTTTCGGACGCAAGCAGCAGCAGTAATGAGTCTGAAGACGACGACAGCTCTTCAGAGTTTAGCGCCGACATCGAAACTGCGTCAAACCGACCCGGAACGTCAACAGCCATGCCCCGGTAAGTGTAGGTTCATCCTCCGAAAAGATCCGCTTTTGGCTGATCGGAAGAGACCTCTGAAGGTCACAACTGTTATCTGCAGGGTGTCAACGTCTTTCGGGCGGGACTACTTGCCTCCAGCAGCGCAGAGAGGCGCGTCTTCCGCTAGAAGACAGCCAGCTGCCGACCTCAGCGTTACACGCCAGAGTGCCGCACGGCGGCGCTACTCCAGAGCCATCGATTTCTTCCTCCTGTTCTTTACCTCGAAAATCATCGGGGAGATATGCGCGAACACCAACAAGTACGCGCGGATGCATATTTTGGAGAAACCTTCTTACAGGGAAAAAGATGGATCCTGGCGAGATGTCACCCCGGAAGAGATGATAAATTTTATTGGGCTGATAATATACATGGGTATTGTTCAAGTCCCCAGATTGCACTGGTACTGGAACACAGGAAGCTTGTTTGCAGGCCTGGTTCCGCCGAGAGTGATGGCTAGAACACGATTTAAGGCATTGCTTGCCTTCTTGAGTGTGAGAAATCCGGAAGAGACCACTGCAGCGTCCCACGGCAAGCTTCACCGCATTACTCCCCTGATTGAACATATGAACCGATCATCACCGCAGTTTTTCCAGCCACGTCGCTACCTCTGCGTTGACGAGAGAATGGTGAAATCGAAAAGGCGGTCTGGAACTCGCCAGTACACGCGAGACAAGGTAACAAAATGGGGATATAAGTTATGTGTTCTGGTCGATTCTAAAACTGGCTACACAGTTCAATTTGATGTATACGCGGAAAAGCGCGATACACCTAGCCCACAAGACTTGCCGTTCAAAGTTGTGACGAGACTATGCGATAACTATCTCGACCAAGGCTACATAATATTTTTGGGCAATTTCTACGCGTCGACATCTTTGTTTGCGCATCTGCTTGAGCGCAAGACACTCGCTTGCGGTACCACGCGAAAAGATCGCCCCGACTTTCCTAGTGAATTGAAAGACAGAAAATGGGAAAAGAAAGCAAAAAGAGGAGACGTTCGCTGGCTGAGAGATCAGGACGTCCTGTACCTCCAGTGGAAGGACAGGCGAGTCGTCAACATGATGTCTACAGCGCACACGGCAAACAAGTTCGTTCTCACCAAACGACGAAAGAAAGTGGACAACAAGTGGAGGGAAATCTTAGTCAGAAAACCAAAACTCATCGACGAGTATAATGTAGGCATGCTCGGAGTAAACAAGTCAGATAAACTTACCGGACGCTACAATGTCCTCGTAAAGAACGTTCCCTGGTGGAAAGCGCTCTTTTTCCACTGCATCGACATAGCGGTCGCCAACAGTTTCATACTTTTTGACACGTATCGCCAGGAGCATCCCGAAGTGCCAGAATTATCGAGGAACTCAAGATTCGATCAGTTCGCTTTCAGGCTTGAATTGATCGAACAACTCCTCGGATTGTGTGAGCCACATCCTGCTGAAGACCCCGGTGTTCGCACTCTGTTACCGCCTCACGATGAACCTCGGGGGCTGCAGCAGCACAACCCCCAGAAAATAGGAAAATACAGGAACTGCAAACTGTGCTACGAAGAAAAAAAGGTGGAACAAAAAACAAAAGTTTTCTGTGAGACGTGCGCAGCAAACCTCTGCTTCACGACAACCAGGAACTGTTTCGCGCGGTGGCACGATATACATTAGGGCGAATATTTAATTTCCTAGCTAAAATTTGCTGTAGTGTTGCATCGGTCCCTGTTCCAAAAAATGTATATATCGAAATTTTAGTTTTATTTGTGTGAAGAAACTGATGTTTTTGTGCGTTTTTTAACTATGTTTTTTCTAACAGCCTTCTTTGCTTTATCACTTACTCAATAAAGATGTTGCGACTAATACCACTGTGAAGAGAATTTCCTCCTCTACAATTTGATACCATACACTCCAGTACCAAGCAAGTATTGCTGTAGAAAACAAGACACCGCCCAAAAACCACTTTTCCCGCGGATAGGAAAGTGTTATATAAATGCTTTTTAAAAGGCTAGAGCTCCATGTCTCTAACTCGTTCATTTTTTTCTTTTTCATTCGGTCGAGTTCATTTTTTTTTCCATCCTTCTCTACCGATAAATGCCCCACCTGCCAACAACACCGACCTACACTATATCATTCTGTTTGGGCCTGCCCAAAGCCACCCGGCGGCATTCCACCTGTACCTCACCCCACCCTCTCATGCCTTGTCCCGCACGGAGCTGGCCTAACAACGCCGGCTAATCGAGCGGGCCGAGAGGATTGCCGTGGCCCATGGGCTTATGGACTGATTTGTATTTATTCTTTCTGAGACCGTTTTATTCGCACCAACCCGCAAGACCAGCGACAGCTGTTCTGGCAGGCCTGCAGGATTCAGGCGGCACATGGAGCCCTGGACTGAGGGCTCCACTCAGGAAGAAAAGGAAGTTTATATAATAAATGTTTTTCCTCCTCCTCCTCCCGACAGTACAGGTACTGAGCTTTGGAGGCTGATAAAACTTTATTCACAATAAGTGGGAGGAATAGGGGAAGTCAGCTAGCGTGCCGCAGGCCGTGGAGACTTTTGGCAACGCTGGCCCATTCGACGGCCTTGAACTGGATGCCAGGGTCATCGCTGGACCTTAGCTTGTCCCAAGCTTCTTTAGAGGGATCAGGCAAGAGTTCTGAGGGAGGCTTTATGAGCTTTGCTCGCCCAGATCATATCCTCGAAGTTGTCTTTATCCCCGCAAAACCGGCAGAAGGGATTCATATCCTTATTTATGAATTTTGATATGTAGTTTGGATTGGGGAGGGTCCCCGTCTGTAGCTGTCTCCATATTACTTGTTGTCTGGTCAGTGTTTTATGGGGTGGTGGAAGTGTTCTTCTCATTGCTTTGTAATGTGCAGTGAGTTCGTGGTATGATACGGCTGGCTCACCGAAGGGTTCCGGTTCCTGATTTTGCGCCACCGCTCGGCCGGCTAATTCTCGAGCGTATTGGTAGGCAGCCTCATTTCCCGGATTCCCCGCATGAGCTGGGGTCCATATTAATTCGGTATCTCTCTGGAGAGGAGATTCTCTCATTTCACTGAGTATTTGTGAGGCAAAGTTACTGATTGCCAGTTTGGAGTCGCTTAATATGGTTGTTGCATTTGGTGAAAGCGATGGCCGCGGCGATGGCCACTAGGGGTCTGGATGTGGAAACAGTCCCCGCCATAACAGTCTCGCTGGGTTAGTGTTAGGCTGTGTGACTCCACATGTCGAATATTTGTTAGGGTCTTCCGCGTCTTCTGCGGCGTCGACGTAGATGACATCCTGTAGCCTTGGAATGCACATCGCTCTCGTGTGTATATTGTGCATGTGCCACGATTTCGAAGGCGAAACATTGACTGCTCAGCCAACTCCTAATGCCAGTGTGTGCCGTTATCGTGCGTTGAAGTGTCCACAGAAAACAAGTGAAACAGTTACCGCGCCTTTCCCTTCCTATAAATCAATCAGTTTTTTTTTTTTTAATCGTGCGGCCAATCCGCGCAGTGATTATGTGCCCTATCTTAGAAAGGCGCGACATTTTTCATTGTGTGGTCAATGCCCCTCTTTGATATGCCACGTTTTAAAAGGCGCAACATACATCACTGTGTGGCCAGTAACTCTGCGAATAATAATTGGCTCACAGGAAGGGAAAGGAGCAGTATATGTCACACTTGATCTTTGGGCACCTGAACCGCGCCGTAGAGAAGGGATGAAGGTGGGAGTGAAAGTGGAAAGAGAGAAAGGGCAGTCGTAGTGGGGGGCTACGGAGAATTTCGACCACCTGGGAATCTTTAACGTGCGCCGACATCGCACAGCACACGGACGCCACTTCATTCCGCCTCCATCGAAACGCAGCCGCCGTGGTCGGGTTCGAACCCGGGAACTCCGGCACTGTAGTCGGGCGTCTTACCACTGCGCCACCCCGGCGGGGCAAAAAAACTGCGAATACCTGTCATGTTTTCCAGGGAAAAAAGGCAGCAGCAACGCCAACACTTCCGAAATATGCGCGTCGCACTTTTTCCGGCAAACGAGGAGGAGGAGGAGGAGGAAAAAACTTTATTTGCAGAAGAATTCGAGGCGCGCAGGCCTCCTGGGTCTCCGCACGACCCCACTCACGATCTAAACGTTCATATTATGTTTATCCATGACGTATGCGGCCCGGCTGACGACGATCTTCTGCCTGGCCGGGTCCGCTGATCGCAGTGAGGTCTCCCAGTCCTCCCAGGTTCGGAGAGGTACCGGCCCGGCGGGGGGAGGAGACGCAGGGCAGGATAAAAGAATGTGGGTAAGAGTGGCCTTGGGGTGGGAGCACAAAGTGCATATGGGGGATACCGGCTGAAATTTCGAAAGTAGAGCTGGTGTCGGTAGAGTTCGTGTCTGCAGACGACGCCAGATTGACTGCTCTCTGATAGTGAGGGATGGGTGGGGTGACGGATAGATGAGGCGCTCAGCGCGGGAGTTTGCGGTGAACTCAGCAAACGAATGCATACGATCCTTCGAGAAATCCCCCATGAGGTCCGCCTGTGCCCGGTTTCTAGACCCTCGGGCTAAGGAGTCGGCAGCCTCGTTGCCGGGATTTCCCGAGTGCGCAGGCACCCAGATGAGCTCAATCCGTCGGGGGAGGTGGGAGTTGGGAATGTGCAGCAAGCGGTGCGCCGGAGGATGAACCCGGCCCCTGGAATAATTTAGAATGGCAGTTTTTGAATCACTGAGTATGTAACTGGCATCGGTGTATGCCAGAGCAATAGCTATAGCGGTCTCCTCGGCTTCTTCAGGGGTCGTGCCTGAAAGAAGCTCAATAGTTAAGGGGGAAGTGTGGGGGTTGTGGACAACTGCAGTGGCTACGCTCTCATCGCAGGCGGCATCTACCCAAACGGCATCGGGCTCATTCCCGTACCATTTGTGGAGGGCTGCCGCGCGCGCCTTCCTGCGACCTTGGTCATAGTGGGGGTGCATGTTCCGCGGTAATGGTTTGACATAGATTGAAGTGTAAATTTGGCTAGGGAGTGTTAATAGGGATGAATTGTTTGCAGGAATAGTGATGCCTAGCTTAGTGAGTATATGTCGTCCGGTAGTTGTAGCAGCTAATCTGAGGTATTGTGCTTGTAAATGGGCCTCTCGAAGTTCATGTATTGTATTATGTACTCCAAGTTCGAGTAGTCTCTCGTTACTAGTGCTTTTCGGTAATTTAAGTGCTGCCTTTGTTGCTTGCCGAATTAATGAGTCTGTTTGCTGGACCTCACTGCATGATAGTTTGAGGTATGGTGTAGCATAAAGAATTCTGCTGAGGGTATAGGCGTGCACTACTCGAAGTGTGTCCGCCTCTCGAAGCCCATGTGCGCGTCCTGTCACCCTTTTTATGATTTGTGTGGTGTTTGCAACGGCCTTTTTGAGCCGCTTAATTGTGTCGACGTTCTTTCCATCCTGTTGCAGGTATAGTCCCAGAATGCGGATGGTATGAACCTGTGGTACTTGTCTTCCCTGAATTTGAATTTCTATGGGGCTTTGGTAGGTCCGTCCTTTAGGGGGTATGATTAGTCATTCTGATTTTTCTGGGGAGCACTCTAATCCGATTGTTGCGGTAAGCTTGGTTATCGTGTCTGCTGTTGTTTGTAGCGTGTCTTCGATTTCACCGTCTGATCCGTGTGTTGTCCAGAGTGTGATGTCATCGGCGTATATGGTGTGACCGAGGTGAGGGATTTTCTGTAGTTCTGCGGTTAAGGGGATAAGGGTAATGTTGAACAGAAACGGGGAAAGAACGGAGCCTTGCGGCGTCCCCACGTTGGCAAGCGTGTACGGTGAGGTGTGGAGATTGTCGATGTGAAGTGTGGCTGTCCTGTGCTGAAGGAAGGCTCTTATGTAGTTGTAAAGCCTAGGACCAGTTTGAATGTTCGTGAGTGCCTGTAGGATTGCTGTGTGTTGTACATTATCAAACGCTTTTTTGAGATCTATTGCTAGTATCGCCTTAGTATGCGTTGGTATATGTGGGTCAAAAAGCACTGCTGACGTTAGCTGCAGCATAGCGTCCTGCGTAGATAGACGGGGCCTGAAACCGACCATTGAGTACGGGTATTGGTCCGTGTCATCCATGTATGCAGTTAGCCGAGCTAGTATAACCTGTTCAAAGAGTTTTCCTAAGTTTGAGGTGAGCGATATTGGGCGCATATTCGCTGGGGAAATTGGCTTATTGGGTTTTGGTATGAGAATTACTTTCCCGTGTGTCCATTCTGCTGGGAGTGTCCCTTCTTCCCAGTGTTTGTTATAGAGGTCCGTTAGTTGCTCCAATGATTTATCATCTAGATTTCTTAGCGCCGCATTTGAAACCTGATCTTCGCCTGGCGTTGTGTTCTTGAGCTTGTGAAGTGCTGCCCGTATTTCTGATGTCGTTATTGCAGCATCTAATATATCATTTGGTCCTCCTGCATAGGAGGGAAGGGATTGTGGTTGACCCGGGGTGGTGTGCATATGCTTTAGAGTAGCTAGTAGGGCATCTGTGTCATCTCCGTGTTGATGGGTTAGTCTAGCTATTATGTTTCGTGTATATGTCTTGCTCTGGGTTGGGTCCAGAAGGTGCCGAAGTAGGTGCCATGCACGCTTTGTGGTGAGATTTCCTTTTAGCCCTTCACATATTTGTGCCCAATTCTGCTGAAACAATTGCGCTCCATAGTCTTCAATTTGGGTGGCCAGATCATTAATCTTCTGCTTAAGTTAGCGGTTGTGCTTCTGTGTGGCATACCGTTTATTTAAACTACGGTGGGCCTCAAGTAAATGCGCCATTCTGGCATCTAACGTTGGCACATCTTCGTTTGTATCAATGATCTGCGTATTATTTTCCTAGTCCTGAAGTAGTTGTCGCACCCATTGCCATAATTCTATGTTGTCTTCAGCAGGGGTGTTTTGTCGTTGTTTTCGAAAATTTTCCCAGTTCACCAAGCGATGCTCATATGTCTTTGGCGTGCACTGTGGTCCCTCAAGGGTTAGGGCGATGATATAATGATCGCTGCCTAATGTGTGTCCGGTTCGTTCCCATTTCAGGTGCGGGATGTGTCTGCCGAGCGTGAGATCTGGGCTGGTATCCATAATAACAACTGTACCCTGTCTGGTGGGCATTTCAAAATCATTATGTACGAATAGCTGTGACTGCTGTATCTGATTGGACAGAACCTCTCCTCTGCTGTTTGTACGGCTGTATCCCCAATCAGCGTGTGCGCAGTTTAGGTCCCCCACTATTAATAAAGGTGTTTTCTTGGCTTCCTAATTAGATTCGCGCAACGAGATGCGGGGCTGCTAGGAGGGTTGTATATATTGGAGACTATTAATGATTCTTTAGTAACATCATTCGGTATAATTTCTACGGTAATGTGTGCTACCTCGTGTGTATAGTCGTGTATTGTGTGCCTGAGTGTGCGTCTGATGTAGGTTTTAACCACGGGCTTGTCCACGCCAGGTGCATGGTATGCTGTATATCCTGGTATGTTGAGTGCTATACGAGTTTCTTGTAGAAGTATAAGGTCTGGGGGTGACGAGTTGCTAGTAATGAGTTGCACTAGAGGATCCCGCTTTCGCTTAATGCTCCGGCAGTTCCAATGCCAGATTATTAGTGGGTTGTTGTTGCCCTTAAGCCGCACCTCTAGCTGGGCCGTTAGGGTTTGGAATCGTTCTTCCATTTTCTGCTGGAAGAGTTCGAATTTTGCTTGAAATTTCGCCTCTAAGCGGGCTTCTAGTTCAGCTAGAGGATCGGTGTCGCTGTTTGAGTAGCAGGAGGGGATGGAGTAGCAGGAGGGGATGGAGTTTGGGTGGTTAGGGGGGCAAACGAAACACCTCTCTCGATGCAAAACTGCATTTGGAATCATGAACGGTGCATTTCTTTTACCTTGCTCATATGTGCAATTCAAAGTGCACGCCTTCTGAAGACGAGAAAAAGGACGCATGCGCAAAAGCTCTGTCTTCCGCAGCCCACGCCTGACAGGGTCGTGCACTTGCATCAGACCTGCCTGCTCCGCGCGCGGATACACAACACGGACACCCGAGTGCGAGACGTACACCTTTCTTTTTTTATTCAAACATGGACCCAGACGCGCGCAAAGGCACCGGCGATACCCGCCTCGTTCTCCATAGATGGGCCGGCCGACTCTCTGTCGAAGTGAAAAAAAGGCGGCAGAGACGCGTTAAGGAGGTACGCTCTACACAAAACAACAAGGTCGCTCACAATGTGCTCAACGTGATCTTGAACTTCGTGAAAGAGCGCGCGCGCGCGATACAGTTGCTCCCGGAACGCACTTTTTAAGTGTCGCGGGCAACGACTTTCTGCTTCTTAAGCTGCTTGCCAAGTGTGCACCACTCCATCATGATGGACGTCGAGTACACCAGGCAGTAGTAGGGTGTACCCCAGCGGCCCTGCGAATGCCGCCGTGTACGCACAAAACAGCAACTTCTCTTTTATTGTTTTTTTTTTTCTCTCTCAGCTAGGCGGCGGCGAATGGCCGTTTCGACGGCGGCACCAGGTGCTCGGGCAACTCGAGGGGCAGGTCGTGTCCCGCCACCTTGACGCTGATAAGGTGCATGGCGAGAGCGAACTCGTCGGCGTCCAGCATGCCGTCTTTGTCCAGGTCCGACAGTTTCCAGACCTTGCCCAGCACAGAGTTGGGCAGCTTGCTCTTGACCATCTCGCCCTTGGCCGCGGCGCCTGATATCTTGCCGTCCACGGGCCCCAGCGCGTTGAAGAGCTCGTCGTACTTGAATCGCTCCCGGGCCACGATCCAGTCGGGTTCGAGCGAGCCCGCGTCGACGCCCTCGCCTCGACCGTAGCCGAAGGGGCTCTGCTCGAGCCCGTCGAAGGCGCCCCCCTTGACGACGGCCTCCTCTCGCTGCTCGGTCTGCTCGTGGGGAATCATGGCCATGAGCTGTGCGATGTCCTCTGCCAGCATCCGGTCGACGGTCTCCAGCAACCGTGGCTTGAGCGCGTGGAACTTGGTGAAGTCGTGCTGTGCCAGCTTCTCTTGCATCTCGCGCAGGTCCGGGAAGTCTCCCGGCGAGATCTGCTGCTCGCGCTGGATCTCGGCGTACAGGTTGTTCAGGCCCTTGATGAGCTCCTTCTTTTTGCTGTCCTTGCCGAACATGGATGGCATCTCCTTGCGCAGGGAGCTGATGATGTGCGCGTGCACCTGCGATGGGGAAAAAAAAAGAAAAGGAAAGTGACGTGAGAACGCTGAAATATTAACCAAGGAACAAATGAGAATCACGTGCCACCTTTTCAGGCCGAAAGGAGATCAAGAGCAGCCTCAATACTCGGCGTCCAGCATGCCGTCTTTGTCCAGGAATTATCATCAAATCCAGGAATTATTATCCAGGAATGTATTATCAAATGCATAGATGGAATAGATAGGGTTTAACGCCCCAAAACGATACCGGCTATGAGGGGCGTCACAGCACAGGGCTCCGTAACTTTCACCACCTGTGGTGACGTCGCACAGTGCACGGCTGTCTTGTGCTTCGCGAACACCGAAACCGGGGCCGTAAAAAAAAAAAAAAAACATTCTCCAGATCAGCGAAATACCAAAAAAATGAAATACAACTCAAACAGATATAAATTACTATGTCAGATAAATTATGAGAATGTGCTTGAACAAGCAATCTCACGGTCAGGTACCTCAAAAGCGCGACGAGTTGCTCGGTATTCCTGCAGTTACCACAGCACGCGCAAGACGATTAGTACATTTCCTGCCTCTCCGTGTGCCTCAGTGGGCGTATGTGTCTGTTTTTTATGGGGTTTATCGTCCCAAACCGACTCAGACTATGAGGTGTGCCATAGTGGAGGGCTCCGGGATAATTGACCACCTGCTCGAGGTTCTTGAACACTGACACCGCACAGCAAACGGACGCCTTGCTTTTCTCCTCCATCTTCCTGCGGTCGCTGCGACCAGGGCTCGATCCCTTGTCCTAGGGTTCAGCAGCCGAGTGTCCTAACCACTGCGCCACCACGGAGGGGCGTGTCTGAGCCTGTGTACGTGTATGTGCGCCTCCCCGTGTCTCTTCCCATACATGTGGGGACCGTGCGTCTGTATGTCTGTCAGCCTCGTATGTCCCTCTGTCATTCTCCGCGTGTCTCATCATCAGTCTCCGTGCATCCCCCTGTCATTCTCAGCGTGTCCCCATGTCAGTCTCCGTGCGTCCCCCTGTCAGTCTCCGTGCGTCCCCCTGTCAGTCTCCGTGCGTCCCCCTGTCAGTCTCCGTGCGTCCCCCTGTCAGTCTCCGTGCGTCCCCCTGTCAGTCTCCGTGCGTCCCCCTGTCAGTCTCCGCGCGTCCCTCTGTCAGTCTCCGCGCGTCCCTCTGTCAGTCTCCGCGCGTCCCTCTGTCAGTCTCCGCGCGTCCCCCTGTCAGTTTCCGCGCGTCCCCCTGTCAGTTTCCGCGCGTCCCCCTGTCAGTTTCCGTGCGTCCCCCTGTCACTCTCCGTGCGTCCCTCTGTCAGTCTCCGTGCGTCCCTCTGTCAGTCTCCGTGCGTCCCTCTGTCAGTCTCAGAGCGTCCCTCTGTCAGTCTCAGTGTGTCCCTCTGTCAGTCTGCAGTGTGTCCCTCTGTCAGTCTGCAGTGTGTCCCTCTGTCAGTCTGCAGTGTGTCCCTCTGTCAGTCTGCAGTGTGTCCCTCTGTCAGTCTGCAGTGTGCAAATCATCTTTGGAGATGATTTGCTCGAACGACAGGCGCAAGGGCAGATCGAGAACATGACTACAGGCACTGCTCTTGAAAAGGAGGTGGTGAAGGGTGGCAGTTCCTGACCCTATGGGGCTGGGACGGTAGATCAACGCCGCTTGCGGCGGGGGCTAGTCAGCCACCAAATTTTATCTGTTGTATGCCGTCATTGCACCCGCCACTGCTTCAGTGATGGGCGACGGCTGTTGTCACGGCGCGCGTCTTTCTCTCCCTCTTCTTTTTCCTTCTCTATTTTCTCTTCTGTCCGCACGAGGCAGCGGAGCTGGCTCAGCTACAGAGCCAGTAGTAGGCCCGTGCATTTTCTTTTCCTTCTTCCTACAGCCACAACAACAAAACACTCCAGTGCGCAGCTATTTATTCAGGTGACGTAAGAGCACGCACGCTCGAAATATTGACCGTATTACACAAATCAAGCGCATCACCGACGGCCTCGCTAGAACGGCTGCGCCGAATCCCGAAATGCGAGAGCCCCCTAAAATTAAAAAAAAATACTGCGCAGTGGCATCATCGTGTAGGCACGCAAATACAGGGACATTTTTCAGATCCAAGAATTCGACGTCGAATTCTGCGCATTTGTGTCCTGAAACAGTAATGTGTATATTCATATACACATCCACGAGAACGTCTCGATGTCGTTCAACGGCGCTACCCAAGGAAAGACCCGAAGGGCACGCTGCAAGGAATCGGATGTGTTTCGCGGATTACCTCAAAGTGCAGGCGGAATAAAACAAAAAAAAAAGAGAGAGCAGTAACTACTGATTCGCACATCCAGCCGAGAGCCGCGACGCGGCCATAAAAGGGAGCACAGAGGAATGAAATGAGAAGGAAGAATTGCGCGGAATGAACAAGACAGCAAGGACTGACAGGGGAACATACGGAGACTGACAGGGGGACACACGGAGACTGACAGGGGGACACACGGAGACTGACAGGGGGACACACGGAGACTGACAGACATAAAGAGCGTAAAGCCGAACTGCGTCAGCGAGCATTTTTAACGGGAGCATCCCTCAGATGTGACACGAAAATGAGAGACTTTTCACTCAAAAAAAAAAAAAAAAAAAAGCTATCAGCGTCATACTCGTTCACAGCCTAAGCCGAAAAGTGCAAGCACGGCGCATCACTGATTGGCTTGTTCGCTGAACGACGTAATGCGCACAATGACGATTACTGCGTTCGGGTCGTGTTCCATAGTTCACGTATCACTGTTTAAAGCATAAATTATAAACAAAAAAAAAAAGGAACGGAAGAAAAAAAAAATAGTGGAATTCCGAAGGGCGGTTTCTTGCGTTGAAAGAGATGGACTTTAAAAAAAAAAAAAGAAAAGAAGACACTTTGTAAATGCTCGAGTGCATATAGGTTAGCCGATGACAACGGTTTTATCGTTCGATTGTGAGAACGAAATGCTGCCACGCTCCCTGGCTCGCACTAAGAATCGCCACTCAGCGCATTCATTCCGTTTAAGGCGAGCCCGGAAGGGGGGATGCCTTTCGTAACTATAAGCCCGCATTTACACGAGCCAAACCAGCCGAACGAGCGCTCCAGAGACTTTCTCTTCCGCGAAAACTCATTTTTGCTGCAGCGAGGCCTCGGGGTAAGAGCTCGTCCGGCTCTGCTCTGCACGTGCGACGTCCTTCCCAAGGCGCCGCCTTCCTCGTAGTTTGTGCAACGGACGGCTTGGAATGCATCCAGCCATTTAGAGCGTACAATATCCCGAGCGAACCGGTCTGGCTGACGCTGCTCGGAGACTACCCGAAAGGAGGAAAGGGCATACGAAGAGCGAGAGAGAGAGACTTTAAAGGGGAGAGCACGTGAGCACGCTCACGCAACTCGCGTCGCCGAGCTCTGTCTAGGCGGCTCTGGCTGAAAAACACCGCGCGGCACAGATTCACAAGCGATTGATTTTAATACGGCCTCTTGGTTTGTGGGGTTTAACGTCCCAAAGCAACTCAGGCTATGAGGGACGCCGTAGTGGAGGACTCCGGAAATTTCGACCACCTGGGGTTCTTTAACGTGCACTGACATCGTACAGCACACGGGCGCCTTGCTTTTCGCCTCCATCGAAAAGCTGCCGCCGAGGACGGGATTCGATCCCTCGTCCTTGGGAACAGTGGTCGAGCGCCGTAACCACTGCGCCACCCCGGCGGGGTTTATTACAGCCTTTTCTACTGCTCTATACTACTACTACCAGCGTTAATAGTTATGGGCCGAGATAGAGACTCATTTCAACCCGGAGGAGTTTAGCACCAAATAGGCCAGGAGATATCACAACTGTTATACTGCCGACTTCCTTTGCAACTTCCATTGAGCTCACTACGAGTAAAAAGAGCGATGATAACGTTCATAAGGCCAATCGCTTTGATCACAGGTAAACTAACGCATCTTCAATCGTTTCCGAAGGAATATAAGGATCAGCAAATTTGTTGGAACTGAGGGTCGGTGGAAAGGGCTAGCCGCAGTGGACATGACATAACGCTGATGATGACGATGAAGCCAATATATACAATGCAGTCGTCGTTATTGGTTGCACGTCAGTAGCTCGACGACAAACTACGCGTCCTATTATTTTCTATGTGCTTTTTCGCTGTGTCATTTGATCCAGCTCAGCAGCTTTCTGAGGTGGTGTTTGTAAATTGTAACTCAAAGTGTTTGTTACTGTGTTCTGTCATTTGAAATTTTAGATGTGTTATTGATTTTATATGTATTGTTGATTCCCTCCTGTCATGACCCCCCAGTAATGGTTAACAATATAAATAAATAAATAAATAAATACGCTGTCATGCGTCGATATTATCGAAGGCAGCATCGACTAAACAGTTATGCTGCCGTGCGAGAAAATTTCTTAATGGCGCGCACGCACACAAAAATAAGTAACCGCATCATCTTTTCTTTTACATTTATTGCGTATGAGCGTCATTATTTTTTTCTTTTTTGGCTAAGCGCAGTGAAAATAAGGAAGCTGTCAATGCGATACGAAATCGCCTATCTAAAATGATCACTCGGATAATCACTATACATCTCACGACCGCCACGAAAGAAACAACATCCCTGAACGCTTTCTTCAAAGCAGCATATACATCGAGTACGGCGGAAATTGCTTCCACACGTGTCAATGGGACGAAAAAATTATACCTCACCAACACCCCACAAGGCCAATGCCCGCTGAAAAATTTCCTTGTATGATGAAACGAGCGCTGTTACGCTTGCGCCCGCATCGCGCAGACTTCGGGCACAGAGAAATAATATATATACAGTTCCGTCTTGACATCCCGAGTTGACCGTGTATCACGGGAAACGTCTGGTCTATTGTTCCGCATTTGAGCCGACGGTTCGACGAAGCCTTCTCGGGGCGGCGAAAGAACGCTCAGACAAACGAGCATTCGCCAACCAAAGGACCAAAACCAAAAGAAAAAACAATCAAACAAACCAACAAAAAGGAATCGAACAAACAAACAGGAAACCGAACGAATTTCTTGACATCACTTCCGTTTCTGTCACCGTGCATCTTTTTATGTTCACAAAATTTAAGCAAACTGCGAACCATTGTTATGGACAAGCATGTCTTTCTCTCTGTCTCTCTCATTTCAATTCAGAAATGATGGGCTAACTCTGCCTCCAGCTTCAAAGTTCCTAGTTGTGCTCGCGTGATAGGGGCCGGGAAGCTTTATTTTTAATTTCCACCATACTAAAACAGAGAAGCAGAGTTGCGGCTGTGTGCGATGTCGACGCATGGTAGCATAGACACGCGCTCGAGTCAAAGCTCGCGGAACGCGACTTCGGAGAAGAAAGTTCATTTCCTCGCACGCAGAGTATGGTGTTGGCCCGATGGGCAACCAAGAAGCTGCTGAACCTCTTTTTTTTTTTTTTTACTTTGCTCTTCGTTAACAGGCAGCATTGCGCAACCTTTTGACCGATGGCGAGCTCACAAGTGCATAAAAGACGACCACGCCCATGCAGCCGGAACTCGAACGGTTTACGCCAGAAAATATTTCGAAGACATCGCCACTCCTCCTCCGCCCTGCGTTACCCTCGCTTTCCCTCCGCCATCAGAGCGTGAACTGCACATGGCCCTCCAGAACATGATTAGAGGACCGCGCACTACGACCATGTTCATGCTCGCATCAACATGCGCATCGGAGGTGGAGTTGGTTGCTGCATACAGCATTCTCCCTCAGGCACTGTTACGGCAAGTTTTATTATTACAGCGCAACTAGAGACAAATAAAAGGCCTAGACGCTCTAGTCCCCGTCATGGCGGGTGCACTTACTCACTGGCCGCGATCGAAGCAATAAAGTTATTGCATACTCGACAGGCGACGACAGTGTGGGGGATGTTGGAAGCCAGGAAGCTTCACAGACCTGCCTTGGAGAAAGTGAACGTGCCAAAGTTTAACTCGCACTCACGTGACGCATCGCCTGCACATCGAGGCCTTATGAAATTCAAGCAGAAAAGAAAAAAGTAGATCAGCCTCGTGCTGTACCAGCCTGTACATCAGCGACGCAGCGAAAAAGAGGTCAATGGCAGTGCGACTTGCAGCTGGCTAAATAGAGACGAAAGTGGAACACATGGGAGCAGCAGCAGACCTATATCTATATCTGTGTGTATCTCTCTCTCTGTGTGTGTGTGTGTGTGTGTGTGTGTGTGTGTGTGTGTGTGTGTGTGTGTGTGTGTGTGTGTGTGTGTGTGTGTGTGTGTGTGTGTGTGTGTGTGTGTGTGTGTGTGTGTGTGTGTGTGTGTGTGTGTGTGTGTGTGTGTGTGTGTGTGCGTGTGTGTGTGTGTGTGTGTGTGTGTGTGCGTGTGCGTGCGTGTGTGCGTGTGTGCGTGCGTGTGTGCGTGCGTGTGTGCGTGCGCGTGTGTGTGCGCGTGTGTGTGCGCGTGTGTGCGTGTGTGTGAGTGAGTGAGTGAGTGAGTGAGTGAGTGTGTGTGTGTGTGCGTGTGCGTGTGCGTGTGCGTGTGCGTGTGCGTGTGTGTGTGTGTGTGTGTGTGTGTGTGTGTGTGTGTGTGTGTGTGTGTGTTGTGCGCGCGTGTGTGTGCTGCTCCCCTGTTTTTCTTGCATCGATTGACGCAAGAAAACACTAAGAAAGCCAAACGCGCCGTGCTTAACGTGCCTCGAATCAGTGGTAAAAAAAAAAAATACGTTACTCAAAGCTAAACGACTGAGGTGTTAATTAAATTATTGCACTCTTAATTACTGATATCTTCTTCGTCACCTAACAGCAAAAAGCCCTCGCGATGACCCATTTCCATGTCGCGAAGGAAGTATATATAGTGTGTGTGGCGGTCGTGAAAGTGTGCGGAGTCTCACTGAGGTCTCGCGCTACATCCTGTTAATAGTGGTTATGGACCACGATAACAAGACAGTCGGGAGCTTTTATGAGGAGTCCGGAGTACCAATAAGCAAAGTAAAACCACAGTGTATACTCAGCTGGTAGGTGACATCAATGTTAACGTAGGCAAAAAGCATGCGAAGGATAGACAGTGGGTAAATGTGATATAGAGATATAGCAGAAATAACCTACAGATCATAAACAATTTCTTTCGTTTGGAGAACCGGAAGTGGGCGTGGATGAGCCCGAATGAGGAGACTAAAAATGAGACAGACTTTCCCTACTGTGTGTTCTTCCTGGCATCGTGACGAAT
The DNA here is from genome assembly GCF_055883805.1 of Amblyomma maculatum. NCBI lineage: Eukaryota > Metazoa > Arthropoda > Arachnida > Ixodida > Ixodidae > Amblyomma > Amblyomma maculatum. Next base: position 53,292,775 of record NC_139353.1, read on the forward strand.
GTGGCGGTGTCAGGAGAGTAAGAAACAACAAAGAAACCATATATGTAGGCAATGCTTCAAATTAGCCTGGACGAACAGAGAACGGAACAAAGTAATAAGAAAAATGTTCTTGGAAGAGTAAAAGGTAAGAAGGAAAACAAAGATATTCAAAACCTGGTTTCAGAACAGATATGCGACTTCAAACCTTTCGGGACCACCCCACCGGCCATATTGCAAAAATGCAATACCATTTTTCACCAACTGTCGAGTTCTAATTACTGCACGCTGGGACAGGTCTAACCATCTGGAAGATCATTATGACATCTTAATTTTCGGTTTTGGCCTAGTTTGCATTTTTCTTTTTTTCTCAGCAGGCGGCGACACTTGAAATTTTCCTTTTAAACAGGAGTGTGGTGGCGGTTGGGCTAGCGAAACAGAGCATGAAATTCGCGTCAGGTCGCGCAGGGAAAACTGGCGTCAATCGCGCCATTCAGCAGCTTCGGCACCATATTTCTTTTTTTTTTTTTTTTTATGATGCCAGCAGAGAGGAGACAGAAGACGACTTTGACTTTGAAAGCTCCGACTTCGCCTCTGCCAGCGATAAAGCACGATAATGGTTCACAATAAGTTGGACCGCTAACTACTGGCTATATATAACCAAATTTTTAGTTTGAGCTCACTTTACAGGAGGTGCACATGATGGCTAAATGTTAGCATATTTTGTCCCTATTCGGTAAGGCTTCTGCAAAGTATGGTAAAAATATCCTGCAGTCAGCGCAGTTGTTTGTCGAGTTTTCGCCGAGACAAGAACCGAGTGCGCACCTGAGCGAAGGTGTGGGCGTATACATTGAGTTCGATCAGAGTCTTCCTATATACTGACTCTGACTGACCTTGACTCTTTTTTCTTAGTTTTTTTTTTTACTTGTGCCAATCGATACAAGACATTTACGAAAGCAAATATAAATATTCCTATAGATATATAGACAGGTATTTTGGCTTCTGCGTATTGATGATGCCATGCAAACTTGCACTCCTCCACTGTACACAAACCCTGCTCCAACAGTCGCTTATTCAAAAGCAACAACACTGAAAGCTGTGGTACGAAGAGAAGAAAATCCAGGTGCAAACTACTGTTTCTCAGAGTAAATTCTAAGTAAATTTATGTACCAACGGTCGCCGGAGCTTTTTAAATAAGTGGCATAAGAACTGTCTCAGAAATGACTATGGAACACTAGTACAAGAAAAAAAAAGTTGTATATAAGACTGTAGCTTTTGTTCTTTTTTCCCTCAAAGTTTGAAAAGAGACAATGGGCCACATTTTCCGTATTCTAGATTTTTTTTCGTTATGGTTTCATAGTCAAGCAATTCCAACTTTTTTTTTTTTTTTCTTTCTCGCCTGTGTTCAAAAACATGCTGTATTTGCGTTTTTTTTTTCTCTTTAATGAATGAAGTTTTAGGTACCATAATTCATTTTTTGCGAACGTCCACTTATTTCGCTGAATTTCGAAGAAACTTAGGAGACCGTTCAGCCACGGCCGCTCGATGGAAGCGCTTCCATCAAGCGGCCGTGGTTCAGCTCACCCAGAACACGAACGATATGATATAAAAACGCCAAAGCAGGAACATCTCTTAACTCAACAGCCAGAATAGAACTGACACAGTTATATCAAAGTTAAACAATAAGCGCACGATAACAGACACAAAATAGTATAATATGGATATAATCGAGGACGCCCTAAAGAACGCAGTCATAAAAACCACATTTACGAGCTAAAAAACCAAAACAAAACGAGAGTATAATGCCATTACAAAAACGGTAAGTGTTCTACACTGGTGTAATGAGGACGATAATGAGAAAGGCAGCAGTGAAGGACAATTGAACATCGCGCTGATAACGGAAGAGATTATAATGAAGCCTTATAGAAGTAACGCAATGTAATGCAGCTGGGAAGGATCAGGCGGAATAATAATAATAATAATAATAATAATAATAATAATAATAATAATAATAATAATAATAATAATAATAATAATAATAATAATAATAATAATAATAATAATAATAATAATAATAATAATAATAATAATAATAATAATAAAGAACGTACGGCTAGAGGTCTCGTCCCCGCAGCATCCATGAAATAAAGTTGATACTGATAGTAGGATTAGAGTAAAAGCGGGATTTATTTTATTCCGATTATTGCGCCAGGAACAGTAGCGAGCCGGGGGACCGGGGTTCGATCCTTGCCGCGACGGCTACAATAGGCAGCCGTGAATAGCGTGCGATGTCAGCGCACGCTAAAGGACCCATGCAGGTGATTGAAATTATCAGAGATCCTCAAATACAGCGTCCCATATACGTAGGCCGAGTCGCTTAACTAAAGCATAGGTTGCATGTTCCTGTCCCCGTCAAATCATCTTCGAGATGCAGCATTTTTCTGTTTTTGTTCTGATTTATTCTTCCGTTTTCGGTAACATATAGACCAAACCAAACTTCATATAGGTGGCATTCCCGCTCCTCGCCTCCTCAAAGCAAATGAGGCAACCACGTGCATTGACTAGAACTGGTGATAATATTTACAGCCTCTAACTAATGCAGCCACAACAACAAGCCCCCTAAGCGCTTCATGAAAATGACCAGAAAAGGGTTACTGACCAAGCGCTGTGTTTACCGAGTGCGCAGCTACAGGCTGCTTGACAGGTGCCCGCGACTAGAAGGACAAATGCGACAGCAACACACCCCGATTGACCTCTCTTTTTTAAAAATTGTTTATTTTCCAGGGAGGAAATCAAACTTGAAGAGGAGCCGTATTGGAGGGCTACGCAGTAATTTCAACCACCTGGGGATCTTTACCGAGCACTGACATCGCACCATGCACACGGCCGGGCGCCTCTGTTTCGCCTCCATCGAAAAGCGGCAGTTGGTTCCCCCTCCCCTACGCCTCCTCTTTCTCTCTTTCCACTTTCACTCTCACCTTCCCTTACGGCGCGGTTGAGGTGTCCACAGAAAACAATTGAGACAGTTGCTGCGCCTTTCCCTTCCTATAAATAAATCAGTATAGAACAGTAAGGGCTCAATATCTGTCATCAGAGTTCTCGGTGGACACTTGAACCGCACCGTAAGGGAAGGGAAGCCGGCTCAACTACACAGGCTTCCATTTTTTCCTACCACGTTCCCTACACTTCGTGGCCAAAACTGCGTGCGGTACGGAAACGAAATTGCGCGTATACGTCACTCACACTCCAGTATTGATATCTGCCTTAACGTTGGCAGCACGTTTCCTATAATAGTGCCGCTAACCGCACGTATCAAAGCAAAAGCCAGGACGGATAATTTGGACCAGAGAGACGGCGAGCTAGCAGGAAACACCGGGCGTCCTATACCGCTGCGACACATACGCTCAGCTGTCGTGACTAACAGCCGCTAGCGTTTCTCCACAGCTGCCCAGAGCTGCTGTGCAGGTGCTGCGTCGATGAGCCATGAGCCACATGCATGGCATAATATACTACCGCCATGCAAAAGCTACGCGGCACTCAAACGCGCACCTCGACACAGAGCTCACTGGAAAGCCCCTTTTTTCTGGGCCTGCACGCCACACTTGAATCGCAGATCGACGCACCCTGAGGAAATTTCTGTCCGTGAAGCTAAAAATGAAACGAAGACCGCGCGGACGCACAGGAAAGAACGAATAGGCGCAACTCCGTGAAATTCGATCGATGTCGGAGGCCGCTTATCTTCTCTTTCAACAGCGGGGTGACATACTGATACGCGGCGCCGTTCAGAAAAAAAAAAAGATAAAAAAACGCAGCCAGAAAAATTTTCACAGATAAAACCGCACGCAGTCTACTCAATGGCTTCCGGCCTTTTTTTTTTATGCAAAACTGAAGAAAGCATAAGAAAGATAAGATAAATGTGAGAGAAAGGCCGTACTGAACCAGAGGCTATCGCTGGCAGAACCAACTGAAAAAAGTGGCAACTGCCCAGGAGAAAATTTTAAAAACTCCAACTAGGAGAAAAACAAACCCAGTCTCTCTCCATCGGGATCCGGTAAAAACGTCCCCGGAGCAAATGTCCCCGGAAAAAATGTCCCCAGAAAAAAATGTCCCCGGAAAACATTTCCCTATTTGCGAAGCAGGGAAAAATGTCCTCGAAAGGGGACTGAAGTCTAGCGCTATAGGACGTAGATAGATTGCGTTTCCCTGTGGCGAGCTGCAATGATGAATGATGCATGTTAACTTTATTACGGCAGTTTCACTTGTCAGCTTGGAATTTGCCACGAACATCGAACTGATGCGGGTATTCATAACAAAAAAAGATGATGGCAGAGGATACAGTAACAGCGCCTCGTCTTCACTTTGTTTGCGGGGAAAAGGCGAGCCGACCACCGGCTTTACCGGAGAAGCTTAGAGCAATGCTTTAGTAAGGCCACGATGAATGACCGGTTAAGCCTCGTCCTGCTGATACCATTATCATCCTTATCACAATTGTATACAATCATCAGAAGAACTGTTGAACCTCGTCACCAGAAGGTCTGCAAACTAATTCTAGTGACGACTTCTCTGGGCGCTTCCCCGAGACTACCATACGGCGATCCGCTTGCACCTTTCTCAGTGGGCAGTATTACCAAACTTATTAGACATATGATTGCTTAACGAGCTGCGAAGCTCGGTACCTCGTAACGTATAAAGAGCCAGATGGCTCTTTCACCATGCTTTTAACGCAGTTCTAAACCTTTCGGGCGCCCTGAGGACGCAGGTTCCAAATGATGATTACATTTACCCCAAAGCTAAGAAATAATGGTATAAAATGTGTCTTTCTTTTTTTTTTTTTTTTTTTCTTGTGAGTTCCGGAATAAATCATTTTTAGGGCCGGTTTTTTGCCTTGGGGACGTTTTTTTCCTAGTTGCCGCTTCTTCCGGGGACGTTTTTTCCGCGGCCGTATATTCCGGGGACGTTTTTACCTACACCCCATCTCCATCATATTCGTCACGTTGATGACAAGACAACGGCATTTCCCTGCGACCTCCGGTGCGCATGCGCAGAAAGTGACCGGCTCGTCCAGCCCATGTCAAACAGAAGCTTGCCAGCGCTACCGACAACAGCTTCTGCTCGCACACCGGAGAATCTCGAGTTTGTCCAGCGAGCGCACCGTGTGCATCTACGCTTGCACCTATCGAAGCAAGCCTGCCGCATCAAGGATAAAATGCGCCCCCCCCCCCCCCCCCCCCCTCCTTCCACAAGCACAGCCGACGAAGGCGAGCTCTCAACACTGCTAGCAAGCGCCCTTCAAAGCGCCCGTCAACAATGCCCGATGACGCAGTGGCGGCAGCATATACCGATCGCGCACGATACACCCAAGGAAGGAAGCCCCCCCCCGGCGACTACGTAGAAACAGCCTCAGGCGTTGACTGACAACGCTCGCGTACACGTTTTAATTATTATCACAGGCGCGGAGAGAGAAGTGTATACCCCGACTGTGAGTGGACACGCCTCCGCCTGCATCCGCATTCCTTCGCAAGCAATGCGGGAACGTGTAGGCAGCGCGGTTATTGCGGCGAGCTATACGAGGGCTCGCGTTTCAGACGTGCGTGGCCCTGCTAACGAAATTCTGTCGCGACTCGCTAGCAGTGCGCGCTCCTGTTTCCCTCGTAACCGCACCGAAGGAGTTGTTTACAGCTGCCCGCACGTTCCGACATTCCACGCGTGTACGCGGATCGCATGCATCTCCGCTGGTGGGTATAGGTTTGCATCGTCATCATATATGCACAAATCTCTCGAGAGTGCGAATCGGATGAAAGACAGTGGATTTCGCAAGTCGCGAAATTAAAGCCATGTATACAGCAGATCTCTGGACGGACTTTGATTCATTTAATGAATGAATGAATGAATGAATGAATGAATGAATGAATGAATGAATGAATGAATGAATGGTTCTACTTCGCGCTGCAAGCGAATGAAGGAACCTCAGTATATAGAAGCTAAAAGCAAGTCCCTGCATTTCCTTCCAGGAATACAGATAACTTCAGACATGCGCGCCAGCGAAACGTTTCTAAAACACAGCACGGTGCAAACGGAACCCGTCGGACTTTCAGCGCCCTAGGCGCCTCGATGGTACAGTGGCTGTATCCAAAGCAAAGCGCAATCGCGAAAGGAGAAAATATAGGTCAACAAAAACTCGAAAAATACGAGACCGCCAACGCGGCCGAAGAAACGCCGCTTCGAAATTCCCGCCTGCATACAACAAACAGTAAAGGTCGGGCTCATCGCCGGGTGAAAGAGAACTGGGAAGGGGAGAGGGGCAAATACAATTTATGCCCACTTTCTATTTGGGGATTCCAACAAACAAGTTAAACATCCGAACAACAAAGATGCGTTCGTCATTTAAATGGGCAATAAATACGGAGATGTGAACTCGGGTCCATAGATTCTGTAGGCACTATACTGGTAGTCTGGTATACGCTATATAAGAGAGAAATCTGCTCCTTGAAGGTAAGAAAACTCTCGGGAGCTAAGCTCCTCTGAAGACAACAAGCAAACGAAGCGCCCCATGAGGTGAGCTCACAGAGTACGCAGAATGCCTGAGGCTCTTCAGCGACGACCGTCCCCTTATCGAAGAGTATTCATTGAACAGAAAAGGTGCCCGTCGCTAGGTCGTTTCACCTCATGAATTCCTTGTGCCGACTGGGCATCACAAAAATAAATAAATAACGGAAACAAAAGGAACATGTGTTATCTCCTCTGCGCGCGACGGTCATTCATCCGGGGACAGGCCGGCACATATCCAAGACCTCCGCCCACCCACAGATGTCACCTTCGATTCAGGAGCAAGTTCATTCATGCCGACTGTCCGTGTAGATGCTCCTGCTGCGCATTATACTGAGACCATTTCCTTTTTCTTCGGCTATTACAAACTCTACACCACCCATTCGTCTTCCATATGACCAGCATGAGAGAAAGCTTATCCGATAAAACGAGAATCGACTGTGTATTCTGTGCATGCTCACTTGTGAATACCGGGGTCCAGCACATTTTACAGGCACTGGAGACAAAATACTTAAGCCTTCACAACGTGTCCCTCACTTTGGCATGAAACAGTCACGCAAGCCACGGGGATCATAAGGATATGATTTCTATTTTGTTCCGGTGGCGTTTAAAGCAAGAAATTAAAGTTTTTTTTTTTTTTTTTTTTTTTTCACTTTCTGATGGCGGATGACACACCAGAAGAAATGACAACCGCGTGTAGCTCGTGGGATCCAAACCCGCGAAATCCGAATGCCGCTTTTCAGACCCAGTCGGAAACACTACAGAAACGTGTCAAAAATACGACAAAAAATTCTGTAGTTCTGTCGTGAACGTCAGATGTTTCTTTATGTAGTATTTTAATGGAGTTCTTTTTTGTTGTTGTAGGTGTCTGTTGTTCTGTGGTACTTTTCTGTTGTACCTACAGAAAATTCTGATGTTACTACAGAAAGTTGTTGTCACAAAGGTGCCCTGTCAAAAAACGCACAGAAATTCTGTCCTAATGGAAAATTTCCAGTAGTTTTTTTTTTTCTTCCTAAGGACAGCAAGCGTCTGCCACAGCATGAAAAGAAAAGAAGAATGTGAGCCACTCGGCTAACCTAGCTAAACCAACATCTGCTGCGAACAAAGTGGAGTTTAAGCACGAAACAGCCTGCGCACTGACCTTGGCCCAACCAGACACCGTGTCCCACACACTGCGCAGTTCTCTGGTATAAAAGCCAGGCTGCGTTCACTAAGGAGGTCGAATTGGCCTTTTCAAACAAGCGACGACGCAGTAGTCCTGCACAATGCGCCCATCGAAAGAAAAATAGTAAATAAAGGTTTCTACAGCCTATAGTGCGAAGACTCCCAGGTCGAAACGAGCAACGGAAGTTCCGCAACAAAAAAATGTCTATAGACAGTCCGCATGGTCTCGAATAGTGTATACAAAGGCTGCAGAGTCTACGGTCACTTCTGTAAACAGTCCGTGTATTTATGGAGTACCCTTTCCGAAAGACATCGTCTAGCTGAATTTAGACTTTCTATAAGGAACAGTCTATAAATTCTATAAAAGATATTTTATAGAACTCCTATAAACTGTCTTAATCTTTTATAGATTTCCTGTAGACTTTCTTATAGAAAGTCTAAATGAAGCTAGACGATGGGTAGGAAATCTTAAGATTTATACGTAATTCTAACCTTTACACAGACTGTTCCAGGACTAATGGATTTACGGGCATGCCTACCGATAGAGACTTTATAGACTATCGCTAGAAACACAAAAGTCCGTACACTTGTGTGCGGCGATCGAAATAAGAGTGCGGGAGTACTTACAGCAGACCGTAGATCGAAAATAATAAGCGTGCTCTAATATATAAAGCCGGCGCAGATGTGCATACATAGCGAACGCGTTACGTTATTGAACTAAGTCAGTGTGCACATATCCTCACTACATTATTCTGGAACCATTATCGCTGCGTGCAAAGAAGTGCAGCGTGCTGTAAAGGCGGTCATTTAATTCTCCTATACTGCCCATAAACTGAAAGCGCGGGATTGTTACGAGTCATGTTTATGACGCTATTGTCTCCTTTACTTCTACAATGCGCAGTTCTGGAGTTATGCGAAACATTTCCGCTCTCAAAACGAAGGCTATGGTAGACGGGTAAACTATACCGTCAGCCACGGGGCTATACGCAACAACACGAAAATGAAAACGATAAAAAAAGAACTACAACACAGAAACGAGGACGGAAAACCCCAAAAATTCGAGGCTGTATACGTGCGTGGTAAAGTTGTGCATGATAAAAATGAAGCGATAAAAAAAGGTTTTTTGTTTTTTTTCAATAAAAAGCTACTCGGACACGCTACAACCGAATACGAAATAAAAAAATTTAAATGAGACCAGGTACATAACGCCGGCGAAGCCAAACAAGAAAAAAACAAAACAAAAACGATGACTGCAATAAATGTCGGGTGGATTCCTTTGCAGCAAGTTAGAGGAAATAATTCAGAGCAACAACACGAGAGGCGCTAATAATCTCTCTATTTCTAGCTCTGAACCGAGTAGCAGCGGAGAGACTGCACTGGGGCACTGGTGGAGCATAGAAAAAAAATAAAACGCTGACTACTAGCGCAACGCGGGCGTCAGTCTTCCTAACAGCTGGCAATAACGAGGCGGATCCGCTTCGCTGCGCTAGTTAACCAATGCCGAGCACGCACAGGCAACCGTGCTCTCAGAAGAGCGGGGACTGCTGCTCCACTAGTCTTCAGGTCCAACGTATACACATGGTGTCTGACCCGTAACGCACGCATCTTGTCCACTTCGCTCGAATATGAAAATGCAACCGCAGCACCGCGTCCTTATCGTGCTCTGTCGTCTTATCTCGATCCCCGTCGACCCTGTTCTCTTATGCCTATAGCTGTAAAAGGGCGGATGTTTCGCAAACGTCGATCTAATCTATGTGAACTCGTAGCAGTTTGTGATCTACGCCATATGCACACACGATCGCGTACCAATACGCAAGTATGCCGCATATACATCGAACCTCAACACATCACGATTCCGTCAGGCACCAGAAATATGGAGAGAAATTAGCATGGCTCCCGAGCTCACAGCACATCTTACATATAACACCCATTTAAACCATGTGTTTGGTTTGGTTTGGTTTAGGAGGCTTAAGGTCCCGAAGCGACCCAGGCTGTGAGAGACGCCGTAGTGGAGAGCTGGGGAAATGTCGACCATCTGGGTTTCTTTAACGTGCACTGACATCTCACGGACGCCTTGCTTTTCGCCGCCATCGAAAAGCGGCTGCCGCGGCCGGGATACGATTCCGCGTCCTTGGGCACCGTAGTCGAGCGCCTTAACCACTGCACTACCCCGGTATGGTGATAACCGTGTGTGAAAATACAGCTCAATGTACTGCCCTTATTTATTTCACTGATCGAGATTTTTTCTGGTGAGAACAGTCTCCTATGATGTCTATACCATTTCGTTATAGGAGGACAAGCCCCTAAGTTAAATTTTTAGTCATACAATACGGTGTCCACGAGAGAATCCCCCCCCCCCCCCCCCCCCCCCCACTCCCCACTTTTATTTTTGACCTGCACAGCAGCACAGATATGGACGAAGTAAGCGCATGGCTCGGGATCGTCTTGCGCAGAGTACAACGAACCCTAGCGGGGTTCCTGAAGAACTGCATCATGTGTGATAGATATATCAATGTGTTTACTGAATAGAAAGACAGAGAGGTCGGCCGAGAAGCTGAGCATCTGGCCCGCTACTCTCCATCAGGTAAGGAGAAAAAGAGAAGAAAGAGGGTCGTGATGCCTGGCGATGTATGCAGACACAGTAACTTGACTCACAAGCGCGAGTCCAAGAAACGGCAAAAAGCACGCACTGCGTGTAGAGCTTTCCACTTGTCCGGCCAAGCGTATATAGTAAATCCTCCGAGAGAGGCCAGCTGTCCAAACGCTTCAAGGAAGTTGTTAGCATTATCCTTTCGCGCGCACACACTGTGCGCACCACTAATATATATGCTCCACGGTTTCCGGAATGCCACAAGTGGAACATTCCGGGGGAGTCCGCCTGTCCAAGTACGCAAGTATTTGTGCGTGAAAGCCACATTTAGATGCAGTCTATGAATCAAGCATGCATGATGATGTGAATTCCACACGAAAAAAAAAAAAAAAAAAGAAGAAAAAAATGACAGCGTCCGATCTAGTCTTCTGAGACAGATGTGTCGGGTGTCTGGCTGGGCCCAGTAAGCCGCCGAGTTCGAAAGAAGACACGTGGTACCCGCTCTTGCAAAAAAGCACAACCGCGTTTGAAAGGCCACTGGGCATGTTTGCTTCGACATCTGCCTGCTCGTTTCCATCGAACCCGCAGTGTGCAAGGACCCTTTGAAATGTTACACTGTGGCCTTGGGCATGGCCAAATGTAAGGACTCCGTGATGTTTAACCTAAGAGACTGATGGGCGGTGTGGCGTAGGAAACTCCAAAAATTTTAATGTCGGCCTTGAATCTGCGATAATATACGCCACTTTTGAGGTGTTTCCCCACATATAACAATATAATGCGCGATATATTACACAGCAGTGTTAGTTCCAGTATGATATGTTATCTTAATACTGCGTTCACCCCACGCGAAGATGCACCCCTCTCGAAGATGCAACCCGCGTCAAGTTACTTAGCTACAGTTAGCATGCGAATTTAGTTACACTCCGGTGTGATATGCCACACTTAGCGTGACGCTGCACTCTTTGTGAAAGTATACGCAAAAGCAAACGACAGCAGGCTTCGCCTCGCTGCGCCCTATATTACGGTCCCAGAACGAAGGAGGCTGGTGCGAATGCTCCCGAAAAGAAAATGGCGCAGTGTGTGGGTTCGTGCACACACTCGTTTATCCTCCTATATGCTGGCATTCTCGACCGGAATTTGCATCAACTGTGCGGACTTCACCGCAGTCATTCGGGTCGTCAGACGTGTATGGAGCGAGACGATATTTCTACAAGTGAAAGGCCTCACTCTATCACCTCGGGAAAAAAAAAAAAAAGAAAGAAAGGTCCGCATGCCTAGCAAGTCACGGCTGGCCACCGAAAAGCCACGAGCGAAAGCTATGTCGAGCCGCGCCGCACGCACATATATGGAATCTTGTTTATTTCGAACTATACCGGTCTATTAGAAGTGCCTCTTCATTAACCCAGTCAACGTGAGCGTTACTATTCTCAATTAATCGAGTATTTAAGCTTAGGACGGGGGAGGAAGCCTCCTATACACGGCCATGGAATGCGACTGTATACCAGGCTAATACAGGGCGGCGAGGACATGACATCAGGTCTTCGAACAAATTCACCAACACCAACAATTCACCTACGGGCATCGAAGCCCGTAGCCGCGGCGCTGACACACTCGAGTCACGGATAAAAGAGGCATATGTACGGAAGAGGAAGCTATAGGAGGATGCGAGCGTGTGCTGATGGGTAGGGGGAACCGCGTCTTCTCACTCGCCCTCCGTGCCATCATCACACCGCCCACTGCATTATTAGGCTCGCACACATATTGCGCGCGTGTACAGGCAAGCGAGGCCATAGAGCGCACACAGCTTCGATGAGGAAAAGTCGGTTCTGCCAAATTATTGCCGCATACGCCTGCAGTGTGTGTTACCCGCGCCTAGTTCTCATACGCCGTCTATACGGCTTTCAGCAGACGAGGCCGTTTCATATTCACCTTTTCATTTTTTTTTGTTTTTTGCTTTCCAGTGATAACAGTTCTTCTCCGAGAAATATTACGTGTACGTAGAGGCGGCTGAAGCAAGACGAAGCCATCGTTGTAGTACATGCCGTGGACGCAAAGCCCCAAACCAGAAAAAAAAAAAAAAAAAATGCTGGAGATACGCTTCAGGCTTGGGTATATATATGACGTAATAGCGTCAACAGATCACGGCTGCCTGGAATTCCCTTGCGGATCTTAGTTCACGTACATGCAGTTGACTACTCACTTAATCACTGATCTCATAACTTGTTCCTCTCTGATATGACACATACAATCCTACAATCGTAAGCTAAAACATCGCGTGAAGGCAACACGATATAGCTATATATGTAGAGCTCCGAACGCGCCTGCGTGACCTATATCTCAAATGTGGCGCCAAAGTTGGGACAGCTGCTCCGAATTCTGGCCTATCACGTGGTCTCGTGACGTCATACAACCCTCCGGTCAATCATAACCAGGCCGATTCGCCTGCCAACTACCTGCCTGTGGTGTATATATGCTCGTTACTCTTCGCACAAAAAACATTGATACCCAATGGAAAATCGATAGGCGCAGATTGTTGAACCCTACGCCTGCCACATACGAAGCGAACCGCTATATGCGACACCAACTTAGTAAACTTGCAAGGTTATGAAGAATTCCAAGATGGCGCAGTTCCTGCGCGGACAGTGCGAACTATAGACGCCACTGACGACATCTGCAGCGGCTTCGTGAAAGATTGGGAAACAATAAGCAAACGCGACCAGTGCCCTCCAACCTCCATTCATCCGAGCATTGACACTAATGCATTGCCGAATTTGAATCCGGTATTTTTTTCCATTTCTGTTACAAAATTTTGCTTCAATTTGTACCTGTTACAATTGTGTGACCTTCATGCAATAATCGCCCCTTGGGATTGTCAGCATCGTTAAAAAATAAGCTCCTTCTTTAATGGTAAGCTGCGATATCCCACACACGAACCAAGGTTTTTTTTTTTTTTTTTTATGCACCTATATACTTAGCATCAGCAACCATAGGCCGGCACTTTGACACTTTTTACCCTCATTTTTCGAATGATTAATTATTCAATTATTCCAATTAATTTATCACACTAAATTTCTTCAATTAGCATCATCAAGCATTTTGACAATTTGAACCCTCTTTATTCCAATTTTTAATTGATTTCAATTAACCAATAAATTGTACACATTTTCTTAACTTCAGGAAGCATTGACTATTCATTCTGAGCAATTTGAGACCTTTGATCTCCCCTTTTTCCCATTTTTAATTTCTGTAATAGATCAATTCATTACAGTGACTTCAATGACTCGTTATCGCCTATCACAAACCAATCATCAATCGCTAGAACCACAAATTACCATGACAGGATTTTTTTACGCAGCAGATTGTTGTACAAGTAGTGCCGACTATTCTGCGACGCCAACGGCGTTTCCACCGAACGAGCTGTACTGCTTATAAAAGCAGGTGAGATGAAATTAGCATCCGGGTAGGGCACAAATCCTCAGGCGAGTAGAAAGGTTAGGTGAGCATGAGAGAGCAGACTGGTCAATGGGAGAAGGTAATCACTTCACCGGTTTCGAAAAAAAAAAGCAATGCGAAGTCATCAACCGTTTGTTTAAACTGTCCGTTTACTATCCTAGATGAGCCTCGTTATGCACACACGGTACCCCATGGGTAGCTACTTCAACGCACTTCAGAATGACTCAATGCTGTTTGGAGTGTCTCAGTATCACATGGAGAGTGCAGCGCATAGATCTCAAAATAACGCTTCCCGTCAGGCTGCTTCAGGGGGCCGTTGTTGTTGTTGTGGCTGTAGGAAGAAGGAAAAGAAAATGCACGGGCCTGCTACTGGCTCTGTAGCTGAGCCACCTCCGCTGCCACGTGCAGACAGAAGAGAAAATAGAGAAGAAAGAAATGGAAGAGGAAGAGACAGACGCGCGTCGCAACAACAGCCGTCGTCCACCACCGAAATGGTCGCGGGTGCAATGACGGCCTACAATAGATAAAAATTCTGTGGCAGGCTAGCCCCCGCCGCAAGCGGCGGTGACCTACCTGTCCCAGCCCCATCAGGGGAGTCTCTTCCTCAGTTATTCAGGGGGCCGAAGTGCCGCGCCTGAAAGTCATGCTGCATAAAAGGGAGGAAAGCCAGTATACACCTTTGCGCCAGATCAGTCTTGCACGACCTGCGTCGTTGTACCGGCGTGAGCCCGTTGTTTAATAAAAAAAAAAGAAAAAAGAGAACAGAATAAAATCGTCGGACGCCGCGTTTGAAGCTGCACAGCCGAGCCTGCCCCCCGCCCCGTATGCTTTGTTACCACGCTCCCTGTGCACAGTTGACAATTGACATGCGCTGCGCACGAACGGGCAGCCCTGTTCCCCGGAGCGAACGATCGCGTTCGATCTCCGCAGCCCCAGGGCTGTATGAGCTCAGGATTACTGGCAGACATTTTGTTGGGACGACTGGTGGCGGCTTTACGTGGCTAAGATACCTTCGTTTTACGTTTAGGCTATACAAATCTACGGCCGAAGTCTGATACAGTCAGGAAGAGAGGAAAGGAAAGGAGGAGCGGGCCATGTTTTCACTACGTCAGGGGCGAAAGAGCGACAGATGAACTCTTCGCATGACCTAAGCGATGAACTTGAGATTTCGGTAGTCCGTCCCAGTGGGTCCACCAACAAAGGAGGCGAAAGCAGAGACGAGTGGATGTCACTGAGAGACGCCTTCGTGTACAGTGTCAATCACACTTAGCGTGATCACGGCTCCGCATGGCCCCGCATGTGTTTTGCACCATTGCAAATAACCTGGTTGCGTATTAATGCTGAGTGGCGCAGTGATCCTCCGCACATACGCAGCCACGTGAAGCGGTGTTCCCGCTAAGTGTGACTGACACTGTACATTCTAACAAGGTACTTTACTAAAGTGTACTCAGCCGATAGTGACAATCACAACGCCGACTAGAGGATGGTGACGACGCGAGGTGTCTTTCCAAACACGAAACGAAGTACTCTGTGCATTTTACGAACCGCCCCTTGTTCTCAATGCAGCAGTCACAAAAGGACGAGGAAGCAAAAAAAGAAGAGAAAAAAATCAGGACGGTCAACGTTGTGAAGTGCGAACTTCCGCTCGTAGAGTGCCTATCTGCGGAGGAGGGGGGCGTTTGACACCCTTGCGACTTTTATCGAGCAGCTACATACACAGTATAGTAATGTGAGCGGAGTATTCCATCAATCAGCAAAGAAATGACAAGAAGGCCAGGAACAATACACAATGCCGCCAGGCATTTGTGAGCCATTTTCTATTACTCTTTTTTGGGACAACCCCCTAACAACGGGACAACAGCGTAACTTTTTCTTCCTGATTGTATACTTGATTGCTGGACAAAAATTCACGTTGTCGATCGCAAAGCGGAGCACCCAACAAACATTTAAAATGAAAGGGTGTGACGTCTTTTCCACCCTCGGAAACGATTCGAGAACACGGAAAATTCCTAATCAGCAATTCTGCCCACTTTTCTGCTCTCGCAGCTGTTGCTGCTGCAGAAACGCGGACGACGAATTTGCCGTCACATTGCCGTCCGAAATAAATGAGGGGAGGGGCGTTCGATACCCGTTCGCCTCGAGGACTATGCCCTATACGGTCTGTATAACCGCTGGACTGCATGCATACCCTGCATGGAACCATGAAACCCTGGTGTTAACGGTTTAAGTTGCATTAATAACAGAAGCATGTGCCCTTCTGACCTTCGTCTTGGGAAGCGAGATGGCATAAGGTATGGGCCGTGTGAGACGGGAGAGCCGGATCAGCCGTTTATGACTCTGGTCCTACGACGGCAGTTACAGAATACTCATCACTGTTGCTCGCACGGGCGTCGGAAAAAGATGTGCAATTTATAGGAAGAGGTAAGCTCGAGAAGTCGATCTGACTTGATTGAGCAGGCGGGTTTGAGAGGTTACGCCCAGGGAATTTTTTTCCTTTATCGGAAAGCTCGTCGACGGATGCCTGAACTAAGCTATGACGTTAGCTAAGCCGACGCCCAAGCAAAAATAATAATAACAACAACAACAACAACAACAACAAGAATAATAATAATAATAATAATAATGGTTGGTTTGTGGTTGGTTTGTTTGTGGGGTTTAACGTCCCAAAGCAACTCAGGCTATGAGAGACGCCGTAGTGGAGGACTCCGGAAATTTCGACCACCTGGGGTTCTTTAACAATAATAATAATAATAATAATAATAATAATAATAATAATAATAATAATAATAATAATAATAATAATAATAATAATAATAATAATAATAATAATAATGCATAGCTAGGTATTCCCAGCTCTTTTTGTTGCCGTAAGTGACGCGAAAGTCTGCTGTCCACCATGCGCTCTCAATTTAGACATCGGCAGTGAGTTTAAAAACGCGACGGCGTAGCAACTGTTACCGTTGCCTCGACTTTCGAGTGTGGTAATACAAACACTGCGCGTCGGTATGCGCTTTTTCGTAGCTGGTCGTGCCAGTTCACGCCCACTGCTTTACACACACACACACACACACACACACACACACACACACACACACGCACACACGCACACACGCACACACACACACACACACACACACACACACACGCACGCACGCACGCACGCACGCACACACGCACGCACGCACGCACGCACACACACACACACGCACGCACACACACACACACACACACACACACACACACACACACACACACACACACACACACACACACACACACACACACACACACACACACACACACACAGAGAGAGAGTGCGTCGTGGCCCAACAAACTTCCTCCCCAGATAATCACCTTCCAGCGGATGAAAAAAAAAAAAAAAATCTCCGCAGGGCGACAGTGCGAAGTCGCGGCGTGTTTGTGTCGCCTTCGAGATGCAATATCGCACGCGTGATGTCACCTTTCGGACTCTGAATTCGACGCAATGCTTTGGGCTGTCCCACCGCATGCTCGGATTGCACCACGGCTTCCGCCCCGCGCGCGACCATCTCTCCCCCTTTTAGTATGTGTCTCAATCGTCGTCCGTTTATCGGCGACGCGCGCCCAGCCACACAAGCCAGTCGTATACAGTCGGTGGCGTTCTTCGCCGTCGCACGTCACCAGAAAAGGAAACACGAAAAGGGAAAAGGAACGCGGCATGGAATGTACCCGCGGAGATAACGGCCCCCTCGTCGCCCCGGGATGCGCCGAGGAGCGAACCAAGAAGGCCGGATAGAAACCTGGCACAGAGTGACGAGCACCGGCAAACACGTCATCGTTCAACGGAGAAGAAAATAAACGGGAAGACAGAGAGAGTGAGATTTGCGGGGAAGTTCGACAACTCCTGTTTGCATCCGGCGAACGCACACGTAACTGTGGTCCCCCGCCCGAGTCTGTAAGGACTCCCCTGAGAGGGGCTTTAGCTGGGACAGGTAGGTCACCGCCGCTTGCGGCGGAGGCTAGCCTGCCACCAATTTTATCTGTTGTAGGCCGTCATTGCACCCGCCACCGCTTCGGTGGTGGACGACGGCTGTTGTTGCGGAGCACGTCTTTCTCTCCTTTTTCTTTCTTATCTAATTTCTCTCTTCTGTCCGCACGAGGCAGCGGAGGTGGCTCAGCTACAGAGCCAGTAGCAGGCCCGTGCATTTTCTTTTCCTTCTTCCTACAGCCACAACAACAACAACAACTGTATAATGTGATCCTGCGTCAAACAACGGTAATGTACCGAGAGGGAATGCAACGGCCACATTACCAAGCATATATACCGCCTCCAGATTCTCGCCGTCCGTGGTGGCAGCCGTTATGGCGATGCCCCCCCATGGCTCCGGCGGACCACATAGATCGCGCACTTTAATATGCCAGAGATGTGATTCGAACCCGGTACCATGACTGCCGCCACAGACAAGTTTCAAACGTTCTACAGTTGGTTCGTTAGATCGCTAGTTGGTTTCTTTAATTAATCAGGGTGCTGAAAAATACGAGAACATAATAATAATAATAATAATAATAATAATAATAATAATAATAATAATAATAATAATAATAATAATAATAATAATAATAATAATAATAATAATAATGAACCACGCCGTAAGGGGGGGGGGGAAGGTGGGAGTGAAAGCGGAAAGACTGAAAGAGGAACCGTGGTCCATGGAGGTCTCCGGAATAATTTCGACCATCTGGGGATCTTTAACGTGCACCGATATCTCACAGCACACGGACGCCTCTTTGTTTCGCCTCCATCGAAACGCAGCCCTCGGCGGTCGGGATCGAACCCGGGAACTCCAGCACAGCAGTCGGGCGTCTTACCACTGCGCCACCGCGGCAGGGCCGAGAACATTGCCTTCAACCTCATTACAACGCCTGGTGAAGCAGTGCACAGATGGTGTAACCGTGCGTCTAGTTCGCAAAAACACCGCGATTTTTGGCCCCGGGGCCAAGGATAAGTCAAGAGGTAAGAAAGGTTTTCGAACTGCGCTCGTCACATGGGGGGGGGGGGGGGGGGGGAAACCCGAGTAGCGTTCCTCGAAACACCTCGCGCACACACCACCCATTCCCAACACTCCACGCCTTGCGAATGGAAACGCCGGCGGCAGGCATTAACAACAAGCACCTTCTCGGAAGGTCCGCCACCTCGAGCTAGAACAATGCGAAATGCACGCACCGACAGACGGGTAACGTGAGAGAGCGCTTTCTTCGCGAACAGGGGGAGTCGAGTCAACCAAACGTCACAGAGGGCGCTGCTTCCTACCAAGAAGTCATACTCGTCACCTTAATTGGCTCGTAAGTCGTTAACCTGTAAGGAATAGCTTCCTTCTCCTATCCTAATTAAGGCAAGGAAGGGTGCCGGGTGAAAGGGCACAAGGCAGATCAGCGCTGCCCGGTGAGGCAGCGCTGATCACATTGCACATTGCCCAGCGACGATGTAGTGTTATCTTATCAGCGACATCATCGGTATACTTATCAGCTAGGCAAAAGCTGTCATCGAACGGACAGAGTGCATTCCGCTCTGGCTTTTTGTTGTGCCCTGTCACCTTTCTCGCGGCCGCTCTGAGAACGCTACGCTGTTGATTGCAAGAGTCAGTCGAGCGAGAAGCTATTGGAGACCGCGTCGAGAAACCGGAGCTCTTCCCTGGAGCACGCACACCCCCTACTCGGGGGCACGCAAGTATAGTACGCGGAACCGAGCTCGTGTAACGCAGTTGACGAGACCACCCCACCGAAGATGTATATATACACACATGCCCGCGTCACGAGTTGGGGTACACAAACGATTAGCAACTAAACATAATTAAACATCTTCCCTCGCGTGAGTGACGGAAGATCGCGCTAGAAGTTGCGCCAAACGCAGAGTTAAATCCAGTCCACAAATTACCTAATTATAGCTAATAGGAAAACAATATCATGTATGTGAACATATATCTGGCCCCCTACCACGATTAACTTGCATCTGATTTTTTTCCTTCCTGTTTCGTGTAATTGCCCCCATGGATGATCAACACAGCATCCCTACTACGCTAACGCTCGATGATGATCATCATCATCAGCCTGACTATACCCACTGCAGAGCGAAGGCCTCTCCTATAGTTCTAGATACCTTGACCACTTAACCACTTGACCCGCTCGATGATCAATTTCCTCTAAAGATTAATCGATAACTAGGCAACATCGATTTGAATTGAGCTGTTGCCAGTTTTAAGGGGGAACATAGTGTGTTGCGGTTGCAGTTTGTAGGGACAATACAATCGAAATAATGCGTTTCGGTGACTACAATGGTCTCGGAGTGATGATTGCAGTATCTAGGTTCAGCCCCGTTTAGGTAAGCCGTCAAAACCGATGATGACCCATCAGCAATGAATGAGCTCATCCGAAATGACAGATGCATCACCCCGATACAGACTACGGTGATAAAACATTTTAGACGATACGTATGTGGCCGGATTCCTAGTGCAGAAAGACAAGAACAGAGAAACCCAGTGGACAGGAGGACAGATTATGCAGCGCGAAGGTAAAGGAAACGGATCCGCTTTAACGCTAATTGAACGAATGAAAGGCAGAAAAATGATCGACCGCAGCGTACCACAGAGTTTGACAAGGGAGATGATGCAAATCAGGAACAATATACGCCTGATCATCTCTTTGGGGGTTACACACAGTGAATTCCCGAAGTCATCACGTGCGATGAAACCTGGCTGATTCGTTTCGAATGTGAAACCAAAAGACAGTTGACGGAATGCATATTGGCACACAAGATTTGCACATCAAAAAGAGCCCCGTGACTTGCGAAGTCACGCATCAAATTGGTGACGACATGCGTTTGCGATGACAGGGGCGTGAATTTGAAAGACTTTCTCGAGCGTGGAACGACCATTATCCCCGCTCGTCCATGCGCAGGCTGCAAGTGTCTTGCGAACAACGACGACATGGGTTACACGCAATCGACTCCAAGTTGCATCACAATAACTCAATACTGCGTGCATATGCGACAGTTTAGAACAATATACCCGGTCGAAAAAACTACAGAACATTTTCTGATGTTACGACAGAATTTCTGTGCGGTTTTTGACGGGAAACCTGTTGTGACTACAGAACATTCTGTAGAACATCAGATATTTCTCTAGCTACAACAGAAAAGTGCTACAGAACTACAGACAACAGAAATATACTACAGAAAAGCTACAGAACTACAGAAAAGTACTACAGAACTACAGAAAAATCTGATGGTTACGACAGAACTACAGGATATTTTGTCGTATTTTTGACACAGTTCTGTATTTTTTTTCTACTGGGTATAGCCAACTTCGATGGACACCGATGCCACAATCACCAGAGTCCCGACCTACAGTATATAAGTTCCCGGGTTTATACATGTTAAGAAGATTGACGGCTGATCTGTGTTTATCTGTGTGGCAAACAGGTTCATAGAAAACAAAGGCGGCTGGATTTCACTGAAACGACTGAACCACGTATTCAGTGGCAGTTCCGGAGAACAACGGACACATACAGTGGATCGTGCGTCGCTTTCTGACCACCCCTGCGTGTCTCCCTTGTGTAAAATAACTAAATAAATAATCGAGCGCTTTCAAAATATTGCAGTTCCTACAAATCCTGTGCGTTCTTTATACAAGACCCACAAAACAGCTGGATTGCTGAGTCACAAAAAAGTGACACAAAAAGAGACCAACATGCAAATGAAGGCAATGACGCGACGTCGATCAAAACAAAGAAGAATCGGAAAGGGAAAGAAATGGGGGGGGGGGGGGGGGGTGCATACGGAGGAGCGGTATGGGGAAAGGCCAGCAGACGCGGAGGTGGCAAACACGAATATGGTGCTCGGATTCTACACGCTGCGCCGACAGACCCAGATGACTACGAAGATCGCGGCGGCTGAGACCACGCAGCAGCTCAGAAGGCGATGAGCGGCAGGCGGAAGTGCGACAGTCGATATACGAGACTGCGTCGGCGCAGCCAATAAGCGAAAACCCGCGCCTCGGGGGCAAAAGGAAGAAAAGACCCCGCGAGTCGTCTGCGCACGCCTGCGTACTGCGCGTCGCCGCGTCTAAGCCAAAACGATCCCTTGGCTGAACCATGGGCTTTCCTGAAGTTATATCACAAAGCCAACGGCTGAAACAAAATGAATTTGAATAATAATAATAATTGGTTCACAGGAAGGGAAAGGCGCCGTATCTGTCACACTTGTGTCTGTGGACACCTGAACCGCGCCGAAAGGCAAGAGAGGAAAGTGGGAGTTAAATTTGTGGAAAGGAAAATGAATTTGAATGGAACCATTTTTGGTTAAACAGTCAAACTCCCTTATAACAACATTGAAGAGCCAGGAAAATATCGTCGCTATAACCGATAATCGTTATAACCGGGCTAAGCGCAAAAAATAAAAAGAAAACATGACAAACTTGATAGATTTTGCTGAGGGGGAAGTAGCTTACAGTTTTCACTTATTTGCAGGCAGTTGAAGCCTGTAATCAGCAAGCGGTCAATACACGAGTACATGCGGTATACAGAAACATATGGATTCGCAAATAGTAAACCGCTAACGATTCGCAATACGCGTTACTTTACTGTGCTATGCCACCGGCTTAAGTTTTGTAGTGATTCATGAACATGTCTCAAACCACCGTCGTCAGATTACAAATATGCACGTCGGCGCCTTCCTCGCCGTTTTGTTGTAGCACGGCCGGTCTCGAGGGAGAGCGCGCGCCGTGGTTGTGTAGCGGGTTGCACTGCCGCCAGGCGACACGATGCACTCAACGGCCAAATCGCATTGATGGCAGTAATACGAGTTGATCGTCCCGGGGTGGTGCAGTGGTAAGACGCCCGACTACTGTCCGTAGTTCCCGGGTTCGAACCCGACCTCGGCGGCTGCGTTTCGATGGAGGCGAAACGAAGTGGCGTCCGTGTGCTGAGCGATGTCAGCGCATGTTAAAGATCCCCAGGTGGTTGGAATTACCCCGTAGCCCTCCACTACGGCTCCCCTTTCTCTCTTTCCACTTCCACTCCCACCTCCCTCCCTTCCCCTACGGCGCGGTTGAGGTGTCCACAGAGTAAGTGTGACAGATACTGCGCCTTTCCCTTCCTGTGAACCAATTACCAAATACAATTACGTTTTCGTATTTTTTTTTTAATATAGGTAAAACAATGAGAAAAAAAAATTGTAGGGGTTTTTAAGTAATTACACAGAATAGATGTGAGAAAGCTTCTGCCTACAGACAGGATAGAATTTGACGGTGCCTACGACACGAAAACAGAGTGCACCGAGCGACAGTTTGGTACAGTCTGCACGCGCAGGATTACCGGCTACGGGCATAACTTCTCCGTTTTTCTTTCTTTCTTTTTTTGTTAAGCGATAACTGCTTCTCCGTTACGCACTCTCTTGTCACGAGAAGTTCCTGGGTTCGAACTGATTTTTTTTTTTTTTTTTTTTGTAGTGTGAAAGTATTACAGCGAACATGCGAGAGTTCGACTATTCTGCCAGGCACTCCTATCCGAGGTTTCCCCTCGTTATGCCGATGATCCCGTGAGAATTAAAGAACTGTTCGAATTACCCATGCCACGTGGACTGTGACGTCACGATCTGGTGGGGGCGATAAGGAGTCGGGCACAAGCAAAGCCGTTGCTCGGCTCTGACGAGCGTATGGGCACTTCCGCACTAATATTGTACATTAAGATCACCACCTCACACTCATAGTTGTTATATTATCGATATCATAATGAGTCCGAGCGCTTTTCACACTACTAAATTACGCTGCGTTACGAAGAAAGGAAAGGCGCGGTACAGACTCGTGCCAGAATCGCGCAACGTGGGAAAGGATTCCGAAGGCGGTGCACACAAGCGGCTCGAGAGACTGCGCTCAGAATGGAATGCGTGTCTTTGCAGAACCGCCCATCGTCCAGAAAAGATAAAACCACGCGCCGGACGCGTGCGACCCAGACAGCTTGGATGCGCTGTCAGACAAATGCAGCTCCTCTCATCCCGTGCTATCACACAAATGCCATTTCGAAGTGCACAGAGTATAATGCCTCCGCGATCACTGCGCGGCACTGCCTCAGAAAGAAAACAGGAAAAGGGACCCGCGTGTGCAAGGCTTGAACCATCTAGTCGGCAACAACGGAAGAAAAAAGGAACGTATACCACTGTAAAAAAAAATCGCACCCTTTCTGACCCTATAACTTACACCTCCCAAAAAAGGGTGCATTGAGGTACTGATGCACCCTTTTATTGGGTGCAGCAAGCAGCAGAGCACCCATTATTAGAGTGCATCAGTACCTTGATGCACCCCTTTTTATTAGCTTTCTAGAGGGTGTGAGTTATAGACACGATAGGCACCCTTAAGGGCGTGATTTTTTTTTTTTTTTTTTACAGCGTGCGGGATGCGGAGAACAAAGTTGTCGCGGGGAGGACCGCAAGCAAATAGCCTAAAATACCTGAGTACTCCGTATGCTGGCATCAGACTATGTGACAGCGATGTCGCGAGGTAGATATACGATATACTTGCTCCCGACGGCCCGCGTCCCGTAAATTTTTGCAGGTGACTGTACACGTATGAGGGACGCAGCAGTGAAAAACTCCGGACTAATTCACGATTAAATGGGTTCGTTCCGTGTTGTATGACTCACTGACGGTGTTCATACAACTAAATGCACGTTTACCTCATCCCGCAAAGCGCAACTGTAGATTGATCAAGCTTGCAGGCGTGTTGAGATCCGGTCAACCGTAAGTTATCTGGCAGTCGCCACTGCTTGGCTTCCGCAAGGGGTATAGGGAAGGGAAGCCGCTTGGCACGGCGCATGCGCACCCAAACGATCCGCGCTATATAACCGAGATGACAACCTATACTCTGCGCAACCAAATGAATTCTACAAGTCACCTTTTAAGCATGATGGCGGATACAGCCCTTCTCCCCATGCATGCTTCTGAAAGAGAGACTGCTGCATTTCGGAAAACGTTCGCGCACGTGATGTTATACGATTCTTAATCATTCACAATAGTTATTGTAATATGTTATTACGAAAGGAAACGCGCAGTTAAGATTAAACGCCAGGTGGACATCCGAACACCGCTGTGAGGGAAAGGATGAACGGAGAGAGCAAGAAGGCAGAGTGAGGGCCCCTGAGATTCACCAACGTGCACTGACGCTGTACAGCACACGGGCGTCTTTATGCACTTCGCCTCATCAAAACACGGTGGCCGCGAGCTGGTGCACAGAATCCGAAAGCCCTAGAAATCCTGGGGCAATAAAGTAATTAACCTCAAGACTAACGCGATAGCGTTGGAAACAATGCGGTGTGAGGTTGTCAAAGTGCTCAACTAACGCACTAACTATAACCCCCCTCAATGGCGCTCTTCTTACAACCAAGGAACAGCGGTTCGAGTTCCGGGCCGATCATATATACGTGATCAGTGCAACTGCTTTTCTTTCTTCAGAGACACTGTTCGTCAAGGTGGTATAATGACGCCACGACCGTCTAAGACCCATGGGTAATTGTGCAGTAACGTCATCACACCGCTGCACTAAGTGATCATTGTGGGGGTGTTTAAAATAGCCCAAATAGGTCATGTGGTTGCGACGTCACATCCTCGTCGACCAATGGGAATTTGTCACATACGCCAGTTTTTGCCCTGATCGGGATCCTTATATTGCTATATACCATTCATATACTTTGACGCCACTTCACGTAACGGGAACGAAGAGCAATTCTTTTTATTCTGGCTTCTACATCTTGTTGCCCCGAACCTACACTAGAGCTGCTATCAAACAGCAAAGGCCAGTACCTTTGCTGTTTCATGGTAACTCTAGTGTAGGTTCAGGGCATCAAGATGTATGCAAACGCATGCAGATGTATGCAAGAGGTATGCGCGGATGCAAGCAAAAAGGGCAGACGATGGCAGTGACGGATTGAAGAGGCAAGCAGAAAACGCAACATCGTGGGGACTAAAGCAGGAGAAACCAAACCCACAAACCCCCTTTAGAACGGAAGCTCTAGTTCTCTCATTCCAAAAAAAAACCTCAAGGTCATCGGCTCCGAACATCTGACCTTGAACTCTCGCGCTGCGCAGCATAGATCGTCGCCTTCATCAACTTCCAACTGCAAAACGCTCTCGCACACGACTGAACATCGTCTTGTTCATGAAGTTCCATCTGCGCCGCTCTTTCAGTTAATCAACGCCATCTCGCTGAAGACAGAGACCGCACCCGTGCCAGTCAGGCTGCCGAGGTTACCAAGCGAGGAATCGAGCCAAAATCGAAGCGGCTGTATCGAATGCGGAGCCGGCCGATGGCTAACGCTCTTGAATTGGTTCAAGGACACTTGAACCTTCACAATTTTTTAGTCAGGAATGCGATCGAGAAAGCGTACGACTGTGATCCAAGATGGACGCTGCGAAGCAGTCGTAGAGCGCCACCATAACGGAAACTGGACCTCGCTCGTAGCACAGGAAAGCACCGAAAAGTAAGCTCCTCCAGCCTCTGCCCTCAGTAAAAAAAATAGAAATAAAAGGTCTTGGACCAGTCCTAGCATACGCGCGTGAAAGATGGAGCTAAAGGCAGCGGGAACGGTAAGCAAGGGTTCTATTCACACAGACGAAACCGTTATTTTGGGTGCATAACAGAGCCGCTCCCCACGACAGCGCCACGACTAGACGAGGACAGAAGTCGGAACGTCCGCTTTCTTTTTTATTTTTTTTTTTATGCCTCTAAACGCGAAACAGTCACGTTGAACGTGACCAAAACGTCGGGAGCCGTTAAGCGGAGCGGCATTAGAAAATATATTAAAAAAGAAAAGAAAGAAACCCGAGCAAAAGCGATTCGCGACAGCAGCTTAAAAGAAAGTCCGCCGGAGTCACGAGGCGATGGCACGACGTCAGGCGAGAGTCGCCGCAATTTTCGCGCCGCTGTCCCTTCTCCTACTCTCTCTCTCTCTCCCAAAGTCGACTTTTGCGTCAAAAATCTGACGCACTTACGTCTGGCCTTGCCGACACTTCCCCATCCATCACGGCGCCGCTTGGCTGCCGACGTATCACTTGAATGGTTAAAGCCGTCCTTAACGCGTCCTATCAACCCTAGCGATCGTGGTACGGGTAAAAAAAAATAATAAAAACAAATCCACTGCGTTTTGCATGGACTTGCTCTCGTTTCGATCGTCTCAAGATATCATTTGCGACCCTACGTTTTACTTTACTGTTGCGTGCACTCACGCTTGGTGCGGTCGTTCCGAGCGGGCGCTTCGTAATTCCAGCGCTAAGTTGTTCATGTAAATATCGGTTATCTCCACAAACTGCAACAAAATGTTGCTCCTGAAGGAGGCGGCGGAAAACAACAGTTGCATACAACTCGAGAACATAGCGCCAAATTCCCCTTCCGAGAATGCCGTCCACTGAGTGTCACGGTTAATCCATTGAATCGATGGTTATTCCCTAGGCGTATGCCAGCACCCGTGACGTCACGCTACTTTGTGCAAGGAGATTAACCACGATGTCAGTCGAAGCCACTTGCTGGTCTCCTTCGAGGGGCAGTTGGCGCTAAGTATTGCAGTTATATCGTATCCGAACATAGTCGGTGGCTCATTGCATATGCACTTATGACAGTGAAGACCAAATTCTCCGCCCCCCCCCCCCCCTCTCTCCTAGTGGTATGAATCTGCGGCCATTTTGTGGTGCATGCAACACGGCAAAAACTTATTGCTAGTTGTTCCGGCTTGACGAAGCAACGCTCTGCACCACAAAATGGCGGCCATGACGTCACTTGAACACCTCTTATAGACAGTTAACCAGTTACTGCCCATTTCCTCTTCTTAACCTCCTGTTCCTCCCGTACTCCTGCAGTGCAACCATTATGGTGCCCCTCTTTTCTTAACCTCACTGCTTCGTGCCATGATGTGAAAAATTGGCAAATGAGGACATATAGTTAGAACAGCACACATCATCCACTAGTGCCTGTGCTGCCCAAGCAATCAAGTTAACATCAAAAGGTCACAGCCACAAAATATGAAAGCCCGTAATCGTGCATCATGCAACCTGTGTATTGGGCATTACACTGCTAATAGGACAACCGAGGTTACAGCTCCTACAGCGCAGTTCTTTATTTTTGCCTTTCGTTTTTTTTTCTTCTGGCATATACAAACACTTGTTGCCAGAAAACAACCCGTGGTGACAGCTAGATTTTAATGATGCAGTGCCTTGCATATTATGTACACCATACACCTGGTGCAAATGTCCCTGCTCCCATTTTCTTAAAAGTAACAAGAAATGTGCACAGCACTCTACAAACCACATTTCCCAACAAGCAAAGTGGTACTTCCAGCAGCCACGGAAAGAGATGGCATGCCAAAGGAAAGAATATGAAATATCAACTGGTGCACTACCACATCATCGACAGATGATGGGAATTTTTCAATTCTGTCGTCAATTTATTGCATGTGCTGCACAGGCACCAGCATGTGTGCAATTTTAGTAATTTTAGACTATGGTAAATCCGTGTAACTTACTAATTTTATTTAATGTAAAAGTAAGCTAATAATGTTGTTATGAGTGAAGGCCCTCACAATGAATGGGGGTGAGTCAGAGGTGCTATGCCAGCTGCAAGTCCTTTTAGGGCTCCGCGCCAGAGAAAAAAGAACTCATCTTCTTTCACAGCACATAATGCCTCAACGTCTCTGGGGGCAGCTGTTACAACATCCTGCTAATAAACCTACAACCAGTCTAGTCTACATCGTCAGAGTGTAGGGCTCAGCAACAATGAAAGGCTGAATAAATGTTCAGAACTTTTATCCCATATTTTCATTGCCTGTATACGGTAGGGTTTCTGTCCAACTGCTGTCAGACAAAACGGAACAATTGGGACAAGACTCGTCGGTAAAACGTAACTGTCAACTAGGATGATGTGTCTAGGCAAAAGTTCATGCCCTCAATGAAAGTGAGTGGTAACTGAATAACTTAAAACTGAGAGGGGGGGGGGGGGGGGGGGGGGTCATTGGCAGGGACACTGTACATCATGAATGCGAATGCATTGCCCTTCCTTCAACCAGAGAAAGAAGACAGCTGCTATGTTCTCGTTAATGGGCAAAGCAGTCATAACATTTGGTAAGTGTGTGTGCACAGAACCCTTTATCGTGGCTGGAAAGCTGCCTAATGTAGGTGTATGACAGGAGCCTTTTGGCAAAAAGACGTCTGCACTGCACAGTAGTGTTTCAGGACAGAAGGAGGTGTTCTCAGAGAGCAAAGAGGCAAGGGAGTTCGTGCGTGGGTGGGTATATGCATAAAGAGTGCCTTAATGGCACCTTTGTTTTACAGAAATCATGCATTGTTGCTAAATGTAACTCTAATTTCGTATCTATATTTATGCATGTTCATGAGCCCGAGAAAGCGCGTATATTCACCAAAAGAACTTGCAGGAGTTTACACAGAGAAATAAATGGCGTTAAGCTGCCAAAATTATAAATTCCAAATCCCATGCAATATGAACTAAATTGTGCCCAATTAAATGGTACAGCTTAGGTAATAATGCAATTTAGCGTTATCAGTAAATGTCATTACTTCATGAGCCATTTGAACGAGTTTAACGTTTTGCCCTGAATCTTTCTTCATTGGTTCCCCCTTTGTAAGCTTTATAAACTAAGTTGTGCAGCAATTTATACACTCTTGGAACTTTTACTTAGCCATTTGCTCTGTCTTGCAGTATTATCAAAAGACAGTTTTAAATATAATTTCAAACATCACTAAAATATTTGGATCATCAAAGCAGGTGAAAAGCTGACCCACAAGCAACGAGTCCACACAGAAATTTATCACCGGTGGAAAGTAAATTTAACTAAAAGCGTATTTAAGCAGATTTTAAAAAAAACCTCAAGCATGCATAACTATACAAAGGGCGCAGCTTTCATATTTACAAATATATGAGAAGCCTAACGACACTTCTACTTTGATTATGTTACACATAAAAAATAAACAGTCGCTTACACTGTCCCCCTAGCCTCTTGAAAAAAAAAAGTTGGCTGCATTTTCTTGTGAACCAGAGAGGAAGCACTTTTTTAAATACCCGCGCTAGAATGTAGCAATGCTCCACGAGTGAAATATCTCACATACCCTAGTGACCTACTTATCACAGAGTCATTGTTAATAGACCGCATAAAGCTATCTTGCATTTTAGCACAGATAACAAGGTGTAAGAACAATGCTGGCCTCAATGCAGGGCTTTCGGTCAATCCAAAAACGTGGCCATCAAATTTTCCATCCCTGGAGTGTTACAAGAGCATTGCAAAGCTGCACAAACATAGTGAATCAATTGCAGCCTATGTTTCTGAAGCTCAAATATCCCTGTTCCAACCACACCGTTGAGCTAAAATCGGCCTTCAAACAATACCGAAGCTTTTCCTTTCCTATAGGGATCTGCACCTCTATAAACGGTATCAGTGTTCAAAATGCACCTGAACCCTGCTGTTGATGTGGTTTATTTCTTCAATAAATACCCACAGACACAACTTTCTAACTGACTTTTCACAAATGCCAAAGAAACGTGCCCATATTTAAGATCAGCATGATAAATGGGTTTGGCTGCATGTGCATGTCAGAATACTCATGACAGGATACATTATCATTTTTCACATTTTACGAAACTTGACTTCAGTATCAGGGGTTTCTTTCTCTGATGCAAGTGATCATGGCAGACTGATACACAAATAAACAGCAATTTCACGCACTTGAGTGCTCAACAACACAGCATAATGCCCACATTAAATTCATGGCATTATTTAAAATGATGAATTTAACAACGATCGACCAATTCAGTGCATGATTTGTGACGCAGTTCGTTTTGAGTTTAAGAGTTTTCTAGTACCATGAGGTGCTATGGAGCCCAGAAGCGACAAGATACTTTCTACAACAGGAAAGTGACAACCAATCTAGATGTTGAGAGCAAAATCTATGCACAAAATCCCAGAATTCATGAGCCGAAAACACACAGCTTAATCATCCTTTGCTCAGACCAACCCTGTACAACTTCCACAAATAACATTAAAACAACAAAGGATTGCCCTCAAATTGCTAGTCGGAAAATCTGAAATACAAGCATGACTGAAATGCATACATATGTGAATACGCTCATTTCTTCAGGAAATCCTCTGCTGTGATGATGTGAGAAGACTGCCAAAATGTGACGGCCCTATTAAGACACAAGCACTGTGATATGCATCACCTACCATGTCCATTCATTCTCCACCAAACTATTCTAAGCCAAGGTGAAAGGCCATTCAATGTGGGTTTCAATTTTTTTTGTTCATGTAGTCACAATTTATCGCTCAATCACACACTGAAGAATCACTGGCATGATCTGCACAAACAATGGGGCAATGACCTGACGAATGGGACACATCCGACAGGCAGGTTGTGCAACTTTTATGCAAAACGGCTTGTCAATGAATACGTGCGCTATATGTCTTGATGCCAAGTGCACCTAAGTGCCTGTACTCCGCCTTTCAACCTTACGGCTACTTGTAGCTGAGAAGGGTACGACCTTGAGGAGTCGGTATGTGCCCGGCCGTAACGGTGACAGTGAGTGACAGCGCATGCGTCATTAGACACCGTTGTGGAAACACCAATGCACCTGTTTGCCCCACTTGAGCTTTTGCCCAGTTATGGCGACCGTACCCCCGGTGTGCGCGGAGAGCTCATTAGACGGCCCGTCAGGAGGGCTCACAGCACGTACCTTGGCAAGCCGTGCCCGCTTGATGAGGTCGTTGAGCTTGCGCAGCGCGGCGTTGCGCGGCAGCCCCTGGATGTCGTTGAAGAGGTCCTGCTCCTCGGCCTCGAACAGCTTGCGGTTGGTGTCGTAGCGCAGCGGCTGGTCCCAGAAAGAACCGATGTAGACGCGCGCCACCTCGGGCGTATTCAGCACCTTGCCCAGGGACCACATGAGCGCCCCGTAGACGCGCATCAGCTGCTGGTGGTCTACCATGTCCGCCTTGTTGAGTACGATGCGTATCTTGTCGTCGTGGCCGCGCAGCGCCTCGATACTCCGCCGGAACTCGTCCGAGATGTCCAGCTTGTGCGCGTCGAAGAGTAGGATGATGCGATCGACGCGCTCCGCGAACCACTCGAGCACGCCCGTGAAGTCGTAGCCCCGGTCGACGCGCTGCTTTTCGCCGCTCAGGATGCCCGGCGTGTCGATGATGGTCATGCTTTGGAGCACGGGTGACGCCACTTGCGAACACTGGAAACGGTTTAGGAACGCGTTGCCGAACTTGGCGAGCGGACGGAACTGCTTTTTGGGGTCCACGACGAGCGCGTTACCCGGAATGACGCCCTCCTGTTCTCCGTACATGACGGCGATGAATCGGTCCGTCGTCGGCTCGGGACCGATCCGGATGCCCGGAAAGTCCCGTTCGAGTAAGTAGCGGATAAATGTAGTCTTTCCTGTCGAGTACTGACCCACGAGCAGGATCATGGGCTTGGACTCGAAGTCCGGATCGTCCAGCGGCGGCGAGTGGAAGTCGTGGAACAGGTAGTGCTCCTCGAGTGGCAGGATCTTGGCCTTGTAGATCTTTTTGAGGCCCTCGACGACCGTGTTGTAGAGCTCGGGATGCCGCTTGCGGCCGTCATCGTTGTTCAGCCAGCTGAACATCTTGTCCAGCTACTGCTGCTGCTTGTGCCGCCCCAGGCTGCTGCCACCGTGCTTGCTGCCGCCCCTTCGAGGGGTGCGTCACACGTCACTTCCACCTCCGTCATCGGAATGATGATGACTGCTATGCTCCTTTCCTGCCTCTTTTACCTTCCTCCTCTCTTTTTTTGGAGCAACACACGCATTCTTTCCCCTCATATCGCCCCACCCTGAGCCTGCTGCTTGCCTTTCGGCAACCGGCATTACGTCACGTCGTTTTTGCTTTTGTTCTTCCTAAAAACTCAAAACCGAGAACTCTAATTAGTTGTCTAAGCCATCCAAACTCATTACTTCCTCCTATATATATAAAAAAAAAAACAAATCACCCCATCGCCAAAGCAACTTTACTAGTTATAGCGCCATCTAAGCACCTAAAACTAAACTAATTTTTTTACAAAATTACATTCGCAATCTTAAGTGTAGTATTGAAAGCTGCCGAGTTACGTCACTTACTAAATAAGCTTTGCTTGCTCGATTTTTCTGCACAGCTAGTACATACTCGTACCGTGGTCTACACGTCAGCGGACCTTATGCTTTTTGCGCGACACGCAGAGCCGACGCCCGCACTTGCGCTTGAGTTTGTCCATTCATTGGTCGGTTCCCATGACGACTATGCACCTGTTGTGGAATCTCGTCCACGCGTCCACGTTTTGACACCAGTGGCGATGCCTGAGCGGTCATCTGGTCAGGCCAC
This sequence comes from Amblyomma maculatum, assembly GCF_055883805.1. Lineage (NCBI taxonomy): Eukaryota > Metazoa > Arthropoda > Arachnida > Ixodida > Ixodidae > Amblyomma > Amblyomma maculatum. The sequence continues at coordinate 53,325,902 of NC_139353.1, forward strand.
GCATGACGTCAGCTGATGCATGGCCGTGCGGCCCACCTTCTCTTTCTCAATACGTGACCGCGCACGACACGCTCTCTCGGTCGAGTATTGGAAAGCGTATCGTTAGTGACCCGGTCAGCACTTTGTGTACCGAAGCTCTGCCAATTGGCTGGCAGCAATGGACGCCTCTGCCAATCTCTCTCGCTGCCCAGATAATTATCACTTTCTTTGCTTAGTGGGGAAAGCAGTCTGCCTTTTAGAGTATTCACTGGACCTTTCGCGTTTACGCAATCTATATATTCAAACTTTGGGGGACTAAGAGAATTTCCCCTATTCACAAATGCAGGTTGCCTTGATGGGGTTACTTGTTACAAGAAAATTTACTATGAGCAACCATTCTGGTAAACTCGCACCAGCAAAGCATTTTCAAGAGCTAATATGTTCCCCTTCCACTTATTTCCTCATAATCATTTTCCTCAGCTTCAGTTACAAGGCACCAACTTGAGAGTGAAGGGCGAAAGTAAGGTTAATTCGGGTCGTTTATAGTTCATACTGCATTTACTGACTCAGCAGAAATTTCTGATAGCGGTTATTTCAGCTGTCGGCTTCGCTAGTGTATCAGCTCCGTTTTTCAGTAGAAAAATAGATTTTCATATAAATCAGTTTACACATGAAACTTATTCTGCGTGCACATGCCAAGAAAAATCAAATTTTTATCTTCAAAAGATAGAAGCCATAAGTATCCAGAACATTATACAATCTTTGCTGGCAGCAGTTGGTATAACTCGAGGTTAGCCAATAAAGTTTATCATCAACAATTTATTATAACATATTTCACGCATGCATGATCAAATTGCACGGTGAAATTTATTGCTGGTGGGTTTTTCAGTGGGTGCAAATGGTCTTTCAACTCTGTCAAGGTTATCAGCTAGCCTAATGCTTGCTCACTTATATACAAAATGTTTGCACAAAAGGGTACAGCAAATCTTTCATATTGTATTTTGTTTTGGAATTATGTGTAAAACAATAACAAACATGGATCATTTTGTGGCATTTGCTTGTAACAGTAAATAATCCCCTGGCCCCTCTGCATTTCAGTAGCTGAACAATGGTTTCAACATCACAAGCAAGTATGGTATCACATGAGGCACAGAAAAACTGACAGCTATTTGTTCAGTCGACCATCATGGCTTCTGAGACAGCGTAGTGTAACAGTTGGCATGGATTAAAATGCAAACCAGAGAACCAAAGCTCCTGAATGCCTCATGTGGTCTCATTCTCTTTCTCAATTTAATGGCAAAAATGTCCTTCCCTAATGCAAAGCACCATGCAGTGGATATTTAGTGACACCAGACCAGTGTTTCAATTTGGAAATGTAGTCCCCAAAGTCGGCATCCCAGTTTGCCACATTACTGTTTGCTTGGCATCTTTTATCCCCAGGATGTCATCGGAGTAGAACCACCTGCTAGCCGCTTTGCTTACTATTAACAATACTGAAGAATTCAAAAAGCGGATACAGGTACATTTCGCAGTAGCTTAGGCACTTTATTATTTTTCTTCACTTTATGATGTTGCACGTCCATTGTGCCAATCCCTTCTGTGTGCTTTTCTGTTGTTAAAACTGCTGGTAGAATGTTCTTATCAATTTTTGTTTTGTCACTAATTGATACTACAGCTGCTGTTGGGATTTTCGGTCGTAACCGTCTCTACCGTACCCTGCATAGCCTTGCCTTTTTTTCTTCTCAAGTTTATTGCACCCTCAATATTTTTTCAACATTATGAAATCTGTATTTTCCTTATGCCTGCTAACCTTGTATAATGATGTTGCACAGTATATTTCTTACTCGCGTTTATTGTTATGTTAAATAACCTTTTGTGAACCGTTAATTCATGTAAAAATTCGTACCGTCCACCCCCTCGCTAATGCCCTCTGCGTGAGTCATGGGGGAGTGTGAAATAAATAAATGAATTTCCAGAACTGCAACTGCTTATAATCATGACTTCGAGGCCACGTCTTTGATCATGCCATCGTATCACCCGGATGGAACCATCCAGTGGTTCGAACTTCTGTGCAACTACTGCTGTGCCTCAAGTCTTTTGCTGCTTTCTGCAACGATGTGGCATTTCATAAATGGCGTAATGGTAGCGCCATTCCAATCCAATAACCAAACTTACATATCTGAACTTATTCACTTGTCTGCACTTTACGTTGACATTTTCATTCGCATCTTTCCTTTTATACTGGACACACTCGTATTTCCTGCCTACACCAACACCACTCTCCACTTGCGCTCCGTGCGCTAGATCAACTGGAAACCATGGCAACGAGTCACATGTCACATGTTTCACTCGGTAACTGCACCACTGTACCACGCACCGTCGACATAAACAGAAATTGCACAGGTGCGCACACGCTGACTAACGTTGTTGAAGCAACAGGCAAAACCAAGCCAAAGGAGGCAGGCACCCGGAAAACGAAACTTTAGCGCAAACCTCGCACTCCACCGCCAGTGATCACGAACTGACACGGCTCCCGCCGAGGCATCGCGGGGGAGAAGGCAACGCGCAAGGTACGCGCTCCACACGGAGAACGACTCGTGCAGAGTCGAGTAGTGACCAGGTTCGCCCAAGCCGGGCCCAGACTCGGCGCCGTGCGACCTCCTGGCACGTCGGTCACCTGATTCACACACAGCACAGCGACGCCTGACCTCCAGAGCCTGTCGAGCGTGGCGCCAAGACGTCGAACCCCCTGCGCCCGCTCGGGGTCCGCGCGTAGTAGCGCTGCGACGGAGTCGATCACCAAAAGCTTCACTCGCTTCGTCCGGCGCAGCGCCGGCAGCGAGGTCTCCAAGCACTGAAGCAGCATAGGCCATTCTCCCAGTTGAGCAACCAGCACCCGGTCTCCACGCACTCCGGTCGGATCCATCTGACGCAGGCGTTTATCCGGAAAGCGCTCCTCGGTGCAGATGTACAAAACGTGCGCATCGGCAGCCGTAAGCGCGGCCTGCAGGCAGAGCTGAGTCTTACCGCTACCGCTTTCGCCACAAAGCTCGATGATGCCGCGCGTGCTCGGGCCGCCGTCGAGGTACGCGTCCAAGACGGGGCAGCCCAAGCTGAGCTGGCGCCATTCTGGACGCTCTGGTTCGCTTGCTGTGCGCTGCCACACGCTGAAAAGCTGTCGGCTCGCTTCACTGCTCGAGAGTCCGCCCTTCAAGCGATATTCTAGCAACGTCAGCCTCGGGTCAGCGTCAGCCGGCTCGTCGGACCATGCTTTGGATGGTCCCGCAGTTCCCGCCATTGCGTGGGCCGGCCTGGAAGTCATCTTGGACATCTTCTGGGAGTACGAAGGTACGAACAGTAGTACATAGCCGGCAAGCAACTAGCGAAGGCGTCACAAAAAAAAATCACCTTTTAAACTCATAATAAAAGCTATATAAAATAACTAAGTACTTTTTAGGCAGAAATTGCATTTTATATTTATAACTATATATGTTAATTTCTACTGTCACAAGAGGGCAGCACCTAACAAAAAGCGGAAAATTCAAATTTTTATTTTCCGAGCGGGTGCGCTCCGCGTGTTAACAAAATCGACAACTGCGTATCTGTTCGGTTAGTTAATTTAGCTGTGCGCTACTAGTCGGGTTAATACATTGCATTCTGACGGCAGTTGCTTCAACGTAGCAACATCTGAACGCTATATAACATCGGATATTTGAGGCACATTTGCATCGTCACGCACGGTTACCTGTAAGAGTCACAAACTGTTCTTGTCATGTGGAGTCACGATCTGTCTTGAACGAATATCATAAGGCAGGAAACCTGCCGGTCCTGTCCTCTCGATGCAAGCGAGTAGATTTGCATTGTAAGTGAGCATCTAATGTAGGCTCTTCATCGCAGCTCACTCAAATAAGCTACTACACCTCATTCACTCTTGTGCATGCAGCGTGGGTGCATAATAAGAATTCCTGGAACGTATTTGCAATGTGTGCAACGATGTAGGACATTTCCACGCAGAAATTTCCAAAAGGGGTTAGCATGACTGTCCCAGTTGATATGGCTCACTAGCTCATTCCCTGCAGCTAGCAGCTGCACTAATACTGCGAAAGGCATTTCTTTGGGATAAACCAGTTGTGGATGCAGTGTTTTTCATTTTTCAACCTTTCTGAAAGTCACAAAGAAGAGTTAACGTGTTTCTTAATGTAGGCACACTAAATTAAAAAAAAAATCGTTCTCTGGTTCGTTTACAAGGCTTAACTTACTAGGGAGCCTACATAAAAACCGGTACATGTCCCAAAGCAACTCACGCCAAGTGAAACGCAGCGGAGGACTACGGAATTTCGACTACCTGGGGTTTTTCAATGTGCACTGCTGGACTGATGGGTTTATTGACAGGCAGAGAGGTGTGCCGGAGTAATTAAAATCTGGCCTGCTACTCTGCACTGGTGAAGGAGATGAAAGAGGATCATGATGGGTGACGATGTGGGAGAAGGCATATGAAAATATATATAAAGGCACGGCAACTTGCTTTACAAGCGCGAATCGAGTCCGGTGGCGCACAAAAAATGGCAAAGAGCCCGCACTGCCTGGGCACCTATCACCTTGTCCTGCCAAGCGCCCAGCAGCAGTTCCTCAGACAGAGGCCTCTCGTCCAAACGCTTCTAGACAACGGCGAGCACTTTCCTTTCACGCGCATACACTGGGCACACTGATAATGTATGGTCAACTGTCTCTGTGATGCCTGAAGTTGAACATTCCGGGGAGTCCGCCTGTCCAATTAAATGCAAGTACCTGCGTGTGAAAGCTATGTTTAAACAAAATTTATGCAGCAAGCATGCATGATGGCGCGGAATTTCACGCGGAACATAAAATGCAAATCGCACAATACATATATGCGCCTTGCTTCTCGCCTCCATACTAACGCGATCGGGATTTTATCCCGCGTCCTTGGGTTCAGCAGCCAGCGCTCTAATTAACCACTGAGCCACTGCAGCGGGGCAATGAAAGAAACAATTAACACTTGCACCCTATGCTAAAATGTGGCTCTGTATGACCATACATACCTTTTACTACAAGTTTGGTAGATATAATAGAGACACACATGTTAAATAGCAACAAAAAAGCACTATGATACTACTGGCACGAGGAAGTTATCTCTCGAATCCAAGCTTTGGCTTTTGCTACTTCTATCATCAAGAATGTTTCATAGGCGTCAGTGGAGTGTGGTTAATGTTTTTCTTTTGTAAGTCAACTACCACCAGCGGAGCCCTGGACCGACCATCTAGCTGGTGCTCTCAACATATTTGAGCAATATTTATGCAATTATAGCAGAAATTTGGCTGAATAATTCTGTTCGACTAAGAACATCAATGCCATATAAATAACAGAAAAAGCTCTCAATTGAAAAACAAACTTCTAAGTTAGGACCAGTAGAACTTGTTCAAAACCAGAATATCTCGGCATAAAGATGGTAGCAGGCAATTAACTCCGCCTTTTAAGGTTATGACGCGTATCATAAGCTACCAGCCCACATATAAAGCCCCACTTTCATGAAGCTGTATGAATCTGCCTGCATGGCCTAGGAATAATGCTAATGCGAGGGTCCTGGCAGCCCAATTCTGATATCACCCTCCCGTATGAAATGAGAAGCCAGAGTAGGCAGCTCCTTCCAAACGTAACATCAGGCAACCCAACGTCCAGTCACTGCACGGTCATGTCAGCTGCCAGCGCCATGCTCATTTTTCGTTCACAAAACAAACGCCGGATTTTCAGTGAACAGGTCCTTGAATGCTATAGCTTTAAAAATCAATTTGTGTCTACTACTGGGTCATTTTCAACTACCAGCAAAGAAGGCTTCCTTCTAGACCTAGGTGAAACAATTAAAAACCAGCAAATTACTTTTAACAAATTTTCACCTGGGCAAAGCTGGAACCAATAAATTCGAGGACACTTTGGCGACTGAAGTGATGAAAGGCCTGAGTGCTGCGCCAAATTTGCACCTGTCCTCAGGTGCAAGCATTTTGGGGAGATGGCACTCCTTGTATCTTCGCAGTTTTTCTACATTTACTGTTGTGTGGTTGATTTTACCGGGTGCGCGGTATTAGTGATTATTTATGCAACTGACACTAATTAATTGTTTAATTACTACATTGATTATTCATTAGTTATTGATTATTTAGCCATTAATTAGTAAGTGATCATTGATTGGTATATGGCCATACAAGGCATTCATTAGCGCATACTGTGGTGGTGCTCTGTGAGACCTCCATGCCGTCATCCCATCTCGACCAATCAGAGCCACCGGAAAAGCGTAACACTTTTGCTGACGACAACGATGAGGCAATAAAGGCTTTCGCCTTAAAACACAGCGCACAAGCTTACTGGGCCAGTCTATACATTTGCATCTAGCATAAGTGTCTTCTTTCATATTAAACCCTTGCTTCATCTTTCCATTTTTTTTTCTGCTAGTGCACTGTCAGCTTTCACTTAAAGCAACAGTGTGCACGATAATACTGAAAAGATTTAACATGAGCAAGCAAATATGGTGATCAACTTTATTTTTTCAGTACTCCACAAATCAATTCATTAGAAGATGCAGGGAAGGTCATTGCCTATAATCTGTCCCTTTGTTATTTACACTGCATCGCCAAACAACCCAAAAGTGATATTTATGCATTATTTCAGAAAAAAAAAAAACATGAAAAAAGCCATGCACAGATGGTATTACAGCACTTTATTACCCCCCCCACCCCCCTCCCTTCCCCTTTGCCTTCAGCGTGCTGACACGCTGGCATCTTCACCACTCTGCATCACCGACGGCCTTTTGGAAGACGTAGTCCTTTCCTTGAAGGTTCATTATGCCATCCTTGAAATGGAACTTCCAGCGGTTACGACTCCGCGATATCTGCAGGCAACAAATTAGTAAAAGAAAATAAAGGGAATCATGTGCAATTCCTAAGCTTTGGCAAAAGGTATGAGTGCTTTTCTTATTTTTGAGGCTCAACAGTCCAATTCACTTATGTACTATATATTGATTATCTGCAAAAATGCTTCAAGATTTCAAATCTAAAATTGCTTTTTTTTTTTTCATTTTACATAACAAAGTGGGCGAGAAAAATGTGAAAAGAAAACTTTCTGCTAAATGCGACAATGAAGAACAGTAACAATTGTTTCTCGAAGTCGCAAACATCCAACTTAAATTTTCTTCGAATAAATTTTTCTTCAAAGAGTAAAGAAATGACTATCGAAAAACTGCAAAACCTAATTTCTTTTTTTTTGACAAAGCAAAGTCTCACCCCACATTAATGACAAGCGATTTCATCAGCAGCGAACTTTTTCCCTGAAGGGTGGCAAGATTCAGTTATTATATACAGTAGTTTCCTAGTAAAAATCAGCTGGTTTCATGCTCCATTTGCAAATATGTATTCTCTCTCTGGGTAGTAATTTTACCGACGGCTTTCAAGTAACCTAAAAACGAACAAACTAGCACACTCAGAGATCTCTTTTAGAGACATGTCTGTTAAGACAACATTCTGATGCAACAAATTTTCATGTCCCTTCAAATTCGTCTTAATGAGCCTCTACTGCACTTCCCTCTGGAGAGATGTCAGCAGGCTGATATTCATTACCTTGAAGTACCATAAAAGCCCGCATATAACATGTGATTTTTTCTCCCCCCCAATTTTATGTCAGATTTATGCCTCATATCACGTATGGATTCGAACAAATTTCGGCCTAAAAAAGCAGTTCTAGTCTCGTTATTATGCAGCGCTATCAGCATCAGGCTTCCAGTGAGAGGAGTCAGTGGTGTCAGCTCAGCCAAAACCATCGAAACATTGATGGTTTCAATGGCCCACTGAGCTTGCCGCGATTGTGGTGCTCATAACGCACACGCAGCCAAAAACAGGTCGAGCGCGCCTTGCACATTGTCAGGATAGCGAATGCAGCACTCATCAGCGAACGTGAAGGTGCGTGAAACTATTGAACGCCTCTGACTGTGGCGTTGGGCACGTAAACGCGCAGCGTGTACACCTTGCACGGCGACAACGAAATGTAGTGCAAGAAAATAATTTTGGTTATCTTTTCCCCCTAACATTATATGTGGATGAAAACTTTTCTTCCCCCATTTTCGCTATCCCGAAATTACACCTCGTGTTATACGCAGGTTTCTACGGTACCTCGCACACATCATATCCGAGTATATCTGTCAGCCCATAGTGAGGCCAAAATGTCAATGCAGTGATATCACAAACGAGGTGTCTGCTACACCCCACCGTACCTTGTCATACTGGCAGACGACCACGTTGTCAATCTCAAAGTTTTCGGTGGCCTCCTCATCGGAGACGTCATCGTCCGAGTTGAGGGGCTCGACCTCTTCCTGAGGTCCATCCTCATTCTCATCTTCCTGTGGCCCGTCCTCATTGCCTTCGTCTTCGTCTTCATTGAACTCATCTTCATCCTCGTCCTCGTCACTGGTGTCCTGCACCCCATCCAACTGGACCACTCCACCCACACCAGGTTGCGGCGCTGCCGCTGTTACGACCTGTGTGGGCATCTGAGAGCAACAGGTGAGGCAGAGCATGAGACATTCATCAACTATGACATACAAGGGAGACTAGCAAGCACAAATACACGACAGGCTAAAGCAATGGCTCACAAATAAGACCCCACTTCTTTTCAAGTACTTTTTCTTCTTTAGGGGACCTCTGAGGGCAGCTCAACCCAATCCTTGTTCAGTAAAAGCCAACTGCATGGCTCTTTTCAGCTATATGGACATTTGATTAAAAGAAAAAACAATGATCGCGGGGGGTACCATTAGCAGAAGCGCGCCTCGCAGGAGTATGGCGCGCAATTCAATATATGAAATGTTCCACTCAACGGGAGTTCGGTAAATGCGAGCACAACTCCTAAACATTTGTAGAGGGTCTTCAAGGAGATAATCTGAAAGTTTAATATAAGCAAATTTCATTGCATCAAAACTGCGGTGCTCAACTACTTCATTAAATCGAGGGGAAAATATGTGAATTGCAATGGAAGTAAGAAAGTAAAACGAAGAAAGTTCGTTGCAGCGCAAACTCTATTATATTCAGGTTCATTATACAGTGAAATCTCGTTACTATGAACACTACATTAACGAATTTTTTAAGAATCCCAGCAGATTTTCTATGTTTTCGACGTAAAACTATTTCAGAATTACGAATTTCAATATAGCGCATATTTCAGACTAATGTAAGAATTTTATTTTTTCTTCTGGAATCTAGGAACATCAGTATTACGAATTCGTATGAACTTAACAGCGCCGCAGCTTGCAACTCTCGCGTGAAACCGCTGTTTCTGTGTGTATGGTCCGTGGGCTGTAGCCATCATCATCAGCATATCTATTGCCAGCTCCTTGCGCCACCACAAAGCTGTGGTTTAGTATGCAGTAACCAGCAGGCGTTGCCGCCTGCCTTTTCATCTTCCCGTGTTGTGTGTCATTCGCTGGTTGGCCATTTGTGCCATTCGCGCGTGCAGGACATTTTTTTTTTATTATCGCAGGTTATCTTATTGCAAAGTTTATGCGGGATCTGACAATGATTGCAGCAGCGAAGTGCCAAGAAGATAGGAAAGCAGCTTTGACTGCAAGAAATCAACTTAGGTAAAAAGTGAATCGGCCTTTGCATACAGCTAGCATTGCCCTATCTACCATGGCAATAATTTAATAATTTTGAAAGACTAAGACAAGATTTTCAAACTTCAGGGAGCACTGAACATGAGGTCATATCTAACTCTGATGATTTTTTGCACATGGACAAAGTCCGTACTTTCAATGCTCACTGCAATCACGCACCCGACGAGGTGTCGTGCAAAGTGGAAGGTGTATGTGCTGTAGTGGTGTAATGTAGTGCGTGGTCGTGTGTGCTGCACGCGGCAGAAAAAAATTAACCGATTTCTTCAAATAAATGAGCTTTGAAGTAAGTGCAGCATTTTTATTTGAGGTTTTTGCTTGTCTACACACATGCCTATTGCCAAGGTTCTTCATTTTCTTCATACCTAGGTTTGACCACTGGCTTATATTGGCAAATTTTACATCATAACGATATTTCAAAATAACGATCGATTTTTTGCGGTCCCACAAGATTTGTCATATCGAGATTTGACTGTATAGAGGTTCAACTGTACAGCAGCCATTAAGGCTTGCTTGAATTTGTCCTCAGTGCGTCTCCTCAGAGGAGTTTCATACAAAACGGGACGCACCTGTCCCGCAGCAGCGGCTGTTGTGTACGCTCCTCCCGCGAGAGTGACCACGGGGTGGAACTGAAGGGGGCCTGCCGTGGTGGCTGCCGGTCGATCAGCCACGTTGATCATGCCACCCTGCATTAGGCTGGCCGCCACATCTGGGTGCAGCGCCAAGGCTGCAGCTGCGGCCGGAGAAGACTGCACCAAAGAGAAAGCACAGGCACAACAATGTCTCAAAATTTGGATAACTACATTTAAATATGTGGCAAAGCCTAGTGTATAATGTTTCTGGGAACCAACCATACATGTAAAAGTATACAAGAGGGTCGAACATGGAGACAAGGGTGGTTTTACTAGTCGCCCTTGGAGGGGGTTGTTGTCCTATGGGAGGAAGTCCCATCTGAACCATTATTTCTTGGACCTTAGCATGGTTTTCCCATGTAACATTTCTCGCGAAGGGAGGCTTGGAGAGAGGGTTGTTTGGTTTGGTTTAACGTCCCAAAGCAACTCAGGTTATGAGAAACACAGCAGTGGAGGGCTCTGAAAATTTTGACCACCTGGATTCTTCAACGTGCACCAAAACCACACACAACACGGGCCCATTGTTTTTAATGCAAGAATGCATATAAACGGCTACATTTTCTGCTCTTTTTGCCCGTCACGATTTCGTTTACCAAATCAGATGGACATCCCTAGGTGGAATGGTTACTATCACAGGATTTTCAGAAATTCTCATGTGCTTTTGTTGTAAGCATTACTTCAAAATACTATAAGGTGAAGAAGTACTAACTTTGAATGGTCTTTTTAACTTACTACAGTACAACCTCGTTAATTCGAAGTCATCGGGACCGCGAGAAATCTTCGAATTAAGCGGGTTTTCGAATTAACCGAACACACCAAGAAATAAGAATTAAACAAAAAAATTTGTAGCAGGAACGTGTTACCCTTATTCGGCATATTTTGAATTACTACTGAAAGTAATCAGAGATGCTGGTTTGCCGCGTCCGGTAGTTTGCGGCTCCTAAGGTCATGCTCTCGAGTTGGTCAAATAGACGAAACATCTCTGAACTTCCACCGCGGCACTCAACAAAACTGCGGATAACGTTCAGCGATCCGATAACTTCACCAAGAGCAGGTGCTCGGGGAGGCTCGTCGGTGTCGTCGTCGCTATCGTCGCTGTCATCGCGCATGTTCGTACCAGCAGTGATCTCACTCTCCAAGTCAGAGTAGCCAGTCTGCTCTTCGCTCTCAATGTTGATATACTCGGCGAAGCCGACTGCGTTGGACTCCATTGACGGGAAGGTGGGCAGCGTTTGCTTTCTGCAGCCAGCGAAGCAGAGCAGCTTCCACATCTTGATACGTGGGAGCCCGCACTCGTGACCGCTTCGAAGAATAGGTCTTGCCGTAAGCCTCGAGTATTTTTGACTTGTTGCTCAATATTGTGGACAACGTCGAGAGGGGCACGCCATGCCTTTTGGCCAACTCGGTCTTCGAACAAGCGCTCATGCCTGCTTCCTGGATCAAGCAGAACTTCTGCTGCAGCGTTAAAGTCTTGTACTTTGGCATTTCTGCACTGCTACAGTCACAAAGCTAGCACTTCTGCACAGTCCCGCCCAAAAAAACGGCACAGTAGCCGACCCCTAACCACAGCGCACAACACAAAGAAATGGCGCAGGCGAGACCGGCGCGGCGGTGGTGGTGGCGTACTTGCAGCGTCGGAGGCACGGGGGAAGAGTGGGCGAAGCACACCAAGGGATGGAGTGGGGGCGAGGTCACGTGATAAAAACCGGTATGCCCGCCGTGTTGCAGTGAAGCACGTCTTCTCCTCTGCAGGCGCGTGTTTCGGCGGTGCGCGAGGCGCACTGTGGACCGATTTTTGTGCAGAGAGTGCTCCGGCTGGGGCGCTTCGCCTATAAATCATCACCATTACTATGTGGCTTTGCCTCGCGGCTCCGTAGGGCCGTCGTTTCGCCGGGTTTGCGGCGAAACATGGATCAGGCATTGCCGCATAGCAGTCCAAATTTTCGAATTAACCGGGCTGGCGCAGGCCGCCTGTTCGAATTATCCGGCCAAATTTACATTGGAAAATACGGGACCGCAGAAAACCTTAGAATTATCCGGGATTTCGAATTAACCGAGTTCAATTATCGAGGTTGTACTGTACCTCTAATAATGACATGACATTGTGAAGGCACAAGATTGTTTAATTCTAGCCCTGTGCCGAGGATTGGCAATACTGGACATTTGAGCCCACTTATTCGAGCAGTGGTGCCATCTGGCACAACTACTGCGCACCGCAGTTTTGTATGAATAGCATTAATGGCACCAGACTGTGCCACTTGCCCAAAAAATATCCGCACATTATGTATTTTTTCCCTTTTGCATATCTGGCATGTCTTTTGCATATCTCACCCGTCAACTGCCACCTATTGTAAATAACCCACTTCAAGCCCCTACCAAAAGTACACCTTGTATAGAGTACATCTTTGCACCACATAGCGATGTAACCAGCATGGATCTCATGCCACTACTCGCTGTCCTGCTCGACAGCACAGGAGCACACGTGTCATTAAAACTATGTTTCTTCACAATCTGTGCTTTGTTTACGCCAACAAAACACAGGCCAGCACGCATGCATTCCTGCAGTGAAATAATCTAGGCGTAGCGCAGATTAGACCGCCAATTTTTTGCCTCTATCGAAGCAACTGTCGTGGCCAGGACTGAAATCCTGTCTTTGAGTTCAGCAGTCAGAGCCCCAACCTCTGAACCACAGCGGCAGGTGGGGAGTGAAGACGACGGTGACAATCCGCCTTTTTCACAAAATGAGGTGCCCTCTGGGAGTGGTTGAAAATTCGTCTGCTACAGGTTGAAAACGTCCTTGGGAGATACAGCCGCCAGCGAAATGACGGTATGTGTGCTTGACAGCTACTGCCATCTATTGCATACGCCTGTCACGAACATTAACTACACATGGCCTCTGAGATCAGCTCCGACTGCGCCGATCGCGGAGGCCAAGAACTGCGCATGCGCAGCTGAGGTTGGTGGTTTGTTTTCAACCAGGGGAGAGGCACGCATGCGAACAGCGGCCTTGTGAAAAAGGCGGATTCCACCATTATATCCACCCCATTATATCCACCCCTGAGTGGGGACACGTACCATGAAGAGCTGAGATGACTAAATGCAGAGAGGCAAAACAGGCATGCAAGCCCACACAAAAATGGGCCTTAACATATGAGTAGGCCATTCCTGAGGGTCAGAATGCCAGTGGGTTCCCATGGTGCCTAAGGACCAAAAGATAGAGCATCTGACAGCCACAATAATGCGGTTACACACGTGCAAGACAGGTTTGCAGGAATGCATCATGACGACCAAGAACGAGGACCTCGACATGGACTCCTGACTATCCATCATGAACTTTTCGGCCCATCAGCCGCCTCTGCCCTTCTTGCCGACCCCTAGTCGTCCCACCGTTCCATGTAGCAATGGGAGCTGGCATTCCACGACTACATGCTGGTGTGCAATTTTCCTGCAGGCCAGTGAACGGCCATCCTGCTGAACTGCTTGGGACTTGAAGGTGCTCTGAATGGAGTTCGTTTCTTACATTGCATTTGCAGGGTGAGAAAAAAAGCATGCAGCACCAGTGGTAAAACAACAGGACTGCACCCTCACCATGACAGTTGTCTGGCCGGGCAGAGTAATGGTCAGCTTCTGGTCTACCAGGCCTTGGGAACCCCTCAGAGGGGGGTGGTACTGAACCAGGGTGGGCTGCATCAGGCCATTGGGCCCTATTGTCAGCGGCTGGGCAGCTGCAGAGACAAACACACACACGGGGGTCAGTGCGAACCCCCACTTCAAGACCTCCACCTCGAGCACGCAGTCCCCAGTCCCAGTCACACACGTGCAGGCAACGCGATAACCCTGCAAAGCAGCAGGTCCCGTCAGGCTGTTGCCTTTTTGCTTTAGCTTCGTTTCTCCCAGAGGGAGGTGAATGACCCCAGATAGGACACATCACAGGCACTGGCACACAGATACATAAAGAATAGTGATGCCTCACATTTTGCAGCCATCCCCAGGCTGAAAGGGAGGCCATAGGTAACGGCATTCGGAGGCGCCGGACAACTTGGATTCCCTTGAAAGAGTACACACAGCAAGATTCGTACTCTCTTTTTCCATCAGAAACCATGCGAGCGCCACAGCTAAGAACAGAACATGGCTTCCAGTTCAATAATGCCGATTCAATTTTTTGCTTTCAAACTTTCACTTCCACGCATATGATAAATAAAATGTTCATCTACATCATTACTCTGTCCAAACTGTGCTGATTCATGTAAGCAGCTTGAAGTATTGTGCTGAAAAGATGAAAGCCAGCACTAGCCTATAAAGCTGTCTACCACAGTTTGCCATTATGTGTTTGGCGCATGATAGTCACAGTTGCTTACACGCCATAAAACCCCATATAACAAACAGCTTGCAATTCAAGTCAAAGCAAACTAGCATGATAGGAGCAGAAATTCGCAGGACAGTACACAAACTTGTCAGGTTATGTGTGCAAAGTACAATCGGGGCTTCAAGCCAAGACAAAAAAGAAAAAAAAGGGGGAGAGAAAAAATTAAAAGAAAGATTGATGGGAAAGGAATTGCTTACAAGTCAAAGGACAAACACAATGATTGCACTGAGGGCAATGCATTATCTTGCTTTATATATTATCTTCCTTGCGGGAATTCTCTAACATAGAAATGCATGTTTCCAGTATGTGCACAAACCACTGCTAGGTTTCCCGTAATCAAGCAGAGGGCATTGCTCAGAATCAGGCAGTACGAGCAAGGCACCAGCATTTCGCATAGAGCAGGTCGGGGCGAAAATAATAAGGTTCTCGGACACTGCTACACAGAAGGCAATCTCGGGAGCACTGAATGGCGCCGAATGCATAACCACAGCTGACGCCAATTTCTAGCAGTGAGTATGCATCGCTTGTGCTGAGGTAATTTGCGAGCCGCTGATCATTGCATGTTCAAAGGGACACTGACAGCAGCTGCATCCAATTTCCAGTACTCAGTAAAAACCGATCCCGTAGCATTCTCTGGCGACGTTGACATTAGTTCTGTAGAAAACCAACACATCTGTTGATTGGAGTTCCAATTTTTTTTTTTTTTAATTCTACTTCTGTCTATGGCACTGGTTGCAATTTTTTTTTATCTCAAGAATGCTCAAGAAAGAAGGCCTTTCCAAAAGGCTTTCGATTGCAAAGAGCTCAAGGACTAAAGTTAGAAAGAAATATGCACACACACATAAAAAAGCGACGGGCGGTTGGAGGTGTGAATTATGTATGGACGGTGGAGGACTTACTCTGTGTGGTGGGTTGCAGAGTGGCAGTTGCAGTGGCCTGCGGGCGTGCCGCCGGGACGGGCACTGGGTGGTCCGGTGGGTCAATGGCCTTTGACTCGAGCAGCTTCTTCTCCCAGATCTGCATCAGGAAACGCAACAATCCACACATGTATGCTTGAACAAACAAAACGCAAACTGCTTGCAAATGCTCCAGTATAAGCACGGTTCAAAACAAAGAAAGGCCAGGCATGGCTGCTGTGCACTGACTACACCTAAATTTATTTTTTCTCATCAAACTAATAGTAATGTAATGGCGATTAACCAGCAGAACGGAAGGAAGGAAGCTGACATGCTGATCTATGTTTTGTTGGACTAAGAAAGTGTTTTAATGCAAACGTGTTAAAGGCCCTGTTCTGCAGAAATTACATTATAGGCATTATCATAAAATCAACGAAAAATCACGGGCGTGGCTCTGCCAGGTGGTGGTTGGCAGATGACACGCTCGAGTACCGTTTGGTGAGCAGGTTGTTTGGTGTGGTTTATGGGGTTTAACGTCTCAAAGTAACTCAGCCTATGACAGATGCCGTAGTGGAGGGCTCCAGAAATTTCGACCCCCTGGGATTGTTTCACGTGCACTGAATTACACTGCATATGGACGCCTTGCTTGCACCCACACAGGCCCGTCTATATGGCTTTGCTAAAGCGGGGCTTCATAGGTATCTACGTTAGTTGGGCTTACACATAATTGGGTAGCTTTCAACTGCATGCTAGATATGTATGAGATCACAGAAGCACGAATTAAGGGGCAAGTGATAAAGTGAGTAGCAAAGTGCATATAAGCAAACGAGGATCCACAAAAAGACCCGCATACGGGAGCCGTTAACACTGGGTACATTCAATTATCAGTCCCGGACTGTCCGGGACTACTTGCTGACAGCTGTCCGGCATTCGTTTTACCTCGGGCAGCCCAGAAGCCCCGCCTACAAGTAAAGCTCGTGAGCCGGCGGCCATACTGAGTTAGACTCCAAGCGCATTCCAAATAGTTTTCGTGTTTCTGCAGATGATATCATGCGCTAAATAATGACACAAGCTCCAGCTTTGCATCTTCGCTTTCATGTCTTATGTTCTCTACAGTTGAAAGCGTCCAGAGCCCCGAACACTGATTTTTGTTCGTGCTGTCAAGTTCTTCACCGCTGTTTCGCAACCTTTTCAACGCGCAGGTCTGAAAGCGTCGCAAGTGAACCGCTGTGTACTAAAGCAGCTAACGCTCATTGTAAATGTCTTTTCAAACGGTTTCGTTAGCTTTCGAATGCAGTGAGCTGGAGGAACTTTGCTATTAACAAAAGCAAACCAACCCTGCACAGAGTCCTGTAAAACGCTTCGTATTCAGGCATGCCACGCTCCGTTTGCAAAAATAACCGATTGACTGGCGCCTCTGTTATCTATTTTTAGTATTACACACACGCCAAAAGATAAACGTGCGTGCGGCGTTACTGGGGAAAGAACTGAGTCCGGGGACATGATCGTCCGCTGAAAGCAAATGTTGGAAGGAGCTTGCAAAGTCATGTGACCATCAAGCTGCTTCCTGTCAGAGCGGAAGCCGAGTCCTTTCAGCAAGTGGTCAGAGACTGGAAAATTGAATGCACCCACTATTGCATCTTACGCCCAAAGGGGAAAAGTATCGAATTTTTCTCTGCGCTTACTTTCAGCAGGTTCTTGCAATATTCTGTTCATTATCACTCAAAAAGTTGGCTCAGGTTTGTTCCAGGACTTTTACTCGTCATGATGCAATGTCCACATTATTAATACCCCACCACATGGGCACGAAAAATGACATTAGGCACCTATGCCTTAAGCTGCTTAACGGCATTATTTTTGCTACACACGAGATCTAATGCCATTCAACTTTGTGATGATGATAATGGCAATGACACTATAGCATTTTCATAAGTAAGTTACAAAGAATATAACACTTTTTTATTTGGTGAAATTGCTTTGTGTTAGAAAAATATAAAAATAAAGGTATTTTTTGGAAAATGATGTTCATTCTTAGCAAAGAGACAACTAGGTACAAGCAAAGTACTAGCCAACAAAGGGTCACTTGTGGTCACATTCGATCATAGCAGTGAAATGATGCAACATAATTGAAAGCAATTACTTAGTTAATAAAGGATTCTTTATTAAAGGAGCTGGCATAAGCGCTGGGCACGAGAATACCCATTCCATCACCGAACGAGTTGTGCCAAACTGATTACATTGCGAATGGAACTAGGTGGAATGCCATTATTCTTTGCGCATGCGACAACACGTGAATGGCTTTAACACTTAAGGCATTAGGTAATGTCATTTTCCATACCCATGTGGCAGGGGTATAAGTGTATTTAGGCATCAAGCCGCACTATTTGGTTCATGCATACTGTAGTAAAAAAAAAAGCAGCACAAAACAGAGACCAAAAGAAACCAAGAAACCGCAACATGTGCTTCTTGCTGGTTTTTGTGGGCCCATATGTTTTTAAGCTATTTTGTCACCAAAACAAGCACACTAATACCCCTGTCACACAGACAGTTTTGATCCTCACTGAACTCGATTTGCATTCAACTCAATGCAGATCGAGGTTGTCACACGGTAACTTTCAAGTGGAATCGAGCTCAATCTTGCTTGGCTTCAAGCTGATTCCTCAAGCGCTCTTGAGATTTCAAGCACACTCGAAAGCGGTTGTCAACACCCTCGTCATCAGTGAGCTCTAAAGCGCACACAAGGAAAATTTCTCAATGCTCACTGAAAATGCCCGTGTAGCACGGGACGCTTCAATCCTTCTTGAAAACCTCAATGCAGGTCGAGTTCAATGAGAATCGAAAGTGACCGTGTGACAGAGGTATAAGATGTGGCAAGGAAGAGGTCGCAGGACACTGGTCGACCTCATGGACGACCAACAGCTGCTTCTCACCTGGCGCAGCTCCTGAAGAGCCTGCTCGTCGACGCCTTCATCCAGGAAAACATCTTTCACCCCGTTGATGACATCTTCGATCACACTCCTGTACAGCTTGGGCTGCGAGCAGAAGAAACATGCTCAGGTTTTCGTGATCTCGGTCCTGTACATTCACCCTTTCTACGGCTCTCATCCACTGAATTTTACACTCATGCATCAGATTATTAATGACCAAATACACAAGTCAACCTAGGCCAAAAGCATAATTTGATACATATGCAAGCTCAACGTCACTGTCTGAGCATCACAGTCACTTCCACGATTAAGCAGTGGAAGACGTTTCGTTTTCCTACTGAAATGATGCACAGAAGTCCAAGGAGACGTCTAAAGACACAGAAGTCTAAAAAGATATACTGGGGAGAACATACCTCAGTATTGCAAATCTAAAATGACATCATCAAACAATGTTACCTGACAGGAGGCGTCGATGGGAACTCTCAGGCAATGCAAACGCTTCAGCCAATTGATGGATGACTCAGGCGGGAAGCATGTAAACCACGGTGATGTAAACCATAGCAGCGTCAGCTTGCGAGGTTGTTTCACTTGTACCACGCACTACACATTTGCGCACTCACAGCATAAACAAAATGCGCATTAATTTAGCAACCTAAAAATATTAAACTTCACAAGTAACGCAGCCTCGGTACATTCGCCTAATGTGCCTGTACTTGCTATGTTTAACTGCACAGTGTGAAGTGAGGTGCTTATGTATAGTGCACAAACATTAATGCCACAACCTCTGGCTATGACAACGACCCCTTAAAAAATTTTCTGTGCTCCCCGCGCCTCACTATGAGCAGAAACGGCGCACTTGCCTTCAACAAGCCACAATCGTGCAACCGCTCCGATCGGCGGCATGCACAGCCCTTCACCGACTCAAGAATCTCCCGCTGTAAGCAGACACTGAGCTACATCGTTCCGACCTTCGTTGTCATGTGGGGTACAGCAAGGTATTGAACTTTCGGGCTGAAAAAATACCAAATATCAAACCATTTAACACGTGGTCGGTTAAATTCGGTTTTTAGGAAGTAGCTCATTGCCTTAGAGAAAAGGACAGGGGGCCATCAGCAACACACCCAACCCAACTCTCAAGCTGATGTGACTGAAGAACACTGGATGGATCACGCGGATGCTTTCCATTTAAACGCGACAGCATTAATATTTATTTATGGTTACGATCACCTCCTTCGAATCGGTCACCAGAACGGCTGCGGAGAGCTGATATTTGACGCGACCGGCCCCACCGTAGTACACGCGGGGATAACCAAAAATGAGTGTCACGCACCACGCCAGCTGCGGCCATGGAATCCAATCCCGTGGTCTCCGGGTAGCTCCCAAGGGTCGGCGGTTGCGCGCCAAGCTACTTCGGTGGGATCCACCGATCGCCGATTCTTTCAGATCCTTGGTTCAGTCATATAAAACTCACTCAACCCTCTAACGCGCCAGCCTTTACCGAGTCTTCCGTTCTTCCGTTGGCAACTGTTGAGCAACGTTGCTAGATGTCGTTAACGTCGTGTCATCGTTGCCAGAGCATTGACGCTATGTGCCGTACGCTAAGGCCATGCTGAGGCCAAAAGACCGAAAACGGACGTCAGTATCGGGCAATTCGCGCTATGTTTTCACAGTAGCTGTTACAACACTACGTGAAACAACTACATATTGCTAGTATGATGACAGGCCGGCTCTTCCACGGATGCTTAATACGGTGCCCGTGTTAGCAATGCAGCAACGAGATGAGCACAACAATATCAATATAGCTGAATACTTTAATGCGTACTCTAGGTTTACTACTCCCAAACAATTGGAGCCAGTTCCACATTTCTGCCGAAATCAATTTTGTTCCATTTTGGATGCGATGAAAAATCCTCATAATTTTGTTTAGAAAACACCCGTCGCCGACGTACACTACCTTTAAAAACAGCTCGTGAACCTCGTGGACTCACATTGCCAGCTTCCAGAAAAAGCAGAACTCTGAAACACCAAAAGTGAGGCCTTGCTCACGGTGATAGACACACTTCTCTTGCAGGCGCGTTTTTTGAAGCGATAGCTTCACATACGCGATGTAAGCCAAGGTCACCGTGTGCTTCCGATGACCTTAAAACAACTCAAAGGTCAAAGCCAAGGTCGAATGACAAAAGTCAAGGTCAAAAGTCAACTGACGTGGAAAGAAAATCCTCATAATTTTGTTTAGAAAACACCTGTCGCCGACGTGCACTACCTTTAAAAACAGCTCGTGAACCTCGTGGACTCACATTGCCAGCTTCCAGAAAAAGCAGAACTCTGAAACACCAAAAGTGAGGCCTTGCTCACGGTGATAGACACACTTCTCTTGCAGGCGCGTTTTTTGAAGCGATAGCTTCACATACCCGATGTAAGCCAAGGTCACCGTGTGCTTCCGATGACCTTAAAACAACTCAAAGGTCAAAGCCAAGGTCGAATGACAAAAGTCAAGGTCAAAAGTCAACTGACGTGGAAAGTTTAACGCGTGAGCAACCGTGTAGCGAGACACATGATCACTGACATAAATTTCGAGTATACAGTGTTCTGCAACTTTATCGGAACTGTCTTGGAAATTTTCCCACTGGTTGAGGCGGGAAAATTTTCCAAGACGGTTCCGATAAATTTGCAGAACACTGTATATAAGGCGCGCATCGGCCAAAGCTATCTCTTCCCACCAGGTTTAACGGAAGAACACCGCCAATTTTACAAAGTGACCATGAAAAGCTATTTTCTAAAACTAGAAAACGTGCAAACAAGCCGGTCGTAATGGCACGCCAAAGCACCCCATCCTGCCCGCGTCACTTGGAAGTAAGCAATGACAGCTATATGGCGCACCCAGAAGGCCCTTTTAACATCAACGGGAAGGGGGCAGCTGCGAACGTGCGGTGCAGTGTCACCCTAATCAGTGGCCAGCAGCTGCCAGAAGCAATTTACCTTATTTGCAAATTAGAGGGTAAACGTGCAAAGGTTTTAAAATTGACTCAAACATCACAGAGACAACATCTACAATTTTTTTTTTCAGGGCCCCTTTAAAACAAGATTGGCCCCTCACATATGAATGTTGCAATGTTATATGCGAACCGCAAAATGCTTGTGTCGATGAAACCACTCGTTTATTCACGTTGAAATTTGGCATACAGCATACATTTTCATACAGTGTGCTATCGTTTTGCACTAAATGCATCGAAAGTCAACATACATCTTCTGCACTCGTTATTGTTAAAGCAGACGAGAAAGCATCTTCAAATAAGCCGCTCCACTTTATTCATTCATTCATAAATCTTTTTTCACAAGGATGACTTGAAGCCACTCGCCCATCTCTGTCATGTTCAGCGGATATTCACCGATCTTGCCACCAGTATCACCTACCCGAAAGAGGTTGCTGATGCTGCAACCGACGTGGATTTCGAATTAATTCTGATCGAATCAAGCAAGTATATCATCCAAACTGGTATTGAAAACTACAGACAGTTGTATGCTAACTGTGTGCCAAATTTAAAAGTTAGTGGTTTGATACAAGCATTTTACGGTTTGCGTTAAGCATTGCAACACCTAATTAATTCTGATCGAATCAAGCAAGTACATCATCCAAACTGGTATTGAAAACTACAGACAGTTGTACGGTAACTGTGTGCCAAATTTAAAAGTTACCAGTTCGATACAAGCATTTTACAGTTTGTGTTAAGTATTGCAACACGTACCTGCTATTTATATCCAAACATGTAGTAGTCCTGAACGAGCTACTATATCGAGAAAACCTCTAAATATGGCACACTGCGAAACTTGAATGCAAGAACGTCCATGCTGCAGTAAATGCTTTAAATATGTCAATATAAGTAAAAACTTAACTTACTTCCTCGGCCTAACTTTTAACTTTTTTGGGTTCAAATATCACAAAGTGCCATTTAATGATAACTTTTGTTTTGCATTGTATTTTGTCACGCATATATTTGAATTATGTGGTTAAACTTAATCATCAAATCCTTGTCATCTGATGCTATAATGAGCCAGCGCAAACTTTGGCAACAGTGGCACCATCTCACGCCTACAGGAGCAAGGAACGTAATTCCTTACAGGTTGCAACTGCACACCAAAAATTCCAAGTCGCACGAGATGGCGCTACTGGTACCACAATCGTGAAAGTTTGCTTTTTGGTAAGCCGTCACATCAGACAACGAGGCCTTAATAACTAATTTTGACCGCATCATGCGAGTGTCTCACCAAATGCAAAAGAAAACAAAAAAATTATCCCTAAATTCTATCCTTGTCATAAATTTCAACCTGAACAAGCAAAGGATTTTTTTTTTTTTTAAAGCTCCAAGATTCAAGTCAGTATGCGCATTTGCTAACATTTGCAAACAAGGATAGGCAACTAACAACCTGTTGCAAGAAACACGCAAAGCCATCCTACGGAAAACCATCCGTGAGACAGTGGTACCTACGGAAAGTAGGCCTGCGGTGAGACCGTGAATGTGATTACAGGAAGTGACACTGAACAATCAGTTCATCAGCAACCTGTGTGATTATTTAAGGGAGACCTGTTTGCACTCTTTCTTCTAGTTTCCTCCTCCCCGCTCCCTTTTCACTATGCCTGATAGCAAACTCATCGAATAAAAAAACAAAAAACGACATGGAAGGCGTAAGGAAATGTTTTTCTTTTAATAATTTGAAGTCTTGATGTATGGAAAGTTAGTAGCATGGCACAACATAGAAGAAAAAAATAAACTAAAAACTTCATTATGCCAAACATGTGGTTTAAAAGTAATGTTGTGGACCTAAAAGAATGCAAAATGACAAGCAAGGCCACAATCTTTTTACTTCAAGTTGCACATACTATATATTGCATATATACTATATAAAAAACAAAAATTCGTACTGAAATGCCAACCCAACAACACATAATTAGCTGCCAGAGAGGACATGCGAGCAATGTAAATTTATAATTCTAAGACAGTCTGTGTGTCTTCGATGTGAAATTAAATTTTGCTATTACTGATCTTCCACTAGTAGCTCATCTCATTTTGCTGCTTATGGCTCAATTTACTTGATTGTATTTCATTTGTTGCTAATAATGTGCTTTATTTTGCTTCAGTTCCTAAAATAATGTTTTGGTGTTGGACTTTCACTGCCTGATAAATGCAACTTTCCTTACTTCTGCTGAAATTTCCAACAAAATACTGCTTACACTCGCACACTCTGAATCCATACCATATATCCAAAAAAGCGACATGACCGAGAGCACAAAATATGAGAAATTCAGTTATCGAAGAATAAATCATGTGCTTCAAGGACAGTAGGCAAGGCGTCAAAAAGTATGTTCATCTACCAACAGGTGGCAACAGTGGTAGAATTTCTAATACAACTAAGTAGAATTTCTCAATTAATACAACTGGTAGAATTTCTAATACCACAGCTAAGGACCAAGAGCTTGAACAACCAATTAAACATATTAGCACTTTCAAGCTCCATCAAGTACAAAACAAACACATAAGGCAGATTTCAATAGAACTCATATCTCAAAACCAACATTTTCTTAGCGCAAGGTACAGCTTGTGCAAAGCTTTATCTAGAGGCAACCGTCCTGATGGCGTACGATGCCTAATGTATTTATACCTTGCTCATGGCCAAAGCTGGCAAGCTTGTCTGGCAAACTATACAGTTCAAGTTCTCACACATGCAGGTGGTATTATATGCAGGTAAACTGACAAGCTGGGTAATTATGTTTAATACGGTCTTGCCTTTATCAACAACGCCATTAAATCACATACGGTACTTTTTCTTTTTGCCATCCTGTTTTGAAATACCAAACTCAATGTGAATAAAAACAGCACATACTGATAATATGCCGAACAAGGTTCTTCAGAATGGCGAAGCATTCAGTAGATGCACCATCTCTCTCAGAAAATGCTTGCGTAACATTGGTGGCGCTATGGTAAATAGCAACAAACCTTCAGTGGAGATCCGAGTACAAGGGCTCCCTCTTATGTGTTCTGAAAGCTTTCAAGTTGTGAGAAATTGCTCTGAAACCAGCAGACACAGACACAGTGCCTACAGAGAAATACAGACAATGAACATCGCAAAAGTTTATTTCCAATCTTAAAATGATACTACCGCCGTTCTCTACAGCCCAAGTCAAACCCCCACAAAAAGTAAAAGAACCATGTACACGCAACTTAAAAAAAAAAAAAGTAAAAAGAAATGTGCTCGGAGAGCACAGCTCTCACTAAACAAGCTGCGGACCAGCCTCCAAGTCTAATGAGAAAGTATTTTTTTAACACTTTACATATGTGTGCAGTACAATGTGTGTAAGATGTGCGATGAAAAACACCACTGCACAGCCTGGGACATCTTAAGACCTACTAATTATTTCAACCTTACATCTGGTTAAACAGTCTTATAAAATAGAGACAGGTCATTGCATCTTTACACTAATAAAAAAGAAGAGGCTCATTATTTTAAACAAAACTACTATGAATTTAATAACTTCAGCTGAAGGAGATCACTCATATATAGATTAAAAACATAACAATGCTGCTTTCAAAGGAATATTTCATTAGGCTGCTGTGAGGCTCACGTCAAAAGAGGTAACAAACTGAGCCCACTGCAAGCCCTCTCTCCTCTGCATAAACATGCAACCACAGCAAAAAAGTAATGTCATTGCAGTATATGGCACTTACACACCCTCCATGAGCCGCACAATGTTGTGGGACAACAAGCAATGTTAGCCAACCAGCGGCCAAATTCACAACGTTGTTTGTGCACAAAGACTGTTTTCAACTGGCTAACACTTTTCAACATTGGCTACACTTGCCTCTTGGAATGATTTCTAGTGCACAAAGACCAAAACGACCAGGCCTCATGGTCCATCATGGCATTGAAAGATCTCTCATGCAGTGCTCATGCAAAAGGCACACAACTTTTTCTTTGTAAAATTACTTTTTTTTTTCTTTCGTTCTTTTCGTGACTCTAATGACATCTATTTGACAAAAAATTACGAACGTGTTAACGAGAAATTTGCACCGAAGAAAGAATACCGTTTTCTCTACCGCAAAGTTCAAACAGTTCAAACTCATGATGATAGATATCAAAAGCATCGCAGACTCTTAATAACTGGTTGCAAATGAATAGCAGTGTGGCCTAGTATCAGATATATACACTAATTAGTAATAATAATAAAAAAAGCTGTTGACATTGTTGCAGCTTGCCTGCAAAAACAGCGTTTTTAAACCTTTCGTACAGTTTGAGTACTAGACATTAAAACTTTTTTTTTTTCTTTTTCAAGCCTCCACTAGTTTGAACAAATGGGGGCTGACAGCACTTTCCAAAGGCATTACATGTTGAGAAATGTATCATGCATTTGAATCAACGCATTCCTCCAACGACGATTTTCCCCTCTCACTTGAGAAGAGAGGGCAACAAACATGTTTGAAAGCTTGTGACACCACAACAGCGCAGCAGTGACCGTGCTAACCGCAAAGAAGGGCACAAACTCTTCCTCGTATGCGCACAGCAAGACAATACAGCATCAACGCTGTGCTCCTACTCGATCCAGGTAACAGTGCATGACAAATAATGCCACCAGTGGATCTGTGTAGTTGCTGTGATAATGAAGCCGGAAAGGCAATGTCATAAAAAAAAACGTGTCCCAGACAGACTGGTAACTAATGCAAGGCTTGCACAGCAACACTGCTGTTCATTACGACACCACTGGTTTGCTTAAAGTGAATCCGGCCGGCGTTTTGCGTATTGGGACCTTGTTTCTGCACATGAAGTGTAGCGCCATGAAAGAGAACGATAACAAAACACTAAACAAAAGCCAGTGGCACATAACAGAGTGATACATAAAAATTTCGATGGCTTCGTTGTACCACTTCTGTGACCCTCGTGATAATGAGGTTAAAAGATTTGAACTATGATATTTGTTTTTCTTTTCTTTCAGAGTCAAAATTACTTTAACAATAAAAAAAAAAAAAAAAAAAAAAAACAAGCGGAAGAATAATCTGTAAATTTGTTACAGCTGACACGCAGTAGCACAGTAGTCGCTCCTTTTGATACCATAGCTCTGCTTTGTGCGTACGAGTTATTATAACAGGAAAAAGGACACCACCAACATAACGATGTGCCAGCTAACACTGCTGACACATGGTCACACATTAGTTGCTCTTCGCAGCATTGTGCCTACACTTGGTATAAAGCAGTTAACATTCTGCACCAGATTTCGTTTGTGCGTGTGAGTTAATATCATACGAAATAAAATAAGACACAAAAAGAGCTCTGCACCAGACAGTACAGCTAACAGACACCTAGTAAAATATGTCAAACAAAATACTTGTTCTTTGTAAAACTCATACAGTAAAATCTCGTTTAGTCAGCCTTCACGGAACCAGTAAGAATTTTCGAATTATCGAAAAGTTAACCAAGTTATCTATTGCCTAAAGGGTGCCAAAATTCATTTGCATCACAGCCCCTTTATCTAATCACTGTCTGGAATATGGCTGTCAACATGTATCAGACAGGAACTAGGAGACAGCAACTATACTGCTCAGTTTTGCCAAGTGCTTAGTTTTCTAGCAAAAGCTACACTAGACTAGCAGTTGCATATATCGCAGTGCCCTGCCGGAGCCATAACCGTGCCACTGCCGGGTCGGTCTCCTCTGTGGCGCCATGCGTGATGTCACTATGCAGCCTCACTGCGCGTGCAGCGAGCTCTCTCACACTGCACTGTCGTGCCTGGCTCCGCATGACCACCTGATTACCGTGTAACTGAGCATATAGGCCGCGACGCTGCGCTCGCTCGTCAAGTTCGCCATAGAAGAAGAGGCTGTTGGTGAGCGTACATAATCTGAACAGCACCAGCGTAGTCTACGAGAAGTGTCGAGGGACCCAGAAATCATCGCATGGTGCGGGGTCGTCCGTACAACGTACCAACAAGCAAGGAAGGCTAAGCGTGCGTCAGGGACTCCTAAAGAACGGGAAGAACATCTGGCTAAGCGATGATGTCAAGTCGCAGAGTGGCAAAGATGTCGATTCGTTTCAAAACTACGAGAAGAAGAACATGAAAATGCTGTGGGCGGTGAATCTGCAATCGTCCCACTTTCGCTACGTATATCCTGGCCTAGATGAGCTAAGCCGCTGCTGATTTTTTTGCACGCTGTCACGAATGTCGAAGAATTGCTCCAATCATGTGAGTGCCTCCGCAGCCCTCTTTGCAGCACAACGTCGTGGTGGTGGTGCCACTTCACAAATGGCTATGACGCAGTTAAATCCTCAAAACACGACGGTTTAGTGAACTCGAAGACTCGAAGAAAGTAGGAGGCACATAGATGCAAGAGAGAGAAAAATCAGTAGGCGTTAAAATGACACGATGCATTCCCAAAGCAACACCAAAAAGGACAGTAAAGCAGTGTCCAAAACGCCGCAGCTAGGCAGAGGGCACGCCCAACGGCAGCAGCACGATGCTGCAAATTTAACAGAAGTGAAACTGAAACCATGCTACTGGGTTATTTTTTGGTAATGGGGGACTGATTGCAGATCATCATCACGTCCGAGGAGCACGAGCACCACTGTTGCAAGCAGTTCAGCTTCAAGGAGGGCTATTTCGACAATCACTGGCTTTGCAGGACACACCTCAACATGATCACTGCGAGCCCACCCACGTTCGCCTTGAAGTCCATCTGAAGCCATAGAATCACGTGTGCGGGCCGGGACTGTGCTCACAGTTCGAATTATCTGAATTTCCAAATTACCGCAGGTCAAATTGACGAGATTTTACTGTAAAAAGCTCATAGTACCCCCAAGGTTAACAGTTTGCACCTGATTTTACTTGCGTAATTGAGTAATCATAATGTAATAATAATAAAAAGAACGCTAGAACAGTGATCCCACAGCAGATGCACCTAACCAGCATGCCGTCCTCTCTTGCCAAAGAGTTATTGACTGAAGCATCTGCGAGCAGGAGTGTTGCCTCTTGTTTTGTTGAATGTGGCCTTTGCAGCAGACGGGTGGGCCATCATATATAGTAAGGGTTGGGAGTCAGCTCTATTGTGCCCTCCCTTCACCCGGCCCTGCCTCATCTGCTGATGAGGATTGTGGAAAAGGGGTTGGGTCCCTTGCGGGTTCCACTGTCCGGCTGGGCGGAGCCTGAAAGAGAGCCCCCCCACACAACGAAAGCTTGGTTATGCAACAACAGGCACAAAATGAACAAATAAGCAAGCAAGAACAACTAAAATAATGAACAGAAAAAAATCTGCTCCCATGTCACAGCAGGAACTGTTACTAGTGTTAGTAAGCTTAAAGAAGTAGTATTAGAAGACATAAGAGTTTAAGAGGCATTTGCATGACACAATGTCTGTTATAGTATCAGCCTATCATGTCGAACGACCGATGGGTTGACATAACAGTGTCCTTTCTTGAACACTAGTTGGGAGTTTAGAGAGACTAAGTGTGGTGCTTAAAGTGCAAAGCGCACCAAATTAGTGACGGATGCAAATTAAGAAATTTGCATCCGAAGCCTCGCTGTGTAAAAGGCTGGAATGCGAAAGAAGAGCTAGTGGATAAAAAAAAATATCTTAGGGGGGAGGGGGTGAAGGTTTATCTACAACAGGCTGCTAAAAGAAGGAATGAGGACCCTCTACAGAGGCCCCAGGCAGAGAACAAGCAGGGCAGGACTGCACGGCAGGGGAGGAAGCGTACCTGCAACGGGCTTGCCACACTTCAGCCACTCGTCCTGGCTGATGCGGCTGTCGTCGTTCTCGTCGCAAAAGCGCAGGAAGTTGCGCCAGCACTTGCGCAGTTTTTTCCTGCCCCCATACTTGAGGAAACTGGCCCAGCCACGTCGGAACTGCTTCCACTCTTTCCGCTCCAACACCTGCAAGAGGTGAAGGCATTACAAAGGCATCGCAGTGCCTGGGATTACAAACACTGTGCCATGTATGATAAACTGAAATAAACCTCAACCTGTTTGCTTAGAGATATCGCTAAAGTTGAAATGTTTTCAAGTTGTGAAATAAACTCTAGTAACCACACCTGCCTTTCCTCTATGGATAGAGGTAGCATCTCAGTTGTGGTGACAGCCATGGCTGCTGCCACCCTTATTACATCAATGCAACCGGGTTCTCAGAGCTTGCAAGCTCCTCCCCGTAGGCTTCCTTTTTTTTTCTGCTGCGTTGCTACATAACTCTCTTTTTATATGCTTAATTTACACAGCAAAATTCACATCACTTGAGGTCCCTTAATGAAGTTACAGGTACCATCTCTTAAACAGGTTTTTTTGTTTCCTCTAGAAACCTAGTGGTTAAAACAGCTTTAAAGTGGTCAGTCCGTTCCTAGAGCCATTCTGAGTGAATTTCACCATTTTTAAGCATTAGCCACATGCACGTAGCTTTAGACCTATAAAGTGTTAAGTATGTCTTGAAATTTCTAGTCCTCGTAACATTAAATTACCATTTTTTTTATATCTAAGAACTTTACTGAGAGAAACAAATTATGTGTACAAACACTGTTTGGACCGGTAACCCGGAAGGTTAATACAAAGATCACTCTCAGGTTCAGCCAAAGAGGATTAAAAGTCGAAAGAATCAATGATGATGATGTACATGCACGTTTAAGTCACAAAGCCGAGCAAAAAATGCAGAAGCAGCCAGCTACCACAGATGCATTTATAGTAAAAGGCCACAAAAGGTATATTACGATGCCTTGGAGAATGTAGTTTGCTTTACCTGGTTGTGGTTGACGTCCAGGGTAGAGAATTTCCAGCGCAATACATCGTCTCCTGCAGCGCCCGCACCAGCTGGGCTGCAAGAACAACAGCATTCGTGTACTTGCACAGCTTAAGCCCCTTTCGTGACAATTTATGCAGGGCAGAACACAGTGAAAAAACAACAAAAAAAAACTCTACATGCGCAATGCAAGCTGAAGCCAGGATGCCATGTGCTGTGATGTGAAAGCAATCAAATGAGCATATAACATTGTAAAATCAAGATTTATGACCGTCTACTGGAGCCTAGCATCGAAAAAGCAGGCACGAAAAATATGCTGTTAATCATAATCATCATCAGCCTGATTATGCCCACTGCAGGGCGAAGGCCTCTCCCATATTTCTCCACTTAACCCGGTTCTGTGCTAGCTGCATCCACTTGACCCCTGCGAACTTTATAATCTCATCCACCCACCTAACTTTCTGCCGCCCCCTGCTGTTAATGAATGCACTTAAACCTTTTATTTAACATAAATTTACAGCAAAAGATTCAATCATTTTCAAGCATATAAGCGTTTCTGATAAAAGAATGCTGCAGAATCCTGCTAACTCAAAGCCCATAACGCTACGTAAAATAGAAAAATTAAACAGTTTTCCAAAAGACCTGAAATCAAGGCAAAGCAAAAAAAAAAAAAAAAAGGCAGGAAAAAACATAATTCAACTGCTTGCGGCACTTAAAATCATTACCACCGCACTAAACGAAGCTACGGCTGATACTGAACAATTAATTGCCGCTGCAGAGGGAGCTTGCTTCAATTTGTGGTAGCCGCATATCTGTCAGCCGTCGGAAATTTACCCACACTGGGTTTGACCTCTGCAGAGGGTGGTAGTATATCACGCTCAATGTAAGGCCTGTTTCACATGATGAGATTTTCGCCCTGCGACGCTGCGATTCTCGTCCGTCTAGCTGCAGAGCGAGCGTCGCTCGGGCCGTGGAGGAGTTTCCAACGGGTTGGAATTCAGTTGCAGCATCGGCGTGGTCGTTCTGCGACTGACCAATGAGGAGCAGAGGAGCGTCGCGACGTCATGTGACGTATGGTGACGTGCAACGGGCTGGCATGCCCAGTATCGAAGCGTAGCGCGCGCCCCAATGAGACAACCCTATTTTCACGTCCGAGTGGTTTCATTCGGCACAACAACGCGCTTTTTGTAAGCTGAAAGACTACCCATTTTCATGAATACGTACGAATTAACGCTTAGAATCTAAAAATACATCTGAGTATATAAACCAAACACGTTCTGCGTATGTGTTTTCCACAAAACATAAAACAACTCTGAGGGTATCTCTCACCGAATTCGCACGCGGGTTCGCTCCATGTGAAAGCGCTACGCGAAATCGCACTGCGGCCTAACGCGGCTACAGCCGAAGCTCATCGCTGTCAGGTGCATTCATGTCTGGCGTCCTTGGTGCATGTAAGTGTGGCGGCCAAGGTAGGTCGAATATGCCAAAGTTAGCGGCGTCAAGCAACTCGGAAGCACACAAGATAGTTGTAGGGTTGAAAAGGTGTGACGAGAAGAGTACACATGTGGTTTGTCCAGCGAATCCAGACGCAGCGCAGTGCATTATGCATAAAGATTAGCACGCGATGTGCACTGAGCATGAAATAGAAACTAAGCTTTTTGTCGGCACCAGTGCATTCTGGGTGCGTGCAATGACCACTGCTGTCTCTGCGTAGGTGGTTCCACATATCACAGACATTTTGAATAATCAGCATTTCTCTGTTTCGATTTTACGACTGGGTGCTCACCTTGTGTGGCAGATTCCTTCACAACTGTCTGACCTACTTCGACCCTGTATGTTTTGTAGCAGTCCCTGTGCCATACTACAATTCGGGACATCCTTTGTTTTTAATGATTTTTCTTAGTTTTAACTTTTTTTTTTTTTTGCATGATGGTTTGAGGGGTTTAAAGTCCCAAAGCGACTCAGGTTATAAGAGACGAGAAGTTATCTCCAAAGTGTAGAAATGTTTATGGGAACCACGTCGCAAGAATCCAACGCATAAAAATGCAGTGACCGTTTGAATGTTTACCCAGCCTTTTTCCACATTTTGCAAACTTTGCGCAAGCTTCTCACAAGATGGTTTGGTTTGATTCGTACAGTTTAACGTCCCAAAGCGACTCAGGCTATGAGAGACGGCGTAGTGGAGGGCTATGGAAATGTCGTCCACCTGGGGTTCTTTAACGTGCACTGACATCGCACATCACACGAGTGCCTTGCTTTTCATCTCCATCGAAAAGCAACCGCCATGGCCACAATGCCACCCCGCATCTTTGGGCACAGCAGCCGAGCACCATAACCACTGCGCCACTACGGCGGGTTCAGGAGAGCGTTTTAAAGACACTTGTGACCACAACTCGTTTCAGAGATTACGACAGTCAGCAATTGAAATCGAAACTCCATGATAAGATATTCAATTAAAAGCATTTAGCTACCGCAAGTGCATTCTGCATCATGACACCACTTCAAAGAAGAAGTCACACATACACATACCCCCTCGCAAACATTTTGGTGTCTCCACTTAGCAATTTATGCGCATGGGCCTTTTGCTTCGGGACAAATTTGACGCAGCCATGAAGAGCCAGAGCAGCAATTTTAATGGAGAACAATAAACTGCACGCAGCTGTCTCCAGTGTTTCTTTAAAAGCTTCGCGATACTGGGTTACTAGCCGAATGCTACCGACTGTGTTAAAGCTGGATGTTTTTGCAATTTGCAGCCAGCTTGGCCATTCATGTATATACTATTAATATACATCCCAGGCCTTTGAATTAACAGAAATATTAAGGTTGCTGGCTCCGATTATTCTGCGAAATACACATTACCTCAGAAATTCTACAAAGTTTCTGGGGTTAATGCAGTTTGAACTAGAGGGGTTTTACTGCAAGCAGCTTAGGACAACAAGTGCCTTACAGCAAAGCGGAATGCAACGGTTACGTATGCCAAGAATACCTATCCCTCATCTGCATCCAGCTTCGAGCAAATGGGTGTGTGAGTGTGTGTCCACATCTCTATGCTGACACACACACGCAGAGAGGGGGGGAGGAGTTCTGCTCAAGTATACGGCCAAGTCAGGTACTGGGCAAGTCCGCAGGTTTCAGACACTACATGAACGAACCTCGCATCTGTGCCCTACCTGGAAGTAGCTTGCTGCTGCTCCTTCTCAAAGCTGTGCAGCAACGCCGTCAGAAAAAGCTGCTTCTTCCGGAAGGGACAGCCTGCACAAAGCAAGCTTCTTCTTCACCGCTCAGCGCACCACTCACTAGTGACAAAGCAAGACTGCGCCACAATGACTGTGCAGGCCTAAGCGACACATAGCAGGTCATGTATACATTAAATACTAAGTATTCATCCCCCTCCCCGCAAAAAATTATAAAACATGCCAACACAAAGGGATAAAGCACATAACAGACAATATATACACAAATTTCCACTTTGCAAGAAAATTTTGGCAAACCTTTTTTAGATGCCGTTTACCCCTCCCTTCCTTTTCCCACGAAAGGGCGACCCTGTTTCACCATTAATTAACCTGGTTCTTACAATAAGGAATCAAAGTGCCATACAAACATCCTTAACCTCCGACCCTGTTATAACTGAATTCAGCTCAGGTTATGATTATGATGCTCAAATTATGATGCACTAGACTCCCTTTAAGAGGAACTTGAAAAGACCCAAAAATTTGTTCGTCTGATCATAAGTAACTTTTGAAAAGGTATATGAGCATGCTAGGTGCGTGCAAGTAGTTACATGAAAACAATCAATAAAACAGTCTTACAGAAAGAAAATAATTACAAATCGAGTATGTAATGCACTATGCATGCAGTAAGCTGAAGACTGACAGCATGAAACCAGCTCATGTTATCCTATTCGAAATGCCATTGTTTGACCTCTATCAGGACCAATATAACATAAAAAATTTAAAAATAGTGCCACTGATAAAGTGCAGATGTGCTGGCAGTGCTTAATAATAGCACCATGTCCAAGTGCACTTGATAACAAAAATAAACATGTTAGGCTGTGGACACTTGGGCAAAGAAACTGGATAAAAAATTAATTGAAATCGAATAGTACACTAAAGTGGACAGCCTTTGCTGAATTCTGACCACTTCGGGCATTTTAACCATGCAGCCCAATCTCGAACGTCACACAGTCATTTAAGTCGAATCAAGACATTATCTAAGCAATAAATGTCAACGGTAGGCCGTTGCATTTCATTGTGACAGTTCAGTGTGAGACAGACACTCAAGTTTAAAATTTCACCAAGTCGACGACACACCAGTCTGGCTACGTGCAAGAAGTTTACTTTTATATAAAATACACTGCATTCAAAACAAACTATACTGTATACATAAAAAGTATATTGTATTACAACAAACAAGCACACATCTGTGCTGGTAGGCGCTAGCCCGAACCATCCCGGGCCTGCCCCTGCTTTCACCTCCAGTCATATGATGTTTTTACTTCACCCCTTAATGCTGGTTTAAAGTCTTGATACAGTATCAGCCACGCAATGTACAGGGTTATCCACTTGTTTAACCAAGACATGAATCAAAGCTGATGCCAAGCGTCAGACCACAAATAACACCACCTTGAGGTTGTTATGCACCAGTTACACATTGGTTACGTTTGCAGCCTGGTCTGATGCAATGGCATTCTACACGCCGGCTACAAGCCCGCATTTCACGTTACGTTTTGTTATCCATACTTATCTTTTCGTTGCACTTCAAAAAATATAACTGCGAAAGCGCTTCGGGGTCTTTGAGACAAAGCCGGGACCAAAGAAGGAGCAGCCACTCGCCTTTAAAGGTGTCGCCGAGCAGCCGCGCACAGTCGGGCCGAGCTGTGGACGTCGTTCCGCGTAGAGGCCGCCCAGTCTTCACACTCACACACCAGCACAGGCCCCCGTAGCACTGTGCTGGCACATACGTACGGCCGTCTGGCTGGCACTCAGGCACGTAGACCCGAGGCGCGTCACGCTGCGCCTCCTGTGCCTGCCGCCGCGCAACGCCGCAGTCCACCGCTGTGCCCACGGGCCAAGGACCACCTGTCACGGCATTTAATGACAATGCGCTTGTTTATTAACCACCATGGGTGAGTACAGGCATGAAGTGCTTTGCAGCTTTAGACAAACCTAATTGTACCATTCACTCTGGTGTTTTACAGCATTAGCTGTCAACACCTTGTCCACAGCAAGACGTCTTCAAGACGTTTTGCGTACACAACAAGATGTCTTTATCAGTGTCATCATCATAAGTCATCAGTCACACAACTCATTCTTAGACAAACCTAGTTGTACCATTCACTCAGTGGTGTTTAACAGCGTTAGCTGTTACCACTTTGTGCACAACAAGACATCTTCAAGACTCTTGCGTTTACACAACAAGATGTCTTCGTGTCATCAAAGTCATCAGTCACACAACTCATTCTCTTACACATGACCATAATCTCCTCTCACAATACTCCCTTAAAGGGCCATTGTCCAGGGAAGGCCCTTTTAAACAAAGGAGCCCAGTGTTTCGATCAGGTACCGGAGATAGTCTGTGCAAAATGCTACAGTGACACGCGCGCCGCAAAGCATCGAAAATACAATTCAAAGCTCTCCCATGCTCTCCTTTGGGAAGCCAGCCTCCCTGCTTCCTGCGCTGGCCCGACGGGCCACGATAATGACGTACGTATCGGGAACGATGTCCATTGGTCCGTCTCGCTGACTGACGGGAGAAGGATGGGTGTCTACCGCTCGCAGCGCGCTTTTCCCTCGCCACGGCCAGACTGAATCCAGCGGCGCGCGCTCCCTCAACCGTTTTTTTTTTTTTCGCGCTCGCGGAGAGCCACGCCCCACCTCCCGCCAAACGCGGAGGAGGAAGAGGAATTTGTATTGCGGAGGCTAGACGACCTCGGGCAGGAGAGTGAAAAACCTTTGCAAGGGAACGGAAGGAGAGAGGCATGACAGAATCGGGTGATTGCGGTGGCTGTAACTGTGTTATTAGTTACTCTTTTCAAAAACATTTTGCGGCCTTGCGTTCTAGGGGCGAAGTCCCACAGTCACCGGGGAAGAAAATATTTTCGACCGGGGGGTGGACAGTGGGCCTTTAAGGGTAACGGAAGAGAAAAACTTAACAGTGTTGAATGCGTGGAAGCTGCAGGTAAATCACGCCAAGTTATTTGGCACGGGTGTTCAAAAAATAATGACATAATAGCTGAACAAAGCTATTTCAGCACTCAGGCTTCTACACAGCGACAAGTTGGGAGCCTGATGATGACACCACCATCGTCGGGCTCCCAACGTTACATTTCCAAAGCCGAAACGGTTCCCCTAACAAACAAAATTAATTCCGCCCAAGATAAAGGCCGCGAAATGTTGTCTGGTAGCATCGGACAATATGAAAAACGGTACGGGCAAAAGAAGTTAGAATCTCACCGCCCAGTATTCCAACATTGGTCTAATGTCATGAGGACAAGCCTAAGTGACATTAATTTACCAATTATATATATGTCCCCTCTTGAAATGGCAGCGCATAGCCACTTGCTGATCTTAACCCACAAGTTTGATGCATTCTAATGCTTGTACTTCGTCGAATTCTCAAAAAAGTGTTCCAGGTTCCCTTTAACAGCTGATGCTGAAGTTTAGTGTCCATCTATGCAGGTACCCCCCAAGCAATAAGCGATAGAAAAAAAGATTAGGAACAGTGATTTACACTGTATGTGGATAATGCGACAACATTAAAATCTGAAGTCCGCACTCAGCCTGCTACTTGTTCTTCGTCACTGGCACACGCTTCATGAACTCACACTGTGCAGCAGCTGATATTTCATGTTGAGCAACTATACCTTCTCCAATGCAACTGTCCATCCTAAAAGCTGAGCACCAGTGTTGCTCTGTAACTGTGGAACAGCAGTTTGTCGATGACTGTAACAGGCAGCAAGTCTAAGCAATCCATGAGCTGTGTTTTGCTAAAGAATGGCACCCTTAAAACTTCAATGAAATGAGGAAAGGGCGAGATCAATGGCAAGAAGTGGCAAGAGATGTGGCTGCTTGCTCAGCATTCTATGCGAGGACGTATTGTGTGTCCTGTAAATATGACGCCCTGTTCGTGATACAGTTACACCTGGTACGTGACTGCGCGCTCACCTGGATCCTGGGTCTCCTGGCTGTCCTCGTCCTCGGGTGGTGGGAGCTCTGGCCGCAGGGCCCCAGCCAGGACGGCCGCCGCGTCCACGCTGCCCGGCTCTGAGTTCAACGACATGAACACGCGCAGGGAAACCACTGCGTTCCCCTCACATGCCGCACGGGCGCCCCCCCATGCATCACCACAGACCCCCCGTGCAGGGCCGGACCAAGGAAAGGAAGAAGGGAGGGAGAAGGGGAAAGAGACGTCCGCTGTTTGCTTGGACAGAGGTCTCAGGAAGAGTAGGGACAGTGAAATGTCAGCTTCTGTCTAATGCAATGACATGCACGGACATTCAGACAACAAAATACGGATACAAACCTTAACATGGAGGAGAAGATAAAAACACAGGCAGTGCTTGGACACGATCAAACAAACAAACACTTTTTTTGCGTGTGCGCATAATGAATCATTTACCGTGAACTTTCAGCAATCACCAACAAGACACCGTTTACTCAATTTCTCCAACCAAGCACAGTCAACAGAAGCATAGCATCAACCAGAGAATGAATAATTATTCCATTCTCAGCCTTTTATGATGCACGGTCTCACTGCTCTGATGTAGAGTCAATGCCACGTCAGGCCAAAATTTCTTTGCGCTAGCACTCTTCTACCTTAAAAAGCTGAGCCTCTTACATTACTTGTCGTGAGCACGATTTCGCTATAGCAAACAGAAATCCAGCAAGAAAAGGAGAGATTGCAAAAAAGAAAATTAAACTGGACTAAAGACACTTGTAAGTGGGATAAGGTGATTGTTTCAGGCTCTTCAGCTTACTTGACACATAGTAAAATAAGTGCTCTGTTTCCAACTGTCCTCTCTCTGGAAGACATTACTCACTGTAGCATGCTTGCATGCCTAATTTAGGGGCCCGACGCACCTGTGTTATAACGAACAAATTTTCTGGTACCTTCAAGAGCCTACTTAAACTACATCGCTACGAAAAGAAGAAATGTAAGCCGTTCTGTGGAAAAGAGCTTCTGATAAGAATCTGGATGGCACTAAGAAATACAGTAAAATTCGATCAATTCACAAATTTGGATAATTCGAACTAGCAGCGCAGTCCTGGCCAATGCCACGCAAGTCTGTGGCATCAGACGCTCATTAATTCAAACATAGGTTCCAATCAATTCAGAGGAGAGACTGCATTGAGATGGAACCCACGCAGCCAGTGATCACCAAAATAGGCCTCCCAGAACCTGAACTGCGTAAGACAGTGCTGCCCATGCACTTTGAACGTACTATTGCAGGCAGAACAACAATCAACTTTTGCAGCGTCCAGCTCAACGCTTTGTTTTTACTTTCTTTCACTTCATGCCATCCCTCGGCTGCGACTTGGCACAAGCATCGGCCAGTCCCGCTGTTCTGGATGCTGTTCGGTGCGCCACTAGGCGTCCTTTTATTTTCCGATGGCGTCCCGCTCTTCTAACGCCTATGCATATATGTATCCCTCGCGTGCATTCACACACAGCTTTCACTACTATAAAACTGCACACTGTACATGCATAGTTTCACTCCACTGCGCGCTTGCCCATGACGGTTTGCCATGCTGACTGTGCCGTGAACATCTTCAAAACGCTGTTTTGTGAAGAGGCGTCCGTGCTACTGTGTCGCACCACGAAAAGAGCAGCAGAGGCCTTTACAATTTTGGAGCGCTTGAAACATTCAAGACAGTGAGCGCAAAGCAAACCATTTGATGAAACTGAGAAAAACTATCATTCTCTCTTAGATTTCATCTCGAACGCAGACAACCATCATACAGGTGTTCACTAGATAAATTAACATGATGCAAAAGTGTTTCAGACCCTTTTGATAACTGAACTTCTGGTTATTTCGAATGCTTTCTTCTAGTCCCCTAAAAGCCAAATTAAAGAGGTTTTAATGTAGCATTCTGTTTCATTCAAAGACCCATTCCTAATGCGGCAAAAGAAACTAGTATATATAAACCTCATTAAGCTAGAATGTGTCCCAATTACCCCAGATGCCACCATGCAGCCTCTTATCCAGGGAAACAGACCTGTCTCACGGGCTCTATCATTTCATCAATGCATCATTACTCCATTTCCTTGCAACAGTGGCTATAGTCTTTTCAGCTACCACAGATGTAGGTGCATAATATGCAACTGCAAAATCTTCCTGGCTCCTTTTTTTGGGGGACACTTGCATGTAATTCTCCACATATACAAACAGAAAAACCAATAAACGCTTGCAACTAAAGGCACATTGAGAGCATTCACAATGCTGAAAACCTATGGCTGCCCCACAGCTCAGATTGGCAGGTATTACGACCTCCACAGAAACCATAAGCACCACAGACCTAAACTTTCGGGCCCTTGCATGAATTCACTTGTAAATTTTTTTGTGACAATAATAACGTGAACTTAAAGTGGGCGGGTTAATTAACTTTCGGGTTCTTGTATGATTTCACTTGTAAATTTTTTTGTGACATTAATAAAGTGAACTTAAAGTGGGCGGGTTAATTAACTTTCGGGCTCTTGTATGTATGCACTTGTAAAATTTCTTGCGGCATTAAAAAGTGAACTTAAAGTGGGTGAGTTAGTTTGACAATGATGGAACTGCACAGGGTCACAGGTAGAAGCACATGTGCTGGCTACGTAAACAGTGCATCCCTGCTGCGCATCCCAGTTTGCCAATAATAATATGATTTATTTACTGACCTCAAATTGTCTTATTTAATTTTGGCGTCATAAATGCTTTCAATGTCAAAATAAGCATTTAGATATAGAATATTAACATAAAAATTTTATTTGGACTCTGAACGCAATATCTGCAAGTTTTTGGGGTGCTATTCTAAATTCTTTACATCTTGAAGGTAGGTTTTGGGTGGATACATCAGTGCTGTCATCCTCAGCATTGCTGT
The DNA here is from genome assembly GCF_055883805.1 of Amblyomma maculatum. Classification (NCBI taxonomy): domain Eukaryota; kingdom Metazoa; phylum Arthropoda; class Arachnida; order Ixodida; family Ixodidae; genus Amblyomma; species Amblyomma maculatum. The sequence continues at coordinate 53,366,207 of NC_139353.1, forward strand.
CCTGGTCACCCAAAAAATGTGCTGAAAAGTTGCTTTCACTGCTAACCTATCAGCATGATCTCATCCCATCAACGAGGACATCTACGATTTCTTCATTAAAAAGATCGTGTTTTCTCGTAGCTGCAGTGATGAACACGCGCGCCAGGAAACAGTCCACTAAAATATCCAAAAAAAAAAAAAAATGCAAAGCAAAAATAGTTTGAGAAAGGGGGATAAATGCTGCCAAGAATCGGAAAGGCATCAAACATTTGTCCAACAATCCGTCTTAGCAAGTCATCTAGGAAGAGAAAAAAAAAAGCTATTAAAAGTAACAAACCATAGTTTCAAGATCCCTAAGAGTGTGCCCAATGGTACCCGGAACAATTCTCAGATAGATGTAAACTATATCGGAATAAGGCAGATCTTACGCATACGGTATGGACATGTCCAGAAATCGAAGATGTATAGCTCAAGAGACCGAAAAGGTATAATTTTGGGACACTCTACTGTTAAGCTCGAACCCCGAGATTCAGCTAGGTTTAAGTAGGATTAAGTGCATGCGGCTTCATCCGGCCCTGCGTGCATGCGAGGGGAAGGTGCTTACTGTCCACACGCAGGGGACTCCCCTGAAGGCAGTGCAGCCACTCGGAGCGCGACAGCAGCCGGTCCCGGTTGGTGTCGCAGTATCGAGCCAGTCCGCGGGCGCACGCCTGTGGCTCCACGATGCGGCGGGCTAGGCGCCGCAAGTCCCGCACCTCGTGCAGCTGCAGGAAGCCGTCGTTGTCCAGGTCCAGCTCGGAGAACTTCCACTCCAGCACTGCCGACACTCCACCGCCTGCACATGCCACGTTGGATGTAGAGAACTACAGAAATCTTCCAGAAACCTTTTGGACCTAAACGAGTGCTCACCAAACAGCAAGCTTCTATATTTTGTTAGTTAGCTGTAAAAGAATCTGACCTACCCTCGACATCAGCTATAGGGTAGCATGCTAATGAAAGATGCTTTAGACAACGAGTACAAGAAGGCAGTACCTGAAGCATTACCAGCAGGGGGTTTGGGCAACCTGTCAAACTCCTTCTGGAAAATTGCAACCAAGTTCTGGTTGAATCGGCCACGGTCAACACTTGAGCAACCTGCAAGAGATAGAAGTAGCCACAAGTTCTCAACAATCACACAGGACTGCTTCAGCTATAACAGAGTGGCCAATTTAAGAGTATGATTTAAGAGTATGAGAGAGACATCTCCGCACTGATTGCACTCACTTCTCAGTAGCTGGTTGTGGATCTGCTATCAGCACAGAACAATTTCATAACAGAATCTGGGCTGCTTCTTGCCCTACCTGTCTTGGCCTGGCCCTGATGAGAAGCCCTGCGCTGGAATGACCCCTGTCGCCGTGTGGTGCAGTTAGGCTTCTGCAGGTGCTTGGAGGTCCCCGCCAGGGGCCGGCCCTGGTCATCCACACACCAACAGTACCCCGTCAAGTGATGGCATTGGACCCGCTCAAAGCCGCCGTCTGGAGCGCACTCCGGCACAAATGAGCCGGGCTGCTGCTGCTTGCGCTGGAGCAGGCAGCGCGCTGCTGTTGCGGCTTGCGTCGGCTCGGAGCACGGCCCCACATGGCTCAATTCCAAAGAGTGTGCCTCACACTGGGCACGCTCGAAATCACACCGTGTGGCATACGTGCGACCATCTGAGCCGCAAACAGGCTCTCCTCCAGAACATGCCTGTGTCGACGGCGGGCACCCCTCGTTCTGTTTAAATATTAAAAAAAAAAGTTAAATATTCTATTTTAGAAGAACAATGACAACCGCCATATTTGGAGACTCTATTCAAAGGCTGAATTCGGCAAAACCTAAAGAAACTCTGAAGCAAGACACAAAAATCTATATGCCCCCTGTAGCCATTAATGCTTCCTATGAACTAGTGGCCTGCAGTGCGTGAACACCACATATTGACAGTTGGACCACAGAAGTGACAAGTGTACGGGATCCAATGAGAATGCACTAATGGTTTATATGGCTATGGTGACGAGAATGCCGTCCTTCCGGTTTGGAGGCATGCATGGCTTTGAGTCACAGTATAGTCAGAAAACATTCTTTTACCATAACTGTGATCACATGGCACAGAACTGCTGTAACTGTTACCACGTTTATTGGGGCAGAAACTCGACACTTCTTGTCTGTGCAACTGATGCACAAATGGTCTTTCAAAAACAAGAATGGTGGCTTTTTAAATAGAGTATTGTCACTATCCCCGGAACAGACCCCGGAACAGAAGCAACATAATACGAAAAATTTATTTGCACACCATCAAACAGTACTAAGCTACAGGCTAAGCTATTTCATGCCCACAACTAAGATGCTATATTTAGTTTTTTCTGTAATAATGCTACTAACACTGAAATTACAGAATGTCGGGACCAAAGTCTCAAAAAGCTATTTCCTTCGAATAAGGTTAGTCACAGACAGCCAAGAATGAAGAGTATAAGGAAAACAATTTTTTTTACACACATAGCTGTTGAGAAGCTGTACAGTAAACTTACGTCCTCAATGTAGTAACCCCTCGAGTATGTCACTTCAATACCTATTCCAGAGCTTGTGGAGTTGACAGCTTAAGCATAAGGCTTAGCACTAATATAATGCAATGAAATAGCTCGCAAGCTTGACTGCTTTCTGTAACATGACTGAGATCTTCCCAGACTCTTCGCATAGCAAACTATATTGCAACGGTCAAGCTGAGGCAACAATCCAATAAGAACGGCCCTTATGAATATATATATATTTTTTCAGTTGAAGTCCGTTGCAATGCACCAGACATGCAGTTGAAAGCGCTTTTTAAAATTGCAAGGATTTTAGGAGAAAAAATACAAAGAAACTAAAACTGCGACCACAGCCACAAACATAGGCTTTTTGCTTTGTTGTGCGAAACTGAGTGGAACGAACTTTCTCGACAAGTTCCCCAGCTTTTTCTAGCAACTTCTACATGCTAACTTTAATACATACATCCAAAGGCAGGAACTACAAAAAAAAATAAAAAAAGAAAGAAAGAAAAGTAGAAGGCATGTGCAAGTTAGGAATACCTGTGTTCCAAGGAGTCAATCTCAATCAGATCTTTCCTGCACCTTCACTAAGGTGGGCAGGAAGTAAAACTAAAGACAATAAGGAAAAGACAACTGTGCAGATGATGCCATAGAATGAATACCAGAGACTGATCCGGAACATCATTTTTATGGCCTTCAGGTCTGATTCGTGTTTTCATCAACTATATGTATGAGATTAGGCAGACAATACCAGTCACGAAAGTTTGTATACCGGCATGCAAAGCTGCACTAATCACTGCTATTATGAATATCGTAATATTCCTGCCATACAATTATGCCAAAGAACCTGCAATTTTAATATATTGCAGAGCAGATTGAGTGCTTATTTTGAAAGTTACTATACCTTAAATCAAATACCATGTACATGGTTGACATACAACCAAAAGCCAACAATAAGCCTGTATTACAACCTGTAAATAACACCGAAAATAACAGCAGAGAAAAAAAAAAAAAGAAAACTATGCTGAGAGCGAGATAGTTTCAGATAATTGATACCATATCTAGTAATTCAATGACAGATGTTACGGCCTTTTAATTAACTATGTATGCTGAATTTAATGCATTCTTAGCTTTCTGTCGTACCCATATGCATAAACATGATTCACTTTGCGAAGCGACAGAACAAGCTTCTCGGAATCACGCACAGCAACAAAGAGCACATTAACAGTGCAAATGACGAGAGAGAGTTTAGGGACAAGGCCACTGCTAATATGTGAGCTTGATGTCCAAACAATGTGGCCAAGAAGCACGCATCTGAGTTCCTGGACGTTGCCAAATGCTACAATATTCAAGGTAATATACACCACGGGCCCGCACAACGAGAACGCATTCAGCACGCGCGCCAGACGGCCGTGGCGCCTTAATTACTCACAGACGGACACCGACACCTCGCGTTTTCTAGCGCTGACGCTAATTGTTTACACATGTGCTCAACGTAGCACCACGTACTTCACTGGTCAAGTGGTTGCCTCTCCCCTTGTTCACGATCGTGAAATAAACTAAAGGAAAGCAAATAGGTGGCGGAGGGGGGGTAAGTTGCATGCACTGGCTAGAAGCATTTCTTTTTTTCTTTTTTCCACCGCTGACCGCTCACGGCCGAGGCTCATACATGCACAAAACAGAGCGATGCACAGGAATCGCGTTCAACCACCTGCGAGTCCGAAACCCCTTTCGAACGACTCTTCACTCTCTTTATCAGCTGCCTTCACCCGCGACGTCACCGATGCCAGAGCCGCCAGAGAGGAAATGACAAGTGCTGCGATGAGAGCGGAGCAGCACCCAAAGCACGAAGCGCGCCGCGGCAACACACACACACACGCTCACTGTACAGTAGACAAACACAGACATGCACACGGGAGACACGCAGTCTCGCTAAACGCAGGTGCCAGTCAGCACGTGCGCGCGTTTGTTTTGCGTGCACGAAAGAGGCCAGGTGTCGCTCCCCGCGTCTCACCTGGAGAGTCGGACCCGCAGCTGCAGCGAGGGCGAGCGCGACGGCAGCAAACGCAGCGAGCAGGGCCATAATGCCCCACTGCGCGCACATCCATCCGCCGCCGAAGGCCGTCGAAGTCCTGCGCCCCAGGAAGCCGTCGGAGGGGGCTGCGGTCGCCGCACTCTCCGCCGGCACTTCGCCAGCAGTTTGTCTAGGTGCTGTTGCCACACCTGCCGCTCTAGCCGCTCTAGCCTCCAGTAGGCGTGTCACGGGCCAGTATCAAGTCAACCAAGTCGGTGCTACCGGTACTACCTGCCCCCGTCACTCTCCCACTTGTAAAAATAATGTCGGGCGGCCTGAGCGATCAGGAGGCGGCAAAATGCTGCTCCGAACCGGACCCGGCGACGCGAGACTTCATCATGCAGCAGACCATGTACCGCATCAAAGATCCCAAGGCGTCGCTCGACTTCTACACACGCGTACTCGGCATGCGCCTTCTGCAGAAGCTCGACTTTCCTGAGATGAAGTTTTCGCTGTACTTCATGGGCTTCGAGGAGTCGGTGCCCGAAACGAGCTCGCGCGAGGAGAGGGCGCAGTGGGCCTTCAGCCGCAAAGCCACGATCGAGTTGACACAGTGAGTGCGTCCCATCTAGGATACAGCGCAGTTGCTGTAGCGCGATACGCACACGCAAATGTGCGGAAAACCACCGCCCGTTACGTCAGGAAGTGTTTACGGAGTGTCGGCGAAGTTGGCGGGGCGCTCCCGATATGGCCTTCCAATTGGAAGTTCAAAGTTCGCCGACCGTCAGCAGGGTCTTGATGTGTATGTGTGAACGTATATCGGTCCAGAGAGGTTCGTGAAAAGTTATGTGCGCCCATGATGTCTCGCTGTGAACTTCAACACTGAATAGTTAATACAGTCCTGTCCGTTAACCAGAATATCTATATCCAGTCCACCACATCTGCAACCTCTGCTTTCATATAAATGTCACTGACATCCTGCACTTTTTTTTTTTTTCTAGAGCTCAAGCACTAAAAAATGTGCTGAATGTCACCGACCATTCTCAAAGACCTCGAATGATATACTTAATGATCTCAATTTTTTTCACATCCACTTTTGTAACTCTATGTGTGAGCCTTAACTGTAAAATATCGTGGCTAACACATATATGTTTGCAGCTCTTCAGCAAAAGGGACGCACTTTTTCATAAGTGTTCCTATTGCACCCCCTCTCCACGTGTTCTGCACAGGGCTCTTTGCACCTTTTTCCTTGTAGTTTTTACTTAAGTCCATGCTCTCATCTTACAGTAGTTCTCATAGTAGTTACCTCAGATCAGCTTTTAAGCATTTCTCTCCTACACACCTATTGCCCTGAGATCTTGGAGGGACACCGGAGAGAGACGTTTGCTTGCATTGGTACAGTACCATATTTTAAACACACAGAGGCCACTCTAACCGACAGAGCAAGTTCATAAGGTAGACAAGACCAAAAAAAAAAAAGACGTGCTGTCATCACTGGCCATTTTTGAAAGTAGAATACATGCACTGACTCAGACTTCTTTAATATGTATACTTGCAGTAGACTATACTGCTGTTAGCTTAAAAATGATAGTAATCTATCCTCCTCATTAAAGATGTCACGACTTGAAATCTGGAAGATTTTTAAATTCCATTTTCTTGGTGATAAACGAGTCTTCTGCTGGTGATCAAATGTCAATGTAGTCAGAAGAAACTGAAGAGTCATTTTTTGAAGTTGTCCTGAGTGTGCTGCTAACTTTTGTTTCTCTGGAGCAAATTGTTCTTGTTGTCAGGTTGCGCTAAGTACAAGTGTGCATTTAATTTTATCAGTAACAAAATATCAGAGGGGCACCCACTTACACTGTGCTGGCAATTCAATAGCATTTTAGACTGTTTATGCCTTTACATTGAGTTTTGTGGCATTCTTCTATGGGTGTGTTTGCATACACCTATATGTCTTGCTTCACCTTTTGGTGCCACTTAGCTGGTGATTAGCGGAGTTTTTTGATATAACCAGTTGGGAAACTCAGCTTCAAAAAGTGACTAGCTTCAGTATGCACTTCTTAAGTGCCTATAGATTGTGGTGCCATCTAGAAGCGGTCAGTACACCTATCTGCTATTACCGCTACTGCCTTTTGAAAATCTTTTTCTTGTTTTCTATCTTAATTGTCTCTACAACCATTACATCTAACAATGTTCGTTACTGCAAGCTCTTAAATTTATTTTCCAGGTGGTCGTGCATTTATCAACAATTTGAAAGTTTGTAACTTGGACACAGTTTTCTTTAATGGCCGTGGGCACTGCCACTATCCATACAAATAATTTGTTCAAAGTTAACGAAAGGCGCGGTATGTCACACTTTTTTTGTAGGCACCTGAACCATGCCATAAGAGAGAAATGTGGAAGGGATTGAAAGTGGGAAGAGAGAAAGACATGCTGGTAGTGAAGGGATACAAAGTAATTTTGGTCGCCTGGGGATCTTTATCGTGCGCTGACATCGCACAGCACACTGACGCCTCTCCGCTTTGCCTCCATCGAAACGTAGCCGCCGACTGTCTTGTTCGAACCTGGGTACCCCACTATTCGTACGCACCCGAATTTTGACTAATCAAAACCGCTGTTTTTTGATATGTGGCCCCTATAGAGAGTTTCACAACTGCAAATATTAAAGAGCTCTACATGATTAGATGTTTCTCTGAAGGTGCCTTTGGGTGGCAACCTTGACCCAAAGATACATTCGAAACTTGTTGCCGTCACTTCTGGCCTTGGGAATTGTCAGACAATTGGCATATTTTTTCTTGACAGTGCTTCTATTGCTATCACATGTTAAAATATGAACACCATTCAAGAAAATATACATCATTCCTCTGACAGAGCTACAACTGTTCAATTTCTGCCAGTTATGTTTTTGTCTTATGTTGTGGCAACATAGTGCATATTAAGTGGCCAACCTATTCCCTTTAGCAGCACATCTTCGAGTCAGGTCAGTCAGTCACGTCTTAGGTCAGTGTGCAGCCTGCCTGCTCATACAGAAAAGACCTATCCAAGAAATTTCAATTTTTATCATTGTATTACATACCCAAATTAAATATGCAGAAATCAGTAAATCATTTTTTTTTATGATGGCAAATCTGTACTCTTTCCCAGCTGCACTGTCACTGCTACAAACTTAACACAAAATCAGCTGTCTTGTCGATTTAGCAGTGAAGCCTTCTTTATGGTCCAACTCCATCGGTGCAACAGTGTTTGGTGCTAGAGAAAGAAATATCAGTTTGACTGCACTACTTGTTTTATTATACACAGCTCTGCCTTACGTGAGAAAGTACATAAGCCTTATTTTTTCATATACTATTCATTTATATCACCATTTTTAGATATAAATGAATAATTTAAAAATAAACTACAAAACAGAAAACTAATATGCGTTTGTAAATTTGTCATAACCGAGTTCAGATGCCTACTGCTTCAGCGTTTTGTGTGGTTGTTAACATGTGGGCTTTGTAGTAAAGCAGTTATTTCAAACGTGCATCCTTTCATGCAGCAACTGGGAGGACCACCCAGAGAATGGTTACCATAATGGAAACAGTGCACCTCGGGGCTTTGGTAAGCGATTCTTTTTGCACCAACATTTGAGAGGCCACTTTTACACTAAATTCTCTGGAAGTTTCTTCAGAGCCCTTGCACAGCAACTCTGAATGGAAGAACAGATATTGGAGGCAGTACTAGCCTTGTAAAGAGGGGACACGGCTTTGAAATTGCAAAATTGTGATAAAATATTAATTTCTTGAAGATGTGTATCTACTTGCATGCGTCTCGTTTCCAATTCTGCCTAATGTTTCATTGCTGAAATCTACAGCGAAGTGCTTTAGAACGCTTCAACAATCTGCATTTTCTCTCCATTTCAATTTTCTGACTAATCACTTTGTGAAGCAGATTTCTTCTTGACTTCTATTTATTTTGACCCAGTTTATTTTGTTTTTTTGAAACCATACTGCAGGCCAAGACATCCCTTTAGCTATTATTATTATTATTAGTTTCAAATCTCCTACAAAATTGCACTGTAAGAATTCAAAACTGGACCTTAGAGTCTTATACATGAAAAAAAAAAAGCTAGAAAAATGTCTGGTCCTACAGCACGCTTTACGCAACGAATGTTGTAACCAGCCTTCTGCCACATTTTGCTAACGCTGCAGACTTTGCACAAGAATCAAGGAATAGATATATAATAAAAAAAGAATCTTGATATATAACCGTGAAGTTTTGCGTAAAGCAAACTAGAAATAAAAACATTTTTGCTGAAACCCGCATTCATACTTAAGTTTTTCCTTGATGATGAGAGCAACTTTTAATGTATTGCACATTATGAAACCAGAGATGTGATCTAAAAGATTTGTGCTGGAGAGTTCTGCTAAAGTATTTTGCAAGAACATTTCGTGGCAAAATTTATTGATAACTTAGATTCCACACTTCCCTCCTAGTTGCATTTATGTGGTATAGAAGACTGTATAGTCTTCGTAGACAAATCACACGTGTTCTGTGAGCGTGGTGAAGCGATTCTGTTGCTCATGATCTCTAGTTTATATTACTGAACCTGGAGGATTCATGCAGACTTGATGGTTTCAAACCTATCTATCACATCTTTGCAGTTTTAATGAATAGTTTTAGGTTGTGCACTGTAACAGCGGTTCTTCAGGCAAATTACAAATAAAATGGCCGCACTATTTCATGATGGGGGCACGGAATGCAGGAGGGAGATTTTGGTGTATATTTTGGAGCAGGTACGATTTAACCCATGGGCTGTTAATATATTAATCATATGGAGTAAAATTACCATGCCCTTGCATTCTCTCTAGGTCACATAGGCATAATGGTGCCCGACGTCGAAGCTGCCTGCGCCCGGTTTGAGAAACTGGGCGTCAAGTTTGTCAAGAAGCCCCAAGACGGTGAGATCGTCGCATGCCCAACCCGATTTGAAATTTTCTTTAAAATATATTTCATGCAAATGCACATTGTTAGTGCGTTGCAAGCTGCAGACAGAAGCCATTAATGCTGTTGCATCATACCATTAAAGACAGAACTTAAGTTACCCTAAAATATTTTGCCGTGCACCTGCCCTACGCAGGCAAAAAAACGTGGACAGTAGGCAGTGCAGCTGATACGCAGGGCTCCTGTCAAACATAAACAAGCTGCGGCAGTTTTGGTTGAAGGCAAAAAATTGAAGAACAAGCTTGGTTTGAAGTTAGTTTTTAATAAACCAGATACTGTATCTGGACCACGTATGCCTGCGTAAAGTATGCTGGAAAAGGAGTGCTTAAAGAACCCACAAATACAGCTCACGGAATCCAGTTAGAGGACCTGTGATACAGCAGGATGACTTGATATGCAAAAGAATCATTTTGACCTTGCCACTTTTCTTAACATTGTGTGTGCATTACTTATAAGTAAAATATAGATATGGGAATTACAGGCATCTATCTCCGTGCGTGATAAGAATGGCTCTTCTTGAACACTCGGTTACTGGTACTAGAACGTATGTGGAAGAGTGCCACTTTAAATGTCATTTTTGTTCTTGATAATATAGTTGAGTGAGCTTGCGAGTTGTTGCTTACTGATCCATCTTTTTGCTTTTTAGCTTTGTTTCCACCAGAATGTTCATTGCTGTCCTTAATTTTATTCGAACTGGCGCAGAAAGTTCTGAACATATTTTATGAAGCCAGCCTTACTTAATCAAGCCTCAAGTCCCATTCATCTCCCATAGACAACTGTACATTTTTTGCCCCCTATAGTGAAAGCATTTTTGACAAAAATAGTAAAGTCCGTCTGGCCGCGGCGACGTACACCCCACGCAATGTCATCGCAGCACGTACGTCAACATCGCAAAGCAATGTCTCTTTTTCAGAAAAAAAAAAAAAGACAAAAAGAACGTCTTTTTTATTTATGGCTTTACCACCATGCTCACTAGCTGTGAGGAAAAGCCAACTTTACGTAGGCCTTGGGGCCGTGAGGGAAAGCATGCGGCGCGTAGGAGAGAAAAAAAATACAGCTGTCTATGAACGTGGAAAGTATAAGAGGGTAAAAGTGCAGTGAGAAATAGCGAGAGGGGAAGAAACGGCCAAACATTCACAGCCCTGTGCAGTGCAGAGCCTGAGGCAGCGGTTCTGCCGCGCTTTACTGTTGCGCGCATTTTTCATATTTTGCCTTTCAAATGACAGGAACAGCTGAAGACAATGCCGTATTCGTGCAAGGCTTTCGTTTTCACAAGAAATCCAACTCAGTTGTATTTGTAGCCACGTTGCATTCATGCTGAAGAGGTACACAACTTCCACAAGATGCAAGCAAAAAAATTACAACTGGAAAAAAGAAACTTGCACAAAGAGATGATAAGAGGTGGATGGAAAGCATCTTCAGGGCCATGTCATCACCAGCAACTGGTATAGTAAAGACCCTGTCTAGGGGAGAAAAGGCTACCGTAAATTAACATGAAAATGTGCTGAGGGAACACGTGGCAAGGAACTATACCGGCTGTTTGTGACAACTTTGTTACAATGAAATCGATGTGGGCATCCCACGACATTGTGTCCTGAAAAATGATGCCCAAAGTTTTAAATCTAGGCACAATCTCTATAATATTGGGCTGTAGTATAATTTTATTTTGTGCATCGATCTTCTTGTTCTAGCACGGAACAGAATTGCTTTTGTTTCTGAGCATTTATCCTGAGGCTATTCTTTTGTGTCCATTCATCAAGCTTCATTAGTGCTGTATTAGCTAGAGCTATTACCTGATGACTTAAGTTTCCTGTAAAAAAATACTTGTCATCCGCGTAATTTATGAATGTAGCAGATGGAGCTATGCTGTAGACATCGTTCACATAAATTCAAAAAAGAAAGAAGAGGCCCAGGATGCTACCTTGAGGTATGCCTTAGGAAACATTAAGTGGGTCTGACAACGAATCTCCGAATATGCTGCTTTCAGTTTGAGCCTTGAAACTTTGGTGCCTCTACTCATACGTCAAATTCTCAATCGATATTTTTTTTCTTTACTGCAGGAAAAATGAAGAATATTGCATTCATCCAAGACCCAGATGGCTACTGGATTGAGATATTTAACAACAAAACTGTCATTAAGGACCTGTGGAAACAGTGAAGAGTGGCTCTATGCTATGTTTATGAAAGTTTGGAAAAGGAAGGTGCCTTAATGCAGTGTACGAAAAAGTATCATTGTTCACGAAAATAAAAGTGCCCGTCCCTCTTTTTTACGTTCCTTAATTTCGAACGACTACTCTGTGAATCGGTTCCGATGGGAATTGCCATGTTGGGACTGAGCAGAGTCCGGGCACTTCTTAAGGCAATGCAGGCATCGTTGATGAAGGTCCGTACGCGACGCCACAGGGGCTCCTGCTTCTCAGCAGGCAGAAGTTTTGCCCGGTACACGAGGTCATGAACAACGGGGAACCCTCTCCCCGCGTATGCATTGGACACCTGGGGCGAGAAGATCAGGTGCCGGAAGGTCGGGCGGTCCTCCAAGGGTGCTTGACGCAGTAGGGCACGCTCCACCAAAAGCATGCGGTCGTTGACCCTCCGTCGCTCATCTTCTCTGTTGGGGAAAAGACGGAGAGCTGCTCCCTCAGCATTTACCTGCTGCAGAGTTCCTAAATTTGGTGTGTTGCTACTAAATGAGCGAAAGTGTGTGATCGAAGCAACCACTAAATCCGTTTTACTGGTGTTTATGCAGCTGGTACTCTTCAGAGGAACTGCAATATAATATATAATTGGTTCACAGGAAAGGAAAGGCGCAGTATCTGTCACACTTGTTTTTGTGGACACCTGAACCCCGCCGTAGGGGAAGGTGGGAGTTAAAGTGGAAAGGGAGAAAGAGGAGCCGTAGTGGAGGGCTACGGAGTAATTTCGACCGTGCGCTGGCATCGCACAGCACACGGACGCCTCTTCGTTTCGCCTCCATCGAAACGCAGCCACCGCGGTCAGGTTCGAACCCGGGTAAAGGTTTCCAAGACTCAATGTTCCTGTAATAGCTGTACAAGTCAACAAAGCTGCAATAACGGTAGGTAACAGTTTGCTCCACTCAATATCTGGCAGATGTGTATGAATATGCCCCACTATTTTCCACTTAGGCTTAGCGTTAGGGTTCAGTGTAAGCTGCCTGCTACCATATAGCTAGTATATAAAGTGCAGCATCGCCAGGATCCAAATCTTGATGATGAGACACATTTTAAAATATTGTATCGCAAATGCATTCAACTATGCTAAACTACATGCACTGCTTACCGAACTGCTCACACGACTCTACATTTTCCATTCCGCTGAAAGGGAAGACAGTGGCGTACAAATAGTTCCAAAAAGGAAACAAAAGGGAGCCCTGGTACTCACCCCAGTTTTGCTTTTGCCAACCAATTATGCCACTTTTCAGCTGCATCAGTGTACAGATGTGCCTCCTTGGTCAGCCAGCCTGGGAAAGAAAGATAGCCATAGAATGCTAGCGTCAGCTGTTCATTTAGAGATTCAGTCTTGGGGAATGTGGTATGCTCGAAGAGTAGAAATAGTTGAGAAACAGCAGAGAGCACAAATAGTAGCCATTATGAGAAGAGACGTAATGGATGTGCATTGGTCGCTAAACAAGACGAGCAGTTATGATAACCGATTTTCGAATTCCTTAACAGCGGGAGTGATCACGGGGCATGCCATAGTAGACACCTGTGAATTATTTAGGCCCTTAGGGGACCATTTTTTTAAATATGACAGCGCTCATGTGCTTGTTTAGCAAAAAATATTCGGCTTTTCTGTAACAAAATTCCTTAATTCCACCCCCCACCCCTCCAGGAACCAATCAGAGGGTGTGGCCAGATTTGAAAACACTGTTAATCCTCCTGATTTGGTTAAGATGATGTCACAAAGGTCACATGACCCCTACAGAACTAGCCAGAGGGTGCTGCCATCTTTGAAAATAGAGGAACTAAAAGTCGGCAGGGGTGCGCAATCTGCCAGATTATGTTAATCCAACTCATCAAGCAATGTTAATCCACTAAATGACCTGCTTTAATACAGATTAATAATCAATACAGGTTAAGGCACAACAGTGGATTAGGTTAGCATAATCCAATATGCTAATCCAATTAAAGGCACTGGAACATTCCAGAAGGGTGATGACTCATGTATACCATACAAGCAATGTGGATGCCCCAAAAATTATAAAATTGGCTGGGAAAGGTATTGCATGCTACATCCTACCATGGTTCAGGCCAGTTGTAAACAGCATGCGGCCTAAAAGCAGCTGTGTAGTGTAGTTGGGCTACTATGCAAGCACACGAAGACTGAATTGAAGTTAAGAGAAGACACAATTTAATGGAAGGAAATACATTAGATATGCACTGTCGATATCTGATCTGGCAACTTAACTACTCGACGACCGTTAATCGCCTTAAACAAGGCACAGAATGCAAGAAAAGACAGAAGTTGGACGTCACAAACTAGTGACCGTAGGCTTATGACGCTTAAAAGGAGCTGAACTAGCTAGCGTTTTCTTTAAAACAGATTCCAATATCTCAGTACAGAAGTGTTATACTGGTCAGTGGTACAGTATGGTATTTGGAGATTAACATATACTGAAGTTCCACATGCTGTAAAAAACACCATTGTGGTGACTCCAGATTAATTTTGGCCACCTAGGGTTCTTCAGCATGCACTAATGCCATGCAGCACCCCCTTTTTTTTCTTGCATTTTTCCTGCATGTAAATGCGACAGACGATTAATCAGTTGCACCATTGTTTTCTTTAACTTGTAGACCAGTCTTACATTTCAGTAACAATCTACTATGCACGGTTTCGAGGCATTCCTTGTGTGCTGAATCAGTGATGAAGCCAGATTATAGGAAGCTTCTCATACAAGCCGGGTTTCATCGTGAAGCTGCCATAGCAGTTTTAAGAGTGGATGAAATGTTGAGATGCAAAACTGTATGAGAAGCTCAACAGCTGTAGGCCAGCCACCTTTCAAAGCATCTTCATTATGTTACAGTTTCACTGGAGAGAAATAACTTCTGAGCGTTTGACTCACCAATCGGCACTTTGTGGGCATTGAGCAGCGCGTTGAGGTTTTTAAGTTTGCCGACGGCCGTCTGGATTTCGAGTGCCACATTGCGAAAATCGTAGGGCAGCAGCTCAGCTTCAGCAAGCGTCACCGTCAGCAGCCCTTGCAAGCGGGCGCATAGCTCCATGAAGCGGTAGGACGGGTCAATCAGGGTCTCGTACAGGCGAATAGTTTCGAAGGCCGTGTGGTAGGCCGAGTACGAGCCCAAGGGGAACAAGTTCTGGAAAGAGTTGCTCAGTTCAGCAACTGACCTCCTCGTAATGCCTTTCAAACCATGTAAGCTCATTTCATTCTTCGCTCCATGCCATCCGCGAAAAAGGAGCACCGCATAATGTGGGAGGAGCATACATGCGCTAGTGTATGTATGCCAGCTGTCAAAAGTTTATGGAATACATCATTGGTGGCAAAACAACTTCAGCATTGCACACATCATGAAATAGTTGAGCATAATTTTGAATGTGTGAATCGCACAGTGAAGCACAAAATTTCAAGCAATGCACACGAGATATGTACAAAGAAATGACACTAATATGCTAAAGTAACTTTCGACAGCAGTTGCACATGGGAACTTACGGGACAAGAGAAACAAAGACCCGTTGATTTCAGAGAAAACCATTAAACAGCATCAAGTACTGCACCCATTTTCAAAATAGAATAAGAGTTGAAAAAGAAAAGTTGTCAGAGAAAAATTTTGCACGCTTGATGGACAAAAAAAAAATTCTGAGAGCACTGTCGGATCTACACTGCAGAAATGCGAAAGCCGGAGCGTTGCTGCTACACATGGCGCCTCACGTTTTCTCTCATTATCATTGCCAACTAAATGCACCGTCATTATTAAATTGCAGCCTCATTGTCATTACTACTACCATCCTCACGGTAGACAAGAATTATGATGAGCATTTCACGATCCCGGGCGTGGAACAGTTTGCTAAAGCACTCGGCTGCAGATCCGAGGGATGGAGGTTCAATTCCAAATGGGGACAGGAGTTAATTTTCTGATGACAACATCAGGATGATTGAAAAGTGACACATCAGCACACAGATCTCATGCACAGATCCCACACACATCCTGCGCACAACTCTTGCGCACGGGATTTTGTTCCATGAGCTTAGAAAGGCTTTCGACTAAAAAAGAAAGTGTTGGCTGTCTAGGCAAAACACTGAGGGAAGCATACCATCATTTCCACCACTGTTCTTAATTAGCATTAACAAAAGTGTTTACCCCTTATTTACAGATCTGCATCCTCTTGTTCGCCTTGCTGTCTGGGCAACCTCTGTGCCACGTTCTTCACGAGCAGTAGACACTACTCCTGAAAGTGCCTCACCTTGTCTTGTCGGAAGGTGAAGATGGCTGACGGAACTCCCGCAAGGAAATTGAAGGCAGAGTTGTCCATTCCGCCATGGGTCAGATACACCCTGCAGTAAGTGGAACCCTACTGTGAAAAACTGCTGTGCTCTGCTAATCTCCGTTCCACAAGCACATGGCATGGACAGTAGACGGCATAGGGATCTGAACACTCAGTAGTGGACATGCAACAGTGTTCAACCTGTTGTAGCGTGGAAGCACTTAACTACTGAACCTCAACGAACTCACAAATTATATAAGCGTAAGGTCAGAGGAGGGTGCAAGATTCCGCAAGCTGTAGACGATCAAAACGAGATTGCGGCACTCACGTGAAGTGTTGTCAAGGAAAAACGACGAGTACCATGGATGTGCGCATTAAGTGTGTAACACACATTATGGAAGGATCAAGCAAACAGTGGTTTACTCTCACGTTATCCTTGGCAATGGGTGATAGGTCATTTTTTTCCTGTCATATGCAATACGTAAGAAAGCTCGTTTGTGAAATTTCGCAAGTATTAAAAGCCGGCAGCATTCTGATGTGACCGGCCCATACGGTAAACGATGGAGAAGAAAGTGAAAAGGGAAAAAGAAAACGGGGAAAAAAAAATAAAAATTAGAAAAAGAGGGGATTCAGAGGTGGCAAAAAGTTCGGAATGAAAAGACTATGCTTGGTGATGCTAGTTAGGAACATTTAGAGTGTGCAATTGATCAATTAATAAAATGAAATAATTGAAAAGAAAAAGAAGTATGCATTCAAAGGTGTTAAACTGCTCAGAATAGAAAGCCAATGTTTGCTAATGCTAAGTACCAGTGTGTAAAAAATAACAATTAAAAAAGAATTTAAAAAATTTATGAAGTGAAAAACGTCATCCGTATGTATGAAATGCTATCGTGTCACACCCTTAATGGCGGAGCTCAGGTATCCTGCTAATTTTTTTGTTAATTTATAACATTAGTCTAAAAATTCCGAGAGCACTGTGGAGTCTACACTGCAGGAATGTGAAAGCCTGAGCGCTGCCGCTGCACATGGTGCTTCATGTTTGCTCTCATTATCATTATCAACTAAATTCACCGTCATTATTATTGCTACGAATACGAATTGAAGGCTCCGACATCCCTACCCAATTTTTGCATGCCTGTCCTCAATGCACAGCTCCCAGAATCACTATCACTCGATCAATCTTGTACGAAACGTGGCCCTGCAGAGCTCTAGAGCAGCTAAGCGTGGGGTAACTCACTTCACTTTTGTAGTCCCCGAGTAGGCATGCTCATATTTGTACCAGTAGTCGTGCAGGGTGTCGGTGCGATTGAATGGGACCTGCAGACACAAGATTCAGGACAGATATCGAGCTTCATGTCACCACATACACACAACGCCCCTATGTCAAATGCGTACAAGCCCCAACGTGAAGTCACTGCGCTTCATTACTTGATGTAGTTATAGCGATTGCCCCATCAATCTCGCAGTCATGCAAGTGTTTTTTATGCAAAGCAATATTTCAGTGCACATGACAGTCCTATGAGGTCTAGCCGTTCATTAAGTTTACAGAGACAGCATGTACAGGAAGAGCCCATATAATGTTGTCCAAGTAATGCGAAGGCCTTTAATTTCGTGGTTGCTAATTTACACTAACAGGCATGCTGTACATAATCCCAGATCTTGTTAAATGCGAGCTTGTATAGATCTTTGCATAGGGCAAGGAGGATGTCAAAACACCTCCTCTCTGGGCTGTTGCAAACCGGTTCTGCTCAGTGGGCGCATACACCAGCCCAGTGAGCATTATGGACACGCCCAGGGACCTTTGCTAAGCCTTCCAAATGATTGAGAACAAACTATATTTTAGGCCTCTGCATTCTTTCTTTTGTTCTGCAAGAGGGTGGTGCGTGCCGTAGAAAGCAGAAGCTTGCACATAACAGTAACTCCAATGCATGCACGAGCACGCAACCACAGCCTGGAGAAACAACTGAAAAAAAAAAAAAAAAAAATGAGCAAAGGCTCGGAACTGCAGTACATTTAGGAATGCAGAGAAGAAACCTCTTGCTCGAAATCCTGAAGCATACTCAGTTTTTGAAATTTTCAAAAATAAGTGCTCTCAAATCAAAAGGTTTTACAGAATGTACACTACTGAAGAAAGCCCAACCTTTTGTATCAGCAGCCTTGAAACTTGCTCCGCATCACAATGTTCTGAACACGCGATTGCCTCATGCAACCATGTAGGACAGGCTACGGGATTGAGTTTATTAATTAACGTAATTAGGCTGGCTGGCAGATGGCAGAATAAGCCAAAACCTACCGTCACCTTGAAGCAAGGGACGTATGCAAGTCAGTATTCAGAACGCTGTATCAGCACACACTGGCAGGCATTAAAAAAATTTTCCATAGTCGCTTCTGGGTGCATCCGACAAAGGCTGACCTCACAGAAATATGCTCCGAGTACGCACTCGTTTGGTCATCGCCTCCAGGAAGTTCCTCAGCACGGGAGATGCATAGGCGAAGAACATGATCCCTGCAGAAGGGAGGAAAGAATATAAACAACATATGGACTTACCACGTAGGCTGAATTGTGGTATATATTGCATTCGCTAACCGGAGACGCAGTTGTCCACATTCGTGTAGCCTACACCTCCACGGGTCAGCAGTAGCAGCTTCTCCTGCAAGTAGTGAACTACTGTGTTTCAGTGGTCACAGGCTGTTTCACTGGCTTCCTGAAGGGCCTGTAAAAAGCTGCATTGTCGCTGAGCTAATCAGACGTCATTGGGAAAAGAATTTAGCATGCAAAGAAGGCTTCCGAATGTGCCGTCTCAATTACAGACAGCACATATGTGAGATGAAGCCAAAAGCTGAATCATATTTTCATAAGCTTAAAATTGAGCTCTGGTGTTCCGGAGTGCAATGTTAACGAACATTTATAAACAGAAATTAAAACAGCCGGTGGAAAAGAAAGTCAAGATTCTTAGCTACAAGCCAGTGTCAAATTTTTTTTTGCACGTTTCCTTTTAAAGTGAATGACAGTGCGCATTGGGTCTGAGTTTCACTCATTGTCGTTCATAACCATTCCATTCCAGATTCTACTAACTCGTAAATCCGCACGAGATTAGGAGAACCAAACTATGAATGCCGTGGCAATGCTCTTGTTGCGTTTGTAACACATTCTAGCGCAGAACGTCTTCACTCCGAGAGTTGCGCAACAGAAGTTCTAGCAGCACACACCTCGACCCACTCGCCGGATCCAGCAATGGCAGTTTCTTCGGCGGCCCAGAGGGCAAGCACTATCGTGCGTCTAGGTCGCCAGCCACGTTTGAGCCGGGCGCCCAAAATCCGGCTCACTTCTAGCAGGCTGGCAGTGGCTGAAGAAGGGTCGATGGCCCCAAATCCCCAGGCATCGTGGTGGGTTCCTGCAATGCTGTAGCGATCTGCACAAGACACAACACCACGTAGTCAGCTTTGCAAAATTGAAAAGAAAAAGGCTGCAGTACTTTTGCAGACTAAAGCAACACCTGAGCTATGGAAAACATATACAGAGAGCATTATGGATTAATACGCACTGCCTAAAACTCCCTATACTACACTGACATTCAAAAATGCACCTAGCTTCCACAGCTCGGGACGCAAAACACGTAAAAAAACTCGTGCTCAGCAGTAAAAGAGCCAGTGTAAAAGTACAGTATGCCAAACAAGCGGTAGGAACAAAAGTTGCCAGACCAGGCAATAGGAGTTGTGAGGAGTAACTACAAGGATGCCAAAATGATATTCACAGTGAAGCTCAACATCTGCCCGCTCACAGACTTCTCGGCGTCATTCCCCTTCTGCGCTGTAGAAAATAAGCTTTGATAACTGCAGCCAATAAATCTGCTTAGTTTTACAGTGAAAACTGTTTTATGGGGAATTCTGTGACATAGACTGTCAGCAGCCGTTGACATGTTCTCAGATGACCAAGTGCGTAGCTGTGATCCCGTTGCTATTCATGCGGTGGCCCAGGCAAACAAGAAGTATGCAGGTATATTAGACTTTGCTGTAGGTGTTAAACATCAGTGCACTGCACGCGTGGCAGCACGCAGTTATTTTTTACATGACATCGACATGGCACGTAAGAGCGCATTACGTCGAAGTCCCAGCACTCACCCGGTTCCACTCTGCCCCTAATGGTGCCGATGACATCGTAGACAATGGGCCGTGCCCACTTGCTGTTCACCACTAGTCGCAATTTCCTGCGAGGCAGTCACAGAGTGCATCAGCCATAAAACGATGACGGTGTTTTACCGTCATCGTTAAAACATAGGACATCCTGTGACTGACAGCCACATTTTTCAAGCGGGTTTGCAGGGTTACAGGATACTATGACACTGTTTCCTATTACACTCAATTTTTTAAGGTTATTTTTTTCTTTCACATCATTTTTCTGTAAAAATTTACAATGTCACATGCATTGCCATTTATTCAGCTGCTCCGAAGCACCATATGCATGTGAGCAATATAAATCAATAAGGATGAACATAGCACAGTGTTCAATCAATCAAAAATAGAGGCTGTTTATTTGGCATTCTAGGAAAATGACTGGCACCTGCAGCAAATTAACTGTTAGGTTAGCGCTACTATACCTCTGCATAAAAACCAATGACAGTATCAATGTCTACCAACAATATTTGTGCTTAGCAGTAGAATTGTTGACTGGTGTGCATTGGGTGGAGGTGGTGGCGGTTACTGGTGAAACTGGCCAAGCAGTTAGCAGCATGTCAAACATATTTGGATTGCAGTAGCTCTAATTTACTCGGCATACAGATTAAATTTAACCGTTCTTGAGCTACACGAGCTGAAAGAGGAGAACAATTTCTGAGCTGGATTCCCAAAAAATTACCAACTTGCTAGGCACTTGGATAACACTAGCTCCTCGGAGTGAGGAGGCAGACAGAGGAATACGGTTTCTTCGGACTCACTTGCCACCTTTCAAAGGGCCTGTTGGTCGACCACCGCCAGACAAGTTGAGCACTTTGCCGTCCAACTGTCTGTGGGAAGAATGGCGCAAAACAAGGATGTTCACAAGGGAGGACACAACTGCACGAGTGTCTGCAGCACAAAGAGAGAATTTCACGTCTACAAGTTTGACACGGAGTGCCAAGGCACTATAGGCTTTGAACAAAAACTCTTTATATCAACGCTCATTTGCAGCTGTGACCAAAGAAACAGGGACCACTTCAGGGATTCTTTTTTGCATTGCCTGTTGCATGCACTTATGCAACTCAGGATTATAGACCCATATCGGTTGGTTTGGTTTATAGGGTTTTAACGTCCCAAAGCAACTCGGACGTGAGGGGCTTCAGAAATTTAACCACCTGGGGTTCTTTAACGTGCAATGACATCACACAGTACACAAGAAATGCCAGTGGACATTAAAGAATCCCAGGCTAAGGTCAACAACTATATCACTAGGGCTTCCACTCTGCCAAAAGCCACTGTCTGTCTGTGCTACAACAGGTGGAAGTTGAAGGGCATTCACAGATTATGATAATTATTGTCTGGCAGTTGGCATGTGACATGATTGGGCACTGATTGTTCAGCAGTTTTTGTGACGTCACAAGACCATACGGCACGGCCAAACCAGCAGGAGCTGCAAACTCCAGCAGCTCTTTTGAGATGGGAATAGAACAAATCAGGACAATTGGAACCCTGAGCCAGACACGGTACACCTTATATAAAGCAAAGCATTCTAACTATGTCCGATGATCTTTCACATAATTTTGTACTTTTCATCAGCTTCCATCCGTGTGTAATGGATCCAGAACATGCCTCTATCACATTATCCTCTTGAATTACGTTACGCAGCCCCAAAATTTCACAGTGCATGACCACCAAGATCGCCAGTCACTTCCAGTTCACAAGAAAAACCATGGAAAATGAAAGTAAACCATTCAAAACCAGAGAGGGTTAACCTTGCTAGAGCATGATAATTTGTAGCCCCATGAATTTTTCTTTATTCTACAGTCTTTCTTATCTAATCTTTGACAAGATGGCAAATAAACAATTGATGCGGTGCTCTAAAAAGTTTGCAAGCTACCTAACATATATGATTGAGAAAAAGTCGCCAAGCATTGTCACAAAGTTGCTGCAATGAGTCTTTCACTGAAATGTAAAGCTGTATAACATCAAAGCATTGCAATTTCAATCTTGAAAAAAAAAAAAAATAGAGGCCGCCATCTGCTGATGACATCATGCATATGGCACTGTACATTAACTCTGCTTTTAGGCCGCAACTTATTCCAACAGCACACTCTTACTTAAATATAAAAATGCAGTGACAATGAATGTACCTAAGCCAGAACATGCACCTGTTTTTTAACGTTCGTGTTACTATAGTTCGCCGACAGGCCCTCATGAAAGACTTTTTTTTTAAAGGGCTGGCCACGTACGCTCAATCGATGTACATACTCACTCAAGCAACATCTTGGCGAAATTGTAGCTCACTGTGAGAGCTGGGATTCGAGGAAGTTCACTGCTGTTGGTCACACGGTAAACCCCATCTGCAAGTGAAGAATTTTCACAAGAACGTGAAAATCATGAACGTGATCAAACATGAAAAAAGGAAAAACTACTAGGGCACACTGAAGAAAGAGCGAAAAACGAAGAAGTAAGAGTACAAGAAAACGAAAAACGTCCCTGCATTCACAAGTCTGGTAGACTTAAAGGTACATTCAAAACAGCAGAAACGTAATAGCTCACTATCTTCTTTGTATTCATTAACGTCTGACAACAATAAGGAAGTATGCACTACACATGCCAGAAATAGGTGCACGAAGCAAGCATGTCACTAGTTAAGGCAATGATTATGGTTCATGCTAAGAGGTATGCATTAGCAACGTGCTCGTGACATACACTGCTGTAGCTCAGTTGGTAAAATACCGACATGAAATTCGGAGACCATGGGTTATATCAGTCATTTTATCCAAGTAGTATACCCATTATATCCACTATTCCATTATATCCATCTTCCATCTTTTGCCTTTCCCCTAAAAGAGGAAAGGCAGATTTCCCTTCCTCCATTCTGCCACCTGGCCACTGTAATGGGTGGCTCTCTTGTGTATCAATCGTAGCAGGTGGCAAAGGCTTCAGCACCACTGCACCATATTTTTCAAATGCACCCCCCCCCCCCCAAAAAAAAATAATCTTAATAAATATTGTAACAAAAAGAAAGGGCAGTAAAAGAAAGTTTCATGCAAAGGTAAAGGGTCACAGTGTCGCACCACTTCACCCCATTTTTCGAAGTCGCCTCTCAAAAATAATATATAATATAATCTTAACAGAAATTTTTAAAATAACAAAAGAATGTTTCCTGCAAAGATTAATGGTCACATTGTCAGGATAGTAGGAATAAGGCAAAAGAATTGTAACCTGAAAGTATCGGTGATTAGTATATTTCCCAGTTATACACTGTAAACAAAGTGACACCTTTAAAAGTGCTTTTCCATGTCTATAACTTGCACCCTCCAGAAAGTTCTAGAAAGGGTGCCATGAGGTATTTATTCACCCCTTTAATGGGTGCTGTGTTGCTTTCTACACCCTTTGAAAGGGTGCGGCAGTATTTAAGTGCACCTTTTCTGGAGGGTGTGTGTTATAGACATGTAAAGGATGCAATTTTATTCACAGTGTAGCTTGCCAACAAGACATATGTTATCCTTTTCTGAAGAAAAAGAGATATGTGGAAAGTTAGGGTTAAAACCCTGGAGCCTTTTTTTACATGCTTCTCTTGCAGAATTAAAAGGAAACCTGAAACTGATGAAGCAGAATACGATAAATAGTGGATGGCAAAAGCATACGTTGAAAAACAAAACTGAACCTTTCCAACAAATACTTGCCACTTATTTCTTGTCATGCACATTGGAAATCACCTTTGCCACTAACAGGTGTGAAGCAAACCCAGGCGAAAATCAACTGTTAGGCTGTTATAGTTCTTATATGCCATACATCTTTTGCAAAGTAAGAAGGTGGCTGTGCTTCATTTTACCGACTGACGGGTAGCCTGGGGTCTCTGGGTCAGCAGACGTGAACAGGGCTCCTCGCTGCAAAGCTGTGCCATCCACAATGGTTGTGTTTGGGTAGAAATTCTTCGCTCCTCGCAGGCTGGGCTCCAGGAAGAGAACAGTACCAATGCCACCGCGCTCCTGGCACACGGTTATCTGTCACAGCCACAATGGGAAAAATTACAGTCTTATCAGAATAAAACATACTACCTTTCTAATACCTGCACCAATTACTATCGCACCTTCATAAATGGCAAATATAACCGAGTCCAGATATATTGAACTGGAATTATATATCAAATTACTGCTTATATCAAACTCTCAGACCATCCCCTTAAGACTCCCATTCAAAAGTATATCAGTGTTGTATTTATCAAACTCCCATTAAGTGGAACATTCTGATATCCATCACCGACGGGTGTTCCATGAGTGATAGTGGCAAATGGATAATAAGCAACAGTGTTTAACAAAATATTAAGGCTCGTGTGCATTTTGTGGTAGGCACCATCTCAAAGTTCTGGTTTTAAAGAAGTGTTACTGAAAAACATATGGCAAAAGTGCCAGGGCTCAGTGTTCGAAATATGTATACTATGTTGTTTTATATTTATGATTCATGCATTACTTTTAACGTTTACAAGACCATATTCAAACAATATTCCTTTGTAACATTAAAATAATGTTTATAATGCAGCATAAAACATTATGTAAAATTATAATAACAATAAAAAGTTATCATCAGTATAATGAATGTTCTACTAATGTTATCATTATGTCACAAAACATTAAGCAACATTTAGGAAAGTTAGATAACAATTTTATAACATTATGCTAATGTTCAGTGCTACCTGTGGGCATACCTGTGGTTTACATTCTGAAGCTGTATATGGGTTATTAGAAATTCAAAGCAAAGGGGTCCAGATTAACTTTGGTCACTCTGTGGTGTTTAACGCGCACGGAAATTTCATAGGACACAGGTGTTTTTTCATTTGCTTCCGTTGAAATATGGCACTGCGGTCAGGATTCAAGCGGCTGCCAGTGCATTTGGCGCATACTACA
Organism: Amblyomma maculatum; assembly: GCF_055883805.1. NCBI lineage: Eukaryota > Metazoa > Arthropoda > Arachnida > Ixodida > Ixodidae > Amblyomma > Amblyomma maculatum. Next base: position 53,391,250 of record NC_139353.1, read on the forward strand.
AGAAAAAAAAAGTGGAAGATAACTATGCCAACACCAGTAATGGCATTTAGTGCATTTTCTAATAATTGCAATTGACTACCTCTAACACCATACATCATATCCTAATAAGATCATCGAAGGGTAGCTGAAAAGCAGAGAAATTCAGCTTCCGAGTTACAGCGGAAGAATAATAATCTTCCATACTGTACCATCTGTCAATAGTTTAACTGACATAATTGATTAGAAAAAATAAACAGTGTGGCGTATCGTTGACAGTGCTTACCTTACCGCCACGGTGCCCTCCACTATAGCGTGCCAGGCAGATTCGGCCTTTGACAGTAGCCTTGTGAGCCTCCAACAGGTCCACATCCTGGTAGGTGCCTGAGCCAACATAGACTACTTCGGCCTGCACATTGCGACAGGTTGTTAGGACTTCCATATGCCGTAAACAGAGCTCTGAGCACATCCACAACGTTTACCATCTTACAAGCATGGACAGCATTTCAAGTATATAGCTCTGCGTTCACAGCTGTTGGGAAGTGTGCAAGTGTTATGTAATATGCGTTACGGGGCTATTTGGTTCATGCTCGTAAACTTATATAAGTGCAGCCTGTTATGTTGACTCTGTTGTGCTAATACTATAGTTTACAAGTGCTATGTACTCTGCAGTCCATCTGCCACTTGGTGTGTTCTTGGTGAGGATTAGTAGAGGACAGAAGTTTTTTTACTCTTATTTCGTCCTCATTCTCTGCAGCTCTGTGCGGAAAACACCTCTGCAAAGCAGCTGTCTGAAGCTCACATGCAAAAAAATATATATATTCCGTTTGTGTAGACTGCAAAGGTTTCGCATCATTTGTCCCATATATTCTACCTGGTGGCTGTCACCTGATTCAGACTGGCCTGGGGGCTCAACACGAAACTGTCAGCCATTCTTCTTATTCTTAGACGACCTAAATTTTACTTCACATATGCTGTTCAGGTTGAGCTGAGCTGCTGTAAGTTGTGTCAGCTCAAAACTGCAAGTATGAATTCCAAGCTGTAATCGCCGAGCATGTACTGGCCAATGAAGCCCAGTCTTTGTTACGCTATTCAGATAGTAAAGGGGGCACCAGTGACTTCTAGTACACATTCCTGTTAATACTACCCGATTCAGAAATATGCAAGTCTACCTGCCAGTACTCCCATTTCTGCTACCTCTTATTTTCTGAGTCTGGGCTCATTAAGAAAGTGGCCAAAATAACAAAGGTTTTCAGTTGAATGCTACAAGCTACTGCACTTAGCATAAAATTAAACACTAACCTCAACTGTTCCAGGATGTGCATATGATAAGTAGCCAGGCACCACACTGTTGGTCTCATCACCTGGCACCGGATCCTCTTGCAAGCTAGCCTCTTCAAGCACCTTTCCCTTTGCGTCCACAAGTTGCACCTGGGCCAAAGGACGAAGATTACGCTGCTTAACCAGTCATGAATAATGCTAAAACAGTTAGCCAGGAAAAAGTAAAAAAATTAGTTAAATCCAATGTCAACAAGAATAAAATATGTGTCTGTGCTGATTGGGGTACCTTATTGGGGTTCTTCTCATCGGGATACTGGTGTAGAATCCGGTAGGGAACCTTCTCGACGGTGTCCAGTCCGTGTTTCCGAAACTCGCCAGCGATAAAGTCAACAATATTTTTCTCGTTGTATTCTGTCCCAGATAGGTGGGGCCTTCTTGCGAGAAACCTGAAACATTATGATGAGGCAGAACAATGGGTCATACCCTAATGACTGAAACAAACTTTCCATGTTGCTCTGTTAGACATTGTTCTGGAAAGTTTCAGTCTGTCAGTTGCTTCAATTCCTGAACTGCACTTGGTGCAGGTTGGAAGAATAAGCAAGACCTCTTTAACCACACAACTACAAACACTCAAAAGGCTTTCATTAAAAAAATGTTAAAGTGATAGTGAGCAGGTTATGGAACACACATAAGCAAAAAAGTTTAGTTTTCATCCTTTCCAATCATTTTATGCACACCGTCTTTCACCATCCTCATCACCATTACATCGCACACAGAACATTGAATATGAGTATACGTACATATATTTAAAGTGCGTGAATTACGTAGTTACAATCACAAACGATATGCCAGGATAAGGAGAAACTAGATGTTTCATCAAAGTTAGGTTAGGTTAGGTTCGTGCATGTACCTAGTGTACAGGTAAGAATCCTGCAATGGTGGCACCAGATCAAGAGGAAGGCAAGCTTTCCATACTTATACTTACACTTTTATACTTACCATATCTCAATGATAGCGCTCAAAAAAGCATTAGTGAAATGCCAAGAGTGCTTTTAAAGTTCTTATGCACATACTTTAACATACTAGTTAAATGTCTCACAGCAACAACGAGGACAGCAATTAAACTGAAAGTTGCATGCGAATTGTGTTTTTTCCAGACACCAGATGTTTCCACGCATGCAAACATCTACTACTCTATTTTGTCAATGAAGGACATTAAAGTATACTCCAGTTCTGAGGCTTAAAAGAGCCAACGAAGGTAGCGTGGTGGTTCAAAACATCAAGAGGACTGACGCCAAACAGTTACGACGCACCTGAGTGTACGGCGCATGTAGTCCCTGCTAGGCTCGACCTCAGAACTTGGCCTCTTGCTGTGCCGCGGAGGAGTTCCACGTGTTCCTGTGGTTCCCCTGGGCAGCTGTGTAGTCGATGGCAAAAATACAACGCTTGGCGCTCGGCTTCCGCCAGTGCTGGCACTGTGCAAGACACTTGACCGCAACGCCAAGTGGGGACGACGGGCAGACATTATCATCAAGGCGACGATCACCACCAGAGCCAACACAGCTACGATTGCTGCCGCTGGCCAGATGTGGAAAACCCTGTAAAAAAAAGGCCACTTCCCATTACGCTCGATAATATATTGGTATAATATTAAAATAATGCAACAGTAGCTTTGAAGAAAATCCGCTTTAGCTTGTATACACAACCCAGTATTTAGTACTTTAGCTTTATTATCACATCTTCATCTCTCTGGAGAGCTAAAAGTGACCAAAACAAAGGGTCATGTTGAGTGTAACATATTTTCTTCATTTCTGTGATGTACATTTCTGTTTACAGATGTATTCAGTTAGCTGCTGAAAAAATTACTCTAGTTTAACTGCAATGGCAGTTGGTTTAACTGACCGAGGCTGCTTTCCATATGCCTTGTTCGAAAGTAGAGAAGAAAACATGAAAAGATAGCACTGTCTCAAAAGCAGTGCCAAAAACAGATATAAAGGTTTCATTAGGTTTCGGGAAATTATATATTGCACGTTACTCTTCACGTAATGACAGCGGCGAACGAAATTTGAAGCACTTAATGTACCTCCTCTGGCATCGCCATGCACGCCTAAAACATTACAAAAAATATTTGCAGGATTTGAACATGGGCAGCCTGAGTTTTCTCCACATTTCATGGGATCGGTAAAATCCAAGGCCACATTTTGCATGCTATATTGACTATTAATGCAAAGATTCTGCAAATAGCACATCTGAGTGAAATGAGTCTCCCATACTGATAGGCATGCATGTGACTAAAGAGGGCCAACCAAACGGTCATAACCTTGTCCTTTCCACATATTCTTACAAGCAATACTCAGTGCAGTAGTTCATGAACCTCCCAAAATAAACAGGTAAAATAAATAGTAACACAATAGATTTCAATTGCACTGAAATCCAGCCAGGAAGCAGCCAGTCAGGTGGGGAATAGAGGCTATCACTGAAACAGGGTAGCCACGGTCAACGTACGAAAAGGCTAGCTAGAGACCTGTGTGAGAGTGAATCGATTCGTTAAAATGAGAAATTCTTACCGTTTGCGGGGTTTTTGTTGAACAGGAGCCCCTGTTTCACCCATATCTTCTGTGGAGGTACTGGAAGTGTCACTCATGATTGGAGTTAGCTGCATGACATGAGGAGAGAAACAGATGGCAAACAAGCCCTCCGACCATACGTGCTGCAAGACAGGATGTTTTGCCCATCTGTTCCTAACGTTTGCTGCGATCTAAACTATAAATAGTATAGATCACGGATTGCTGACTCCCAAGGCTGAATTATGCAATGATCACATCACAAAAAACCTGTCAATCAGCCCTGCTCCTACTGGCAGATATTTCCACCGGTCGGAAACAACCAATAGGTGTGGGGCTAATCGAATAATTTGTGCCAGATTTGTGACATGTTTGTTATGTGATTATAGTGTAATATATGTAATACATCCCCTAGTAATTCTAACTTAATTGGACAGAGGATTGACTAGTTCAACTATATTGATTTTAAATCAAGATAAGCATTTTCAATACACTTAATGCTGACAAGTGCAAAGTGCCAGTTCAAGAAAACTGCAAACGTGCAAACTAAAGCTTTAGAGAATTCAAAATGATGACAGTCTACTTGTGAAGCAAAGATAAGCGCGAGCTTGTACATGTCTTGCTCAAAGCCAGGCATCTATGACTTGTCAAACTATCAATTTTCACTGAGAAAACATTAAAACACCATTTTCATCACCCACCACAGCAATAATATGTACACAAACATCTACATGCCAGTATAACATATTACTGTCTTATACAAGTGTCCCTCTCTCCCACTCATTAATAACTACTTAAAATGTTAATATTACACATAAGCATTAGGTTAACATTAGTAGCCTGCATTCATTTTTTGGCTGTTAAGCATCTCAGAAATACATGCCCTTTGGCCAAACACATCACACGATATTGCTGTGCTTTATACTACACGTGTGATGCGTTCTGTTGTGGTAGGGTAAAGTACGGCACGGTATATCGTACTGTGCTGTACCTATCTGGGCTATAAAGCAACATATATGGATCGAGCCCGCACACTAGGCAATAACTGACCATGGCTTCTGGTAAGTTTCGACCATCTGTCATTTTTAACGTCTACTTGCTGATATCGCACGTAAGTGCACGGGTGCCTCGCGCGTTTTAGCTCCTAATGAAGCCACCGCGGATGGACTAATACCGTCCATTCCGTACGTCATCGACTCGCGCACATCAACGGCAAAGGTCGTCGCGACCAGAACGCGGCGCTCGATGCAGCTCAATTATAGGTACGCACCTGATTTCGGAGAACACTTCACAGCGGGGCTTGCGGTGCTCACGGAGGGCGAGCCGATTGTGAATGGGCACGCGCGTGACCGGTCTCTTCGTCTTCTTTTGTTTGTCCATCTCAGCACCGCCTCCCGCGGCGACGGCTTGGCTGTGATCAGGATGGAAGGAGCGAAAGCAACACTTTACAGCAAATGAAAGCGAAAAGTAAACCCCAAATAAGAAGCAAAAATAGAAGACAGCAGCTCACGCCACTGATATGTCGCGTACCGCGAAGCAGTTCATATTTGCCGCCACGAAGGACGCTACAGAGAGCTATTGTCCATTGAACTTGAAATACTAAAGAACTTCGTGCCATAGGGGACATGCCGCTGTTCTCGACCAAGAGTAAACGTCGTGATTTGCTGGTGCATCGACTTGTACTACATACGCAATGTAGACTCAAAACAGCTCAAGGCAAGCCCGCGTGAAAAGCAGAAAACGAAACCAAGACCACGTGCCAAACCCTTGGCCAAACCGGTAAACCAGGTAAACTATCCGAGTCGCTTCAATCGGATCCCTGGCTTTATTAACAACCGTACAAAACTGTATAAATATGGTATATTTTAAATAATACGATACAATAATTAGAATAATATAGTACGCAAATTAGGTGTCTATATAAAAAAAAAAAAAAAAAAGCGACGGCTAGCTCTGGCGTGGCGGGATGGTTTGTGTTGGCGACTTTGGCAATGGTCGACCGCGCGAATTGCGAAAACGTGCATATTTGAATATCACTGAGCGATGTCGGCTGCGCTGCACGCTAAAGAATTAACTATATAGTTGGTTCAAAATTCCTCCACCAAGGCCAGTATCGGCACCATGGGGAAGGGTGGTCAACTGGGCAACAACTGAAAACTTCTGAGCGCTTCGTTCAAACCCTGATGGAGTGACGGTTCTGCAGCTCCACTGCCCTGTAGCCCCTTTTCGATGAACGCCGATTTCTGTTCATTTAATTTTTATGAAGAGCAAGGTCACCCAGGCCCACCCAATATTTTATCTCTCCTATTTCTCCTCCGTGCCAACACACCACGAATTTTAATTCTCTAAATGCACCCTTTTCAAATATTTTCTGCTAGCTATTGGAAAGTCACATTTCAGGAAATTTAAAACCTGCTTTTGAAATCCTGATGTCTTTTGGATGCCCCAGTAAAGCGCCTCTTTGAATACAACATATTAAATAATCATCAAATTTGGCCAACTAGACAGCCCATTTTGGCTTGTCAGCTCACCTTCCAAATTTGATATTTTCCGGAGCTGATGTGCACACAATATCCGTTGATAAGCAGATATTCTAGGGTTAGCAATCTAATGTCATTGCCTTTCTTATTATTGCAGCATCTGCCAGACCTATAACTGTTAGCCAGCAGACGTAAAAAAGCAGCATAAAGACATCTAAAAGAGTGAAACATGTCTTTACATTGCGTTTACAGAATTTTGAGTACACTAAAATGTGAGATTAATTTATGCCACGTTTAAACAAATTTGAGCATATATGTTCGAAATAAAGATCCTATACCCCCCTATTTTCTTCCTCTACTACGTTCCATTTGCGTCATTATTTTCCAAAGGAGTTGCATTGGGGGTTGGCATGTTCAGGTGAAGCAAGATCTCGGCATTGCGCAGGGTGAAGGGAAATGAGGAAGTGTGTGTATTAGGGTCCAGACAACACAAATGAGTCTCCTCACACACACACACTTTACCTTTTCTTCAGTGTTTTTTTTTTCTTTTTTTCAGGGGGTATATTACAAAATGTTACATGTAAAACAAAGTACAATTGTCAAGCCAGTCACGAATGGCAAGTCGTCAAGGTAAAAGTGGAATAGTCATGAAAAGGATTCTAAGCAGTTGAGCAGGCCGAGTGCAGAGAACTCGCTAGCAGCATACAAAGCAGAAAAAGGAAAGCAAGAGTTCAATATTTACACCGAAGCCTGTAAGTGCTGCATCAGCAGATCTGGAAAAGTTTCATCAGCTGCTGAGACGATACATTCTGATGGACTTCTGCACTGTTTAATGTTCATGGGAAAGAAGACGGATACAGATGTCTAGCAGGCTATTTCAAGTATTTTGCAACTGTGGTCTTTTCTCGTGTAGTACAAGTATACAAGTAAAAGTGTAATGGAATTAGGATGCTAGACTGCAGTAGCATATATATATATGGAACGGACGTTAGTAAAATATAAAGTTTCCGTAATATTATGAGAGGCAGCCCTGATTAATTATGTGAGACGGACGAAATTTTGTGCACGGCAAGCTTTGAGAGTTGTATATTCAGTGAGTTTATTCATCTGCAATTTGAGGAAAAAATGATGCCAGTCTTTTTAAAATTATCAGCCAAGCACTATATAGTTTCTGTGATCAAGTAAATACATTTCCTCCACATTTGTGCACTTTCTATTGAACCACATATAATTATAATGCATATATAATTACCACGTATAATTCCAGCACCATGACGTGCGTGATACGATTGATATCTGTTTGTAACTTAGCAGTATCGGCCTGTGTGGATATATTTCTGTATGTGACGCAACCACCAGCGTGCATTCAGATATGTACAGTACTCACGGATTGAAATAGGACACTCGGAGCGCGTGGCCGTCGCTGCATGCAGCGCCGCCTGCGGATGCTCATGGAACCAAGGTGCTGCATTGTGGTATAGCGCGAGGGGGAGAACATCTAAAAAGCAGAACTGCTCCTTCCGGTCGCCAATAAGCCGGCCTGTTGTTTACCACACTGCCTTGCATGCAGCGACGGCCACGCGCTCCGAGTGTCCTATTTCAATCCGTGAGTACTGTACCTATATGTAGTAGTGGTTTTAAATCTAAGCCTTGAGGAACCACAGATGTTACAGGTAACTCATGTTCAGAACCACTGATTAAAACTTTTTGAAAGCAATGTGATGAACATTGTTTGATCCATCTGAGAACTGAGAGAGGTAGACAAAGGTGAAAGTTTAAAGGTGAGGAAGAGTGTGGTATGGTATCAAAAGCTTTTTAAAATCAAATAAAACACAGTTGACTTTCATGCCAGAATCGAACACAGAAAATGTCATTAGAGAATTCCAATGGTTGGATGACACAGGAAAAGTCTGCTTTGAAACCACGCAGAGCATTAAAAAAATGTTTAGCTTGCAAATGCTGATTACATTGGAGATGATGTGTTCTATGGCTTTACAACTCTTATAGATAAGGGAAATTGGTCTACAATTTGAGACAAGGAAGCGACAACCCGATTTTTGTACCGGCACTATATGTTAGCCATTTTTTGTTCTAAGGGTAACTCACTCGTTTCCAAACACCTATTAAATATGATAACCAGGAACCAGTCTACGCTTGTCGCTCAGGCCTTTAAAACAGAACTTGGAGTGAGATCCAGACCAGAGGCTGAGTTTGTCGCCAGATCATTGATCAATTTCATCACTTCTTCATAGGCTGCGAAGATCTGTGACACTGAGTGTAGGTTATAGCTCGGCAGATCTTGGCCAACTAAAGGTATGGGAGTAGAAAAAAATGGACTGAAAATAAATTTTAAAGCAGTTAGCTATCTCGACATCATCAGTCATAGTAAAGATGGAATAAAATGTTCGTGTTTTTCACTGGACTTCATGAATTGCCATAGCTCCTTTGGTTTTCTTTTTTACTTTATGTCATAAGAATGGCATAAGACTAAAGCTTTGCATCCGTTATTTTTATCTTAATTTCCTTAGACATCTATTCTGCAGCCTGCAAGGTATATATATATATATAACATCTTTTAGGTGCCACCCACTTTTTTATCCCAGTGCAGGACACAGTGTTCATGTGGCATACAGCGTGACTCCGTTAAGCTTTGTACCTCAAATCAAATTTCTCCTATCAATAATTAAAATGTTAATAGACAGTGCATCTTTATTTGCATTTCCATATTATGTTTTATAACTGTACCTCAGCTGGTTGCTGGAGGATGACCTTGCACAGTTTGAAGCACAAAATTACATTATAGGACTGCACCCACTTGCAGCAGATAGCTAATTAATCTGTCTGTTTCAGCATCTTAGTATTGTTCAATATGTCGATACAATCACAACTGTAAAGGCTGCAAAGAGGAAAATTTTCAGACTAGAACACGCGGCCTAATTGAGCAGTTGCTCGCAAAATGCGCAGAAAAATGTACGAATAAGATGAGGATGCATGAGAACTCTGTCCAAAGGCCACTTCACTACGTCGTACACTTCTCACGGAAGGTGAGGCTGATGGTAAATTGCTGTTCATGGCACATAGCTACGACGAATGATTGGAAAAGAATGAATCACCGAAATGATTTCCCGTGCAGGGTTCAATGCAGTGTGCAACACACCGGTTTCCACTTCTTTTGTTTGCGCACCTCAGCATCACTCGCTGAATCCACAGCGCAGGTCTGGCTATAATAGAGGTGGAAATGACAACAACAAAGTGTAGTAAGTTGGAGACAAAGAATGCAGGTCAACTGCGAAGTACAGACCAAGCTTGGGCCACACAGGAATTCATATTTGCCGTCATTAAGCACAGACAAGACAGAGAGCGGATGAACTTTTTTCTGCCGAAAAAGCACAGCTTCGTATACTCTCAACCATACAGATAAGAGATTTTGCTCATGCATTATCGCGAGATGGGTCATATATACAAAGCACAAAGCGAACTGTAAAAACGAAACTAAAAGACCACGTGGTACGCGATCAGCTGGCTGGAGAACCGGCTCGATCCGCCTCGTACGCCGGCCGCCGACTAGCGGCAGTGGCTTCTAGGCCAATGCCAGGCCAGCCAAGTCGATCCCGTGCTGCACAATGCGAGCATTTGGAGGTTTCGGTCAGCTGCTGCGCGGGCGCTGCTCCAGTGAGCTCTGCCTAGGAGGAAAGAAGCGCAGGAAAAAGTGTGTCACCCGGAGCAAAGGAAAGGCGCGTCCTGAAATATGGACGGCCTACTGCGAGATCGCGTCACCATGCTCGCCGCCCTGGGGACGGGCGTCGTGGTCGGCATCAGCGGCATCTACCTCTACTACCGACTCAACCGCACCGTGAGTCGCGAACTCAACAGCCTTGCCGGCAGTATCGCCGAACTGCGGCGTCAAATCGAGCAGCTGAAAACCGAGGAAAGACGCGAGACCCCGTTCCAGTCCCAGACGCAGCCGCTGCAGCAGTCGCAGCGGGAAGATGATGAGGATGACGAGTACTACGACTTCACTGACGTGTGAGTGTTGGTTTTGACAACTCAGTTTTTGTATTGCCGGCTTCCAAACGTGGGGTTGCGCTCTATGCAGCGACTGCGCGCAGCCAGCTCACAATAGGGTGGATAATTGCTGCCAGGAAACAGGAAATGCGTGCTGGAAACAAAACACGAAACCAGACAGACGATGCAGAGTCGGCTGCGCTGACGCCGTCGCCCCAGCAGCGCACGGCGACTGCCAGGCTTTAAAACCGGTAATATCGACGTCTCACGGAGTTCTCGGTCTCATTACAAGGGGCCGTATGCGTTATCTTTTCTCCTGTTCCTGCGCCAGCGCCTCAATTATAGACTTTTCTGGCTGCATTGTAGCGCGATCCTTGATGAAGAAGACTATGCATGTGACGCATGCACAAGGCACAAGACTGGAACACACATACAGATATGAAGCGAACAGTAGCTATGCGCAGAGAGAGAACTGAAGGGATAGCTTCAGCTTTGACTTCTTTTCAGGATGGCCGGACCTGTTATTCAGTAGAAATATGGATTCTCTCTTGTTAAATTTCACTTAAAAAAAAAAACAAAAAAGCAGGATACCAGTGCACACGCATGCAAAGCTTGACGCGTGCACGGAATAAAACTTGCTTATTTGCATCCTCTCCATTTCTTTTCGTGGTCTTTCATTCACCTTTATAATGATATATGTATTATAAACATGTATACATGTAGCAGTGCTTTAAAGTCAGAATACTGTGGAACCTTTTAATGACTTTGCGTTTCTGTTCTCTGACACACAGCAGTGTAGGGGCATAGTTTTACATGAGCAAAATGGTGTTTTGTGCCTGAAACCTTACACAGTAAGAGTACGGGAAGCTACATTTACTTGTGTGCTAGTTCACAGATTGCTAGAAACATCCTCTTCATCTTGGATAGTGGGAAGACCACTTGTTTCATATTCATTGCCATACTAAACTGCAAGTGTTCACAATAAAGTAGATCTACTGGTCTGTCATTTTCAAAATGTAGGTTTAAAACCTAAGCTAATGTTGGTGAAATTTCAACATTTATAGCTTAGCATCACACGACGCTATGAAAAAGAAATAGCACTGCATTATATCTTTCGTCACGTGCAAATTTTTTTAATTGTAGCTGTTCTCAACTGTTACAATGCATTAGTTTTTCTGAGTGGATCCGTAGTGTATTACTGCCTCTATGTACGTTCTGCAGATCAAATTATTTTGTAGTAAGTTAAATCTGCTCCTCGGGACTAGAATAAACAGGACTGCCTAGAACAACCTGTTACTTGCTTGACCTGAGACTGTGCCCATGCCAAGTTTTCTTACGAGCTACTTGTGATATGTGTTTGTTCCCATGTCCCTTTCTGTCACTGTGTGTATTTACACATACATCCTAAATACTGTCAAATCCTTTTACACAAAGTGAATTGACAGAAATTTAGCCACTCTAATGAATTTCCAAAATGTGCAGGACCATATGCTAAACCATTTCAAATTAATGCAAAAAATTGTTTTTATGGCAGCTCATGTACAGCTCCAGTGAATGTGCATTTTCGTTTGATTTGATCACATAACAAATTTTTATGACAGAAATAATTTGAGAACAGCTGCTAGTTGAGACCTGAACCAGTTTGAGTCGCAGTTTAGAGGTAAAGAAATCAGGTCTTGACCGTAACAAGCATCTAGGAGGACGGATATTTTTGCTGCGATACCTTGGCCTGGGTAACAAATTGCATCTGAAGGGAATATTTGTTTGTAGGGTAGTGCCGTCCTAACTCAAACCACTTTGAAGCATTCCATGCCTGATAGCCTCGCTCAGCAACATGCGTCGGAGAAAAATGTGTCGCTGCTTGCAGTGAGGATGCTTCGTGGACGGGCTTGCGCGAGGCTGGGGACATCGGATGGCTCGACACTCTCGACGGTGCTCTAGATCGGCCTGGGGACAAGCGGGCACTGCTCGAGAGCATGCTGGCCCGCGAGTCTCAGTACACTGATTCGGCTGGCTTCTACTGGCGGCTTGCCAAGGCATCGCATCTGTGTGGCCTCCAGCTGAAGTCCGGCCGTGGAAAGGAGGAACTCGCCCGTCAGGGTAACATTTCCTGGTCTCATCTGTCTTTTTTAAAGTTGTTCCATAGTTTTCGAGTGATAAATGACATTTGTCATGAAGTGGAGCAGTAAAGCTAAGTGCAGTAAATACACGAAATTGAGCAGGAAAGTGTTCGGTGAAAACATAGTGACATCGCCAGGTGGAAAATTGCTTGTTTCTGGGTTTCTTTACGAAGTTGGCAAACTGGGGACAGAACTCTGGGAGTGAAACTGGGGACAGCATTCTGTGAGTGTTTGATTTTTGAGAGAGTTAGTTTGAGGCTTCATCTTTTATGTGACATATTGAGTAAATTTGCAGAAAAGCCAGTTTTGCAGCACAATGTAAAGAAATATGTACATTTCTGTCTGGAGTTTTTGTGGCAGTAAAAGGGTGGTGCCTACCTTCCTGTGGGTATCACTCGAAAAGTTTAACACTCAAATTTTCAGAGTTCAGGTAAACACAGTGTTGTTGATTTCAGTCATAGTTGGCATCACTGAATTCATTGATAAGAGTGTTCACTTCAAACCTTTGCACATCCTTGTTAGGTGCTACTGCTTTGAATCATCAGTACTAAAGTTGTTGCGAGCCAATTCCTTTTTTTTGAGGGCTCTCTTTACTTTCTCTTTGTTTGTTTACGTTGTAGTTATTGGAGCCTACCTCTCATGGCTTAGTTTCAGTAGGTCACTTGCACCTGACGTCATGGGCACCACGATAGGGGACCTTTCGTAGCTTCAGCAGTGCAAGCAAAAACCAGGTTCAGCAATCAGATTAAAAGAAACTGGATCTTCTCACAGTACTCCTGGTTCATCAACATGGTGGCCGCTGTGACACCCGGTGCAAGCTATGCATTCACTATTCAGTGCATGTGGTCAAGGGAGTGGAGAGGGCATGCTATTTATTAAGATACAGCGAACTTCTAAAGCTTTATTTTATTATTATTTCATACTAAAATAAATCGGTTGTCTTGACATCAAGTTTCCTCAGTTTTACCTGAAAGCAGCTGTGGCCATATTACGCTCCGCACGCTTTGGTAAGCATTAATTGGGATATGCCTCTGCTACTTGAGACAGCAGTTCTTTTCTGGAATGCATGAGTGTATTCACTTGAAGCATACTGTACGTGCGCTCTAGCTATAGTAATCATTGGAGGACCAGCATTCAAATGAATACGATGTATGCTTAAATCCACGTAGAAGTGCTTGGTTGGAAGCACCTTTTTTATTGTGAAGAGGCTCGTTTTAGGTCATGGTGTGGGACGCATGTGTTTTTCAGCATTCACCCGAGCCCAGCAGGCCTTGCGGCTAGACGAGTCAAGTCCCGAGGCTCACAAGTGGTACGCAATCACACTGGGTGCACTCTCGGAGTATGTGGGCACGCAGGAGAAGATTGAAAATGGCTACCGCTTTAAGGTACGTTCTCTGCATATAAGATCACTCTACAGTGTTGCTGGAATTTCTGTTTGGGAAATGTTCAGCGAGCCCTTGTTTTTAACACCTTGTCCACAGGAAAGTTCTTATATTTGTGCATTCAAAGGCCGTGAAACAATTAGGAAAAGCATGCGAGCTATTGTTATTTCATCACTTGCTGCTCCGCAATTATTTTTGTGCTTGCTTCATTAACACCAAAAATATTGGAGTTATAATATTTCTAGAAACACTTAAGCTCCACCTTCAGTGCGTGGTGCAATAGCTTTTGATGGGCCCCATCAGCAGCCTGACGTGCTCTTAGCAGACACAGATGCTGTTTTTATTTCAACTTTTTAATCTATCACTAGACACACAAAGCCTCTCTGCGACCGAGTCCAATGAACATGCTTATTGCTGGCTGAGGAGCGCCATGTCTAACTAGTAGCCAAAGGTAACAGGTTTGATTTCCATCTAATTACTCCAGTTCTTTTTTTTCTTTCTTCTGTGCAACTGATTTACTTTACATTTTTGCATGTCGTGATGCTTTTAACTCGTGTTACAATCTTGTAACCGTAACTTATCTGATTTTTTAAATAAATTTTAAGTGCTTGTGATGTCACAACATTTCAGCCAATGAGGGATTCCTTGACACAACGACGGCAAATCTCAGCTACACCGGGTTTTGCTCTGAACAGGACCCTTAACACCCTCGCAATGAAATGATGCTCCTTCTCTAAACTCTTCCTCTCTGATGAGTCAGGAAAAAAAAAAAGACTGAAAGAAAACAGGTTAGGGCTATGCACTGCCCCGTTGTGTCTAAGTCACTCGGACACACCCAATGAGAATGCTGGCCCAGATTCCTCATTGTACGTACATTACAGGGACAGCTAAGAACGCATGGGGAGGTGCTACATCGTAACTAGCTGCCTGCAGCAATTTTTATGTTATGCTTTTTTAATTATAGGGCCCATGTTAAACTATTAAAGTTGACTCGAATACCCAGAAAGGCCACCTTTAGAATATGATTTATGTTTCAGGGTCCATTTAAACGGATTGGAGAGCAATACTTGCTTCCCCTATACCCCAAACATGTTTCTAAAGCCGCAGTGAAGAGCACGTGCTGTTGTGATTCTGAAAGGTTTACGTCATAATTGTCGCTATTTTTTGTCTACTGTGCGTTTGCAGTGTAGATTTTAAAAGCATTCTTTTGTCTCACATTCATTTTCTTTGTGGGCGTTCTCCTCTCAAGCGTAGCGTGAAGGACCAGCATTCCACATTTCATTTTGGCACCATTCACTCAGCATTGTGCTGTGAGAAAACTGGCTGCAGTATTCACAGTTTTCCAGCGAGACCCACTTGGCCGAAGTAATGTGTGACCCCCCTTTTTCCCATCCAAAACAGGAGCACGTGGACACAGCCGTGCAGCTCAAGCCGCAGGACCCGACGCTGCACCACATGTTGGGCCGCTGGAGCCTCGAGGTGGCGACCCTGTCTTGGCTGGAGCGGAAGCTGGCGGCCGCTCTCTACAGCCGGCCACCTGACTCGAATGTGCAGGAAGCCCGGGCCCATTTGCTGGCGGTGAGTTTCATGACTTTTAGTGTTTTTGAGCAAACGAAATAAAACTTGACTTTGTGTGGCATACAGTGCATGAAATTTGCGGCACGCATTAGAGCTATAGTGAGAGGCTAACCAAGGGTTCATATCGGCAATATTAGAAGGTAGAATAGGCAGTTAAACCAGATGAAAGAAGATGGTAATATGTAATCCCTTCCGCATACTCGGGGATGTATAAAATATGTGGGAAGATGGGCTACGAGATTGCTGTTGATTTGTTGATCATCACTAATTCTGCGGATCCTTCCCTTAGCATCTCTTTTTGCTGTTGCTTAATGAGTCGTGCTTTTGGGCGTTAGGGATGTGTGAATATTCATAATTTTCGAACATTCGAAAAATACCAAATATACACCGAGAGAGAAGAGAGAGAGAAATAACATTTACTGCACCCGTCAAAAGGTTGGTGAGGATCCGAGGCGAAGCTCTGTCCCAAACATGTCCTCCCCCTCAGCCGTCGACCTGGATTCCTTGGATCTTAGCAGCGGCCAGGGCAAGACGGATGACTTCTCGTTGCCCTTTTTCGTCCTGCTTGAGAAGTAGTGCCTCCCAGGACTCATCTGTTCGGTCAGGTTCTCCAAATCTAGGACACGTCCATATCATATGGATCATGTCCGCTATGCCATAGCAACGTTTGCACCTGGGGCTAAAAATTTCCGGGTGCCACTTGCTGTAAAACTGGGGGTTCGGGAATACTCCAGTCTGTAGCTTACGCCACATAACCTCCTCGCTTTTGGTGAGTTGCTTACACGCTTTTGGTAGTACTGATCTGCCTAATTTGTAATGATTTAGCATATCTTGGTAGGTGTTAAGGTCATTGTCGAACTGCAGGGGCTCCTCATCGCGCAAGGGGTACGGGGTTGCGCATAAGTCGTCACTGGGATCCCGGAATGTAGCTATTCCTCGGGCCAGTATGTGCGCTTTCTCGTTCCCCCTCAACCCCTGGTGCGCCGGTGTCCAAATGAGCGCGACCTGCTCTGCCGGTGGTGAACCACTGGCCAACACTCTTGCTGCTATGGCCGAAATGCGGCCCGCGTCAAAGTTTCTAATCGCTGATTTCGAGTCTGTAACTATAATTTTGAACTGTTGTTGTGTTAGAGCTAGCGCGATGGCCACCTCTTCCGCCTCCGTTGTGGTCGAATTTCTGGTGCTGCAGCATACTACCGAGCCCCCGTCTTCTCTAGTTGCTACTGAAACACGTCCCCTACCGTTCGCGCATTGTGCGGCATCTGTATATAAGACGTCCTGTCTTCCCTCAAGACGGGCTTGCAGCGCTGTTGCTCTATCACTCCTCCGGCTCTCATGGTAAACTGGGTGCATGTTTTTGGGGAGCGGAGGTATTTTTAATTTGTCTCTAACCTGTCTAGGTACTTTTTCTGTACGTCTGGAGCATGCTTGCGGCTCATACCCCAGTTTTTCCAAAATGCTCCGACCAGTACGACTGCGCAGCAGTCTCTGGTATTGTGAAGTCCTTGCAGCTTCAATGAGCTCTTCGAGGGTATTGGAGACCCCTAGTCTCATAATATTGTTTGTCGATGTATTGGGTGGTAAACCTAGTGCCGTTTTTATCCCTTTACGAATGAGAGCGTCAAGTTTCTCCTTTTCTGCCTTGTGAAGCCGTAAATACGGCGCCACGTAGACTATCCTACTGATTATAAAAGACTGGACTAGCCTAAGGAGGTTAGCTTCTTTCATTCCCGCATGTTTGTTGGCGATCCGCTTCAGGAGTCTACAGGTTTGACTGGTGCTAGCGTCTAGCCTCTGTATCGTTTCCGAGTTCCTGCCGTTGGCCTGAATTCGTAATCCCGGAACTCTAATGGTCTCCACCGTTGGTATAACGTTACCGTTGACCCTGAGTGTTATTTTCGGGTTATCCTGCTTTATACGCCGACGATGGGGCGATCGCATTGACGTGAGAACGAGCGCTTCCGATTTCTCGGCCGAACATCTGAGCCCGATCGGTTCTAAGTATCTTTCTATAACTTTGATTGCCCGCTGGAGTGTCTGTTCAATTTCACCGTCACTGCCCCTGCACATCCACAGAGTCAGGTCATCTGCATATAATGTATGGCGTAGCCCTTGGATTTCGTCTAGTTTTGGGGGGAGACCAATCATGGCGATATTAAACAGCGTCGGGGACAACACCGATCCCTGTGGTGTGGCTTTGTTTCCATGTCGAATACCTTCTACTGTGTGTCCCCCCATACTGATAGTTGCCGTTCTATCGCTGAGGAAGTCGCGTATGTAGTTGTACGTGCGAACTCCAACATCTAATGCACTGAGATTCTGCAGAATAGCCGAGTGCTTCACGTTGTCAAAAGCTTTTGACACGTCTAGACCAACGATCACCCTGGTGTCTACTGTTGAATTGTGTATGATCTGTTCTTTTAGCTGCAGCATGACATCGCATGCGGCCAAATGCGGTCTAAATCCTATCATGGTGTTCGGATAGATATCGTTGTCCTCCAAAAACCGGTTCAGCCGGGCCTGAACAACATGCTCCATTAGTTTCCCCACGCATGACGTGAGCGAGATCGGACGCAAGTGTTCGAAACCCGGCCGCTTCCCCCGAACACTTCACTACAATGCTTGTTTTCTGGATTTTTTAGTAGGGTGAACACTTTTGTGCAATTGTAGTTTAATTTCATTTGTAAATACCATGTTAATTCTGAAATAAACGAGACAAAGAATTCTTGCTTTTTTTTTTCAGCTTTCTTCTTCTTATTATTATTTTTTTTTTCACCAGTCACATATTCGATATTCAAAAACATTTTGTTCCAATATTCATATTCGAAAATTTCAGTGTTCGCACACCCCCTACTTTTGGTATGTCATGAAGATTCATAACAATTAGATCAAACCAAACCAACTTTTATTTGACGGTTCAGTTTGTGGTGTTTAACGTACTAAAGCTACTCAGGCTATGAAAATTCTGATCGTACAATATGTTTAGCAGTCAACTGCTCATGTGCTAACATACGAGAGAGCCGAACTGGGCGGCACGCAGCATGAAAAACAAGAACAACAGCGCTCACCCATTGCGATTGCTTTTTTATAGTACCTAGACGCAGTGGAGTAAGGCATAGAATCAAGACAAGAGTCAACATACGAGGCGCCCGTTCCCGCGTCATGACGTGACTTCACGAGAAAAAATGCTGTGGCTTCTTTTCAGTGTCTTGGGGCCATATGGATGAACCATTTGAGAATATGTGTCGGGTATGCAGCATAGAAGTAAAAAACGCGGCCATCGCTAGATTTTTTTTTTTTTTTTTTTTTGTGATGGCTTCTCCATAGCGCACTAGTGTTCAGAGGCAAAGCATCCGGAATCTAGTGAGGAAGCAGTCCTGGGTCGGAATTGCTGTCAGCAGGCTGAATTTATCACTAAATCTCTTCCGCGTTTACTACAACGCAATTTCAGACTGCATTCTGCGAGAGGAAAAAAAAGGGAGCTGTCCATACTTGATGTCAAGAGGCGCTAACCTACACTTTTATGCAATGAAAGCATCAGTACCAAATGCCCTGCGCCCCGCCTGGATGGCGCAGTGGTTACGGCACTCGACTACTGTGCCCAAGGCTGTGGGATCGAATCCGAGCCACAGCGGCTGCTTTTAGGTGGAGGCGAAAAGCTAGACACCCGTGTGCTGTGCAATATCAGTGCACGTTAAAGAACACCAAGTGGTCGAAATTTCCGTAGCCCTTCACTACGGCATCTCTCATATCCAGAGTCGCCTTGGGGTGTTAAGGCCCATAAACCAAACCAAACAACACCAAATGCCTTGCCCCTCATTCAACAGTAAAAATTTTCAAAATTAGGCAGTTCAGATCACTCATTTTCCTGAATAATACATCCTTTTGCTGCAGTATTAAAAAAAAATGTATCAACGAGGTCTTCCTCTGTGTATATAATATTATTACACTATATTAGCTAGAAAAGTCATTGTTTCGAGATGGCAAGAATTTGCTATCTGATGTGTAGAGCGGCTTGCTACTCCACGTCTGAAAGGATGAACATCTATTGCGCAGGCGGACAAGCTGAGGCCTGACTGGAAGGAAAACCTGCTCTACATTGCGAAGGTAAGCCATAGTGCCACCCCAGTGAAGCCGTCCACTGAAGCTTTTTGTCTCAGTTTTGTGTAGAGGTAGTGAGACCGTGTTGCAAGCACGGATCAACACCAGTCTTGTTTTGTTGGACCAGCACATTTGGCTACCACTCCTAACAACTCCTTCCTGCTGCTTCAATTTTATTGTTATCCTAACTAATCAGCTGTGGCAGCATAATGAGACCTTTAGTCATCCATTGTTAACTCTGTCGCTTCAGTAACATCACGTGGCATGCACTGCCTTGTGGGTTGATTTTTCCATGTGCCCCCACACCGGCATTACCACACGGGCAACCATTACTGAAAGCACTCAGCTTGCTGAATGATACGCTATCCAAGATCTTTCTTCTTGCCTTCCAGCATGTGGAAGAATAGATAAATCAACAGACATAAATTTGCCACAGTCAACAGCATTGCTTTTATGTGTTCAATGGAAATAGAGCCGATAAAATGCCGCCGTTTTGGTGCAGTGTTCAGGGTTGCCGGAGAATATGCAGTAACCGCTACTTATTTGGCGCTGTGTCGCTTTTTTTTTATTGTTCCCTGTGATGCCTTAACAGGCCAGACTATGCTATTCAAACCGACTTCTAGCTTTTGCAGGCCCAACTATGAGGCAAGTACTATGATAATTAAGTTATTACTATAATTAACCACCAATGGCTAGGCAGGAAGCAGTAGAAGCACCCTGGGTCCTTCCGCGTGTGCATACTACACGCAGTGCAATCAGGTCATTTGGATTTTTGGCCATCATGTGGTCTCAGAGATTCCGTGAAAGATGGAAGTGCATGTTCAAAATCGAGGGAGCGCATATTAATTTCTGCAGTTTAGTGTCAGTGCGAATTCCTGAGCCCTTTTATGTTTCTGGACGTGCTATATTTCTCTCTCTGTCCATACGTACACGTGGGGCTTCTGCTGCTGTTTCAGACCTACATCTGTGAGGGGCATTATGGACCGGCCATGGCATGGATTGACCGGGCTGCTGCGCTTCCCTGCGTGGATCCTGGTGTAAGTAGTCTGGTGCGATAGCGTGCTCGTGCCCCCCCCCCCCCCCCCCCCCCCTTTTTTTTTTCTTCTCTGACTGTATGAGACAGTCTCCCTTAGTTGCTTCAAATAAAATCTGAAATGTGCTTAAAATAAGCACATCACCAGCGCTTTTAACTGGTTCCACCTTGTTTTCAGCATGGGTAACAGTCTCTTTGTAGCTGAGAGACCTGCAACTTGAAGAAATTTAGCGTGTCCTTGCTTCCATTCACTTTATGCGTTAAATTATGCTCGAACAAAATAAAGAATCACAAGCCTCAAGGCATAAAGGGCATAAAGTTCTCCTTCCTTCCTAGTTGCTGAAATTGAAAGGTGTTGCATCCATTTTAACGTTTCATATGTTCTGTTTTCCAAATAATATACAAACTTGTGATATGGTCCCCACTACTCATAATGCTCTCTATGAAGAATCGTTGATCTGATGCCACCGTAGATAGACAAATGAGGGCAGGCGTTGATGACTCCATCTGCACACTGCGACCTCTCTGTCGTGCTTGTGGCAAATGCTTTTCAAATATGGCATGAAAGAGAACTGAACAAATGTTGAGGGGGATCACTGCTTGTTCCCAACTTGACCCTTACAAGTACAGGACCAGAGTATAGTACTACTGTGCACCATTTCCTCTGAAATTAAAAGTGGTCTCTAAAAATGGCAAGTTTTTGCACGGATGAGCCTATGGTAGCCAGAGGCAAACACAGAGGCGGCTCTCCTTGCTTAGTTATTCGCAAACAGAAATCATGTGAAGGTTCCCATGTCTCAAAGACCGTGCAATTTGCAGGACGACAGTGTGCAGAAGGAACTGGAAAATCTTCAGCAGCAGTACCAGCGTTACCGGCCATGAGCAAGATTGCCAAGGACTGCAGCCTTTATTCACAAAGGACTCTGGTTCAATGCCATTCCACACCCTGGAAGCTGAACTGCTGACGTGATGGGGCACAAACCCCCTCTGCTGTTCTTGTAGAGCGGTACCTCTTGTTATCAGAGCATAACTGTAAGCGTAACTCTTCGAGGTAACCAAGGCGGAAAGTTGTTACATGTTACATTTTGCGCGGCAGTCTGAATTTTGCTACGGTGTTTGCTCGCACTGTACTCATTTCAAGCCTTTTGGTCACACCAAGCGCATAACTGTGTTAGGATCTGTGCGGTGTTGGCATCGGTGGACATTACCACTAGCACGCCTCGGCACGGGCTCATCACTTGTGAGCGTTGTCCCCGCTTGTGTGACATTGTTTTCTTTCCTTTCATCCTAACATTTTAGTGTGTGTGACGACGATTCTTTGACGAGTGGTGCTGGGAAGTAGACTATACATTAATATTTCAGCTCAGCTGGGGTACAGGACGGTTATTGTTATTTTGAGATTGCTTTTGTTTGTTATCCCAGGTCTCGCTTGCGCTTTGTACCAGCGGCCAGTGCATTGCTGTTGTGAATCTAGCTAGTGTGAAGTGGGAATGCACACATAAAAATGGTTGTGCCGCACGCAGCGTCATAATGCCATTAAATAATCAGCGCTAGTTTTGCATTTTCACTTAATCAGTGTGTGTCACAAAGGCTGATGGCAGCTTCATGACTGGAAGGTTATTAGCTTCTTTTACCATTTGATGTTCACCAGTCTGCCTTGCAGGCAATGTAGACTGGAGAAGTCTGCTTCAAGAGTGGTACAGTATTACAGGGTCCCCGAAAATAAGTCCCTGTGACCTTACGACCTTGATTTTGCCAGCAGATGGAGCAACATTCACGTTACTAAATTTGAAAGGAATGTGTGTAATTGTTGCAGTTAGCAATGGTTTTAGTGGTGTGCGCAGTGAGGTAGATAACATTGGAAAGTTTGGTAATAAATATAGACAGAGCGGTTTACCTAACATTCTCGAGATTCTTGCATACGTCTGCATATTTATTGAAGCTGGCTGTAGGTGACACCATGTGAGCTTCAATTTAACAAGAAATTTAATATGCAGGAAATGAACCTTCACAGGAAACAATTTTTTTCTTTTTTGCGGAAACTTCTTTCAAGCTAGTTTTCAACCACAAAAAAATATGCATATGGTTAAGAGCAAACAGCAGTCAGCATTCATTACTGTTTAATGACCTTCGATCACTTCTCATTAGCCTTAACCTCCGTCGACATTTGTCTGCATCCTACACTTCTGAGGTCCAATTACCTTGCCACATTACCAAGTTTTCCCAGTACCTGCGGCTTGTGCGGAACATTCCTGGAAATACTGGGCTGAAATCAACCGTGTTGAAAAGTCTTCAATGCAGCGAAAATGGCTTGGATGCTGTAGAGAATAGTATCTCCACAACGACTGAGCTTGTTTGTTTCTCTTGACCTTAGTAGTGGGTGGTGTGAACTTCATTCTGACCATTAACACCTGCCAAAGAAATTGAATGCAGTAGATACCACACAGAGTGTGAAATTTTTATCTTAGGATCTTTTCCAAGGTTTCAGTACGGGAAGTGTAGGCAGGCCATTATTGAATTTGCTCCATGTTTTCCAGAAATAAAATGGTGAAATACTTCTCCAACGTTGTCGTTTCACTACAGCTTCTGATGAGTGTGCTGGCTGTGAAAATTTCTTTTCCAGAGAGCACACTCTACTGCCCGCTGGTTTTAAAGCAACCAAACACTGACCAAAACAGCCCGTGCACGGCCAGCACAAAGTGCCCATCGGAAGGACTGTTTGTGCCTAGGAGGGGTTATTTACGCAGCCTCTCCGTGTTGCGGTTTAGTGGATTCACTTGCTTTAGCTCAGCTGCGTGTAAAGCTTTCGTAGAGCTCCACGAATTCGGGCGACACTCGCCTGGCTATATCGACTGGCAGCGCGCAGAGATTTCGCCTCCGATTGCTGCATGTCGTATAATGCCTGACCATTGGATTGCTTATTGCCTTTGTTTACGTCGTGACAGCCCTAAAATAATTTTCAGCGCCTTAAATTTGTTGTAGTTCACACAGGATAGAAATTAAAGCGGTGGATTCATACTGACTCCATGCATTCGAATGCAGACGCCTAGGGGGCGCTTTTTACCGTTCACCGTTAGTACCGTTTTCGCAGCGCCCCCTGGGCAGCGCAAGGCCCCTATGACATACGACTTTAACGAGAAATGTGCGCTTTGGCCACATTTGAGAAGATTCTGAAGCCATTTTTTCTATATAAGGCTCCCGAAGGATTGTTAGATTCTAGAGTTGTTGAGGCTCTCAAATTAGCCGTGTGTACAAGCCACAAGGAAAGAAAGTTCTGAAACGCCGACCTGCCTCCGTACAGAGAACGCCGAAGCCACAAAGGATTTATGTACAGGGACGTCCACTCAAGCGAGCGCGTGGCAGCTCTATTCAGAGCTCTAATGCGCCCGACCCATGTGAAAATATCGGTCCCTCAGAGCCTGCTCCACTTTGCTTCGATATGCAGCCATGTGGGACGCAACAGCTTGTCAAGAGATCGTCGCGTGTTCATCCTAGAGCACCTGCCCTAGAGTGGACGATCCTGCACTGCCTGCACTGCCTGTAGTACCTTCCAACGCTAATAGAACTAAGATCAGTTGCCAAACTCTCCGGGTTCTCCATGCTGCTGAAGCGGCGCGTCAATTTTAACGCGAGGTGGCGCTGCCGTCGAAACAAGCTCTATCTAGCCGCTGCTTGGCCGCTGTCGAAGCACAATCAAACGCTGCGGGCTCGGCCGTTCGGCGTAGCATGTAGCATTCGGGAATGTTAAATTACTTGGTGTCCTAAATGCCGTACTTATCGTTAATTACTCACAGTCACCAATCAAGTCTGAACCGTGTGTGGCGAGCATGCTGCAAAACTTTACTGCAGCAACTCGAGCGATACAGGTGAGCGCTGCTCAGGCAACGCTACCGTTTTGTTTTTTTGTTTTTTAGGAAAGTTGTTTTGCTAGTTTCTTCCCCGAAGTGGCATAGAGATATGATCATTGCAAGGTTCATCGTCAGTTCGAAGTGTGTTTCTGCAGTTTCTGCTCAACCGCATGCATGTGCATATGCTTAAAAAAAAAAAAAAATTACCAGCGCTTTTTCAGCAAAGAGCCGCATTGTGCAGTTTAACGGAATAAGCGAATTTTGCGCATTGCATTCATTTCGTCAATAAGCATGCATATGACTTTTAGCCGAGCGCCGCGCGCAATCTGTGCCGCGAAAAGAGCGAACTTCTGCTTCTTGAGTTGTCGGTTTCTTTCTTCCAGCAAGAGAAGAGAGCTGGCAGGAGGTTAGACGCCAACAACTCCAGACAATAAAATTTAGTCTTTTTGGGATTCCCAACTGTGGGTTTATCGTTACTGGCCTGCGCCCGCGTCGCAAGTACTTTTTTTTTTTTTTTTTTTGCGACCTTTCACGCAGTGGGCTACAGATAGACACACAAGTAAATGTAATTTTACATTTTATTCACAGCACGTTTTCACACTTTACTGAATGCACAAATTACAGCAGGCGAGACTTCTTCCTTGCATTTATAACCTGACTACTCACATTGCTCCTCTCGGATAGGAATCGTGTGTAAAAATGCATCCGCATATAAAACTTCACCACTTGCACAGTGAACTGTGCAGGCTACAACCTATTCGGGGTAGCTTCCTGCTCAAAAGCAGGTCAACAATCAACCAGAACAGATTTCCAAAAACTTTTTCTGTCTTTGTTTGTCGCTCGACCACTGACTTGATGCCAGTCACCAGTTCAGTCAGGGAGCTTGAAAGGTGCTTAAACACTCCAGGGACAAATGAGCGCTTTTCAGTCAGGGAAAACCTTCGGTACACATCCTTCAGCGAGGTTCCATTTGCCCCCATCGATTTTTACTTCCTTGCCATTAATGATATGACTGTACGTCTTCAGTATGTCTTCATCGTAGAAATGAAGATCGCACACACGTGATTTGTCAGAAAGTTTCCTGTCAACACGCGGGCCGAGGCTCTTTATTTTTCTTTCCATTTCTGCCTCAACATACCATATGTCAACACGCGGAATCGCGCGGTCCCATGCCGCACGAAGATCCGCGTCACGCGGAGCCGAGAAAAAACGCCTCGCTGTGTTGTCGCTCTTGTAACCGCTCGCACAGCCCGGCACGCAGCACGTCGGCATGGTTACTGTAGCCCCTTCAACTTTGCATGCTAGCACAGGTAGCACAAAAAACGATCACTGCAGCAGCCGAGTCGGGCACGCACTGTACTCATGCTGCCCGCACTGCACGTGAACCCACGTTCGGGCCGACGAGAGCCTGGTAGAACTGCAGCGCCACTCAAAGCAGCCAGCGGTGGCGGCGCCGCGAAACAGCTCTCAGTTTGGCAACTGATCTTAGTTCTATTAACGTTAGTACCTTCTACCATGCCTGTACCACCTGTACCGCCTGTAGGGCCTGCGCTACTAGTACCTGTACCGCGTGTAATTCTAAAGTTTTTCTTCGAGCGAAATCTACTATTTTATAAAGTTAAATCATTTGAGACAGCTGCGCATTTACATTGACCTTGCATTATATGCCATGTTTCAATCACTTTCGTTGGTGATTACACCAAGCCAGCGCAAGCCAAGTCAGCAATGAAGCAAGTCAAAGCGAGTCAATACGTAGCCAAACGCTTTGAATGGTGCTTCGCTTCTGGGCACTGAACACAACCTCAAGTCCACAAATCTATCATATATACGTGCAGCAGGCACATAATCTCTTAATTCAAATGCTGAAAAGATCATATGCTTGAGTTCAACGCAGTGAAAGTGTAGCGTTGGTGCCTCGGCCACAGCTGGGGCTGACCCAACGACCATGGATTCACTGATGCAAAGTAACCTCTACGAACTCTTACAAGTCGAGATCGGCGCTAGTGAAAAAGAGGTAAGATGTTTTTGCTTGGTTTTGCGAACACACGGCTTAGAATGTAGTAAAATCAAAGACTGCAAAAAGTACAACCTGTTTCTTTGATAGCTCTTGTGTATTTTCCGGCCTTGCGTTGAGCCCGCACCCGAGTGATTCGCCTGACGAATTCGCGTCTTGTGGAAGCATACGGAGTACGAAGCAGGCCGGAATCTTGTTAGGTTCTCTTCCTCGTGCTACACATGATAGATTTAAATCACATTGTTTTACATGCCAGGATTTTGAAACTTCTCTGTCTCGCAGATCAAGAGTGCGTACCGAAAGAAAGCGCTAACATGCCACCCGGACAAGAATCCCGACAACCCTCGAGCAGGTAAGGCGAAATGTTTGATGCAGCGACATCCACGGCGCTTATTTAGCGGAACTCTTTCAGCAGCTGTCTCGTGCCTTGGAGGTGCTTACCGACCCGGCTGCACGAGTGAGTACCGGTCATTTGTCTTCTCTCGTGACGTTGCCCTGCCATCGTCACTTGCACCAAGTCGTTTTTAAAAGGGTACTGTTAAAGGCCCCATTCTGCAGAAAATTCGGTGTTGTGAGCGAAGAATCACTAGCATTCCTCTGTCAGGTGCTAGTTAACAGGTGAGACAGCTGAACAGCGATTGGTCGGTGGGTTTTGTGACGTCAGAGCTCGTAGGAGGGGTATGTAAGGCAGGACCTAAAAGGTAGACTTATCCTGGAAGAGTCCCAAACTCTTGGCTTAACCTTACACACAGACCCGTGTGCGCCCACTAGAGTCGGCGGCAGTGTAACCATGAGACACGGCGCCAGACCTCACTTTCAGTAAAAATGCTAGTACAGTCGAGTGGATCAACACCATGGAGAACCTGGGCAGTGATCACTACATAATAGCCACCAAAGTGGGAGAAGGGGTGAAACTGAGGAAGATCAAAAAGACCAAAATAACGGAGTGGGATAAATTCCGAGCAATTCGGGGAGACCACGGAATTGAAG
The DNA here is from genome assembly GCF_055883805.1 of Amblyomma maculatum. NCBI lineage: Eukaryota > Metazoa > Arthropoda > Arachnida > Ixodida > Ixodidae > Amblyomma > Amblyomma maculatum. The sequence goes on from NC_139353.1 coordinate 53,418,622, forward strand.
AAATTGAGGATATAAATACCTGGGCTAAACAGCTTAGAGAGGATGCTAAGAGCGCAGAAATGGCTGCCGAAGGGGAAGACACGCCCGAAATAATGGACAGCAAACTAATGAGTATGTGGAAGGAGAAGGAGAGACTTGGAAAAAAACTGAAATCCCAAATATGGAACAAAAACCTAAGAAGAACGCTAGCCAGGCATATGAAAGACATGGAAACCTACGCGATAAAACTTAACGAGCAAAACTGGTGCAGCACGTGTGACGAAATGGATAGGAATATGAGCTTAGCCAAAACGTGGAACCTACTGAGGCACCTCCTAGACCCGAACAAATCAAAACAGACAGCTAGCATCAACCAAGTGAAGGCGAGACACGCTTTCCATGGGACGGATAAGCAACTAATGGAGAGACTAAAAGAAATATACATAGGAGAAACAACAGAAATTAAACAAGCGGAATATGGGGGTCCAGAGAATGGCAAACTAGATGCAGATATCACGGTAGCAGAAGTCAGAGCAGCTATTGCGGGGTTAAGAACTCGCTCGGCCTCTGGACCAGATAAGATATCAAATGTCATGCTTAGAAATCTAGATGAAGGATCGGTGGAAGCAATCACACGATACATAAACAAAGTATGGAAAGAAAGTAAATTACCGGACGAATGGAAAAAGGCAGAAGTGATTCTCATTCCTAAGCCGGGGAAAGAACCAAAGTTAGAAAACCTAAGACCAATCTCTCTGACATCGTGTGTGGGGAAGCTCATGGAACACGTAGTGCAAGCGAGATTAACAAAATACAGTGAGGATGAAAACCTATGGCCGCATGAGATGGTAGGGTTCAGACCTAAGCTCAGCACGCAGGACATAATGCTCAGACTAAGACATGATATCCTAGGGCTAGACCTCAAGAAGGCCTTCGATAATATCAGACATGACGCGGTACTAAAAGGTCTTGAGGAGGTAAACGTAGGCAAAAGAACATACAGTTACATTAAGAACTTTCTTCAGGGCAGAAGGGCGGTGATTAAAGTTCAGGACGCAGAGTCTCCCAGCATAAGGCTAGGAAGCAAAGGAACCCCTCAAGGTGCTGTGTTATCTCCATTTCTATTCAACATAGCAATGAGAGGCCTCCCATCTAAGCTGAATGAGATCTCTGGAATAAAGTTCAGTATGTATGCTGACGATATTAACATCTGGATGAACAATGGAAGTGATGCAGAAATTGAGTGGAGCCTGCAGAGAGCTGCAGACGCCGTGGTGAAGTATGCAGCCGACAGAGGACTAACATGCTCACCGCAGAAATCGGAGCTCTTTAGGTACAACACCAACAGCAGAGACAAAAAGCCAATAAACATCAAAGTGGTAGTAGAGGGCCTAGAGGTGTCGCAGGTCGAAGAGATGAGGGTCCTGGGTATGGTTATCAATCATAAAGGCAACAATACCAATACCATAAAGAAATTAGCAACATATGCGGATCAAGTGCAAGGCATATTCAGAAGGATAGCAGTAAAAGGGAGAGGCCTAAAAGGGAGAAGCCTCCTAAGAATATCACAGGCGTACATAACAAGCAGAATCTGCTATGCAACGCCGTACTTAAATATGAACAAAGAGAACATAGATAAACTAGACAGGATACTGAGGAAATGTGCCAAGAGGGCTCTGGGACTTCCCATATCCACATCAACGGAACGTCTTGAGAAAATGGGTATCCACAACAGATGGGCCGAGCTAGCTGAGGGAGTTAGAATAGCTCAGCTGGAGCGACTTAGCCAATCTGAAACAGGAAGAAAAATACTAGAATGGATAGACATCAAACCGGGATACACTGCCCATAAGACAGTGGATATCCCGGAAGAGATAAGAGCCAGGATACGCGTCCCGCCTATGCCAAAAAATATGCACCCCGAATATAACAAAGAGAGGCGCGGGCATAGAGCCAGAGCCTACAAGAAAAGAATGGGAGAACAACCAGCAGAACAAGTGGCCTACGTAGATGCTGCATGTGAACGGCAAGGAGCAGCTGTATCCGCAGTAGTCGACGGAACAGGAGCACCTGTAGTATCGGCTTCAAGCCGCACGAGAGACGCCAACGCGGCGGAGGAATTGGCAGTAGCGCTCGCTTGTGTCGGTACCAAGGCTAAATTCATACTATGCGATAGCAAAAATGCGGTCAGAAATTTTGGGAAGGGAAGAATATCAGAAGAAGCTAAACGAGTCCTCGAATCGAGGCCGCTTGAGCGCAACGTGGAAATTATATGGATACCAGCACATGAATCCATCGCAGGGAATGAGGCTGCTCACGAGTTTGCCCGAGCTCTCTATCACCGGGCGGCTGCCGAGCAGCCCTCTTGCATGGATGTAAAAGATAGCCTAATCTCGTATAAAGAGGTTACAGAGCACTATAAGCTAAGCAGAAGGGTCTATCCGCCGCCAGACCGTTCCCTCGGAAACGGGGAGGCAATTGCATGGAGGAGGCTACAAGGGGGCAATCATATTAGTCCCTTTTGGGTATATGCAACAATTTCAAAAGATGAAAAGGATCTACATTGCATAACATGTGGGAGATGGGGCTCTCTAGATCATATTATTTGGGAATGTAACAACAGCCCAGGAGCTAAAGAAAATATAGAGACGCCTGGGAGACCCTGCTGTGAAGCGAGGACCCCTCTCAGCAGCAGCAAGCCATCCGCCTGGCGGCTGAGGCCGTGAAGCAACAATGTATATTCACCAGACCTTAGTTCGCGAGGCTCCTGAGTAAGGCTCCATCAGGCCTGCGTGCCGGGGAGTCCGAAACGGAGCTTCTTCTCGGTGGAAATAAAGGTTTTTCAACAACAATCAACTTCCCACTGGGGCCGCTCCTGCAAGATGAGAGGGTGAGATAGAAATCAAACCTGGGACCCCTTGTATCCCAAGTCAGGTACGTTCACACGAGTTGGTCAAAGTGAGGCTACCTCTACCTTTTTTGGGTGGCCTTGCGCAGAATAGCCGTGTACAAACGAACTCGACAGAGTCGGGTCGGCTAAACCTGGCGAGTAAACCATCAGTTGTTGGGTTCATGTATGCGCAGTTATATGAAGTAAAGTAGACAGCGGAGCGGGTCGAGTTAACTCGCTTGCAGGGGGTAGGTTAACTCACTTGGCCTGTTTGTCTAAAAGCATGTAGATGCTGTCGAGTCAGGGAGTCGAGTTGCGGGAACTTGGATCGAAAAGCTTCCGGCACAGCTAAGAGTGACAGCGAAGTTAAATACTTTCTAGCCCTGATCAACGATAAAAAATAATAATCACAGCTCTCAGTAGTAAAAGACAACAGAATCAAACACGAGCAGAAACTTCACACAATAACTTCGAAACGACGCTAGGCACTGCTGCTATATCTACTTTCTAGAAGTGAGTTTATGTAGACACCAAGCGGACAGAGTAAGGATGACTTCGCTGACTTGACCCGATGCTGTCCAGCCCATGTATATGGGGCTAATGTTCTTGGTAACGACTGCATGCTGAGTATGTGTGAGATTATTAAATAGAGGTGCTAAGCTACATATGCCAATAACAACGCTGTTGGATCATACTGTTGGAGACTGAACTTAAATTTATGGGTAACTCCGGGGGTGTTTTGAGCCTTGTATGTTTATAATCACATCACATTCCTTAGAGTCCCCTGCTTTCAGTACGAAAAACTAACATCTAACTTTTGCCTGAAATCAATAATAAAACGCTGTTTGCCATTTCAGCTGTTGACTCATTCGCTCTCAGCCAATCATCCTGTTGATACAATAGCCTTCCAGTTCGCTTGTCTTTCAAAATGGCAAGTAGAAGTATTTTGAAATAGTAATAAACTGGAAACAAAAGCCTGAAGTGGGTTTTGACCAACTTGTGATATGTCATAGCAGACCGACCCACCACATCCCAGAGGCAGCCACAAAACCTATTGTGTGTGCCTAATTATTAGAGCCCATGAAATGGGAAATTTTAAAATTAATTTTCACTGCAACAAAGCATCGAGCCACTGTGAAATTTGGTACAAATGACTGGTAAACTGAGGCAAACATACAGAGTTCCAGTAAAGTCCAGGAAAGTAGAAAAATTCAAAGAGTTGCCCTTTGTTTCCAAGATTTTTTTCTCTCCCCAGCTATTAGCCTCTTAGCACAGACGTGATACCATCTGTGCACAATAACGCAATATTAAATATTCGATCAAGTAAAGGCGTTTAGAACCTAGCAAAAGCTTTTCTCTGAAGAGCATTTCTATCCATGCCGTCACTGCAAGTGCTGGAGATTTCAGCCCTTCCTTCTGCAGTGGTAAGCACTGATAAGCAAGTAAGCACAGTTACTCTTGCAACCTCAGATGTTGCAAATGTAAGTTGTTGCTCCGCAATTTCCAAGTTGGTGATTCAGCAATCACTGGTGTTCGATGCCATGGTGACTTGTTTTAGCTTCAAAGAGAGAAGCAAGCGTTGCACAGGTTCATTGCTAAGGTTCGTTGCAAATTGGTCGTAATATATTGTCAGAATAAACCTAGCAGACATATATTCTTGTGTGTTATAAAAAGAAAAAAGAAAGAAAGCAAGGCATAAAACTAACGTGTGCAATTTACCAGAAGTCCTTTGAGCAGCTGAATGGTCGGCGGCTGGTCTAGGTGGTGCGGCGGTAGGGACGTGGTGGTTATACAGCTAACCCGCGACCATCTTTGCAGAGCGCGTACGATGCTGTGCTCAAGGCTCGGCAGGCGGCCAAACTACGACACCAGGGTCTGGATGCCAAACGTCGCAAGCTCAGGGAAGAACTGGAAGCCCGCGAGGCCCCCGGCCGAGAGGCAGCGGCAGCGGCGGCACTAGAGCGATCTCTCGAGAAAGAAGTGGAGAGGCTCCGGCGTGAAGGTTCTCGGCAGCTAGCTAAAGAGCGAGAGCTGCTGCAGCGTCAGATGGAACAGCAGCAACAACAGCATGAAGCTGAGCAGACAAGAGTCAAGGTGAGCCGCATGAATTGTCTTCTTCAAACTTACAATATGAAAGCCTTTCTCTGGACTGTTCAGTTACCTTTTTCATAGCTGATGGAAACACATTGTTTGCTGATTAAATGTGGTACAGAAATGAGCCAATTGGTGGGCTTACCAGTTCTCACTATGCCCGTCTATTGTTGGACAGCTCCGCGCTGGCGCACGCAGCTGAACAGATTTGTTTCATTAATTTTCACTACTAAGCATATGAATACAAGCGGGCTGTACTGATACCTGCTCATGCAAACATTCAAGCTCCCACTCTTATGACAGTGTAACAGTAATTCAAATGCCATATAAATGAGAATTTTCTACTCGTGCCCCAATACTGTTAGCAAATGTTTTGGCTACTTAATTTGCCAGCACTGCAAGCTCTTTTTTTTTTTTTTTTTGACAACTGCATGCTTTCTTTAGTGCATGCCAAATCATTGAGATTTTAGCTGACAAATATTTGGGTAAGTTTCAGCGACCTTTCTTTTTTACAATGTCTGTTTTGATTCTTGTAACACATTGGTCATGTGACTGAATGCCAAAATACGCTCTCTTATCCTATTCTTTCTTGCTCATTCCCTTGCGCATGCAGCTGACGCTCCTACGAAATGGTTTCTCGTCTGTGGTGCAGGTACGCTGGAAGCAGCAGCCCGGACTGATAGGATATACTGAGGCCAGCCTGCGGCGGCGTCTCTCCCAGTATGGAAGCATCAGCTGTCTGGTGTTTCGCAATGGATCATCCCTCGTGGAGTTTGAACAGCCGTCCGCAGCCGTGAGTGGGCCTGTATTGAAGCCTGAAACATCTTGCCACACTAGTTAAAATGTCTTTACTCTAGCCCGGGACATCATTGTGTCTCAGACAAGGCAGTTGTTGGCAGTATGTATCGATAGAAACGTGTCGCCTGGCTGATGTGACATCTTTTATGGTGCTGGTATGGTGACACATTTTAGTATGTACACACATATACTTAAGATGCACTCGATAATTCAGTTATTGCGCCCTCATAAAATCCGGCCACTCGCTAGTGCTTGCTGTTTTGTGGAACCCAAATTGCTGGCTCTGCAAGAACAGCAAAATTAGAATGTACTCTCGACAATGCCTTTTCATTTTCACATTTCACCCATGGAAACTTGAAATGCTATCAAGCTTATACACAATTTTACAAAGGGGTGAAGGGCTCTGCCGTATTGGGGCGCTGGGCTACTCTTGTAGCACAGGAAAGGGTTGATGACGCCTTCCCTTAACAGCGTAGTCACACCGCTTTCTTTGAGGGTCATGAAATGGTCTATATGTAGTCTAGTTGTGACACAAACTGTTGGGCCCGGTTAACTTTGGCTGCGCATTCTGTCATGTCGTGACAGGTGAAAAAGCCACTTCAGCTCCTTGTAATGCACCTAATAAATAAAGAAATTATAAAATGATAGAGCATCAATTGCAGTGCTACTTGCACGCACGTGCATGCAAGCATTTAAAGAATCAGCATTAGCATCATGTTATAGTTCTATGTAATGGAAGACCAGATAGATGCCCAAGTAGCCCGCCTACCTTATATATTTCTTAGCAAGTGAGAGGAGCACCCCATCTTACAACAGCACTATTAACATCTCCATATTTCGAGCTTTCACCCTTCAAAAAGAAAGTTAGTTGTGAGAGCTGTTTGCCCGACACACTAGTTGTCCTGTAGCTGGATACATCTTTCCTTCTGTAAAAGCAACTGCCACCCACCCTGCCACTAATGTCAGCATCATATGCTTGCATGTTACAATATGAAACCAGCTTCAAATTTATTCAAGGATCTGAACTATGCTACACTTGCACCAAAACAGGCACTAAATGTGCCAGAATGGGTCATGTGTCTACTCCGTGTGGTGCATTAACCCGAACAGTTTGTTGCGATGTGGTAACATATATATGACAAACCATCAAGTTCGGGGTAATTTCTGAAAGTGGCTGATGGACTTGTGTGCCCCAATGTCTGTAGAGTGATGTCCTTAGCTCAGATCACTTGGTCTTCACTGTGATCTGGAGCAAACCATGTACTAATTATCCTTGGGGATGTATAGGGCAGCAGTTTGTTTTTCAGAGACTGCAGTACGCTGATCTAACAGCACAGTATACATTTCCTTTTAGCATATGTTCTAGTCACTAGTTGGGCCATTAGCACAAAAGCCTGAGGAAAGCTCAGAGCATGGTAGCTTATGCATCACGCTCATGTCTGCATTGAAGAAGCATAGAAAAAAAGGAGGACTTCCAGCTTGCTCAACAAGATGAGTGTGGTCCAGGTCCATCCAGGTAGTACATGGCAGGCAATATTATTGGGCATTGATTGTTGTTTGGACGGGGTATGTGATGTCACTGACCACACGTCATGGCCAAGTTGGCAGGGCTGCCCTTCTTTGATATGGGAACGTGAGATTGGAATTGAACCCAGGAACCATGGATCTTGAGTCAGACACATTACCCCCAAGCCACAGAAGCATGTTCATATGGCTTTGTTAAAGCGGGGCTTTATATCTATGTCAGTTGACTGCAGCCTGTGGAGAGAGAATGAGGCTGTTGTAGCATGTGCAGCTGGTGTATGTCTCATCGTGCTTTGGCTGGCCCTTATGAATAACTCAACACGTGCTGATGTGCTGTGCAGCAAAAGAATAACCAAACCAAGATAAACAGAGCTAAACAAGGGGAAAACTTGCTAGAACATGAAGTCGCATTTAGCTTAGCCTTGTAAAGTCAGGAAACAATATCATTTACATTACCTTCTGTCGTTGATTTCCTCCAATTAAAAAAAAGAAAACCAGGAAACTATGCAGTTCCAACAAGTATTTATGCTCCGCTTCAGTGTTGTACATGATTGTTGCTGCTCTAGTAGTCATAGCTGTGTAACAAAACTGTTATGCTCCTTGCAGTACCTGGCATCCCAGCTCGAGAAGGGCAGCCCCGAAGAAGGCCCACTGACCGTTCGCATGCTGGGTGACTCTGGAAGTGCAGAGCATGTACCACCCACAACAGTGCGACCACCGCCACCACCACCACCACGTCACACTCACTCTTCTTCTATAGACGACGACTATGAGAACCTTGTGCTGAGAAAACTGCAGCAGGCTGCTGCCCAGCCTCCATGACCACAGCGGATTTGAGAGGGCGGTGGCCCCTGTAAGTCAAGTGCCGTAGTATGTGTGTGTGTTGGACCCCTCAACTGGGCTGAATGCCTTTCGGCTACATTGGGCCATCAGGTGGTGTGCTTGGAAACTTGTAGTTCTGGATGTTGTGAGGACATCCAGATGTGGTATGGCCAGAAATTTTTTCTTTTTTACTAACATCACACTATTGTGTGAAAGTTTTCTTTAGAGCAATAATATTCTGCTGGCTTAAGAAGCAGAATTGGTAGTGCAGGCCGTTGTGTGATATCAAAACACTGCCTCAGCACAATGGTTTGGATTGGCATTATGGTTATTTGGACTCGGGAAGTGTTGAAACTGTATCATTCTTCATGATGCACCATGAAGAGTGTGAGTGCGACAGCTATTGCTATCACTTCTTCGCCCTAGGAAATAGAGCGTTTTTTCTTTCTTTCTTTTTCTTCTTTTTTTAGCTTTTTAACAGTACCAAGATTAATGCTAGGGCAAGAGTGAATTTAGGAGGTGAAGGGGGACTGCCCTTTCTCCTTCAAGCAAGAAACTTTACGTGGAAAAAACAGCACTGAACACCGTTTTCTAGGCGAAAAAGTTAAAAAATACATGGTTTAAATGAAACTGCCCCTGTAAGAGTGACCTATAAACCTGCCCGACACTTGCGCAGCCACTTGCTGTTTTTCACAACATTTGCACGTTTGCTATGGAGTTAGAACAAGTTATAATTAATTGGAAAGAGAAAAGTATTTATTTTTCAGTGGTAGACATATAAACAGCAATTACTGTTGGGACCAGTAGGGTGGCAAATAAAAGTGGAAGAATGAATTACAGTTCGGTGTACGAGTTAGGTGAAAGCGTGAAGGTTGTTTTTAATCGAACATCTCTGAAGACACATGCGCTAGATTAAAAATTTTTTGCTAAAGGAGGATAGGCAATTTCATATCTCTCAGCACCATTGTGTCACACCCTTGAAGGCAGAGTTTAAGTGTCCCCCTCAATTTTAGTTCCTTTGACAAATATATGTACTGTACATCAGCCTAGTGCATCACAGCCAAATGGCTTATTGCCAGGCTATTGATCTGCCCACAATGACTAGCATTTAAAGTAGGCAATTTGCCTCTGGAGAGTGTTCATTCTACAACCAAAAACAATACCATTCACTTTCTTTGGGGAAGCCTGTATTCCTTCACAACACATAAAATACACTTGAAAAAAGTGGTTCAAAATATGCATTCTTTAACATGAAGAAAATAAAAGTGGATGGCCAAGGATGTTGTTACTGCGAATAAATCGCCTCCTTTGCTCAGCAAGGGCAGAGGCAACTTCGTTCAACAATATAAAAAATAAACTCAACAGAGCCAGTCAGAACAAACAAGCATCTTTATGTGAAGCAGTAAAAATACATGGCATTGTGAAGTCAGCAATACAAATATCTCACTCAGCATTTTTGCGCTGTTCACAGCTTTGTATCGTCTACTGCAGAACTTGTATTTCAGCACCTTGTGTTGCTACAGATGCCCCGCATCTTTTGCATTCTTTCAAGTAATGCGTGTCTGTTTATTGCTAAGTGGAAGGCAACTGCTGATGTTCTTGACCTGCCGTGCATTGAGTGCTCCAGACTCAAATGATATGTGGTGGTGGATGCACTACTATTATACTTTACACATTAGTTAAGCACTAGCTGCATTGACAAGCTGTAAATGCTAGGATGTCGCTGCTAGAAAGAAACAGGTAAGTAAAGCTTACTAAGCAAGTTGCATTTCCAGTGGACACATATGCACTGGATTTCACTTAAAATCCACTGCCCTCTCAAAAGAGGTGGTGGTTGTTCCTTTGTTCTTGATGCTTTCTTTGGCTAAAGAAATGCCTGGTCCTCATCAAATTAGCCCTCAATTGCTCCATTATTACCAGTTAGCAGAAGCCTCCAGATGGCAGCACTAGGCAAATAAATGCCAGGATAAACAAATAGCACCGGACCAGCCGATTCGGAAGTGGTGGGGAAACGGCAGGCAGTCACGGTTTGTGCAAGGTCCAAATACAGGTCTGGCCTATGCCGGACATTGCCACTACACGATACCCCATAAGCTCAAGCTTGTTAAGAACAGTGCGAGGAGGGTCCTCAGTCCGGTACTCTGGGCTGAAAAAAAAGAATGTAGACCACATTAAAATGAAACTAGCTGACTCTCTCGTATGTTTTCAAGCACAACAGTGACTTTCTCCCGAGGAGATGCAAGTGAATTTGTTTTAGGAGGTGTATAAGACATGTATCAACGTTTGTCTCGTGTTCGTGCTATGCTTGCAGCAGTGATAGCTAGGTGACCTACACGCACGCAGAAATACTTGCATCTTTGTAGCAGCAGGCACGCTAACAGGCATGTCATCAACATCAGCTGCAATGCACCTCTGAGTCGTAAAATGGAGCAGGCATCTAGAGGGTTGAGATCTTTACCCTGATGTAGAATCTCAAAATTGCAGTAATGAAGTGTGGCACTCCGTGACCGAAGTGCAGTAATTGTAATGGTGGCATGGCAAAGTAGGGAGGTTTTGGCAAAATTCCAAGCACATTAAGCTACAACCATATGCATGCTCAGCATTTATATCAGGAATTTTAACCTTGCACAGTATGCTGGCATTGGCGCATTTGACGAGGTGCATAAATCCTGATTCAACCTCCCACTCTGACCAACATTTAATTGATCAGGTAGTATGTATCAAAAGTATTAAGTGTTAAACACTGCCGCCTCACTTCTGTTAGCTAACCAGTCTTTAAATGTGAAAAAAATCGAATAACTGAGTGGTCGTTTTTGGACACCCTGTGCTTTGCCAAAATTTTGACCTGGGCTTCTTGTCACCTTGATGAATACCACACATCTAACACTACTGAACGTCACTGAAAGTGCTATCATGATCCTACATACCCCAACCTAGGCCATGGCCATGCAGTACAGCACAGTGGAGCACAGAGATATTAAGTGCTCGCAGGCAATCAATACTAAGTGCATGCTATTTATGTATAAAGGCACTGATCAAATAGTTGTCATTGGATGTTATATAACGCTACTCCACAATGCGGCCTATCAGCGACAAAAAGGAACCGACAGGACTAGCCTGCTGTCCCGTCGGTTTCTTTATGTCGCTGTAGTCTTCATCTGTTGTAACAGTACCGAGAAGCCCATTGCGAGAATCAGTTCACGGATAATTTTTATAGGCGCTTCTCGAACCTGAGCGTGCTGATACGGCGCTAAAAAAAGAAAAAAATTGAAAGGGCGCGCACAAGAGACATTCAGGGCGGAGGACTGTTCAGACTGCAACTGTCTCAAATGTGCGCCGACACCACTCAGAAGGTCCCTCGATGACCTTGGTTCAGGCTGATTCACCATTCATAGAGACTCGCGGTCGACGGACGATATCAGCCGAGCGCGTCACCGCATCAGATGAGAAGCGAGATTCCATGGAATGACTTCCCAGACTCAATAACTGCAATTAGCCCCGTGCCTAATTAATTTATAGCAACATTCCATCACTCAGTAGCAATTAAACGGGCGGTCCAATGAGTTTACGATCCATTTATATGCTCGTAAACTGACCGTGGATACTACGACCGGCGAAAACCGCTCCCAACGTGAAGCAGTCAGCCATAGCGAAATTCCGGACCATCATAAAGTTATCCACAAGCTTGACGGTGTGAGTAAAGGAAGAAACATCAAGCTCAAAAACCAAACAAGAAAACAGCTACTCAGGAAACTGGGCTGCTTGTACCGTTTTAACAACATACAGCTGCATATGAACAGTTCGGCCATTCACGTCTACATTTTTCCCATCTTCGATGACAGGCATTTTCCGCGAAAAACAAGCGCGTGTAGGCTGATCGGATGGCGCACTCACAAGTCGTTTCCGGGCTGGGTGATCTTACGCGCGCAGAGATGCTCCATGAGTGCCGGATCACTGTTGCGGTCCCCGACTATGGTCGGGCCGTTCTCCTGCGGGGAACCACAAGTGATGACAGCTGCTGCCCTGTACACATAGATCCCGCAGCGCGCGCTACTTACCAGTCGTATCTGGGTTGAGATCAACAGGTACGGCATCACAAGCAGCTGTACGTACGCACCCCACTAGCAGTGCGGCACGACCACTACAGCAACGCGCAACGCTGCGACCCACGTGTTCCCTAGTTGCCTATATTATAGTTGCGAAACTCAAGATCAAAATCTTTCAACAAACTTGCTGACATTTTTAGTTGTAAAATAGCATATTGCTACGCCACCTACGGATTAAAAAGTAAACCGCTTTTGTTAATTTATTTTTGTTTTTACGATTGTAACAGTTTATCTAAATGCCGCGAGTGGCGCGACAGTCTGATCTGTCTAAAATTTTTGTTCATTAGCTTAGCGAATTAGGCAAATGAGGTGCCATATCGCCATATCTATATCAACTTATCAACTCGTATACACTGCGGCCATCGTGTGTTTTTTATATATATTTAACTATAATAATGTTATTCGCGTTCGTTTTTAGCTCCAAGGTAGCACTCGGGCGCATTCAAGGCGGGAAACACAACTGGGAACTTCGAACAAACTTTGCGACGCAAATTCTCCTAATGAAAGAACGCAACCTGTGTGAATCAGAGGGCTAGCGAGCGACTTCTTGTCTAAAATAGTGGTGGCACGTGTTACGAAAAGATAGGGAAGTTGCGATTCTCGTACCGAGATCACATATGATCATGCCTACTAATCCGCAGCCTCTCACGAAGTGGCCTGTGTGATGGGGGTGCTGGCTATCACCGTGGGGTGCATGGAGGAAGGAAAGTTTCTTTCCTCCATGATGGGGTGCAATATAGTCAGGTTACTGACAGCTGCATGTGCCGGCCTGCTTATATCGCAGGCCCGCTGGGGTAGTCGATAGGAAAGGGTGACTGGCGGTGCGCGCGCCCTGTGCTTATTATCGCTATATTATCGCTTTCATTCGTTGCTCGCGCCATATTAATGACAACGTGTCAGGAAAATTGTCCGTCGAAGTACGCTGAGGCCTGTGGGTTCAAGCTGTAGGTAGCATACGTATTATATGCGTGTAAGGACGAAAACTAGGATATAACGAAAACACCTAATTATACGAAGGAAATGGATTTAACGATGTTGAGCCAAGTATGGCTGAGAAAAATAAATATGAGTTAAGAATGAGTCAGCAAAATTGAGTGTAAGTAGGAAGTGCGGAGGTTGATTCCGGTTCTACTGTTACCCAAGCGTAATCTTTGTTAAGCATAGCTACACATCAGTCTGGCGCCTGCGCCGAGGCACTCTTGCACTCGTACCGGCACGCACTTCTTCCATGGCGAGACTGAAAGAACCTCAGGTGGTCGAAACTTCCGGATCCCGCCACTATAGGTTCAAGGTGAAATGCGCAAGTGAATGACCTTGAACCCAGGTGTCAGTATGTCCGGAGCCCTCCACTATGGAGTTCTCGGATCAAGGTCACACGCCCAAGTGAATGAACTTGGAGATGGCAGCGCGAATAATAGAAGTCACACTCTAAAAATTACTCTGTACATTAGATAATGAGCATGCGAGTTTCCAACCCCTTTTGGCGCAGGGCCGACAGGCGCTTGTCATTGAAAATACTGTCTGTACTCGATGATGTGGGTATCGATAGCATAGCGTCAAATTAAGTTGCTAAAAATTAGTTAATTCGTAAGCTTTGAGACATCTTAAACGCACGCACTGCGCATGCGCAGTGTCTCCGTTCGCAAACCTCAGCCAACACCTTGTAGCCACCACAACTGCGCATGCGCAATGACGTCACAATTGACAGTCAGCAGTCATCAGACGAAACCAAGCAATGGCCAAATAGAGGGCAACGACAGTGGTGGTTAATCTCTTCTATGCACTTTAGATCGTCACAGTTCCCCTGATTTTTATATTTTTTTGCGCGCCGCCTTGCACTCAGTTGAGGGGGAGAGGAGGAGCATCATTTTCTATTGCCGATATTTTAAGTGTTATTGAGAGATTTTAGTGTTATCCGAGAAATAAAAATTATTGAGGCATTTAAAATTCCTGAAGAGGGGTAAAGCGAGAGCATCTGGGGCTGATTCTACTTTAGTGTTTATTTGCCAGAATCACGCAGTGCTTCTTCCGCACCGGATTCGAGGTAAGCAGCTCCACTATAGCATAACTTGGCAGCGATGGCGCGCGCTCGTTGCGGCGCTTGATCTTCATAGCTGGCGGCAGATGGCGTGCTCCATGCGACCTTTACGTTGGCATGGAGACGGTAGGAACGCTATACAAAGAGAACTAAGATATGTTTCTAACGGAATCCCGTGAAATCTCTTGGACACATCTCAAGAACGTACAAATCCTGCTAACACTGATGAGCCTATACTTTCGCCTTAATATTGATGAATTACAGGGTCCTCACAGAGCCTTCAAATTACTCGAATATTTAACAATGTCTACGAATCTTGCATTAGAATATTCACATAAATGTTGTTTTAGGTCCCTTTAACCCGCTTTTCATTGCTACATAAGCGGAGCCTAAAAGGTTTGTGCTTTCGCATTTCCTCCGTATCAATCAAATGGATTGTCCCTAATATTTTTGTATTAAAAGCAAGCATTTTAATGCATGGATGGCGTATGCGGGCTTGAAGAACGTCAATTAGTTTTCGAAGGTGAAGAAGAAATAATTTACTACAAAGGGGCCACATGGAATAAGTTTTAAGATATGAGGATCTGTCATTATAAGGTACTCGAGGGATCATATGATATCACACGTTTTCGAAGATGCATACGACGCTGTAGAAACTAATTAGTTACAACCCTGCATACCGTGAGATGGCAGCACCTCTTGGCCGCTCCAACTCTGCTTGCCAGGCTATCCGGCAGGTGACCCTAGCGGTCCGTCCGCCGGTATGCCGAACTCATATACCAAGACCTTGGTCCTGCGCTCGAGTCGAGCCTCTGCCAGCCAGCGAGTGAGCCGCCAGTCGTCACGCCAAGCAGTCGCCTGTTTGCTGCTTCGCTATAGTGAACTAGAATATATTTATATATTCTAGGTCACTGTAGCTGTGCTCTGCGCGCCATTGTACAGTATTTTATTAACATGCGAACTCGTTCTATTCCGCATGATTTGTGCCCTGCCTCATCCTTGAAGCCCCAGTTCAGCCCCCACAATATATGACCTTGTCGAATAACTTTCTAGTCATGTTTTGAGAAATATGTATTACATAGTTAACCCGTCATTTGGAGCAATTTTATGAGCAACCAGAAAAAAGCACTGAATAACTTTGGAGCAGCTATAAGGTCTGTTTCTAGGCGCTCGCACGTCAAGATTTCAAAACAAATACTTGTACTGTGAACGAACTGAACCTGGACGAAATTCCTTTTGTGTAATGCCCTGAACGAACCATTTGAGAGGTGCAATATATATTTTTACAATTACGCAGGCAGTCGATATTCTGAAGCTTACCTGAATATCCATTGTGCATTTGTTTCCACAAAACTCTCATTTTTAGTCAGCATTCCCACGCATCATCATGCACTAGCATTGCAGCCGCCACTCGGAATGGACAATGCGAAAACAATTAAGAGACGTATGAAGCAGCAGAAAGAGGTCACATAACGCCGTAATTGTCGGAGAACGAACCTCCTGCTTTCTGCCGTGAACAAACACTTCCGCTTTAGTAAGCCAGTTCGCGAGGCAAACTCTTGTCCATGAGCTTAGCGTAGTCTGTGAACACGGACGTAATTGAGCCTTGCTTCGGCTTTACGTCCTACGCGCGCCTATGCGGATGCATCGTCATGCGTACGTCAGCTAAGAAGAAAAAAAAAAAAAACACTGCCGATTGACGGAGCAAACAAGTGGTATGTTTTACTGCTTGCCAGCGGCGCATCCGTAGCACAAGAAAGCGAAAGGACAGATGGTGCGTGTGTGAAGGAAATTACCTGCATACAGCCCAGCTCACGTCGAAAGATAGCGAACTGCTCCGCATGCAACGACGTATGAGCAACGTGCCGGCACGTAGTTCAGTGGAGGCGGTCGCTGTGCGCAGCATGTTTCCTTCTCGAAACTGAAGCCTTTATATGGGCACGTGCGCAGGCACATAATTAAAGGAAGGGGTGTATATACATTACTGTAGACATCAGGCAGCTCTGATCAATCGCGACAAACTCTCGCTTTATGAACATTTATGCTGTAGAGGAGGCCGATCTAAACAAAAGACGCTGCTGTCACATATACCTGCAGCGCTGAGGATGTTAACATGCGGACTTTCCATAGGTTGAGGGCGGGCTGGCCAATTCTCAAGGCCACAATGGATGAGGATGATATAGCTCCTTCTCTCGCTCAAGAGATTGTGCTCTTCGGGGGAGCCAGTCTAACGACGCACAGTTTACCGTTTGAATGCACATCGCTGCATCAAGTTTGGCGACAACTTCGGTTGCACAGTGCAGTGAGCAACGTAGTGGTATGTGCCAGAAAACGGGCGAATCATATATAGGGACAACGCAAGCGCTTACGTATTTTTCTTTTTGTGCTGTCATGGCTGCGCCGCTACTCCTGCGTACCCCACAATATGTTATTTTCAGGCGAATCAAATTTGATAGGTAACGTTTTGTTGCCACTCGGTTGAGAAATTCACAAGTATTCAGCTGCAACTGTATTTATCCTTCGAAATTGCCATTTCCTTCCTGGAAATTAGGCCTCTCAGTAAAAAAAAAATCAATGGGTCCTATTGGGATGACCAGTTAGATTTAATTGGTGCTGCCGATGCCAAATTGTTTGTCCAATTGGGAAGGAATTTTCGTAATTAGTATCATCAATCTGTGTCTTTTAATTCTGTGCATATTCACTCCTTTGTACTCCCGTTTTCGTTCTTTCTTATTATTTACTTCGTTAATTCAATTATTCAGTTGCAAGGATTTTGTTAACTTGTCATCGCTTGACACATCAATCAATAACTAGAATGACAAATTACCATGATACAATTTTTTACGTATTCTCCAACTATTTCCGAAACGCGATGCCAACTACTATACTAGAGATTAGTTTACCATGATCCGCGATTCCGCTGCCGTGACGCTCTACCACACGTGGGTGAGGCGCACAAGCTGACTGGTCCCGACGCGACAGGTACCGACATCCGGTATGTGGCGCCATCTATCGGCGTCAAGGGGATCTGGGCATGCGCAGTCGAACGCGCAGTGGTAGATCACGGTAGCGGGTCGCGCATCACGGTAAACTAAAACTCTCTATTACTATACTAGATAGATTTAGCATACCGTGATCCACGATCCGCCACCGTGACCCTTTACCGCTCGTGGACGGGGCGCACAAGCTGATTGGTTCCGATGCGGCAGGTCTATGTGCCGACATCCAGTATGTGACGCCGTCTATCGGCATCAAAGTGATCTGGTCATGCGCAGTGGAACGCGCGGTGACGGATCACGGTGTGCTAAATCTCTCTACTACTACGATGCCTTTCCCACCCAACGAGCTGCATAAGCGATACTTATACACAAACCCTCAGTCATTTTTTCCTTGTGCTGATGTTATAGCATCCAGGAACATAAGGATAAATTTTCCCAATGAACTTTTGCATGCACACGAGTTAAAATTTTTCAGAAACGTGGCGCTCAGGCACTCCGGGGCGGCTGGAGTGGCCTGATGACTATGTGTACCAGCATGCACCGCTGCAGCTGTGGCTTCGTCAAACCGGCCGGTGGGATCGATGTATGCATAATTTAAGTGTAGCATCAATGGGCCAGCATATGTTCCTGCTAGAATCAATTAGCGTATTTACTCGATTCTAAGCATACCCTTTCTCACAACCACGATGCCATGGCAACACTGATATTCCGGACCACGTGGCAACACTCTGATATAGATAGTTGAAGGTTCGAGGAAATCCGTCCGGCAAGGGAAACTTAACTTGTTGAGGAAAGTAGCACTCGCCGAGGTAACAGAGGGAAAGAACAACATACAAAACAGAGACATCGTTTCGGCACCGGTACGTGTGCCTTGTTCACAATGAAGATGAAACGAGAGGGGTGCTGAAACGTCAATCTATTGATGTTTTGTAGGTCTTTCTTTCCCCCGTTACCTCGGCCAGTGCTGTTTTCTACAATTACTCTGATTTAGAGTTATCGGGATCGCTTTCGGCCGGTTTCGACGTGTCTCTGCAGCCATCTGTCATGTGTGTCGGAACATAGCAACACATGAAACTAGAGATCACACCACAGACGCCGCGCTACCTCGGGACTCAGACAGCTCTGGCTCGACGACAGAGTGAGCAAGCGCGCTTGGCGGCTTTGATACTATCTCTTCGTTGCAAGAAAGGGGTGCTTAGATTCGTATGCAAACTTTTTTTGCAGAATTTTTTTTGTTGCAAAAATAGGAGGGATGCTTAGAATTGGGGGGTGCCTAGGTTCGCGTAAATACGGTACGTCCAAGTTTGCCTTCGAATGCGCCGAATTTCTCTGATTTGGCGGGACCCGATGTTTCCCATACAGTTGGTGGCGAAATGAGACCCCCTACTGAGTTTTGCCCTACTGAGTTGCAAAACTGAGACCGAGGTAGCTATAGTCAGATGCAGGTCAAGAAAAAAAAAGTGGCATCCAGCTATAGAAGGAACCCCCTCCAACCATTAGCTGCCGAGTTATACCATGCCATCACGGCAGACCGCCTCGCACCGACGAGTAGCGCTTGGAACGTGGTTTCTTCGAGTGAGTCTGTGCTGGCAAATAGTTCCTCAGTGCTTTGCGAGTTCCATAAAAAAACACGCCTTTACTCAATTCGATCGATAGTCGTTTGCTCATCAGAGTACAACAGGTAAAATGACTAATTCTGATGGTGAATTTCAGCACTCTCGAGTTTTCATGAAACCGTTTCGTTGTTCTGCGCTTCACTTTTCCGTCATGGAGCCCTACGAGGTGACACCGCTGGTGACGACCAGCGCCTGCACCGACGGATGGACGCGACTACAGTGGCTAACGCGACAACCGGAGGCGGCCATTTTGATAAAAGTCCGCGAGCCCGTGTGAGCGGAAGAACACGTTTTTGTTTGTTTTGTTGCGGAAGCAACAATTGGCCTCGAGATCGAGCAGAGTCGCCACCTTGCGGCTCAGCGGCGAAACCTGCTCAGTGTGGATGCGTTTTCGCGTCGCGTGCTAGCCCGTAGTGATTTACGCGCGCGTGCGGCGTGTACAGGAGTGTTTTTGTTTGTTTCGCGGTTCCTGTGAGCTTTTGCTTACCTATATGCCTCTTGCAAAATAAATATGAACACTCTATAACCCCACGCTTCATTAAAAAAAAAAAATACTTGTCCGTATCGAGCATGTCATGCTTGGATAAGGACATCATCCATCGCGGTCTTCGGCGCATGAGATCCTTTGAGATACAATGTCTCAAACGAAGTGGTACTGTCGTTCCCGCCGTGTCAAAGCAAAACAGGTCGCTGCCGTCAATAAAAGTTAATGCAAACGCTCAGAAATCGCATATTCCCGTTTCTGTTTGGAATACCACAGCTACTGAAACATATGCAACAGCAGACTGCTTCATATAGCGGAATGCAGTTTGAACAGACCACTCTATGCCTACTATGCCTTCTGTATTCACGATAGAGTAGTGTGAGTACTTTTTTTTTTTTTTTTTTTTTGCTTTTAAACCTCTGTCGCGGTGTGTCAATGGTAAGGGCGCTCGACTGCTGGTTTCGAGAACGGGGGATTCAATCACAACCTTTTCGAAAGGCGCTCCTCTGCTGTGGGATTTGACTGCACAATAAACAATCCCACGTGGTAAATTGGGTGTTAATAATGAAAAAAAAAAAAAAAACGACACCAAAACCAGCCTCTGCAATCATCCGTCATAGCCGATGCCGCTTTCATGCGTTAAACCCGGACCAATATGCATGTCTTTTTTTTTGTTGTTGTTGTTGTTGTTGTTGAAGGCTTCTGTGCATCCGTAAAAGTTTTAGTGAGCACATTTTGCTTTAGAGAAATGCTCGAGTATTCGAGAAACATATTCCCTGCACCTGATTGTTACCCTAAATATTACATAATGCACCTAGATTAATGTACTTTACTGGTAGCCTATTATAATCATTATAATCCCTTTTCGTCCAAGTACTGTCTTCCGAGCAATCTCGTCGTTTCTGACAAGGGGAGTAAAACAGCTTCATGCGGGCTTAAATATCAGTGTTTAGTTCGGGAATAAATACATCTTTATAGTCGCATGATAAGATGACCTCTATTTCTTTCGGAATAGTTTTATATCCGGCATCTGTTTTGGAAGCAACCCTAATATTTTACTTCGCATAAGATTTAGTCATTGCTAAATAAATAGTGATAAAGAAATTTTCAGCCTGTAAAATTGCTTCCTAGAACATGACAGTGCCCATGCGCAGTTTATAACGATGTCTTCGCGGTTCTTCTTTTTTATACCGTGCAAACCATCTTCTTCCTTTCGTTCTACCTGAATCTTCGCAGCGAGTAATTCGTAGCTTGCACTTTAACGTTACTGAAAATTAATCGCTGATTATTGTAAATTCTGTCAAGTGTGTAAAAGTTCTCTCACACGGTGAAATTTATTGGCATTGCAAAACAAAATAATTACACTACTAATTTACCGTTATATATTAACATCACACATATCAGAAATCCTTTATACATTCCTCGGTTTCAGGAAATCATTTACAGTTAGTGACGCATGCAGTAATACACTATCACATTCTATGGCAGTAGCCGCAAAAACCATCTCGGCAAATTCAATCCACTCAGCGCTGTACACGTGAACAATCAGCTTTCCTGTGCGGCGAGGTTTCCTGTAGAGTGTCCGCGTGATATCATTTTTGGGGAATGCTTGTGCGTGGTTGTCTGGGGCCAACGTTAATGTGCACTCAGTCTAAAGCAACTCGCCATGCAGTGCGCTGCCAATGCTACATTTAACCTGCTTAATCCTTGAATCATGTACGATATAATGAACCAGGCTTTCTCAATTCAATCTAAAGTATTGCAGGTATCTGCTTGGGCTTGACACTAAATTTGCCGGTCTCACTCGCATGAGACACGCGCAAACTGTTTAAAAGTCGATAAGAAAAACAAAGCTGTCATTAGGCAGGCCCAAGCATTAGGCGCGTGAGCGCGGTACAGCGCAAGAAACGTGCAAAGTAAATCTCGAAGTCTGATGGTTGCGTGCCTTGTTTTCCTAAAATCCGCTCTTCTTCTGCTGCATTGGCAAAATCATTGGATCTTTTTCTGCAATATTGCAGAAATACTGTAGAAGACACGTTTTCATCTCCAACAAACCCGCCGTAAACTCGGAAGCAGACCTACGCAGTGTGCGTTTCTGCGAGCGCCGCCGGCTGCCGATCCACACTACCGGAGTGACGGTGGCGCCACCTCTAGGTCGATCTCGCGGCGAATAGACTCGTCGCTGAGCCATTTCGCAGAGCTCCCGATGAACAAAGCTGCGCATGCGCGAGGAGCGAGTGACGTCACACGGAGCACAGCTGGAGAGCCGCGTTGGAGCCGCCGCCGACTCCTCCGCTGCGCGGGTAACTCAGAGGTCACAGAGGTGCCGCCTCCGCGCCAGCTGCGCATGCGCCAGGAGAGAGTGACAACACATGGTGCACAGCTGGCGCGCTGGGGCTGACCTGGGCCATCGCAGGCTTCTCCGCTGTGCGGTGAATCAGAGGTGCCGCCGCCGCGTTTGCTGCAGATGTTGCTTACGCAATTCTACTCGGGATGGTCATTGGTCAAACCACAGCCAATTTTATTTTATTTTCCCGTGTGTGCCGCGACGTCCCACATAGTGCTCGCTGGGCTGTTGTGTGTGCCTGAAGTTAGTACAGTGGAAGCGGCAGCGGAACCGGTTTGTAACAGCCTAGAGAGGAGGTGTTATGACCCCCTCCTCGCCTGATGCAAAGGCTGCGCATACATAAATGGAATAACTGAAACGTTTTTGTCAACGCTGAAATTAGGTCTTCCGCACCCAATCGATTATTAGTTTAGAATTGGGGGCCCCTACTGGGATATGGTAATAGCCGGGCGACAATGCACACGCACAGAGTGCTGCGATGAATAGGCGAGGGGCGCGGTAGAGAAGCATGCGCACTCGCACACCGCTTCATTAACATATTCCCCTGACCGATAGTGTTGCCCTATTCTATAACTTTCTATTCATTCTTGACAGCAAACTTTCGGCGTTTCTCAGCTACAGTGGAAATGGTAGGAAGCCAACTGCGGTGTTTATGAAATTTTACTCTCCCTCTATCTGGACTTGTGCGCTACTACTCCCTTAGAACACCCTTTTCGCAAGGTGCTACAAGGCCATCCACGCACTAAAGCTTCACGACGTCAGCAGCGCCACAACAGAGCCCGGAAAACTATCGCTAACTGGCTTAGCTCACAGGGAAAGTACTAAAGCTTGAATCTAGTTCTGATGACACATGAGTTGATGGCACTTACATGAGTGATGTCATTGCATCGCACCTGCTTTCTTCCGGGATATAAATCCTTTTTTTTTTTCGTTATAACAACCTACAGATGACAGCTTGTACCAGGAACATGCTTATGAAATCAGTTTTTTTTTCATTGCAGTTAATTCTTTACATACGTTAACATCCACATGTACAAGTCTTGCGTCTGTGCTGGATAAGCCTGGTTTTGCGCGCATACTGCAATGCATTCATTCAATGCAACATCTGCCACTTGTCTCGCGCGAGTGTTCCAGCAAGGCGTTGTCAGTGTGCTTCGAGATTTTTAAAATGATGCCCGAAAGACGTCAGGTGAGTACTTGTACGCTATAATGTTCTTTAGCTGGATACTTTGTTGAGATTTCAATACACCAACTAATGTGTGCACAGAGCCCGTACCTTCGAGGCAATGCAGCGTTCGAACATTACCCGCAAAACGGCGTGGTCCGCTTCTGCAGTGCGCCTGCGCTGTTTCGCAGCGCGCTTCTGACTCGACATTGACAAAATCAAACAAACAAAAAAAAAAAAACGCACGTAGCATTAAGAGTCAATGATATCCTGCGCCAGCGCCACCAAAGCCAAGGATTATTTACCAGGACCAGAACGTGGTCAGGGGCTATGAGTAAAAGAAGGAACCGAATGTCAAAGAAAAAAAAAACAAAAACGAAGGGAATGTACAGATTGGCATAGGATTCTAGGCAAATGGGGCATGTAAGGAAGGGTTGAAGACTGTAAATAATAGTACGAAAAAGGCGTAAGATTTTAGGATCCACCAAAATGCGTAATTTAAGGGGTGAGCGATTTTCCAACGTCATAGTGCAGATTATTTCTTGTTTCTAATGAAGTGTGGCGATCCACGTTGGTGGCTAGTAGGCGAAGTTCCAAGATTGTTCTGCCTCGCTCGGTGCTGTGTTGCATGTATCATATCCTCTCTCCACCGTCATGCCGTAGCTGAGAGTGACATCCTGTCACAATCAGTCGGGTTTTCGATACGCGGGAAGGTATCCTTTCACGTCGCGCGACGACACGGTATTCTTTGCGCGGCGCTGAGTCAGTTGCCAAGGTGCAAGAGAAACTGCGAGGGATGTAATACAATATTAGACCCAATGGTTCGATAGAACTCACAGGACAAATTCTTGACACGAAGCTTAAAAATCCTCCACCTCGATTTGACTCATTGCGCACCACCAACACAGGCTCATTCACGCCCTCAGCAGAACCCTTCTTTCCTTGTGAACCATATCCTCCTTCAACAGCAACATTCCTCTATCAGCAAATTTAACTATCTCATCTATACACCTACTTGATTCTGTTACTTCCCGCAATGTTCACCAGTCTCTTGACATCCACTCCTTTTCAGGGGCCCTAAACGCACCGGGATTAAGCTTGTCGTTCTAGAGACATATCTGCATAGAACAGCCACTTTCCAAGGCCGAATAGCGGTACAGTCCCTAAATATTCCAGGGTTCTGTAATGGTTTGGTTTGGTTATGGGGTTTAACGTCGCAAAAAGACTCATGCTACGAGAGACGCCGTAGCGGAGGGCTTCAGAAATATCGACCACCTGAGGTTCTTAACGTGCCGACATCGCCTCCATCGAAAAAAGACCGCCGCGGCCGGGATTCGATCCCACATGCTTGGGCACAGCAGGCGAGCGCCCTAACCCCTGCACAACTGCGACGGGCCCACAACAAATGTCCGTGCAGCCATCGGTGCATTGTCAAGAATTATTCAACGATTAAGATATTGCCGAGCAACGGTGTGCAGATTGGAGAAAAACCGACGTCCTCTAGCAATAGCCCTGCTTAAGATTTTTCTTGGCGTCTCGCGGTCTCACCAGCCCATATCGATGGGAGAAAAACCGCGCGTAGCACGGCTTCTTGATGCATCGCAAGACCCATAGACCTCGTCTCTATCAGTCTATCGCTTCCATTCCAGTTTATTATCCTTATCTAACACCGTACGAAGACAAATACACGTACCGCGCGGAGTCCTCACCGCGTGAACGTCAAGAAGGGAGGTTCAGCGCACCCTCGAGAGCGGTCGGGTCGCGCGTAACGACGCTTGCAGCCAGCACGTGCTCCCTCCCAGAAGACAAAAGCAAGAGAGCTGTTCCTCCCATACACACAAAACTCAGCAGCGATAGTGTGTGTGAAGTAGTCCGTTATCCAGAGAAACGAAGGGCGCGCCGATAAGACACCCTAAGGTGGCACCGATAAGCCCGGCGGTAAGACCCTTTCTGCTAGTCACGGGGGGCATGGCGGTAACGACGGCAGCCGTGGTAGCAACGTGTGATGCGCTACTAAGTCTGCTAGTCGCCACTCCGCTGGTCGTGGCCCACTGGCGCGCCGTCTGGTTCCTCCTGGACTGGCTCGTACTTCCACAAAGACCTTACGTCAGCGGCTGGCTCTGCCTCTCTCTGGGCCACGCAGCGGTTCTGGCTGCCCACCTAGCTCAATACACGCTCGCTTCGCTCGGGGATGACGACGACGACTACAAGAGGCTTCGGCCCAGACGACCCTGGCGCCGGTTTGCGGCCCGCTTGTACACCCCGCTGCTGTCCATCGCCACGATCGCCCAGTGGCGCGGTGTCTGGCTCCTCCACGACCTCTTCCTCGCGCCAGCCGGTCCCTTGCCGTCGGCACTCATCTCCTTGGGCGTCGGTTGCGTGGGGCTGGCACTGGCCGGAACCCTGAAGATGGTACCAGCTTCACCACCGTTTGCCTTCGGCACGGACGAGCCGCGGGCCTACTTCGACGCGCCGACGCGGCTGGGCCGCCGGCCGGACGATAAGGGGGGCTGGTTGCCGTTCGCGGCTGACTGTGCGCTAACAGTGGTCGTGTTGCAGACCCTGTTGATCAGTGCTTGGCGGGGACTGTGGGCCCTTCTGGATGTGACCCGGAGGTCGGCGAAAGCATCACTTGCTTCTGGCTCGACGGCTGCACTGCTGCTACTGGCTGGCCAGGTGCCGGCCGGAATCGTGTGGCGACGACTGGGCGGAGACGACGGAGGTGCATCCAAGAATGGTAATCGAACAGTGTACAGCTTGGTGGGGTGCTGTGGCAACATTTTACGGCACAAGGGAGCAAAACACTTTTTTTTCTGCAGTGAGAAGCAAGCTTGTAAAGCGAAGAGTGTTTTTCGCACAAGAAAATTGGGCAATAATATGCAGAACTCATGCATCTAACACGTTGCCTGGTACCAATGCTAGCATCTTTTGTACAAATGCACTCAAGGTTTTTTACGATTTGATGTCCAGCCATCTTCTCCCTGTTTCACATCACCACCTGCGTTGAGTTTTGAGCTTCTAACCGTCATCCTTGACTGTGATGGACACAACCTGCATCCATTCTAGTTGGTTCTAGACGGAATTATTACTTCAGCCCATGTGCAGTTCTCTCATTCCTGACTGCACAGCTAGCATCATCAACATATTCACCAGCATGTCTGCTACAAGTCAGTCAGACATGAGAAAGCCCACTAAATACTGCCCAATAAATAGTAACATAAGGAAGAAAGGTCATCAACTATAACAAAAATAATTTTAGTATAACAGAAACTACAACCTTTACAGCAAGTCCTAACATACCACAATGTCATAGGAAAGAGTCCATCCCGAATGCGAGGCACAATAAAAATTAATGGTCTGAGAAGATGGTTGCACAGCACCCCACAACCATTCTCAATACCCAATAACTATGCCACAATGCTCAAAACTGGAAAAGGATGCTAAACAGGGAGAGTTGGAGGTGCTTCATAGTTAGAATACAGCACAGATAGACAAAGACAAAAAGAAAGGAAGAACACACACGTCTGAAAGCACACGAGATAGGACTCATACGTGCTTTTCCTTTATTTGTGTCCTTGCCTGTTTGCACTGAATTCTAACTATGAATACAAATTGGAACTCTGTTGTATACCTTGTTTCCATTTAGCACTTCAACAGCTCAAGCTCTCATTGTATCTTCATGACCCACTACAGTTTGGTTTGGTTTGTGGGGTTTAACGTCCCGAAGCAACTCAGGCTATGAGAGACGCCGTAGTGGAGGACTCCGAAAATTTCGACCACCTGGGGTTGCTGTCTACATTTTAACCTTCGTACACCGTAGGGCCTATGCAGTTGACCAGCTAGGTTGATTGTGCCAGGGCATGTCAACCTGCTCAGATCACTTTTACTAAGGCTCCCATTCACACGTGTATCCTATATGAAAACAGGCAGTCCCCTTTCAAGAATTCCCATTCACCCATGTTTATTTACACAATCTCAAATATCATTCAACAATGAAAAAAAAAAAAATGCTTACTACTGACATGTCCAGGGAAGAGCAAGAAAAAAGTAGCAGGAAAAAGTTTTTAAGCAAATAAAAGAAAATAATAGGGAGCAACCTATACATGTGCATCCATTACCAAAGTCGCTGAAGAATGCAAAAACAATCAAACACTGGCCTTAAAAAATAAAGCACGGAAAACCAAAATGACCCCAAGATGGGTGCTTAATATACAAAAATAAACATTAAGCAGGGGCTTCGTGGCAACTTCAAAGGTGATGGAAACATAAAAACAGAAGGAACTGCAAACATAGTGCATCCTCCAGCATCTTTGGTGATTTTTCACTATCAAGCCACACAGGCAAGTGCACAGATGTTATTGCAAACCATTTGGAACATAATCTGATATGTGCACCCATCGTGTACAAGCCCTTAAGTGTTCGCGCACACACACACAAAGAAAAGCAGGTACTATAAATGTCCATTACCATTTACCCAGCAGCTGCAAGAGGATCACTGTTCTGGCTACAACGTGCATTCGAGGAGTTCTGGCACTTGGCTGCGACCTACGGCTGTGTGTCCATTTGGCGCGGCATCTGGATGCTCGTCGAGGAGTGGCTGCAAGAAGACGTGCTGGCATTTGCACTGGTCGCCGTCGGATCGTTCCTCTCACTGCAGACTGTGTACGCTGCCAACAACGTTCTCACACGGGGCGTCTCCCTAGATGGACAGGGTGTTGCATTTGACATCGCCTTCCTATCAGAGCTGCTCACAATTCCGTCTTCCGGTCTATCTTGACCAATTCCACTTCGAAGGTCAGCGTGGCGTCACCTGTGCAAGGGAGGGCAAGGACAGAGTCTTCATGCTGCAGGTGGCACAAAGTCCGGGGAAACACTGTTTTGCTTTGTGTTATTCGAAACCTGGCCTTTTTCTGTACTGGGAGAAGGGGACGTGACCAAAAGAATCTGGAGATTACGAGTCTGTCAACCACAAAATATGGATTACGTGCACTGACCTGGTTACCCAGTGAAGGGACATGTGCCCGTTAAGGGCCCTGCTTCACGACGTGGTGTTCTGAAGTGTGTTGTGCTTGTGGACGTGACATTTATAAGTGGACACTCAGTAAGCATGCATTGCAGCAGACCACAGTGAAGCCTAGAGTACATATGTTCTTACAATTTAATATTTACACAGCATGTGGCTTTATTATGGGTCATTGTGATCACTATCTGCGCTGCCGCCTCTGGCCATATCAGTCCATTAGTGCTATCGCAAACAATGGGGATGATGCTCAAGGACACTATGACACCCCCTCTATAGAAAAAAAAAACGTGAGTTGTGTGCAAGCATTTGTGTCTCCTCAGACAGAATACAAATTAAACTACACAGGACTGTGCCGGCCCAATCGAATGAGGATCAGGTGACTGAAACATGCTTCCAGCCTTCCTTTCAAAACTGTCAGCCGTGGTAAGCTGCTGACGATTGCAGTGAGATGCGATATTTAGCGCCAAGATACAAGCATGCCACTCGCACAAATTCCTAAGAGATCAGTCTTTTCTGTAAGGTAAACAATCCAATGTTGTTAGCGTGCTTTAAATATCAATGACACTTAACTAGCGATATAAAACAACCTTCAGTCCTAGACTTGAACAATTTTTCAAAATATATGCCATTAATGGAAGATGCACACAAACATTCCAGAATATTGCTTCCTATGCTAGTTAATAAAGGCCTGCTTCTATTGCAGGTGTTTCGCAGCATTATAGGCCACATAATTAATAAATTTCAACAAGCACATGCACAAGAATCAAGCACATACGGAGTCATAAGCCAACATTTCGCATGCGATAGGAAAATGCTTACAGAAGAATGTTAGTAAAATTTTTCCTTAGTGTGTGAAATTGCTTTGATGCAATTGCGCTGTGTAAAGTAGCTGAAAATGTTTTGGGTGTCTTGCCAATTATCATATCTGTAGCATAGAAAATACAATGATAACGTAAACCTTGCAACGCTTTTAGAGCTCAGTGAGTAGTACCTGTGTCTGCACATGCAGGAAGGAATACTCAGTTCGCTCCCAAACGATGCACAATAATCCAGCATTGCAACAAATTATGACGTAGGTTTCTTAGTTAATTAACCTATGTACAAACCAAGTGTGACATCTCCAAGTTCCTATTTCCCATGGAAGTTCAGGCTGATGGGAGTGTTAAACCCAATATTTAGCATTCCCTATTCCTTGCATTCCAAACCGCACGCTGGATGTACAAGCTAAGCTTTTAGTCATTGTTCTAGCACTAAGAGCTTAACTTTTCCGGGAATAATGTTCACAACTAATAAATACCTCAATGGTACCTGTTTAAATGAAAGTAGCTGTGAAGGGTAGTATGATTTCGAGATGCTGGTGACAAAATTTATCAGCTATCAGCAGACACGAAGCATTCTTGACACAGTAACAGTTTTGTTACGGTGCTCCAATTAATGGGTGTGTGATGAAGTGAATAACCAAGTTAAGAAAAAGTGCAGTTAATTCTCTGAGCTCATGAAAGGTGAGAAAATAAAAATGCTGATGAGACAATAATGACTCGTGATGGAGCACACTTCTCGAGGTTTTCTTCAGATGATATTTCAACTTTTTAAGACTTCCGAACATTTTCCCTGGCTCTGTGAAACCTCAACATGCAATATTTTACTGCAACGCTTTTCGAAATATCAAGCCCTACGACCTAACCTGGTCCAGGCATGTAACGTCCCCTCTTGTGATAACATCGCATAAGCAATTATGTGTTGCGAACTTCGCATGGAAGTTGCCTTACAAACGGCAAAGTAATGCATTCATGGCCACTTGCTAAATGCACTACCAAAAAAAATGGTCAGGTAAAACAATTGTCAGACGACGCTCTGGCTAAAATTCCCCACTTTCATGTGAAAGAATCACTCACAAAAGTACTCTTACAAGTAGTATCACTTCTTCCTGTTTTTATAAGTAAATGCACCTCCTCGAAATCAACCGAAATGCAGTAATCACTTCACATGCTCCTTTGCACGTACCATTTTCCATAGGAACAATGCTACGAGAACCAGGGTGTTAACTAGCTCAAAACTTGTGATGGTCTGCAGACTATCAACACTGAGACTTGTTGGTGGCGACACAGTGAATATTTGCCAATAAGGCCGAACTTCAGATTCCAGTGGAAGTCGCAATTTGCAATGGGAGTTTTGCGACTCATACAAATTAAAAGCACTGGGGGTCCCAGCAGGCCAGTAGCGATTGCACTCACCTGGGATAGTGGGTGGCGCACCTCTGGAACCATAGGCCAAGTCTGGAGGTATCACCAGCTTGCGCTTCTCACCAACGCACATCCTGGAAAGAAGTACCTTGCTTGGCTTCAATCCTTTATGCCACAGGTCCACAAACTCTGCTAAAGTGCTTTTAAACCCGCAATACAGAAGGAATTTTTCGTTGCAGATAATTAGTAAAACAGTAGACCTTTAAAGCACCATTCCTCATATTCCAGAACGAAAGTATGTTTTTAGCATGAACTGCTGGAAAGAAAGAGGACCATCATTTACTCCTTAGACGAAGTGGTTTACGGGCTAAAAGACAAGAGAATTTTCGGTTAGCAAAAGCCAATGATGACCAATAAGTTGCTACTCTGTTCGGCTTAGGAGTGCCGTTAGTGTTTTCTATCAGTGATCAAGCCATTGATTTGTTTTACGCGCAGAAGAGCGTTTGCAGCAATGCCGAATCGTTACAGCGATCTAGTAGGAGGTCAATGACCGCGTTACTCAGTTTCTACACGTCACTGCACTACGATGACGTGTCGTATGTGCTGTTGGTACCTCGCCTTCGACTGGTATCTAGGTGAGGTCTGCGATGCGAACACATTAGTGCTGCACCGAATTTCGGACACAAAATTGAGTGAAAAGCAAGCAAACAAACAGAGTCAGCCACTAGAATGTGGTACTGCAATGTGAAACAACTATGAGGCAAATGCTCACGCCAGCAGTCCCTGATCCCATCCGCGGATGACCTGCCCAGAGCCGAGGGTGAAGGAGAGTGGCTCCCCGCGGTTGTAGCTGCTGTCGAACTCGGTTCCGTCCTCGAGGGTGCCGCGGTAGTGCATGTGCAGCACGTCTCCCTTGCGGGACCTGGCGTCGCAGTTTTCCACGCGCTTCTTGACGCCGATCTGCAGCCGCTTGCCGCCGGTGCTGGGCTCAGACGTCGCCGCTGAGCTGCTCACCGCTGCTACGGCGAGCCAAGCAACTAGGCACCAACGAGCCATTCTAGCTCCAGATGTAGAAAAGCGCTTTTCAGTTCCACACGGGCAACAAGCCTCTCATGAGGCAGACAGGTGGTGTCTGCAGGAAGCGCTGCGGTGTGAACTGCAGTAGCGGCTAAACGCGAGAAGCCGCTCTTGAACCGGCCACGTCGAAACTGTTGAAAGGTCAAAGTTTCACACGAGTAAAATGTGTGAGACCATCACTTTTCAGGCACGTCTAGCGTTCTAATACACATTGGTAATGTTAACAAGTGTTACTAACTTCGCCGCGTCCCGCCTTGGGATGAGCGACGTTCGTTTCTGAGGGTGCGTTCCAATACCCCCTCGTAGACGTCTACTTAGACGGCTACGCGAGCAGCCGCCATCTTGGGATGCGTTCCAATTCTCGCGAAGCAGTCTCGCGAAGACGGCTTCGCCGAAGTCAACATCGATGCAGACTACTTTGCTGTCTAAACATGGCGGACAGAGCGCGTTTCGCTCTGAGCGAGTCGTGCGTGCGGTTGTTGCAGTAGCTGTACGGTGGTCGTGCTCTTTGCGAACGCCGGAGTATGCATATGAACGATCTTTCAAACGTGAGTTGTTACGTCAGTGTATGCGCTAGCTAGAGGCTAATTTAGCTGTCTTTATTGTCGTGAGATGTAGCACTGCAGATTCTTTTACCGCGCTAAGAGGAAAGCGTGCGTTGGATGCTGTTGGTCTTCTTTTTTTAACTTGACGACGAGTTTCTTCAGTCTGCTTTAGTCTTGGTGTTATCGACGAACTCGTCGCACCTCGCCGGGAGTCAGGACGGCTGCTGTACGGCGCATGTGTGTGTTTCTACCTTGCTGTAGTAGCCGTGGCAAACTTCCGCCGATTTTCAGTTAATCTCAGAAGAACGAACTCGCCTGACGATGCCTACTTGTTGCGCATTGATTTTTTTGTGCCTGTACATTATTAAAACAAGTTGTCTTTGGTTACCTCGTCTAGTGACTACAGACAACAGGTGTAACGGCACAGTTTTTCGTTTGCCGGTTATTACCTTTCGTCCGTAATCGCCTCAAGTTTACAGTATTTTGCATGTTTTCATTCTTACAGCTGTGTGAATGAGACATCTGAGAAGCATGTACACTTCAGTATCAGTAATAAAAAAGGAAAAACGGACTAACGTTCTCTTCCGTCAATTCGTGATAGGGTTCATTGCGTGAGAAGTCTGTCTGCTACAAGTTAACCTATTAATAGTTTATCTACGTTGTGGCAATTGCACATGTAATATTGTTGCTGCAAAAAGTCGGCGAACCGTTAAAAACGTGATTTTCACCTGTATTGTCATAAATCTTTAAACAAAACAGCGTTATAATAGTTGTTAAAACTGTTTAGTTCAGCCTTTATGCCGCGAGGTGACGCTAGGCGTAAACAGGTAGACGCGTTCCAATACGCGAACCTGTAGACGTCTACGTAGACGTCTACGAAGCAGTCTTGCTAGACGTCTAAGAATTGGAACGCACCCTGAGTGCCCGATGCTTGCCCGATGTACACAAGGCGTGCACGACGCTAGTAAAAAGAGGAGCATTAGTGGAGCGCCACTTATAAAGATTGTGCATTCTATTTACTTTAATGAGAATAATTGTGTAGTTTGTATAATTATAACTAAAAGTGCACTATAAAACAAAGCTTGAGAAATGCAGCAAAAGCGGCAATAGTTTTCACAGCGGGAAATTTAAAACTCAATAGCCGGATCACCGTAGGTAAGAGCGGTCTTGGCCAAGCTAAGAAGCGCGTTCAGCCCCGGGTACAGATGGAATAACCAATACCACACTTAAGAATCTAGAAGGCAATTCGATCATGTAACTGATTGAAATAATGAACACGATTTGGGAAACGGGGGAAATGCCAAAGGAATGGAGGCAGTCTAACCTTATTCCAAAACCAGGCAAACCTCCGGACTCCCTCACTTCCTGCTTGGGGAAGCTGATGGAGAAGGTAGTGCAGAAAATACTCTCTAAATACATGAAAAGAGAAGGGCTCAGGCCAGACAAAATGGTTCCAGCACAAAGGATGTCATGCTTCAGTTGAAACACAGCGTCAAGATAAGGGAGAACAGACGGCCGGCACAAGAGTGATTCTCGGGCTGGACCTCACGAAGGCTTTCGATACCTAATGTAAAACACAGCTAGGGCAGTACTTGAAGGTCTGAACTATTCCAACGTAGGAGTGAAATGCTTCAGGACGTTAAGAACTTTCTTTTGAAAAGACAGTTGAATTGGTTCACAGGAAGGGAAAGGCGCAGTAACTGTCACACTTGCTCTGTGGACACCCGAACCGCGCCGAAGGGAAGGGAGGAAGGTGGGAATGAAAGTGGAAAGAGAGAAAGAGGAGCCGTAGTGGAGGGCTACGGAGTAATTTCGACCACCTGGGGATCTTTAACGTGCGCTGACATCGCACAGCACACGGACTACCATTAAATTCTTAGATCTCAAGTCCGAATCTTTAGCGATGGGGGATAGAGGAACGCCACAAGGATCTGTTCTCTCCCCCATGTTGTTCAACTTCACTCTGAGGAAACTTTCTCCTCTCCTAAGACAAATAGAGGGGATCCAACATAGCATATACGCTGACGATATCACTATTTGGACAAGTGGGGGGCTCCAATGCCGATATTCGTGTAGACTCATTCGATCGTGTGTCGTCTTTCACCTGTCCCTGTCTATCAAGTAGCGCAGTATTCCCCAGTATGATCAACCAATTGGCTCCCGTGTTTGCATTGTTGACTAATTCAGATAGCGGCGGAGACGGTAGAAGAATACGTTCTCGTCGGAGGACTGTCCTGCTCTCCGCAGGACGCCTTCCAAAACTCTACCCACCGGTGGTGGTGCTGGTGGGGGGCAATATAGGGTGCCAGTAATCAGAGTTCCAGGCTTCCTTCTTCAAGAGACTGGAAAAAGCAATATAGTCATAAACAAGTTAGCCAATTATTTGTCCCAGGTAACTGGAATCTTCCGTAGAATCTCACTCAAAGATAACGGTTTGGGGGAGCACTGCGCCTCTTGCGCCTAACACACGCGTTATCAGTAGTATCGCGTACGCAACCCCGTTCCTGAATCTACGCCAGAGCGAGGAGCAAAAACTAGATATTCTGATTAGGAGGGCATATAAACGAGCACTAAGAATTCCCCCATCAAAAAAATTCAATGGGTCCAATTGGGAATTTCCTAACTGAGATGAATTGGTCAAAAACTTTTATTGCCTCAGGGCATCAAAAGTTTTGACCAATTCATCTCAGTTAGGAAATTCCCAATTGGACCCATTGAATTTTTTTGACTGGGGGGAATTCTTAGTGCTCTTTTATATGCCCTCCTAATCAGAATATCTGAGGCAATAAATATCGACTAAAAAAAAAAATGGTCAAAAACCAATTGTTTTCGCCACCTTGGGCCTGATCATTTGATATGAATTGGTGCTTCCAACTGGAAATAATTGGTCATCCATGAAGACGAAATGGTTCACCAATTGAACTTAAATGGCATACCCATTGAGCCCAAATGGTTTGAACTCACATAGCTGAAAAAAAAGAAAAGAATGGAGATGCAATTTCAATTTTTTCTGTCGAGAAGTTACAGGGGAGCCGACTTTTATACAAGTGCAAGTGGAATGAAATTACAAGTTTTTACAGAAATCATGAGAGACAAGCATGCATCACACACATGGAACTAACACAGATTCAATGTATATATCCACAGGATCCTTTACAGACTTATATACTCCATTCATTGAACAGTGCTGCTCGGACCAGTGACACATATCTCTGTTATTGAGGGTTAACTTATTTAATTATGCCTGCACTTACAGTGGACACGATAAAATCAACAAGATTAAGCAGCATACACTTTTTATAATAACAAAATTTTCACTGTTGTCTCTTTATAGAGGTATGTATATATCTGTGCAAATCTCAGTCAAGGATATCACTGACTTCACTTTCCCAATTGGGAATGTTTCCTTAGTACCAATTAGAACCAATGGGAAGCCCAGTTGGAAGCTCAATTGGGATGCCCTGTTGGTTTCTTCACCCCCAATTGGGACGCCGAAATGGTTTCTTCACCCCCAATTGGGAGTCACGAAACCAACTGGGCGTCCCAATTCGGAGTGAAGAAACTAACTGGGCATCCCAAATGAGACTGAAGAAACCCATTAGACTCCCAATTGGGAGTGAAGAAACCAGTTGGGTTGGACAGTACCAATTGGGCAAATCATTTGGAATCGACAGAAACAAGCCCTGTCTGGTCGTCCCAATTGGACCCATTGATTTCTTTTTTTTTTTTTTACTGGGCCACCAGCGTCTCAACTGTGAAGCTGTTGAAAACGGAGTTGCATAATACATGGTGTGAAATCGCTACAGTGGTGAGGGAAGCGCAACTCTGGAGACCGAGTTTCACGAGGGCAGGAAGAAAGATCCTGGCCAGCATAGGGGAAACCCAGAGGGAGCGAATACGTGGCAGCAGAGATAGATCTTCAGGTTCGAAAAGACTGAAGATCGTTTCAATTCCGAAGAATATGCACTCGACACACAAGGAACGCAGGGCACATAGAGTCAAGTTATAAGAAAAAGACTATGAGGGGTAGACTCTACTCAAATTGCGTACTGCGATGCGGCCTAGGAGGGGCGGCGGTATTGGCAGTAATCGATGGGGACTACGAGACAGTGATCACCGGATCCCTCAAATCTAGAAACTCGCTTATAGCGGAAGAGGCTGCTCTGGCGTTAGCCTGCTGGAGCACCAAAGCCAACTTCATACTTTTGCGACAGCAAGATAGCAATAAGGAACTTTAATAAGGGGATCGTTTCGAAAGAAGCAGTTAAGAAACTTCGACAATCATTATTGGATAGAGAGATCTCCATCATGTCGGTCCCGGGTCACGAGGGGATTCCAAGCAATGAGGCTAGCTGCTAGCAGTCTCGCCCGAGCTTCCACCCGTGCGGCCGTGGAATCACCCTTACCCGGGTCGAAGGAACCGCTCATCACGTACACGGAAATCACGGCTGCACACAGGGATGAAAGATTAGACCTCCCACATACCACCAGATCGGTCTCTCACAGAGAATGGAGAAAATTATAAACAAACCAAATCTTTCCTTATCTATATGGGGAGGGAGAGGAATTTCCAAAGTTCTGCGCCAAATTCAGGATAGCCAATCAGGATCATCTCATTTGGGAATGCCCAATTCTCCCGGGCATATTGATGGAATCAGAGAGAAAGAAACCTGGTATGCCCTCCAACACTATTCCCGACAATAAAGTTTTCTCTCTCTCTTCGCCGGAGAAGCAAGCTCAAGTAGTCTGGCACAGGACGCTTTGCGAAAGAAGTCCCCCAGAGGGGTCCTTCTCCTTTGGAGGCCCCCTATGGTTTTCCTGAGGGAGTGGAGGGGCCTCTACACCTCTTTCCTCTAAATGCCAAAGGAGGCAAGGTTTTTCTGAACAATGCAGGATGCGACCAATGAAGTTTCAACCAAATCATAGCTCTGTGTAAAGCTGAAGGGCCTCATTTCAGGGACATCTGCTTTTCTTGAGCGTTTCTTGTCTCGTCACCGTCGAGACAGAGTATAGTTGTAGCTGGCTTTAAATAGATTGCAAATATACACCACGGGGAATTTGACCACGGTGATTTGCAGGTAACAGAATTAGAGAGGAAAGGAAAATATGAACTTGCAACACTAGCTTACTCTTTTATAGGATATTGCCCGACAGACTGGACGACAGAAGTATGGGGACGTGAGGATTGGGAATATTTGCATACGGGAAAACTTTAACCCGCCGCGGTGGCTCAGTGGTTAAGATACTTTGCTACTGAAGTTCCTGGGTTCGAACACGACCACGGCGGGCACGTTTCATTGGAGGAGAAACACACAGGCGTCTGTGATGTCAGTGGATGAACGTTAGATGGTTAGCAGTACTCAGGTTATACTGCTCTAGAGCACTGTACTCAGGTGGTCGAAATTATTCCAGTGCTCTCCACTATTGCCATCTCTCACTCCCACTCTCCTCCCTTTTATTACGGCGTGGTTCAGATGTCCACCGCACCGAGAAGTGCGACGGATAGCTAATCTAACCAATTTACAATATTGTACAATAGTTTTAGAAGATCAAATCGGTTGATATTGTCGATCATAAACCCTGACTGCTCATTGGAGGGTCAAATTCTAAAGTTAAAGCTCAGCTACTTTGGTCATCTGATGAGAATAGAGGAGTCGGTGGAGAAAGATTTGATGTTGGGAAAGGTTGAGGGTCACCGGAGAAGGGGTAGGCAGCGAACGCGATGGTTAGATGGCATCCTCGAGGCGCTGCAGATAAAGTTATGTGATGTTAGGAAGATAGAGACTGGAAAGCGTGGCGTGATATGGTCCATAGGGTCACGAAGAGTCGGACACAACTGAACGAATGAACTGAACTGAACAATTGTTTTATATTTCCGAATTCGAATTAGAAGCGTCAGAGTGAGAGTCGCGTGACATTGTACACGGAGCGGCAGGCGCAGCCTGGTTACCGTTGGCCAGCATGTCGCGCCATTTTACTCCTCAAGGCAGTCTGCTCATGCGCAGTGGAGCCGTAGCAGACTGCGCGCCCGATAAATAGCTTTCCCGACTTTCAAACTTGCAACTTCTCAAGGCCCGTTCACACTTGCGAC
The DNA here is from genome assembly GCF_055883805.1 of Amblyomma maculatum. NCBI lineage: Eukaryota > Metazoa > Arthropoda > Arachnida > Ixodida > Ixodidae > Amblyomma > Amblyomma maculatum. Next base: position 53,456,400 of record NC_139353.1, read on the forward strand.
TAGCAGCGGTCGCGCGACCGTTTTGGTCGAAAAGCGACAGTCGCAAATGGTCGCATCGGTCGAAAAGCGACTGCCGCGGGCCGATCGGGCACTGCTCGAATTTCCAGTCGCGCGACTACTAGTCGCAAACCATTCCACCAATCAGCGAGGTCCCGGAGTACTCGATCGAGCACCTTCTCAATGCAATTAAAGAATACCCCTACCTTTTCAACAAACGGCACCCGGAATTCAAAGGCAGGGAGAAGAATATGGCCTGGGAGGAGATTGGAAAGATATTCGAACTATCCGGTAAGTACCATGAACTTTTGAGAAATGAGTTTTTCACGCAGGCGCAACATTTTATATTGACACCACGGTGATTGACACCGTCTATTCGTCGTCGGCGTTCTTCTGGAAACACGAGCGCGGCATGCGCACCGGCTCGCCTGAAAAAGCCTAAGTGTCTGGCAAGTGGCTACTACCGACATTCGCTGTCATCGCCCAGCAGCTCTCCTACTCCCAACTCGTTCGGAACGAGAAGGCGACTGTCGCAAGTGTGAACATCGGTAGTGGCGAGCTCCTCTCCTCTGGTCGCGCGCCCTCATCTAGTCGCAAGTGTGAATAGACCTTCAGAGTTAACGGTGGGGACATGGACCATTGGAGTTAAGCTCAATTCTATATTTTATCTCAGCTTGTCCACCACGCTCTACCAGGACAAGCGCTGTCCTGTTTTTCTACCCTTCGTCCCCGCTGTTATTTTTTGGCAAATGTATCACCAACTGTCACGCCTAGCTATCGTGTTGACTACCAGACAAGACTCGAATCCAAACTCGATCGAGGGTGGTCGTGAAGTACACAAATGAAAACTTATCTTAGCTGTAACGTGTATAGAGAAGGGAAAAACGCAGTATGTAATGCTTCTCATGACAGCTAGGCGATGGTCCCGGTTTCTTAGTGCAGTTCTGTCGAAGAACCTGCAGGCGTTCGCTTCGTCTGAGCTGTGCCCATGAGATCACCTGTAGTTCAGTGAAAACGATGCCCCTCGGGCGTTGTTTCCGGAGGTGTGCGCCGACTAAATGGCTTCTAAGAATGCAACGAATTTGGACGGTGCCAATATATCAGTTTGCCTCGACATCGAAAACGCACAACTTTCGGATCGGCCAGTAGCCTCGGTCCATACTGTCAAGTGTGCTAGAGAAAAAAGGCGGCAATTCGTTTACATAATGACTTAGTCCAAACTCGCCACATGTGGTCCAGAAGCCTATGTCCCTGATAGTATATCATAGGTGCCCTGCGAAAATTAAGAAACCTGCTTTGAAAACTTTCAGTAACAGTTGAGCTAGTTGGTGCATCTGCATTAAAAAATAACCCCCAAAAACGCACACAGGAAAACTGAGAAGCAGACAGGAGATAGGCTGGTTATGGTTTGTTCCAGTGCAACCTTTGTAAACACTGTCATTCAGACACTAGCATGCTGCCCCAACCACAAAAAAGCAAGCAGCAGACTTCGCTTTCAGTCACCTTCAGTTGCAGCCAGTTCAATTAATTTAGCAAACCAGTTCAAGTGAACAGCCACACCACTTGCAGAAACTACACCTCACTGTATCTGTACAGGCACCAGACTTGCATGGCGATCTGTTCTAAATACTACCACTCACTTTCTTTTGGAGCATCCTGCAAATGCTCTGCTGAACCCAACTCTTCCTCGTTGAGGGCAAAGCAGGTAAACGAAAAGTTTCTTATAGCGAATAAACTGCCGTGTATTCATCCAACACTTGGTTTCATTATGCTACAAATGAATGATTTTTCCGTACTTACCTGAACTGTCCTTCCGAAGTCCTATGCGGACACATCACAGAACCCAGCCCCCAACTTTCTAATCCATTCTCACCAAGACACTGCAAATGTAAACGCCAATGCTAGGATGTTTATTGTCTGAAGGAAAATTTCTTCTATTAGAAGAAACAAAAGAACATAAAAACAAAACAAAGGGCTACGAAAATGCAATGAGACATGCCCGTCTGCATAAAATGAAATGCCAAATGCCCCAAATCTATGTACAACTACAGCCGGGATGTTTGTACAGGACCACCAAACGCCCAGAGCAATTGGCAGACTACATAAAAACCTAGCGAGACACAGCAGAGGAGGAAAAAATAAAAAAATAAAATAAAAAATACAGGTCGTGTAGAGCAACTTGCCATTTAAAGAATGAAAAGCAACTTCAAAGTCGAGTGAGCTAAAACCAGACAGGGAAGATGGGTGTTTTGCTGGCGTCAATAAAAACAGCGGGGTGCGCGCCACAAAGCAGCACATCAGTCTGTACACGCTGGCAACGTGGGCGTGAAGAACTTGGCTTTGCAGAGGTCGAAGCCCTCAACCAGATGGTGACCTTTGATGCGCCCTCTCTCACACACGAGTGCTGGCACTGTTCACACTCCTAACCCTCCTCGTGACCCCGTGTGGCGGCGACGCTGAATGTTAGTAGTAGCTGCCACACAGCAGGTCCGTCTGGGTGCCTGTGGTACGTAGAGGTCGCTTCCTGGCCGTCTTGTCATTTCTTGCCCGTGGCGCTAAAATGAAGACAGGTTAAAGTTAGGCGGGCGGCTGGACGTAAAGACCGGCACATACAAACAGCTATCAAGCCATGCCATATTAGGTCAGTTAAATGCGCTAGGCATTGTTCTGCATCCAGGAAATGATTAAGGACGCTTTGGTGGGCAGCTGATAGCAGTACAAAAAGGGCAGGAGGTTGTTTTGGACGCAGGGGAATAGTGTTGTTCCCTGGGAAAGTATTTATTCAGGGCCCAGATGATCAATCTCAGGAGAAGAGTACACAAGTGCTCCAGAAATTCTGTGAAACTTGCATCAAGACTTACGAAGCATGGGCCAGGCGCTGTCAAAAGAGAGAAAGTTTTCGCACTCAGAATGAGGGTTGCAACACTGAGTCACGGCAATGGTGACTCACCGGCTTGCACCGCACGGTCGACGGTTGTCGGAGAAGAGAGCTGACCGTCCACCAGGCTCCACAGGTGGGGTGGTGAAGGGCAATGGTTGGCGGGGGGTGAGGTGCTTGAACGCTTGCGGCCACTGCCGCTAGATGGCAGCACCCCTTCCTGCTGCTGTGCCAGCAGGGCCTGTTTGCGCTGCAGCACCTCCAGCATGGCTGGTGTTGGGTTGTCCAGGCCCATACTGTTGCTGTCCTCGCTGAAGCCATTCTTCTGGGAGCCTGCAGGTATTCGGCCAAAATCAATGCCCAAAGAGAACTAGAAAAAGCACTGCGCCGTGATTGGGAAGCACCACATATGCTTGCGTAATGAACGCTCTCTATTCAAGAAAAACTGACATCTGACTGAAGTAAAGATTCATTATGCAGAAATTTTTTTTTTTCGAGATTGAGAGTCGAAACAGCAGCACACAGTAAGCCGCCGGTTTTCAGCACCGTTCCTCTCAAAAAGCGAGTATGCTGTTCTTGTGTGCATTCCAGTGATTTTGTGCCAACATGGGCGGAGCATCCGATTCAATTGCAGCATGTTAAAGTGAACGAGCTGAATGCCAGGCTTGCGTAACTGGGCACTCACCAAGCCACCTCTGAAACACCTGTCAAAGGCACACACAGCATCTTGGCACTCTGCCAAGTTCCCGCAGAAAGTCAGCTTGAATTGCTCTAGTTTGTTAATAATTGTTAAAACAGGTACTTTTAACCTTGTGCCTTCTATTACCTAGCTATGTGTCTGTAATTGTGTGGTTATTTTTTCCACTGTTCCCGTAAATGATAAACAATTAATTAAACTGATCTTGGGAACTAATTGTTCGACTAGAAAACAAATTACACATTTGTACTCGGTGCAAGAAACTGTTGAAATACCTATAAAACTGGAACTTACGTTGCAGATAGCAGTCCCTATTTTTGCACCTACAGTTGAATCCCGCCACAACGAATACCGCCACAACGAAATTTCCGCAACAACGAATAATTTTTTATTCCCCGCGAGTATCCTATAAGAATTAATGGCCTAAATTTCTCTGCACAACGAACCATTTTTGCAGAGCGTTTCCGCTTCAACCAAATTTTCGCGTTCAAAATCGAAACCGAAACTAGTTTTATTGGCGAGAAGTCCAAGTCAAATCCAAAGCCACATTAAGCATGAAATCACGTGATTGCAGTTCCGCCATTTTGGCTTTGTGTCGTGGTCGCGTTGTTCACTCGCTGCCTTTCTCTTCGACAACGACGAGTTTTCATCCGCAGGACACGATGACAACGCAAGTGAAAAAACGCAAAACTCTTTCCCTTGAGCAAAAAGCTCAAATAATCGCCCAAGCAGAAAGCGGAAGGAAGAAAGCGGCAATTGCTGAAGACTTCGGAATTCCTGCAAGTTCGCTGTCAACGATTCTAGGCAATAAGGACAGCGTGAGAATGGCACTTGCTTCAGGCACATCCTCGAAGCACAAAAAGGTGACGCGGCCCCTTCATGAAGAGTTGGACAAAGCAGTGCATGCGTGGTTTGTGGAAGCACGAGCCAGCAACGTCCCCCTGTCCGGAAGCATCGTCCAGCAGAAAGCCTTGAACTATGCATGCCTACTTGGCATTGATGATTTTAAAGCCAGCATTGGCTGGCTAAACCGTTTCAAGGCCCGCCATAACATCGTTGGAAAAGTGTTGTGCGGCGAGTCAATGTCAGCAGACGTGGACGGAGCAGCTGCTTGGAAGGCGAGTAACATGGCCGGAATTTTAAGCAACTTCGCGCCTGCAGACATTTACAACGCCGACGAGACCGGGCTATTCTACGAGATGTTGCCGGCTAGGACGCTCGACTTCAAGGGGCAGCGCTGTCACGGCGGCAAACACAGCAAAAAACGCATCACAGTGCTGCTTTGCACAAACATGGATGGCTCGGACAAGCGTCCGCCGTTAGTCATAGGCAAAAGTGCCAAGCCGCGCTGTTTTAAGGGAACTCGTAGCCTACCTGTGCAGTACAAGGCGAACAACAAGTCATGGATGACCCGCGCTATTTTCACCGAGTGGATGATGGCATTCGACCGCGACATGAAGCGGCAGGGCCGTAAAGTTTGCTTGCTTTTGGACAATTGTTCAGCGCATCACTCCGACGAAGTCAAGCTCACTAACACGGAGCTGAGGTTTTTCCCTCCCAATTGCACGTCTGTCTTACAGCCTCTCGATCAGGGCGTGATTCTTAGCCTGAAGCGCGCTTACCGCGGGAGGTTAATTCAGCGGCTGCTTTTTAACACTGAAACCGGCCGAGACACGAAGGTGGACTTGTACGTGGCACTGCAGATTATGTCTGCTGCCTGGAGCACACTGGGGCGCTCAGTAATTGTGAACTGTTTCAGGCACGCCGGATTTGCCGAAGGTCGACCCGTACACTCTGCTGGCCTAACACCAGGCGTTACAGACGACGACGAAGAGGCGTCACCGGCTCCGGGGATCGCGGCCGCCTGGAAAACGCTGGGAGAAATAGGAACCATGCCGCCTAATCTTGAGCTCGACGAATACATCGGCGCTGACGCTTGTGTTGTTCTTCACGAAGATGTGAGTGATGAGCAGATCATAAAAGCTGCCCGGAATAATAAGGACTCTTCCGATGAAGAAGACGACGACGTACAGGAAGCGCCGGCTGCGGCAACCGCCGTACAGGTGATGGACGCTTTTGATGTCATCAGGAATTTCGTTGCTGTCCGAGACGACGATGTTGCAATGGGTTTGCTGACCGAGTGCGAAAATCGCGTGACGGCGTTGCTCGCCGTGAAGCGTAAGCAAACCAAGCTTACAGATTTTTGGCATTAAACGCCTTTGCTGCTCCTTGGGCAATTCTTTCTGCGTTTCACGTCAAATTTTTGCGATAACGAAGTTCCGCGAGAACGAATTTTTTTTCGTGCACCGTGAATTTCGTTATAGCGGGATTCAACTGTACTATCAAGTGCTCAGACACTCGATTTGCTGTGCTTCAGATTTGGTTGCTTAAGTTTACAATCAAACCCACTTACAACAATACCAGTTTTAACGATGTATCGGGTATAACAATGAGCAGCCGCTGCACCGTCAGGTCTCCCATGTATTAACCACTTATTACAATGGTGTCATATTATATTATTGGTAGTAATAATCAAATATTGTCAGTGAAGTTAACAAAAATGCAGAAACGCAGCGAACACAAAAGCGTGCGCATACGCGGAGACAACGCTGATGCAGCGACAATAAATATTATTAATAACAATAATAAAAAAGGGTACAGAGCACGTCAAGCTAATGCGTTGGTGTCAGGGGTGCCTGGGAAGCTTGCGTGCCGCAGTGGCGGCAAGGCGTAAGGCGCTGCTAGGCACAGCTGTTCTGTGGGAGAGTTTTGAGCGCTCCACCTCAACACCGCTCTTGGCCAGGGAACGCACGTCTTCTCTACACAGTGGAGCAGTCAATTCGGAGACAACGCTGATGCAGCGACAATAAATATTATTAATAACAATAATAAAAAAGGGTACAGAGCACGTCAAGCTAATGCGTTGGTGTCAGGGGTGCCTGGGAAGCTTGCGTGCCGCAGTGGCGGCAAGGCGTAAGGCGCTGCTAGGCACAGCTGTTCTGTGGGAGAGTTTTGAGCGCTCCACCTCAACACCGCTCTTGGCCAGGGAACGCACGTCCTCTCTACACAGTGGAGCAGTCAATTCGGAGGATGCGCCGACTGTGGTGCGCTCCACTATCCTCCCCTATTTGCTTTGTCCGTGCGGCCGCTTCGCGGCTCAACGTTTTGTGGCAGGCAGGCAGCAGCGTTCATGCATGTGTCTTTCTAGCATGGCTCTCCTTGTGTGCCATCACCATTGCCACAATCTTGCTGGCCCTAGATTTTCCGTGAACATCAATGGAGGATCCTCCTTCAGGAAGCGTGACACAACCAGTGCAGAAGAGGAAGCGAACGCAAATACTGCCAGAAGTTAAGCACAACATTGTATGTGAGCACACGGACGACATAAAAACTAGGTGTGCAAGTACGGCCTGACGCAACCGGCAGTATCGACAATCATCCGTAACAAGCTCAATATTGAGAATGCAAGTGCTGCCAGTGCTGCCTATGTAATGGACGACGGCTGGAAGAGGGTTCGACATGGGGCCTACAAAGACGTAGAAAAGGCACTCCACCAGTGGTTCCTGAACACCCGTGCTGTGAACTTGCTGATTAGTGGCCAAATTTTAGCGCAGAAGGCGAAGCACTTTGCATATCTCTTGTGTCACACCAATTTTCAGCCTGGTGGTGGTGGTTGAATTCAACGTCTACAAGGCAGTCATAGGCGAGGTAGGATCACTCAATGTCGTCACTAGGCAGAAGTGGCTTGAGGCAACACTGCCCTGCATCCCTGAAGCATACGTCGACCAGAACCTGAGCAATGGAGACGAGACTGCTCTGTTTTTCCAGATGCTACTGTCAAAGGCAATCCCTGTAAGGGTGGCAAGCAATGCAAACTGCGCGCCCATTTTTTTGTGTGCCAACATGGACGGCAGTGACAAGTGCCCTGCCTTCGTAATAGGGAAATTCAAAAATCCTCGCTGTTTTCGAAGTGTTGCGAGGATCCTGGTTCGCTACCGTCATAACGGGAAACCATGGATGACGTGCTAACTTTTCCGTGAGTGGCTGATCGAGTGTGATCAGCGGATGCAGCCTGAAGACATTAAGGGGGCATTGGTGCTCGACAATTGCAGTGCGCACCAAACAGCTCAGAAGCTCTCGCATGTAGAGGTTTTCTTCCTCCCACCTAACACCACTGCAGGCTTGCAGCCTATGGATGCAGGCGTGATTGCTTGCTTCAAGGCACTGTATTGACAATGTGTTTTGGGCAGGCTCACACAGAACCTCGACATTTCTGTACGAGAACGCCGACCGGCGCCAGACTTGAAGATTTCGCTGCTGTTGGCAGTGCAGTTCACGTTTGGAGCATGGACAGAAGTAAGCTCCTCCACCATCATAAACTGCTTCAGGAAGGCGGGCTTCGCTGGGGGTGCCGGCGACACGGAAGGTCGCGAAGCTCCTGCCAACACAGCGATGACCTAACTTCGGTCCACAGTGAGCGGTAGTGATGACGACGCATCAAGACTTGAGAAATTTTTATATGCCAACGATAGTCACCACAGATGAAGAGCTGACAGACGAGGCCATCGTTGCAGCAGTCCCTGGCGTGGAGGACGGTGACAGTAGCAATGACGATAAACCGGAACCTGTGCAGGTTGCGTCTCACCAGGAGGCTTTGAGAATGATACAAGTCGTAGGTGCCAACAGCACAAGGCAGCAGAAACACCATGTCTTAAGGGGAGATGCGGGTCGAAAAACGCGGGTTTTTTCGAAAATGACTGATTTTTTGTTTTTACTTGTTTTGTCAAGTTTAGTATCTCTACTTTCATGAAAATAAAAATCAAAGCTGAGTTTAAACAGGAAATGGGCTGAAATTACGTCTAAAGAGCACACGGTGGCGGTTAAATGACCGAAAGTATGCTATCTTCGAGCGTCCCGCGGTCGGCATAGCGCAGTTGATCGCCGTTGCGGATCACGTGAGGAGATCAGCCAAGCCGCATTCTCCCAATCACCACAGTTGCCCGGCGTCTAAAACGCAAGCAATAATAAAAAAAAAGCATGCCTACGTCGCGTTTTTCGAGCGCTGCGACTGGTTTTTAAATCACGTGGTACGAATCGAGCCTCGCCATTGGCCGCCGCGCGCGCGCATGTGGCGAAGCCCACTTGCTGGCTCCATGCTACGTCGAGGTGCGTTTCCGAGTGACGATCGTTCGGCAACTTTATCTTCGTCATGGATGAGGCACAATTGAACCAGCGCAGTCACCGAGGAGTGAAATACCGTTCTGTTCACAAATATAGAGGACGTTGGCGAAAATCGAGAGAGAAGGCTCGTCCAGTGACAACTCGACCTGTGGCAGTTAGGCCTAGTGGAACCGACGCCGATCCCTCCAGCGTTTCAGATGCCTCCGAGGAATTTGAAGCGGCGTTAGATTGTGTGAGTGCCTCGGAAAAAAAGATTGGGCATTTCTAAGGTGAGGAAATAACCTGCGATGAGGCGTCATCTGTAGTTACTGACTTGGCAGCGGTGAACATTCTTGTGGGCGGTGCGATTTGCCCAAGCCAGCGTTCCGGACTTCCAGTATTCGGGAACCGGCTACAAAGCGCAGACTCGCTTCGTTTCTTGAACTACTCTGTGAGAACTCTGCCTGCCCGCAATGTGTGCTTTCCACGACATACTGATTGCGGCGAGTTATGGCGTGCAGGGATGCGAGCAAGGATGCGAGCAGAGATTGACAGCGGGAGCTCGGATTAAAGCTTCGCCGTCAACGTCAAAGCTGCTGTGGCGGCCTGTTTTATAGGAATTGGATATGAGCAGCTAGTGCGATTTTCCTTAATTATTGGACTCCACAAGCCAATGCATCATAGCTTGGCACATCCAGAGAAATAACACTGCAGAAACAAATGTCCTTGAAGCTGACTGTGGAAGCGAACACAAATCGCCGCACACTGAAGAAAAAAAAGCGCATGTCGAAGTCCACTCGCAAGGGTCATGAGAGAGCGACATATGCTGCAGGAAGTTTCTAGTGCCAGTGGCTGCTTTATGGACAATTTTGTTCTTTTGTTCCAAAGTTTGATTGGAATTGAAGCCCTCTTTTTTAAATAAACATGCAATTTTAACTTCAAATGCATTTTTCTCAAAATGCAATTTTGGGCAATTTTCAGCGTTTGCCCTTCATGTTTTTGGTACTTCTGATGCTCATATCTGAATGAAATTTTGCACACATTTTCTCTGAGGTGTGAGGAGGGCCGTTATCTCTTTCACGAATAAATACTGATCAAATATTTACAAAAAAAAAATAATTACCACATGGTGGTGTCTTGACAATGTAGACTTGCCAGGTTCAAATTTTTCACGTCATTAGCATACTTTATATGTACTTTATTATTAGTTTTTGGCACTCTACAGTTTATATGGATCAAGATGAGCCATCAACGATGTGTGTTTATGGAAGTTTAGTATGACAAAGAAGGGGGCTAAAGAGTGTATATTTTACACACTGTCACTGAACAGAGCAAAAACTATGCAACTTACAATAAAACTAACTGCAGATTTGAAATCAGCATAAAAAAGTGAATTATTAACCAGAGTTTCATAGCTCTAAGTCAAATATTAAAGAAAAAGTGTCTTCGAGTAGCATCTCCCCTTAACGGTAGGCGGAGGTCACTGGCTCGATAGCAATGGAGGTATTTTCAGATTCCTTCCTGCGTAGCAACAGGATCCACAAGGCTCCAAGAGCAAAAAGTAGAACGGGAGCAGCATTTTCCCCCAACCATGAATAACACAAAGCTGTTTCACATTGCATGACAAGATCGGCCAACCAAGAGCGAAATTCGGAAAAACGAGGTGGAGGGGGCACGAACTGGCAACCACCCACCTTTAGAGCTTGTCCTGCCCGAGAGAGCTGACGCAGCTCTCTTCTTCCCGGCCCTCGGTTCTGGTTCTGATGTGACGAAACCGTCAACAAGCCTAGAGGGAGACTTTTCAGCAGGTGACCGGCGGTTGTTCCTCCGCGCTGCAGTGCCAGCTCGGTTGCGAGCAGCCCTGCCCATTGGCTTCTCTTCCATGTTGCTGTTCTCCTCCCCACTCTCTTCCATGCTGTCCTCCGCAAGAACGATCTCCTGGAGCACGGGTTTCTTCTGCAAACATAAGAGCAACGAAAGTCATGAGAACCATCGAAACGCCACCTTACGCAACTGACTTTGCATTCTAATGCTAAATTTTCAGCCTACGACACAAACCACACCTCGAGTCTATGAGTTTGGTATAAATCTGTTAATACAGATTTACACCAATCTTTCAGAGCTTTGATTCAAAAGCTACAAACATTTTTCTTCTAGAGTAAATAGTTTTTGATGAAACGCCTGCAAACTGCATGTATGAAGGGCCCAAATGGCCAAAAGTGAGCTATACATGCCTTTGCCGAGAACGAGTTGCTTCGCTGGGCTCTCGGAGGCGTGAACAGTAGCCTGCCGTCGGGCTTGAAGCCTGCCTCCTGGATGCCTTTCTCCAGGATTCTCTTTAGCCGCTTGTAGTCTGGAGTGTCCTCAAATTTCATAGAAGCCACATACTGCAGGAACTCGGTAATACCACCTACAGGCCACGGAACGAAAAAATAAATAAATAAATAAAAAAAAAAAATCTACGTAATAGAAGGAACAATATCCTCTAAGAATGGTGCAAAAAGTTGTGAACATGTGTGGGATTACTTTTAGTTAAAAACGGCTGAATAAGGAGCCTGGTGATCACTCACTTGGCACGTCTCCATGTGGGAAGCACTTGGCCATAAGGAGTGGGATATTGCTCATAAACCTGCAAAAAAAAAAAGGACAGCATATGAAGGCAGCATGAAAGAATCTGCTGTGAATGGGCACTTGGTTCAGATATGCAAGGAACTACGGCAAAGATCAAATCAGAAGGGATGGCTCTAGAATAATGCCATGATATGTAGAGTAAGGTAGGTTCTTCCTTTCCTGTTTCCCAGTGAATTCTCCCAATCCTGGATAGCGGTAGAACATGGCGTCACATTGTCGGTGCATACGACCCATGAAGAAATAGTAGATATCGGGCAATAAGTCCAAGCGTGCAAACAAAAGGAAGCTCTCGTCCACTTACCCAGACTTTTGTTGGCTGACGTATTCAGGGTCCTTGAGGTTGTCCTCCCACGGCAGGCGACAGCAGAGCCACTGGAGGAGGTTGTAGCCCAAGATCTCCATGTCCCCTCTCCGGGAGTGTGCTGCAGTTGGCAGAGAGAGTCACCACCGCAGCAGGTCAGGCAGGTGGCACGCCAAATGCTACAGCCCGTACGTCACCTTGGCCTGTCTGTTAAACAGCAACTAGCGATTTTACCCTATTGCAAAGTGCAGTGAGTTTCTAAAAGTACCGTGAACAGCAGTGGACTGTTCCAATCGCCTTGAGAAATTACAGCGTACGAATAAAATATCCCTGGATTCATTTTCATGGCAGACAACTGCGCTTGTTTGATTACAGGATGGAACCAGCTGCTTTACACACATGCACAAATAGATGAAGATATGCAGTAATTCGAGGTAAAGTTGTGCCAACGGTACCAAACTGCGAATGGCATTGAAAGGTTAGTCGGTGAAGTTTAATATAACCCTTTGCGCATGCAGTGCTGTCACCGCTAACTTCCATTTACTGGTCCACTGGCTCAGAGCCGCAGGCCACTCACCCCCAATGTGGGCGTCCCGGCTGGTGAACTCAATGGTGCCGTCATGTGCCTTCCGGAGGTCCTCTTTGTATTCCTTGTGTTTACCATTCTGGGTGTACCGACAGGCCAGTCCGAAGTCAACCAAGAACACCTAGCGGAGAAAGAGCAGGCGACCAGGGAGACATTCAGGCTATGCCAAAACTGCGTACACGTACAAAAATAACACAGAGCAAGGGGCAAATGCAAACTCCTTTTTGATGGCTCCACCTCACTAGGTTTGCTCCAAGAGCATGCAATCAGCTAGGTTAAATTGTCACAAAACCAGATTTTAGGAACGCTTGACAGACTTCTTAAGCTGCGTAAACACTGGAAGCTCCGCCAGATGTCACTCAAGAACTTAATGCCGCCTTTCTTTGTCACATACGAAGCAGTGCGCAGTGAGCAATACCAACTCGTTTGACAATTAAGTCCAGCCCACCTTGTTCTCATTACCCTTGCCATAGCCCAGAAGCAGATTGGACGCCTTCACATCAGCATGGATGTAGTCGTGGCTGTGGACGTACTCCAGGACATCAATCTGTTGAGGAAGAAAGAAGCAAAAGGAGACTATATAAAAACCAGGCGTCGGACAACTTTCACAAGAACAGCACCCAGTGAATTGAATCACAGAATGAGTCATTATCTAGGGACTTCATTCAATGTTTTTTTTTCAAGGGATCTAGTCTGCATAGCCACTCAACTGCTTCGACTTGGCCGAGGCCCCAAACTAGATTCCCCATGGGGAAGAACGCACTCACCACACGCATGCCTAAGCTGAAGGCGGTCTTGAGCGGAAGTGTTTTGCCCTGCCGGTCCAGGATCTTTTGCAGGTCCTCACCAAACCGGTCCATGACCATGAACCTGTACTTGACCCCGTTGTGCTCGTGGGAGCCAGACCCCCGGAAGCAGGGCATGCCCAGGTAGTCCATCTTTCGTTGCTTGACCCACCTCTCGACTGCAAGCAGAGGAGGGTAAGGCAAGCTTAGACATGAGAGCCACAAGGAAAAGTACCTTCTAAATCAGAAAGAAAGCCCTGCCACTGCCACATAGGAATCGTGCAACTACGAAAGCCAAAATTCTCGCAGCTAACTCACAACGGTCAACAACACCGAGCTGAGCAAGTCAATCTCACCCAAGATCATGCCTTTACATAAACAGCCAGGTGCCTGTGTTGGCGCCAATTCTTCTAAATGCACTTACAAGCTTTGTCCCCTTGACCTTAGACACGTTAGAGTACTGCTGCACCATCTACAAACGTTTCTGCCACAACCTCGGCTTGAAAGCTTCCCATGAGAGAGTTGGGGCTGCACAGCCTATAGCTATCAAAAAAGTACATGAGGGGAGCTTTCGACTTTTATTCAAATAGGCACGCATTCATCCGGGTAAACCCCCGCTGCTAATCCAACCGATTTCCAGTAATTTGTGCCATGCAGCAGTATATGCATAAGTATAAGTATAAGAACGCACTCACCACACGCATGCTCAAGTCTGCCTGTATCAAGTTTGCCCGCTTTTTAAAAAAATGTAATAGAAAAGGGGCAAGGACACTCACTCTGTTCTGCCCTTCCTACACGGAGGTAGAAGTTGATTTCAGTGAAGAGCGGACCATTGCTGTGAGGTTCCTTGAGACAAGAGAAAGACGCACACATGTTGACTTCAAGCAACAGACAAGGCGAGATTAAAAACTAGTGTGCACAGTAAATGGCTGGCCCACTTACAATTTTGATGACGTATGCTGCACTGGCGTCCACAGGCTTGGAGACTTTGTCGGATGCTGAGGGCAGAGAGCAGATTACAGCAGATTAGACTAGCACTAACAGTCGTGAAGGTCTCCATGCTAAGAGAGAGTTTTCAACCTGTACCTGAATCATCACTCGAAGGAAGGAAGAGCAATAAATAAATAAACAAATAAGTAAATGGAGTTGTGCACACTGGCAAACGCACCATGCGCAGAGCATGGATGCTGGCAACAACCGAGGTGGTTGAAGCCGGGCACTTGGAAAACGCCACAGAAAGAGACAAGCACACAAGGTGAGAACTGAGGCTTCTTTTTATTCAAACTTTGTATGGCATATAAGGAGTACACGGACGCTGGCTTTCAAAACACATGACACAAGACAATGCTATTCTCACAGTCGAAGCAACAAAGTGTCATTTCAGTCAACCGTTTCATACACAGCACCCTAAACGACCCCCATTTTACCACTCTGCAAACCCTTTTAAACAAATGGTGCAAAAGTTCAACGAGGCCAAATGCATGATGCTGTGTCAGTTACAAACTTTGCCGGCATGGTTTCTACTTGCATGACATGTACGCATGGCTTTAGCTTTGCATTTATGGAAAATGAGTGTCAGTTCTCGGGTAATGAGCATATGTGACAAAACATTTTACAAAGAGGAAGGATCTAGAGGAGGAGATGGTACTGAACAAGTGCAAAATGCCCACTTACGCCCTTAGAACATGTGCAGTCTTCAAACAATGTGTTCAAGAGATTCAAATGAGAGAGAGAGAGAGAGAGAGAGAGAGAGAGAGAAAAAAAAAAAAAAAAAAAAAAAAAAAAAGCCACAGCCAGACAGCTAGCTGGCCAAGTTCACTTCCAAAGCAATTTGGGCCTTAATAATTTGGTTTAAACCAAACACAATGCTGAAGCTCTATTTTGTGCTGAACAACAATGTGCACAGTTTACATACAGGCAATTACGTAGAAAGCATGTGTCATAAAGACAAAAATCTGGCAATGACACTCAGTGCCCTAGAGTTAACAGGTCCCGAAAAATACTTTCCGGACAGTCGGATATATCACGCATGGAAAAGAAGCTACTTTTCCAACGGCCCGAGGCAAGGAACTGCCCCACGGGAAAAGGAATGTCAAGGCACAAAGAAAACTTGCGCACAGATGACTGAGTTCTCGGAGGAGGGGGAGAGCTGCTGATAACTGGATCAGATCCAGTCCTCCAAGCAGCAGGTGTGCTCCGAGACAGGTCCGTCGCAAGTGCCAGTGGGACCAGAGACAGCAGAAGCCCGGCGGCAGGACGCATGCAGGAGAAAACCTTGTCTTGCCAGCCCACACCCTCCCCCTGGCCGCAGCCTCCACAGGCCTCCTACCAGCAGCTCAAGGATTTCTTCAGCCACATTTACAAGAGCTAAAAGTGACAAGCAAATAATAGGAAGGGACGTGTGTATGTGTTACTGGTGCATTAGTTTCCTAATCCACAACACGGCAGGCTTGCAAGGCTCCCGCACCAGTGCTCGTACATACTCACCCAAACAAGGTTCGGGCCACCGAAGGTGAAGCCGCCTCAGACCTGCCCCGGGCGGCATCATGCTACTCACCGAATTTGCACAACCGTTTCACCAAGGAGATCACACGCACGAGTATGATGCAGTTTGTCCTCAACTCCCAAGGAAACGGGACGGCTAGACAACGCTCACCATCACAGCATCATACGAGCCTTCACTACAATAGGGCTACACAGACGTCTTCTTTAACTACAGTTGCCAAAACCATACACAGCACACAACACACATACATAAAATAGTTGGCCAATGAGAAAGACGTGCGCTCACCTAGGTAGATCTCCCCAAATCCACCCAGGCCGACTGCTTTTCCCAGCCGCCACTGTTTTCTGGAGAGGTCCGTAAGAACCTCGCCGTCGGGGAGGGGATCCGGTAGCCGGTGTCCATTGGCAGCTACCCGCGGTGGCTTTTTGGCAGCTGCACAGACAAGCAGCGGGAGGCCGTAAAATTAGTATTATAACGAAAACCTTGAGTCCCTTCCACCAAAGCTACGAAGTAATGATGGGCACAAGATTGTCTTGGCAAGTGTTTGATGGCAAACGACCAAACTCCAATAAAAAACTTGCTTCCCCAGTTCTACAACATCAGTTCTATCTAGGGGCTAAGTGGTGATGCCCTGGTGGCTACATTCTCGTTAACCGTTAACACTTTAGCTGTGTGATTTGGTGAAGGTCTGCTAAAGTAGTCGTGAGCAAAAGCGGTATACAACACTTAGCCGATGGCGGCGCTCGGGAAAACGGCGTTATACCGCCGTCTATCAATAGCTACCTGGGATCAGTGCAATCATGACGATACGTCATTTTATAGACATGCGTCATTATCGTTGTCCCTTGGCTGTCGCTAGATTTCGTTTATATGCAGTTTTACCGAGCTCTACCACCGGCTAAGTGTTGTATACTACTTTTGCTCACGACTGTACATACAGCCGATAGCTGGCATGCACTGGCTGCAGCTGTGCGGCAGTCTCTACTAGCATGCTTTCCTCGCGTGGTTCGTTCTGATTGCCGCTGGGAATGCGTAATTATGGGAGATTCGGCCAACTGTCGCCGCACGCAACCGCAGCAAGAAACTAAGTTATAAATGAACACCACTTCGAGTAGACAGGGGCACTTCTTGATCAAGCCGTGGTCGAGAAACAGGCCAAATGGCATCGTGGATCGAATCGTCAGTGGCAACAGCATTTCTGTGAAATCGGAGAGTCAGAATTGGGAAGTCTTCGCACGTGCGGTGCAGCGACCGAGTTATGTTGGCAGGATGCCTAGCCAGGCTGTGAGCTTGCATTATATCATCCAGAAGCAAGCATAGATTGTTGTTAGTGTACAATGCGGCAGGGCGGCCTCACCAGCGTGGACAAGACATTCTGAGGAAACAAAGCGCAGGCCCCAAGGACTCACTCCAGGGTCCAAAACTGGACAAGGTCACATATCATTTCATACAACTTTGAGGCAAGTTTAATTGATGGCACTCCTGCGCTTACACTGGATGGACCTTGTCCAAAACATCACGTAGGGCTGGGAATCAAGGGTTCGACGTCATCCAGAGTAATGCAAAAGCACTGCAGACCCACCATAGCCATATCTGGTCGCGTCCTCTAATTCCCCTTCAGTGTGCCTAAACCACATGCGGCATTCCGGGCTCAAGGAAGGACTGTAGCCACTTGCTGCTGTCTGAGCTTTCATTACGAAAAGAGAGAAACCCAATCTACGAACGACGCTCGTCGCTTTTCACTCTAAGTGGCGTTGGTTTACGAAGTGTTTTCACAGAGCTATCAAATGCGACAACTACAGGCCCCATTTCTGATCATAACCCTCATCAAACCTTGTGTTTGGCGCATGATAGCCAGTGTTGCTTATGCGCCATAAAACCACATATAACTAACCATTTCCGATGCACACGGATTCCAAGTGACAACATGAATGTGGCAGGCAAGACACCATAACACAACGGAAGCACACTTTTGACGCAGGGCCGCCAGGAGTACGTCTACAATGTGCACCACAAGCATGGCGGCCGGCGGCACTGCACTGCAGTGGCATGGTCGGGCGCCATGCATACCACCTATATTGTCCCGTTCTTGTATGCATTGTGAAGTGGCCTATGGTCCAAAAGTGTTGAAAAACAAATAAAACGAAATAAACTACCGCCAAGCATGCATCAAAAGTTCTCTGTGCATCCCAGGTGAGCCTAAATACCAATGCCCCCAAGCTATGACACACAGGTGTATGGGACCCAAATCGAACGAACAGAAGCTCATTGAGTATATTACCAAGACTGCAGTAACAGGTCACAACGCACCAAAATGTGAAAACAAGAGTGAACGAATGAGAGCAGAAATGTGCTTCTCTGGCAAGAGTGTTGCCCCATTCCTCGACCACTTGCCTTTCTTCTTGGGGGGCTCCGCTGTGGTGGGAGATACTCTCTTGGGCATTGCAGGCTTACTTCAGGGCTCAGGAACTGTCACGATGGTTTAGCGCGAAGCATCCAAGGATCAGCCAATTACGTTTTGCACAGCCTGGCGGAAAGCGCACCTGCACGAAATGTCACAGATATCTGGTTCTGAGCAGTCTCGTGCGAGGGCAGCAAGAAGGAAAAAAAAAAAAAAAGAAAAAGTCCAGTAATTAGCCAATGGATGCCAGAAGCTCACAAGACATTTTTCTTAAAAGGGTTAACCTGTTAACTTTTTTCTAAATTCTTTCAGTTTTTTTTTTCCCGTCAAAATTATTATGATTGTTAGTTTTTTATATTCACAATTCTAATATAATTCTTTACAATCTCGCTTTGCGACAAGCTTGTGCTTGTATTTGAGTTTGTGGACACCACACCTTAGCCGATCTCCCATGGTGAATATGTGCCATTTTTCAAGAGGCCAACAACAAAAACAGAAGAATGGTCGGTCACCCGAAGCTAATGCTTTCACTGTACATTCGGTTCAGCAGCGTTGAACGCTTATCATTTTTTAAAGACTAGATAGCATGAAGTACAATAACAGTACTGATGAAGCTTAATCAGGAAACACACTGCTCTTCTGAACTACTTAAGACCATGGCTTAACAAACGAGAGTCAGAAGATCCTTTGCTGCAACCGTCTGACAAACAACCTTCACGCACAGTGTAGCCAGCTCGGAACTAACGTACCCTCAAAGCCTCTTGCGATTGGCTAGTCTCGCTCCCGGCTTCGGAGTGATGAGTGAAATTTTCTGTGAACTAATCCGGAATCTCAGCGGCAGTGGTTTGGCGGCCCTCAACTCATTTTGCAGCTGCGAATGTTTAAAGCCACAAAAAAACAAAGTGATGCCAATTACATGCTGATGTCCCCACCCCTCTCTACTCTGCCTGTCATCTTCAAGATGGCCGTGCATCAGGATTGAAACCACCTCACTGCTTGTTGCTTTCAGTTAACAGTTTATGTGGTAAGAGTGGTTTGGCGCTCTTGACACAAAAAATTCTGCGTTGCCGATGACGAGACACAAACAAGCTTACAAAGAAATAAACTACTGAATCCGGTTTCTGCACAGGACACCAAACCAAACCTCTAGCCAGGAGAAAAATATCGAGAACACTGCAGGCAACCTTCAATTTTCTGAGAGATTCCTATTTTAGAAAACATGGCAGATGCATTAACACTTTTAGTTTTGCAAAATAAAAATTTGGAGGACGCTTAAGCTTCGCCTTCAAGAGTGGAACGCGATAGTGTTATTGCACCTCGTCGAGAAAACTTATTAAACGCAAGGGTATTGGGGCATCCTTGCACCGGTACCCGCGCGGCTTGAAGGGGAGAAGCGGGTGAGCGAAGATAGTGATCTAAAGAAAGGAAAGACGCTTGATTCTACAACCCGTGAGGGTGCACGGCGAAACGTCAGGGGCGAGTGGCGCGCCACGTGTCGGGGCAGCACCGCACATTGCGAGGAGGGGCTCTTCTGTGTTTGCCGCAAGATGACTCTGCATGTGCGCAGAGCGCAGAAGAAATGTAGCGGAAACGTACTTCGCTACTCGTGTAACTGCGACTTCTGTAAGTAACATGCTCATAATTACCGATATACACCGCAGTATAACGTTCTACGGCACGTTTCTAAGGCAACACCGCATTCACTAGAAGCGCTTTTGTACCGCTTTCAAGCATCGAATTCGTGGCTGAGTGGTAGCGTCTCCATCTCACACTCCGGAGACCCTGGTTCGATTCCCACCCAGCCCATCTTGGAAGTTGCTTTTTATTTATGAAGTGCATGCCGGGATTTATCGCTCACGGCCAACGCCGCCGACACCGGCTTTTCTCGGACACGAGCTCTTTAACGCTACCGCGTTAAAAGCAGGAGGACGCTTAGGCTTCGCCTTAACAATAGACACGATAGCGCCTAACCGCCTAACAAGATTCTCGGTGAACATCTCTCTAAAACTAATGGCATACATTAGAAGTTATCGATTGGTCACATTAAATTGGTTTGAATCCCCATCGTAAACCAGCCTGCAGATTGAAAACCTGATTAAATCTAAGTGTTGGTCAAATATTGGACAAACATTGGTCAAATGTTGGACCAGGACGAGTTTTTCTTTATGAAGTTTTCCTTTATAGCCGTATGGCTACGCTTGGGTGGATGTCAATGAGTAACTACTCCCTTATTATAAATGCAAAGTGGGAAGCAAAATGATATGACACGTAACATAGAAGCAGGAACATGGTGCACACCTGTCAACGACCTTCTTGCTAGAATGAGCTGCCCACTGGTGTACTGGAACGTAGGCCTCAGGCTATTATCTAGAAGCACACAGACTGCATCATTAGGCTAAGAAAGCACACTGAAACTGCACTGAACGGTGCTTTAGAACAAGCCATTGCCTATCATAGCAGATCTAATCCCGTTACCCCCATTATAAACACAACACCCCGATAAAATTAAGGCACAGTTTATATCCAGAACACTGAGCAGTGAAGGAGGCCTCAGAAACAGGAGCTGGATACTTCTGTACGAAATTTTCAGAGGAGAGGGGGGGGGGGGGGGGGGTTATATTGTTTTATATATCCGGGATCGTTTTTAACAATTAATACAGTCAAGCCCACTCATGACAATATTGAAGTGCCACGAAAATATCATTGCTATAACTGATAATTGTCATAAGAAGGCTAAGCAAAAAAAGAAAAAAGCAAAACACAACATACATGAGAAATTTTCCTCGAAGGGGAAGTAGTTTAAATTTTCATTTATCTGCAGGTAGAAAGTGGTAATCAGAAAGTTTTGACTGCTTCACAGCAATCTTTATGACTTCATTGTTGTATGTAGCCGAGAGAAAGGTTTTTGGCATACACAAAGACCTGCATAGACTTGGTCATATTTAAGACTTGATGATTTGGTTTGGCTCGCACGGTCTCATCATTGGAGAGTCTTTTCTCCTTCTACGGTTGGCGCTCATTGAAAAAATGTACCGGTAATCTACTATTGCAACATTATTTTACCATATAAATTATGGTAAAGCTGACGATGCCATAGCTGTCCACTGTTATCTTTGAAATATTGTTCGAAGTGGTATTACTATAAGCAGGTGTGGCGGTACTACCATACAAGCAGTCTACTTGTTAGCCACAAACCAAACCAATATTGCACCCGTATTTACTAAAAAAATGTACTTCCAGTAAATACAGTAATTAAGTGCAAAACAGTTGCAGTGTACATGATACCAAGAAAAAATAGAAAATGAGTTTGCCAAAGTGTTGCCATGCAGTTGGATCAACTTTATTATGAAATTGTTACGTTCATGCCAGGCTGAAAACATTCCAGGAGACAGTTAAAGCAAACACAAGCCCTCACCAGATTTTTTTTTTTCTGCAATTAACAATGGGACAGCATTGTTATGACAAAGCGTGCCCCAGTAACTGAACGAATATGAAATGAAATGCATTCAAAATAGAAATTCTTTGCCATATTGCTCGTTACACATCTCATCTACAACTGTCTGGACCAGCTTTGGGAACCTAGTGTGCTATAACCACATTAAGTCAAACCAAAGCTTCAAAACTCAGGAATCAAGCCGGTATTCAAAAGACTATATATAGATACCTAATTTAGCAGCATCGTTTCTGTTTCCAAATGATGCAACAGACATCACAAAACACAGACCACAGCGCGACATTTGCCCATGACTGCTAAATAATTTCTAACTCGGTGCTGTTTCAATTTCAGCGCCTGAATGATAGCTGCGAGATGGAGTTGAGTCCAGGTCATGCAAGGCATGAAAAAAAGCTGTATTATAGTTGCTTATTTCCTATAACACATAAGCCAGCCGGCTTCATGAGCTGGAATAACCACAAATGACATAGCAGCGATATTGGAGCCTTTTCATGACTCGTGTGACCTAAACACCAAGCACATGTCGCAGCCATCGCTGAGTTGAAACAGAATGAACATCCAGACAAAATTTAATTACAAATTACTCAGTTGTTAAAAGCGAATACCGTGGGGTGATCCACGGATGCATCATTTTAAAGAAAGCACACAAAGCAAACATTTAGTGCCTACTTTTAAATTAAGCTCCTTCAATACGTTCCACTGTGCAGTTTGAATATTGCACAAATCAGTTCTAGATAGGAATGCATCCTTGAAACTGCATAGGTTCGGTAAGCAATGAATGAATGCCCTCTGACGAGCATTATCTTCAGCTACTCACAAAACCACAAAGCAATTTAAAAGCGCTGCCAAGCTCTTGGCTATCCACTTGGCTAAGTACCTGCAGGTCTTGCAAAGACTTAACAGTCACTTCCACACCGTTCAAGACAGCTTTCACGGATGCACCCAGATGTACATTACACTGGTGATACAAAGCAGTTACCATGGTAAGATCACATTGGTAACCTGTTTGGCGCGCCTATACGCAGAACGCTTAGTCAGTGCCGTTTTTGACAAGTTCATTTTTTTATGTCATGTGGAACAGCCCATTCTATGTTTAAGTAAGGATACATGCACACTACCTATTGTATAGCTTGTGTTTGGTGTGCATGAACCGCACAGGGCTCAGGGTGCTATGTATGCACAATTTAATGTGTGCTAACCTGGGGTACTCCAAACATAACTCCAGTGTTACATATTTGCACTTCAATACTGTTATTCACCCCTCAACACATACACACACATCAGAGCAGCCAAAGACACTAGCAAAGAAAAGCAATGAACACAAGTGCCCTTTAAATAGCATTCCGCCATCCCAAACTGATTCCTGCCTCACATCTTGTGCACCCACGCTTGCACACGTTCACAGCCTAGTAGTGTGACACCTAACCAAACAACCAGAAAAACCATATAAGCACACCTTTAAGTTGTCAGACCAAAGCGACGGTAGAAAGCACCGGCGTCTTATTGAACGTAGCGGGCACAGGCCTTTCGTCTGCATGCCACACGAACGGCAGCATGGTACAGGTTCCAGAATAACAGTTTTTGCAATATCCTGGAGCCCAATCCCCGAACAGCTCAAGTTCCTGCCCCCTATCCTCGACTTGCGGATGCGGATTAAGCGCCCAATGATGAAAACAGGGCAATATGGTCTTGCGGTCCTGTTAACGGAACGTTCCTTTGTGACAAATGCTAGATCCATGTTGCCTAGTGCTCGGAAGCGTTCGGCGCACTCAAACGCTTCGCCAACCGACCGCTAGTTCTTGGTCAAGATTCGTTACGGTTACATACCTATGTAGAGACCTCGTGACCACCGGCACATAGGCAGCAAGCGTCACGAAGAGCAAGGCGACGCGATCATTTATTACGTGATGTGCGACGCACCGATATCGCGTCTTGAGAATGTCCTCCAAGCAAATAAATCATGAAAACAAGGCCGCGCTACTACGGAGGGCAGTGACCGGCACACTCACACGACAGCTAAGGAGGTCGCGGCACTATTTTGCTACCGTGAACGACACGCCGGTCGTCCTTTTTCGCAGTGCAGCGGCGTCGTCCCAACGGACACTGCTGCTGGTCATGCGCTCGCAGAGAACCCAGCACCGTGCGTTAGACGCAAAAACAAAAACCGTCATGTCACACTCATTCGCAAAAGTGCCACACGAGGAAGAGTTCAAATCAAGGCAGCAAAACGCATAGACAGAAGCTAACATGCATAAGGCTACGCCGAAACAAAAACCAGCCGAACCCGTCGCCGACAACTTTTCAAAATTCGAACAACAAAGAACGACACCGCCTGAAACCTTCCAACAGGTGAACAGTGCCAAACAGGGTACAAACCGATGCAACGTAAGAAACAAAAACGCCGCTCGCGGCGGAGAGAAGCGTCAAAACTTGAAAGAAAGGCGCAAAAAGCTCAATTTTTACACAAGGCGGTTAAGCCTACCGTCAAGCTTAGGCCTAACTTATGACGTTACTCCAGAAAACAAACGACGGACACAGTGCAATCGCGATGTCAGCCACGGATGCTGCGTCCGCGGAATAGCCCGTTATTTCATAAGCACTCAGCAATGCATTTTTCGCCGCCCAGAAGGAGCTAAACGGCTTTTAAAAAATCAACACATACCTGTTAAGTCCGGCCTACCGCCATTGATTCAAATAGCACCCGAAGTCTCGGACCCAATCGCGTAACGGCAAGAAACTCGCGCTGCTCAGGCGACCAGAAGCGTTCAAAACCCGGAAAGTTGCGGCAGGTGCTCGGAATCTCGAAACTACGGCGAAGTAGCGAAAGTGGCGAAAGCAGCTAAAGTGTTGTAAATTTTTTTTAGAATAAATTCCGCGTAACTACAAAGAAGGAACGGGTGGACGAGAATGCGACTGCGCTTGCAATGGGATTTTTAAAATAAGCTGTGGGAGGAAGTTATCGAGATTGAACCATTGAACTTGTTTAGTCCGAGGTGGAGGTGTCGTACTACATGCTACATGTCTAGATCGCGCACGCAGGAGAAGGGCGCTTTACGATCCTGAGAGCCGCAACTGGTATGAATGTGTGGGGCTCATCGCGTAGCTTTGGGCAGCTGAGGAAGTATCCGACCCGCCCTGAAACGCGCAGAAAGCTGGCGGCATAGCTTAAAGCGCGCGACAAGATGTCAGCCGGGCCGCTGGAGCAGCTTTGCAGCCCGACGTCGTTGGAACGAGACCGTGGCTATCAAGAAGCGCAGAGGTATCTGACAGCCGCCAAAGGCGCCGATGTCTCTGTTTTCGAAGCGGCCGTGCTCTCCTTGCTCGCGAACGAAAAGACGACCTGGGAGTCGAAGATTGGAGCGCTGCTCGGCGCGAAGGCGATCGTGGAACATCGCCGCAGTACGCGGCAGCCGAGCAACGAGCAGTTCGACGAAAATGTGGCCAGTGCTTGTCTCTCGTTGATAGCCGACCCAAACGTCAGCGTAAGGGTCGAAGCCGGTAAGCTTTTGACGATTGGATGAACGGGCACGTGAAACTCATGTAATTACGGTAGAACGTACCATTTACTTTCGCTTGTATCTAGGTCACGTACTCGGCACACTCTGCGCTGTGGATGGCGTCAAACTGTATGAGAAGCATCACAAGGAACTGGTACATTTGATCGAAGTTTACCTGGAGAACGACCCTTCGGAATGTGGCAGTATTAAGGACGACGGAAGGAGAGAGGACAGTATTTCGGTATATATAGACCTTTGTTGCATTTTTCGACCGATTCGTACTGATTCATGTCAATACGTACCCAGCCAGCGTTACTACTTTATTATTATTATTTTTTTTTTATGCTTGTGCTCTGGGCTTGCCACATTTGATCTTTGTACCTTCGCTGCTATCTTGGTTCAGAACGAATTGGAAACCAATCACAATCAGTGAGATTCTAACTGGTTCCAGTCGCTTTTTATGTCTTCAGTTGGTTTTGTTTTAACTGGAATGAGAAATCTAGCAAGAAAAGAATAATTGCAAACCGTTTGAAAATGATTGATAGTAGTTGAATTTTTGGAAAAGCAAGTTAGTGTTCTGAATAGAAATGGCGACTGTGCCTAGCTTTGGCGCTGTAGTACATACAACCTCTGCTTTCTTTGACTTCTGCAGCAGGATGGATCCAGTGCTGCTAAGGTTCTACTTAATACTGTTGGCTGGAGGCATCTGGAGACAAGCATCAAGTCAGTATAGCATTCCGCAGCAGTATTATTGCTGACTTGAGTGACGTTCACTGAGCACATGCATAAGCACTTCTACAACTCTTTTCTAGATGGTTCTGATCTTGTTGACAGGTAACGGGTAAAATGTAGGTGTACAAGCAACGACAAATGAAACACATTATGTTCACAGATCATGTGCCTGTCAGTTGAAGGCTGCCAGGTGTGAAATTTTCAGTGCATTTACGGTTGCGGTCAAAAGTCCCCGACCTCCCATCTAACTCTGAACCATGCCACACTATCTTTGCCAGTTTTTTTTTTTTCTATTGTTCTGTTCTATGAAGGGTTTGAACTATGTTTATGTTTATAATACCTTGTAGTTCTACTCCATGTAATGCCTTAACTTTGGAGCGTGTGAAACTTCAGGATAGATAAATAAAACTGCTGCTGCCTTTTTCTGAGCATTGGTTCTGAGTTTGGTTCTGAGCATGAGACAAAGATGTGAATTCTCGTAAGCTAAAGGGGGATGTTATGCTATCAGTACTGATCATGCTTTCATCATTGATGGATGTGTAATAGTTTTCCTGAAGGCCTTAGAATTCCTTAAATTCTTTGCTGCTGTGTACATGTCCTGCACATGTAACCTTTACCCTGCCCTCTCATGGATGTTCTGAAAATAGCACTTTTCCTGTCTGTATGCCTTTATTTCACGTCAACATTTTGCTGTTGCTGCAAAGCTGTGTAATGTCTGTTTGTTAACTGTCTTCTCTTAAAGGCACTGGCACACGGTCCTATTATAGATTTCTGTGGAATCTGATCACCTGGTTTTGCTACAGAATTGTTGTAGGTGCTTTAGGCGGCTTATAATTAAAAATGTTTTCAATGCCTCTGAATCGAGAGTGGCTGAGAGTAGTCATCTTTCTGATCTTTAACAACTGCCAACCGGACTTGTCACTATCGCCGCTATTGAGCCATTCGTCTGGGGGCACACATTTGCCCAGCACTCAACAGTTTGGGTTTTAACGCTAGTGATTTCACTGCCGGCATCTGTGCTTGCATTCCAGCCACACGCCACTGTTGTGTATTCAGAAGCCTGCTTGACTTGGGAAATATGGCTAGAACACCTCTACGTGTACGCTACTAGTATCCGTGCAGTGTCACTACTAGAGACTGGGCACATTCAAAGGAGCTATGATATGTCATTGATGTGTTTTAATCAGCTACTTTTGACAGCAGTGTGGGCACAGTTCTGGCAATCATTCCTCGAATGCATCTGTTCATTTTTGTTACAGATGCCTCCAAGCGGTCGTAGATGGTTGTGGCGCAAGTTTCGAAGGATTCGTAGACCACAACTTTATTGAGCTTCTCTCTAAGACTGCGCAACATGTGAGCCGCTTTGTTCGTGAAACGACCTTCTGCGTGATATCATCACTCGTCAGTTGCTGTTCAGGTATGGCCACTGGCAAAGCCCTGAAGGGGCGCCTTAATCGTACCTTATGAGCAACGAATGTTCTTAAGATAAACAGCAGACTGTGCCATTCGTTATGTATTCCTTGTAAAAATAATTTGGATGGCTCTGTGTGTTTTGGTTGATGTTGGTCAGGCAGCGTGCATTTTTGGCCGAGGGAGTATATTGATTTATTTCGTGATATCTAACAACCTCATCTGTCTACTCAGGAACCTGTATGAAGGGCAAGAGGCCACAGTCAGAACTGGGCATGGTCTTACTGATTGGTTTCCGATTGAGAAAGGGGTGAGGCAAGGCTGCATACTGTCGCCCTGTCTATTTAACCTATATGCAGAGTGCATCATGAGGAAGGCCGGTCTGGACGAGTCTTCAGCTATGAAATTTCAGCCATGAAATTAGGAGACACCTGCTTCTGGGAAAGAGAGCAATGGTTAGCCTTGACCGCCTAGTAAAGAGCAGAGACATTAGTCTGCCAACCAAGATCCGTATAACTCGTGCTATGGTCTTTCCAGTTGTGATGTATGGATGCGAGAGTTGGACTGTGAAAAAGGCTGACCGCCGAAGAATTGACGCGTTTGAATTGTGGTGCTGCGAAGACTCTTGAGAGTTCCTTGGACTGCCAGAAGATCAAATCAGTCGATATTGTCGACCATAAACCCTGACTGCTCATTGGAGGGTCAAATTCTAAAGTTAAAGCTCAGCTACTTTGGTCATCTGATGAGAAGAGAGGAGTCGCTGGAGAAAGATTTGATGTTGGGAAAGGTTGAGGGTCGCCGGAGAAGGGGTAGGCAGCGAACGCGATGGTTAGATGGCATCCTCGAGGCACTGCAGATGAAGTTATGTGATGTTAAGAAGATAGTGAGAGACCGGAAAGCGTGGCGTGACATGGTCCATAGGGTCACGAAGAGTCGGACACGACTGAACGCCTGAACTGAACTGATCTAACAACCTGGTGTTGATAAAACCGTGTCTAAATCGGATTCGCTAGTGGAGTAGTTTTCCTTTTGTCAATCCATTTAAGTGGTGCGAGACTTCATTTTTTCAGGTATTGGTTGTTATGTTTAACAGCCTTGTGCTGGAGCATTTCTTTAGCCTTTAGAAAATTATTGCACTTAGGCACTTGGAGTCTTTTGAACATTTTTTTAAATTTTGGCATCAGTGTAAAAGATTGGAGTATTTACAGACTTTATTTGCATTTTTCATGTGCCTTAAAAACATATCTATATTCATTTGCAACTTGCTAATGCTGCATTTATTTAGCTTTTCATAAATGCTATATTGTGCTTGGGTATAAGCGACCTTGAAAGTGCTTTTCTTATCCTTTTTTGTGGCCATGTCGAGTAGAAAGGCTGGAAGTTTCAGGCACTTTACATTTTTTTGATACATTTTTTTTTATAACAGAATATTTTGAGATTTATGTACCTTTTTTTGCAAAAGGTTTAAGTGTAAACAAGCAAAGTCATTGCCTTATCTACATGACTGGTGCCAGAATCAATATTCTAAGTGCAGTAGTATATTTTTAAAATTCAGAAACAACTCTTATTTTCGTTGAGGGCAGTTTTATAGCACTGAAATAGAGAGAGAGAGAGAGTAGAACTTTTTCCTTACACCAGCGGATGAAGGAGCTCCTGCCCTCCGTCGCTTGGGACGAAGTAGAGAAAGGGACCATAATAATTAGGGGTTTGTGAATATTTAAAACTTTCAATACAAATAAAAAAGGAATATGGGAAAACAATGCCTTCAAATATTGAATCCAATACTTAATCATTGAAAAAAAAAAAAGGAAATAAAACAATGCACATTGTTCTTGTTTATTCCAGAATGCACATTATGTTGTCAAACAAAATTAAACTAGAATTGTACAGAAGTGTACACCATATTGAAACATCCAGTGTGAATTTTACTCAGGATTCCGCATACTGCAGTGCAGCATATTCTGTAATTTTCAAATATTTGGAAAATCACGAGCATCAGTTTTTTTCGAATACGAATCTAATAACAAAATAAATAACGATTCATACTCAAAACGCCCTGCTGTGGTGGTGCAGTGGTTAAGGTGCTCGACTGCTATGCCCAAAGATGCGGGATCGAATCGCAGCCACGGCGGCTACTTTTCGATGGAGGCGAAAAACCAAGCGCTCATGTGCTGGGCAATGTCAATGCACGTTAAGGAACCCCAGGTGGTCGAAACTTCCGGAGTCCTTCACTACGGCATCTCTCATAGCCTGACTCGCTTTGGGATGTTAAACCCCACAAACCAAACTAATCATATTCGAAACATTGAATGTTCTCACTAATAATAATTCTATCTTCTCTACAGAACACGTCATGTCGGTGCAAGTTGTATAGCATAGCAGTTATTACTATCATTCAAAGTTTCAGCACTCTGCATTCAGTAGATTTAAAAAAAAAATGTACTTAAATAGGATAAGTATGGAGAAAACAATGCTACTAACGCTCTGGCCGAAGACGTGCAAGAAACTGGACACGCCATCAACTTGAACGGTGCACGTGTTCTTGCCAGAGAACGGATCACTTCTAGACGCTAGAGTCTTTGCGGATTCAGACCACTCATGGCTCACTAAATCGGACGTAAGGGAATCTGCCATCTGATTACGCAAGATCACTACGATGCATTTTTAGGAAGCTATAAACGCATGCTTTCTGTCTGGTTGGGCTTCCAAAATGTCGTTACGTTTTCATTAAACTTTGACTTGGTTAGTGACCCTATATTTTTCTTTATGAAAAATATGAAGCGGAATTATTTTTATCCAGTTTTCAGTTCTGATGCAAGTTGTATCTATACGAAAGGTTGCTAATTAGTAGCCATAGCTATTATTGCAACTGCTTTATAGCCAACTTTAGAAAACAATTTTTGAAAGTTTCGCCTGTCTTTGAACTAGTGACATCAGTAATGAAAAAACTCTGTGGTCACTGTTCTTTAACATAATGGGCTGTGGCCTAGCGTCGGAGATTTATCATTAAAGTTCAGTAGTCGCTAGGTGAAATTTTAACGTTGACACTTTAATAGTTCCCTTTTGATGGCACTTTTTCTGGCAGTGGAACCGAAGCTACACATGCAAAGCAGACCTTCTATGCCTACGCATTGGGATATAGTTTCACTAGCATTTACTAGCTTTTGTTTAAAACATAGTTTACTGTCAATATTAATGTAATAATATATTAGTAGATATATTTTCAATCACTTAACACAACCTGGCCCAACCCAATCCAGCTACCAGATTTCATCATTAGAATTCCAAGGGAAAAAAGATTCCTTGATTATGACAAATTCTGTCGCCAGTCTTGTTATAAAGGTTCTGTAGACAACGGGGTCAGCAGCAATGAAGCGAAGGTACTGTGCAGAGAGAAATGTGAAAATTACAAATGCTCTGCCCCGTGTAGTCCTTCCTTCGTTGCCGAGGAAAGCTGTAAGCGAGCGTAGCCTAGTTTGACCTAATAAAAGGCATCAAATGAAGTTGCTGAAGGTATTTAATTCTTCAAAAGAGATGTCACTTAACCTTTGCAGTTCATCTAAGTTGCAGGCAACAGTTCACAATACTAGATGGTGAAGGTTGTTATAATAGTAATAATAATTGGTTCACAGGAAGGAAAAGGCACAATATCTGTCACACTTGATTCTGTGGACACCTGAACCGCATCATAAGGGAAGGGAGGAAGGTGGGAGTGAAAGCGGAAAGAGAGAAAGAGGAGTCATTGTGGAAGGCTCCAGAGTAATTTCGACCACCTGGGGATCTTTAACGTACACTGTGTATATTGATGAAAACTGCTCTTCTTTAGGCCTGCATTTTCATTTTAACCAAGCCTTGTTTTATTTTCCATTGCAGTGTCTGGCTCAAAGAGTCCCTTTTCTCCCAACCGGTTTGGCCATGACATCAGCAGGTTCCTGGCAATTGGCTTGGCTGACAATTGGAGCCAGGTGCAGTAATTATTGTCTTTCTTTTCTGCTGCATGTGCCTGATAAGTAGCATAATTAGGTTTGCAGAAAAAAAAAAGATTTGAAGAAAAAAATCTCTGCAATGCTTCTTCTTCCCTTTTCTTTTTTACACTGCAGGTTCGCCTTGCGGCATCGGAAGCAACGAGGAAGTTCTTGCTGTCCTTCACCGAGAGGGAACGCGAGCTCTTCTTTCCCGAACTCCTGCCTCAGATGTGCCTTAACAGGTAACTATCTCCCGTTGGTATCAAAAGGTTGCTTTCTTTCCATGTTTCTATTCCAACCCATTCCAATCTGCAAATTGTCACGATGGCTGGTATTGATTTTCAGATACTACACAGCTGATGGAGTACGCATCTACTCTCAGGAGACCTGGCGACGGATTGCAAAAACGGAAGGCAAGGAGTTAGTCCAGAGACACATTGCTAGTGTGGTAAGCTGTGTGTGCTTCAGCTGTCTTTTTTGAACGGTGTGTTCAGAGGGAAAATGGAACTGCAAGCTCTCTTGCGGTACCGGTTTTACTGATGCCATTTGCATGGAATTATTAGAGCATCAAGGAGAAACAGACTGTCATCTCTTGAAGTGTTTAGAGAGTGTCTCGCATTCATTTCCTTGTTAGCATTGGAACACATATTTTGGAGGAATTAATGTTTTGAAGCCAGATGAGGGTGGAGTGAGACAACCACTGCATGGTTGAAGGCTGAGTGGAGAGAACCACTTGCTCTACTTCTGTGAGGTGGTTGTGCCATCAGCGCTCAAGGCATTCTTTAGTTGTATCTACTCTTGTAATATTCGACCACCAGGGTGCATCAGCGGGAGCTGCTTTTGTATTCTTGCTGAAATGTGGACGCTGGTGAGGCATGCATTTGACTTAAGGGCAGCCCTGTGGTTTTTTCAAACATTTGCGTATTGTGGCAAACATTTGCCGTGGTTTAACCCTGCTAGTTCCAGATGAAGTGAAAGCGTTACGTTTCTTGGTTACGTTTCTTGTTGCTCATCATCATCACTATCACTAGTGTCATAATTACCGACTAAATGCATCATCATTGTCATCACTACTACCATCAATATCATTATCACTAAGTGCAGCATCATTATTCTCACTGCTATCTTCACCATCGTTATCACTAAGTGCATCATCATTGTCATTGCTACTATCATCCTCTCACTAGACAATGAGAATTAAGATTTGGGTGGTGCGTGGTTTCGCTTATAGCCACGCTTTGTCCTCTGGCTCATTGAAGGTCAAACGTGAGCCTTCGCAGACCTTGTCCCAAAGTGGGGTAGTGAAGCATTTGCTTCAAAATTTTACAGTACGCTGTCCTCCCCATTCTGACGCATTTTACCAAATTTGAGAGCCATGTGGTACTTCATTTCTGCGCTACTCAATTTTATAATGTGCCACTTTCGCGGGCCCGGTTCAGTCAATTTCTGCGGGCAACACTGAGTTTGTGATGTCATAGATAACCCACATTTCTGCCTTCTCCCCATGTGATCAACAAATTTTCAGGCATGTATTAGGCTATCTTGGGCATCTTATGAACTATGTCGTGATTTCTAGTTTCTGTTTCCGCCATTAAACGCACACATGAGCGTTTTCAATACTACTTTATGTGACGTTGTTGATTTATCAACTCGAACGGCATTTCTGGCCTCAAAAACTTTTTCCGCTCCGATTTTCTGTTTGTTTTTTTCTTTTTCATTTTTAAAAACGGTTATACTTGGAATTTTGAGAAGTAGTTTGTTGCCTCAAAGACAGGGGACACCGGTAGATGTGATACAGCCAATAACTGTAACTCAAAATAGTGATAGTCACCGGGGTTGCCTTTTAAATGGCAAGCAGTTGTTGCCAGACTTTGTCAGCACTGTTTCAGTGTTTTAAGAACTAAAATGGCTTCGTGGTTTAGAATTCACGTGAGCTCATAAGTTGTTAATTTTTTGTTTGTCGTACGACATAAAACAACCCTTCTTTTGTGCAGCTAGCGTGCCTGCGGTCTATTTTTGGTCTAGTTGTTTTGTCGCAAGGATGGTAAAACTCTGCACAACCAGTATCCTGCTTACCTTGTCTTATATTTTTTTCCTGTTTCGATGGCTGCTTTGTGTAGGTTGACTACTATACATCCCAAGCGAGTGCAGAGAACCACGCTGTTCGGGAAGCTGCGTGTGCCTGCATCGCAGAACTTGCCTCCAAGGTGTGTAGCGACAACTTGTGCAGTGTCCTCCTTTAATACAGCTAGCAGTGCATTGTGCATGCTAGTAAGGCGCCCTTGCCTCTCGTCACATCTCAGGTCAGCTGACCTATGCCTAGTTAATTGTCGAAGGGAAGCTGAAACACTTTTTGGGGAATTTCATGTAATACACACGTTAGGATATGTGAAACTTACTAATGTTACCAAGTGGTTTTGCACTACCATTGAAAGATAATGACGTAAGTAACGATTAAATTTGTGACGATCTTCACGCTTCTCCTCATAGCATTGCAGCGATGTGGAAAAACTTGACGAGGACGTCATTATTAGCGACGTCTTAAATTTGGAATGCTTACGCCCAATTCTTTCTGTGAGTCATTCTCTGCAGCACTGGTTTTGTTCTTCAGCGCAGGCGTTTATGCATTGGAAATGCATCATCTCTATAGATGACATCATTAATGTCTCTACTTGTCACCGGGTGCTGTGGAAAAGCCTGATCTCTGAAATTTGCGATTTGTTCACTGATTACGTCGTCAGTTTCAATGCCAGCTTGAAATGACTTGGCATGATTTACCATCACTTTTCACAGATTACACTCTGTTAATTCATTTGACTGAATTCTAAAATCGGTTCAGCTGCCCTTCAAGGTGTAGTGACTTCAAGGGTTAAGCACTCTCATTGTTGACGATTTCGCTCTGAAGTGATCGCTAGTCGTGAGTTTTGGCTTAGCGGCAAGTTTTGTTGTTGCACTTGCCTGTTAAGAAATAAGCCACAAAATGCCGCCATCTGGTGCAGTATAGAAACCGTCAGACCAGTATGAAAGGCAGGATTTTCATAATGCAAAGAGTGCTAGCCTTGTCTTTTAGGATTTATTTTAAAGAAATGAGGAACTCATTCTTATTTTATTTGGAATCCTTTCACTGAGCTGTTGACATTTTCGGTCACAGATGGTTCTATTGTCTGTTTAGCTCTGACAGCGAGCAATTTTTGCCAGGCTTTGGCACAGTCTTTATCGTAGTGGAGATTATTGGGGAAGAGAAAGCCACCTGGTCTGGGAGTATATGGTGTTAAATGAAGCTCGCCCACGAATACATGTCTGGGTAGTTTCTGCTCAGTAAGATTAGGAAGTGGTTGTAAACATCTTTAAGAAAAATGCAGTAGTCAGCAGCTGCTTCGTGGTGATGCTTGCATTATAAACTGAGCTTGAATGCAAGGATTATGATTTGTAGTATGAGTCTATTGGCATATTATTGGCGCCTGCAATGTCATAAGGTTGTAACGTTCTACGACTTGTACGTTAACTCCTGCGCGAATTTCTTTCAGATAGCTCAGGATGCCGTGAGGCCACATGTGTCCCAACTTTTTAGGACACTTCTAGTCTGCTTTCGAGACCCTTCGTGGGCAGTTCGGGATGGTGAGTGTTCTTCGTGTTTGCATTTCTTATTTTAACTTCTTTTTTTTTTTTTTTTTTTTTACATGCTGTCTTATTATTTTGCAAAATTGTTGCTGGCCACCGCTGTCATTGCTAGAAAGTGTGTGAAGCCTTGTATTTTTCTTTCCTGCTGTTTTGCAGCCGCCTGTCTTGCTTGCGGGAACTTTGTGCTGTGCTACCCTGAAGAGTCGAAGTAAGTGATTCCCTTTGGGAGCACTCGGCATGCTTATCGTCTAAATATTTCTGTTCTTGCCATGGAGTTGAGTACCTTTTGGAAAAAAAAAATTGTGGGGGTGCATGGCTTGAACCTAGTGATAGAAAGAAAGCTGTGAGTGTTGTAGCGAATTTTTTTGCGGACTCCTAGATTTAATCGCCATCAAGTTTGAACGAACCTTCTCTCCTAGCAACTCGCTGTTGTCGTTCCCCTCTCCCAAGTACAGAGTTATCTGTCTTCTTCTTTCCTCCTCTTCTTCTTTTACTTCGCCCTTTTTTTTTTTTCTTTTAACCTTCTTCTTTCCTCCACCAACTCCTGGCCAAGCTCTCGGTCTATACCACGTGACAGTTGCTAGGCAACGGCGCACGGTGCCACACCGACGGCTTGAAAACCTAGCGCAGTGTAGCTTTCGCTACAAAAGAGCCATTTATTTCGGTTATGCACTTTGAAAGAATACATACATTCTAGTGCATCTTTGAACATAGTTCTAGTGCTGGCTGATAAACTTAATAAGAGTGTGTTCACCTACTGTTTAAAGCGATGAAAATGTACCATTGTAGTTCAGCATTGCGATTTTGTTTTACATACCTCTGGCCCTTCTTATCTCCAGGGCATCCTTGAAGACTGTCTACCCGTTGTTCTTTAGCAACCTGCAAGATTGTATACCATCTGTGAGGCAAGGGGCTGCAGCAGCCCTCAGCAATGTTGTTCGAGCCTACGGTATGTGTAAGCTTGGAACATTTTTTATTTCCATTATGTGATTGTTCTGGTTGACGTTAGTAGAAACGGTTTATGCCAATGCTTCAAATTTGTTTTGACCTAAAGACTTGTTTCGTGCAACACGGCTGTAATATATACTGTCAAAGCCACCAGTGCTTTTTGTTTTATTATGCTCATAGCCACATATTGGCGGATTATATATATATATATAAATAAAGTATTATCACTTTAAGAATTCTTTTAAGAATGTTTTAAAAGAGTGAAGGTCGTTGTATCCTAATGAGGTCATGCTGCATGGGTCATGCGGGGAAAAAAAACTCGTCGCCACTAAGAGCGCAGAGACAAAATACTAAAATACATTTTTATTATTTGTCAGTAAAAGAATCTCTGTATGACAAAGTTTGAAAACACAAACTTACAGTTTTCGGTAGTAAGTCCATAGACTGTCGAGAATTGAAACAGACGCTGCAGTGCAGTTGTTTTCATGTTTCTGAGTAGTCCCTGCCTCATCGCTTTCATTTAGCTCTTTGCGTTTTTTTTTATCACTTGGCCCCACAGCGTTGTTTGAATTTGTTGTTATAGCAGTTAGCTGAGTCCTCCACAACTGTCATCGTCGTGTAGTGTAATTTCATGTATGTACACAGGTTGAGCCGATAAACAAATTGTTTACCACGCTTGTGCTACTCGACTGCCCGTATGTCCATGCGACAGCATGCCTGCTTACCTCGCTGCAGGCCAGGAAGCCTACCTGGTAGTGAAAGCCAAAATCACCGAAGGCCTAGCTGGAGTGGCGAAGCAGCCGGCAGAGAGTCTGATCTACCGGGACGTGCAGGGCTGGGGTTCGAGCACCAGCCCAGCTAGTCTGAGAGCCATCAAGAAGGCTCACGACAACGACCCAGCCCTACACAGCAATCAACAGGTGTGCACAGTACGTAGCGATGATTGGCCTCTCTGCTCGAGAGATGCACTAAGAAGCATGACTCTGGAATGTGAAGATGTCTACTCCTGCATGTTGTCCCCTATTGAATGGTTGGCATGGTTTGTGTGTCTCCTGTGGCAGCAAAGTACATTTGCAAAGCCTTTTTGATTCTGTGCTTCCGTGGGAGTCTTAGTTGTGCAAAGAGCGACCTTATATAATTGTTGTGCTGAACTTCATTTACCATTCTGCATTGTGCGTGTGGTTACAAGGCGTATCGTCAAGCTGCCATAGGTAGGAAATATTGACGGCTTTCGACAGCATAAGCATTCTCCTCTCCACACAGGTGGTGCGATAAGTAGCACTGCCACAAGCTTTTATACTTTCATGAGCATGTAATGCATAGCAATATAACTGGGCAGATGTTTCAGTGGCATGAAGGCGTCATGTCTGTGTCCCCGTATTTTTTCTCTTCACACTATGTACCGTGGAGTATTATGGTTAAAAAATTAGTCAACTCAAGTCAAGAAGTATGATTTGTTACTGTTGCTACAAATTGGCAAAAGCAGAAATCATTTAACTATTTCGCTTGAACCAAGTGCAAAGGCACAGTGGGTAGATAATCTTCATGAACAGGTAATCTTCATGAATAGTTAGAGTGCGGTTTCTTTTATGCGAAGCTCACTATTACGACATTTTAAAGTTGTCGCATATGGCTGTTGTCATGAATTCCTTAGCCAGTTCGCCAACCTTTCGTCTTTTCTCTGATTTCTCTGAAGACCTTTTCCTGTGAAAACCTTACCCCAAGAGCCGGACTGCCGACAGATTGGAACTATCGGAAGCCATCAGAGCCTTGGGAGCTAGCTGACGGGTATGTACATGCCTGGCAAATCTCTGTTGCATGTTCTCTGCGGGCCCATTAATACTGGCTTTAAGAAAATTGCAGTGTTTGGGTAATTTTCTTGTCTTTGCGATGGTTATACTCACGTCTTGCATTTTCGGGCAATGCTATCGGCAGATTTTAAAAAATCCAATGCAATCTAGGGATTTCCAGACATGTGCCCAGTTCTCAATTGATTCTAACACTGTCGATTCTCACTGGCCGGCCGTAATGTGCCTTCCCTTTCCCCGAGATGGTTTCCCATTCTAAGCCTGTGACTTGTCACACTCTGGGGTTTTCTGTTCTTTCAGGTGCATCCACCTGATATCGGAACTGTCCCAGGTACCTCAGGTGTCGACCAGTGTTGCGGAATTCCTGCCCGCCCTGTCCGAAGCGTCTAGGCATCGGCATTACACTCATCATGTGGTGCTGTTGGAGACACTATGCAATCAGGCAAGAGATAGTTTCTCATTTGCCTCTTTGTTCATGCTATGGCCATCATGCGGTGGTGTGTAGCAGGAATCAAAAAAGGGCACTGGTTTTTATAGGAAACAGTTGCTGCTAGTTAAGGGGAGACGCGGGTCTTAAAACGGTCGAAAATGGTCAAAAAGTCGATTTTGGGAAAAACTCATTTTCGGAAGGTTTATCCTTTCGAGCATCTACAGTAAAATTATTAACGCTGAATTCGGTCGGGAAATGCGATAAAATCGGCTTTCAAAACACCACGGCAGCGACGAAATGGCCCCGAAAAGAGAGACTTTGTTCGAACTTCCCGCGCGCGCCGCCGGCGTTGCAGCCGGCCGATCGCCGCCATCTTGGGCTTGTTTTGAAGCTGGTTTCTTTGTGCGCAATTTGAGCTATCTCAAAATGGCGTCGCTCAAGCCGAGCGGCGGTTCGGGCCGGTTTCCCGAAGGCCGTTTTCGGGTCGCTGATTGGCTCGCACGCGGCGCGCGCCGTTCTGCGCCTCCCATTGGCTGGTGTGACCGTCTACGTCATTTTTTTTTCTTTCTCTTGCGTTCGCCGCTGTGGCTGTCGCTTCGTGCGCGTCTGTTTTTGCGCTCGTGTTTCTCTACACGCCGTGTTTCCGCCTTGTGCCGGGAGTTTCTCTTTGCGATCGAGATGCCGGGAGACAGTCGATTGAAACCGAGCACGCAACGAGCTTTTGGAAGCCGGAAGAAACGTCCGTGGAACAAAAAACAGCAGGCAGCGGCCACCAGTGCGTCGCCGGGGCCTGCAGTGCCGGACTCGTTGGATCCGCCGGGTACATCAAGCACGCTGCCCGATGACGACACCGCGGGACCAAGTTGCAGCACGAATCGTATCTCGGATCGTGGTACACTTCGTGTTGATGCTGTGTACTATTCGTCGACCGAGCAGGCGCAGCGTGTTGAGCGATCGGCGCAAGCAAAGTCCGTTCTGTCGGAAAAGTCAGCAACCCAGCGCAAGTTTGACCTTCTTGGCGTCAGTGCGGATTACCAGACAGCTGATGCCGGTACCCAGTTCGTGATTGTGGACTTGAAGGTTTTGAACAATTTTTTCGCGCAAGCGAAGTGCGGAACCTGCGGCGCAGGAAGTCTGCGTTTGAGCAAGGCAACAGATAAGAAGTACGGCCTTGCTGTAAAGCTTCTGCTTGTCTGCGAAAACTGCGATTTCGAACAGAAGCAGTTCTCTTCCCCAAGAATAAGCGAAGCAGTTCTCTTCCCCAACTGTTTGCCCGGTGGAGCTCTCGTCTCCTTGGCTCCGGTCCTCACTTTCACCTCAAAAAAAAAAAAAAACAAAAAAAAAACAAAAAAAAAAAAAAGTCAACCCCTAACTTCTCGAAAGTAACCTCTATAATTTCATCACACTTACACATTCGACATTTTTTTTTTTAAATGTTTCCTTGGATGGAATAAGACACTTTTTGTTTTGTTTTGTAGGGAAACTGATAGGGAACATCTGAGTAACATCCGTTGTCGAAGATTCTTCCCAATATTTTCTGCACTCAGTGTCAAAACTTCAAACGAGTTTTTCTCAGCTTCATGTTTTTTGGTGACATGACTAGCCTTACGGAACTTTTCATTGGGTTTTTGTGGTGCAATTTTAATAAATCTTATACCGTTGAATTCAGAAAGGTTTGAACTGTGGAGCTATGCTATTTTTATATTGCTAAGTTGAACATATCAAATTTATTGAACAATAATGTCAGCTAATTATATTTTCGAATTGTGGGGCATCTACATAATTGAATATTTTTATACTGTGATGTACATCAATGATAATATAAATAGCATAGCTCCACATGGCAGGTCTTTGGCTACAACTACATTTTAATCGGAACGAAAAAATATTGAGGGAAACTGTCCTAACGACCCGTAAGAAATTACCAAATTAGGCTTTGGTTATTTCCCAATAACATTAGAACTAATTGAGATAGAGTAAAACTAATTACATTTTTGAAAACAGGAGGAAGAAATACATATACACACCCAATTTCGTTATTATATCTCTAAAAATAAAAATTTTCATTTTAAGACCAGTGTCTCCCCTTAATATAAGAGGTAAAAAGAACTGACCAGAGACCGAAAAAGAAGCTTAACTCAATTTTTGGGGAACTATCTGCCTGCAGCATGGTACTTGCAGTGGTGTGAAAAAAAAAAAATTAAGGCAGCATTGAAATGTGTGGTATCGGTTAAGATGAAAGTATTATAACAGTTGTATCTTACCTGTACTGACCTATGGGGCTGAAACGTAGGCTAACGAAAAGGGTTCTACTTCAGTTGAGGATAATGCAGAGTGGCTATGGAATGAAAAATCGTTGGGGTAACATTAAGAGATAAGAAGCACGCAGAGTGGGTCAGAAAAATAACTCGAGTTAATGACATTCAAGTGGAAATCAAGAAGAAGAAATGGGCATGGGCAGGGCACATAGTGCAAAGAGAGGACAACAGGTTAGGGTAACAAGTCAGATTCGAAGGGAAGAAAAGCATAGCAGGGGTCAGCAGAAAGTTAGGTGGGCAGATGATGTTAAGAAGTTCGCAGGGGTCAGGTGGATGCAGTTAGCACAGGACCGGGTTAATTGGAGGAATATGGGAAAAGCCTTTGCCCTGCAGTGGGCAAAGGCTTGAATGATTAGATTTTTAATTAAGTAATTGAATGATTAGATTTTTGTCCTCGGCATTCGCTTTCCTTTCCTGCAGCTTCCCAACATGGTGAAAGGCGTGGGAAAGCGGACGTTCAAGGCACACCTCGAACTTTTCTTTGAGCCCATCTTCTACAGCCTGGTAGGTGTGAAACCGTATGGTCTTGGCTTGACTTGAAACATTTCTGTGCTCCTCACACATGCCTGGGTTTTGGCACCCGACTACTGAGCATGCGGTTGACAGACCGTGACTGCCCGAGTCTGTCACGAGGGTCAATTTTAGGCAAAGCTGCTGTTGCACTTAGGGAAAACAGGATGCCCACCAAGGTCTGAATAATATGCCTCGCACACGTGACGTGGCATGAATAGTGGCGAACGTGCTGATATGCTATGTCGATGCTTTGCGAGTTGTACTGGACTCAGGAGTCACTTTTTCCTGCATGAGCTGCACCAACGTAGCATAAGTATAAAAAAAGAAGGGAACGACCTTAGTGCTTGCAGCTAACTGCTGCGTTCGTGTCACCACTACAACCTGCGTGATGCATTTGCCTCTTTATTCAAAGTTCTTAGTACTTTTGACCTCTCTACTTAATCACATTTAATCTGACTCTCAATCATCTTAATCTAAACTTGCCTCAGAAAGTCACATTATGAGGGTCTTGCATACGCACAATTATCTACTCCGAATCGAGCTCCATAAACTGAGAATCTAAAGAGGCGAATGAAGTTTGTTCCAGTTTATTCTTATTGCTGGTTGACATTTTAAAACTGCCAGTGCTGATGTGTGGTTGGCGCCATGGTAAATCACAGATCTCTGTGTTGTATTTTAGAGTGCTGGTTGGCTTAGTGTTAGACATCCTTAGGTGCTTTTTCTTTTTCAGAATTGCGAGAATGCCTTGACGTCAAGTGCGGCGAGTCAGTGTTTGAATCAGCTGTCAAGTTTGTTTGGACCGAGTATTCTGAGGGCCAGAGTGGAACAGTGGAACTCGAGGTAATTTCCTTTTGCATCTTTGCTCTTTTGCATTTGCTTTCGAAAGGGTGACCCGTTTTACAAATACAAACATGTGACAAGGTGCAGCTGCCGACCGTTGTTTTTTTCGAACTCTGCGGGACTTGAGAAATGGTCCGGATAACCGAACTGTCCGAAAAATTCATGAACTTAAAAAAAAAATTGCTTTTCTGCAAAAAACATCGGTTTTACGAATCACGAACTTCACTATTCACAATATTTCGTCTATATGTCGATAAAAGGGAGTCATAGCATAGACGATCTGCTACTGTGATCAGTTAAATGTGCACCACACATATGCACATGCTAGCGTGATTCGAAACGGCGTACCCGGCCGCCAGTGCGGGCGCGCTGACTGCAGTCAGCACCATGGTGCCTTTGTGGCAGGTGTGCATGCTGCCAGGAAGCATGCAACTCGCTCAAGGCGGTCAATGCACGCGCAGTGGTGCCCCGCAGAAACAGATCTTGCTAAGCTGTAACCACTATAGTCCTCCAGTTAGAATATCTCGGCCTGTCATGCTTTGGTCATGTCTATACCACTTCACGACATACTGTGACGCAAAGGCTGTGCTCATGCCACGAACAGTTAATGCGCCGCGTGAAGCAATAACATTCAGTTTCCGTTTTCATGGTTAACGACTGTAGCAAAGACTGCGAGATACAACTCACGGCAAAAAAACGAGCGAAACAAGAGTCCCCTGCATTTCCCCATGGGCAGCGGTGTCTGAGCGTGCTGCTGCGGACAGTGCTCACGGTCTATTTTTCCACCCGATCGCGCGCTCTAGGCTACTGCGGTGGCAAGGCTGAGCATTCCCTTATTGCCCTTGTCTCCAACAACGGCAACGGTTCACAGAGAGCCAATTAAGCTAGTCTTTCCGAATGACGCTTTGCCTAAACTTTCACAGCCACACAAAACCGGAACGTTCGCGACTATGATGTCTGCTCGCATCTATTTCATGCCGAGAAAAAAAAAAACACACAAAAAAAACAAGCTTTCTGCCAAACAACAATCTCCACAGTATTGATGGCACCAAATTTGTTCCGAAAAATCGAACCTTTGAACACCATAGGGTCCGAAATATCTCGTGAAAATGTGCACATTCCTATGGGGCGCATGACGATTCCTGAATGAAGTCCGAAAAATTGATCGGCTACTGTACCTTACGAACTCGCATAATGCTCGCACATTTTTTTTTTTTTTGCGGAAAATCGATGCCAGGTTAGGACGTGCGATAATTATGCGGAGAAATTTTCGAGCAATTATTTTGGAGCGCTAAAAGAAAATTTAAATGGGTGCGAATCGGGATTCTTAGTCCGGCTGTTGTAACTATAACCGAAACATTACTCAAGCATTCTAGTGAAGCATCCCCAAAACACGACGGGGTCATTTTGTGAAGAGTGCCTTCCCGACATAGCAAGTTCACGCAGTCAAGCATTGGTTGCAGTGAAGTGCACAGTGCGATGAAACGGCGGTGAATTCCAACATTTTCGATCTATTTGGCAATTTTCAAGTGTTCGAAAATTCTGATTATCAGTTTTCCGAATACAAATATGAATCTAATAACAAACTTATTTGATTCGTGTTCGAAATTTTGGACATTCGCACAGCCCTAGTTGTGAGCGAATTCGATAGCAATGCTTATGTTTTCTTGGTGGTGTTAAAAAAAGGAACTCTTTGCATAATCTGAGAGAGAGAAAGTAATTTAATGACAGGAAAGTTAAAGGAGGTCGGCCGGCAGTAAGGAGACGCCGGCCTACTGCTCCACACCGTGGAAAAGGGAAACATAATCAGAGGGTTTTCTCTTTGTCTGTTCCAGGTACTTAGAACAGCTCGACGCCAACCTTCACATAGCCGGTCTCTGAAGACAGTTCCGTTAGCACCCAAGCCACAATGTATCAAAGCTACGTGCCACGGCGGAACTTAATTTGTGTACCTAACTTTCTCTTCCTGCACGTAGAGGCGGGTGCGCAAAGCACCCTTATACATAATCTAGAAAAAATGGCTAAGTGGCCGCAATTTTGAGAAACCAATCATTCCACGCAAAGTTGACCATAGCGAGTGTTGATGCTGCTGATGAGAAAGATAAAGCCGCCGTTCCTGGTGATCTCTTAACGGAAAATGATCGATCAATGGCTCTCTTGTGATTGATAGCTACGTCTCCTTGCCACTTATCACTGGAGGGAAAATCGAGTGTCTTTGCTTTTCTTCCTTAGTTGGGATATTGACAGCACGAGCGCCTCTGTATGTTGTGGCGAATACAGCCATCCCAGGGTGACAAGGCACGAACACTGCTTTTTGCTCTTTTGTTTAAAAACATTGTGATGCCCTTTCTACTGCCTCTGTCTTCCCTTACGTTTGTTTGT
Organism: Amblyomma maculatum; assembly: GCF_055883805.1. Taxonomy (NCBI): domain Eukaryota; kingdom Metazoa; phylum Arthropoda; class Arachnida; order Ixodida; family Ixodidae; genus Amblyomma; species Amblyomma maculatum. The sequence goes on from NC_139353.1 coordinate 53,500,260, forward strand.
TTGTTTGTTTGTTTGCAAGAAAACTCGTCTAAAAGACTGCAAGTAACCTAGTTGTTTGTGGCATGTTTATACATATGCTCTGTCATTGTTGTCCTCTCTGGCAGAATCTTTATTATTTTGTAATAAACACTTTCAAAGTATAATGCTAATAGCAGGTTTTGGCTTTTTATTTTTCTTTGCTATCACTGTTGTAGGCATCAGTGGGCTATGCAAATGTATAAAAGCTTGTGTGTTCAGTCCCATCAAAGAGTAAGTAAAGCCATGCATATGCATTCTTCCTGCTTTGTTAAGCCTAACGACTGTTCGTCAGATAAATGGAACTGTGCCATGCTTTTCATGTTTTAATAAAACGAGGATGCGGTGTACCGAGTGTAAAACTTGTTTAATTTGCAAAAAACATGCCTCTCTCTCCAGCACTGTCTGGATAAATGGAGTGGATGCCAGAAAAGAAGAGCACAAATGCATGAACAATACAGCACGGAAACAAAAATGGATACAAAAAATATATATATAATAAGCATTACAAACAAACACCAGCTGCTCGCAATGCAAGGCGTAAAATGGACAAAAGAAATAACGGCTTAGATCTACAGATTATGACTCCATGCATAGGCCACACAAGCAAATTCTGCAAGCCTGTTCTCAGGCCCGACTCGCCGTTGCTGCAAATTAAGTTGCGTAACCTTGCACAAACCATGTCTTAATGGCACAAAATGATGGCAAGCACCCTTTCCTGCTTTTCCAACTTGCAGCAGTGGTTTATTAAAAGGCTTCTTTGTCTGTTAGCTGACACTAGTAGTAGCGTTAGAGAGGAACTACCGTTTCTAAAAGAGGAACTGCGAAGAGCTCTCCACGCCACAAAAAAGGAAAAAAAAAGGAAAAGCCTTCCCTTGGCTATATCCTCCTCAGAGGCAACACATTCAAGTTAAGCCAAAACGTGAGATACAAAACATGACTAGACAGCAGTCTTCTCAGCATCAAAAAAGGAATGCTACAAAGTCACGACAAATAGCAAAAGTATAGCTTGAGTGGTCCCCTAATGCATACTAAAATGGAATACTAAGTTTACAATACGCGAGAGTATTGTCCAAATGAAACATGGACTATGGTAGCGGTCACGAAATACTTGAGCATTCTCATGCTGAACATGAAATGCATAACCGCCAACGTGCCAATATTTCTGGCATTAACCACCATAGTTGGAATTCCTAGTTTCATGTGGACAATGCTTCAAGAAATGCATTCGTCTCTGCCACATTATGAAAGACAACCTTTGTGAATACTATTAAGCACCACGGAAAAGGAAGCTTAACAAGTGAGCATTTCAAAAGTATATACAGTGTTCTGCAGCTTTATTGGAACCGTTATGAAAAATTATGCTGCCTTAACTGGAATTTGCAACGAAAACGTGCAGAAAGCCGTCGAATTTGAAACGTGCCACACTTTGCTCGGTGTTTTTGCATTGCGGCACTTTCCTCCAGTGACACCAGATGGTGCCACCACTGCCTTTTGCTAGAAACTCGTCACAGACCGTTCCGATTCCTCATCATGAGCGGCAACTTACCGCGCAACAAAAGGGTCAACAGCACGCAACCTTTGTGTGCGGTTTCACTACAAACAAGCCTCCGGTTAAAGTGGGGAATTTTTCAAAACGGTTCCGATAAATTTGCAGAACACTGTATAATGAGCTTCAAAAAATGCACGTGAAAAAAATGGGAAATTGAAGTCATAAAGCAACAACACATTCAACAAAGTATGTGAAACCTTTCAAGCTGACATTTAGCACGCGAGAACGCGCTTCATGTTCCGAAGCCTTGCAAACTTGTAGAGAGCGTACTTTCATAGATCAGCTTAGTGTGGCAAGCTAAAACGGGTATACAACCTGTGGAAACTTTGAAAAAACTTGCATACAGCTCATGATGAAGCATGGCAGGTATTGGAGCTAGGAAAGAGCAGCAACTACAATTTGGCGACATTTTCGCCTTTGAAAGTGCGCCCTACACTTTGAGAGTAGATCCGATAAAAACTGTTCCAGCTACAGCAGGCGGTTGAGGAATGAATGATTCAAGTACACAACACAGGATAGTGTTATTAATATGAAAGAATCTATAAATGCTGCGACGAAGAAATGCCACCGTTTTTCACACCTCTTGGTGTTCCATGCCAACTGGTGCTGACGTTCTCGAAGCACGCTTGAAACGAAGATAACAGAGTTCAATAACTAGCTACAGTGAGCAATGCATTGAATGAAAAGCTACTGTGTGCTTTGCATAATTTGACACGTCAACAATGGCTCGTAGAAAGGGAAGCCGCAGAAAAAAACGAAATTGCCAGAGGAACCGGCAGAATCACTGCGGTGCGGCACGCAGACGGCACCCAAGGCACGTGGGAAGTGTCCGTTCGTTGCCGCGCCAATCAAGTTCGTACTGGTTCGCGCGTTTTCGCTACCCATCACCAGCCCAGAACAGCTCCGCACAAAACACAAACGGCCTCTTCGTTTGCCGAGACTCGGTGACGCGAAAGTCTTGTCAGCTTTGTTGTAGCACCAACCACAAGAGGTCACGCACTGGCGATGTAGCCGGGTGTGTACGCACGACACAGTGCTGGATCCCCTCGTGGAAAATGTGACGGTAGTAGTAGAACGAGATTCACAAAAAGCAGATCAGATCATGCCGAAGCCTTCGGTGCCTTCGTTGATGGATAGCCTCAGAGCACGCTCGAACTGCTCGTACGAGTCATAGTCGGGAAGGCACAGTTGATTGAAACTGGAAAGGTAAGAAAGGAATGCAAACAGTCGGGCGGCTTTACGTCACTTGCCGTCCATCACGAAGCAGTAGCATACACCACTGGGAAAACTTACTTGTGTGTGTGGTTTGGGCAAAAATGCTTTGACTTTTTGCATAATTACATGACATTACAACGTTTTATTGAAAATAACTTTATAAGAACTCTGATAAAATTTCTCTTACATCACAAACCTCCTTTGGCATAGGAGGGCGAGGAAAATCGAACTCTCTGGGGCCCTTGAATCCCCAGTAAGACAAGCTACCCCTAGTCCACGCAGGCGCGTCCATATATGGCTTGATTAAAGCGCAGCTTTACATAGATTTTCAGCTTTGAATTTTCGTAATGAGGTGGTAGCTGGCATACCTATAAGAATTTTATACAGGAAATCTAAAACGTCTGAACTTGTGGTATGATCACAAAGTGCAACAAAGCAAGAGGGGTCCGAACCAATACAACAGCGCTGACCACATGTTAAAGATCCTTGGGTGGTCGAAATTTCTGGAGCCCTCCACTAAGGCCCGAGTTCGTTTAGGGACGTTAAACCCTGCAGACCTATAAGCCTAGAATAGACGAACAAATCTGCTACAAGAGGCAGGTTGCTTGTCAGAAAACCTGAACATAGAAAAAGAATATTAAGGTGAAACCCTTTAAGTGCTCATACTCGTGGTGACTGTCTGTTACATCCAAAAGGCTGAAACGGCACAATGCATTACGCCGTCGCCGTCGTATGAAGTGGTAGCTGGCAGCTGACATGGCCGAGCACTAACTGGATATAGGGCTTCTTGACATTACGTTTGGCAGGAGCTGCCAACTCGGGCCTCTATTTTCGTACGGGAGGGTGTTATCAGAATCAGCCTGCCAAAAACCCTTGCATTCATGTTATCCCTAGGCCGCGCAGGCACATTTATATGGCTCAGTAAAAGCGGGGCTTTATCTGTTGGCTGGTTAGAGGTGCTGTAGTGGAGGGCTTTGGACCACCACGCGATAGAGGCTTTTGCCTCATCACACTTAAGTGGTCAAAAGAGCCCCCTAGAATTTTATTAAACCATTTCCTCGATATGAATAGCTACCACAGTTCATGAAACAATTGCTTTAGTATACCTCCTTCTGAATTTGAGCAATGAAACTTTGGGACAGCACAGAAAAGAAAGCGTACAAGCAGATACTATGATTGCCAAGAAATCAATATTTTTTTCCCATTTTTTGTGTGTGATTTAAAAGTCATCTCCCCTTTTGAACACCAGTGAACAGAAATAAGATGAATGTCTACATCTGAGCTGGCCTTTGCATCTTCTTCTTAGCAAACAGGATGAAAGACGGGACGAGAATGGAAAAAAAAAAAATCTGATTTGGCTTGGTGATATATATGCCAGGTTGAACGTCCCAAAGTGACATTGACAATGAGGGGATGCCTGCAAAAGGAAGGCTCCGAAAACTTTGACCAGCTGCGGTTCCTTAACGAGCACTGACATCGCATAGCATACGGGTGCCTTGCTTTTTTGCCTCAATCGAAAAGCTGCTGCTGTGGCTGCGGTCAAACCTGTGTCCTCATGATTAGCAGTTGAGCATTCTAACCAATGAGCAACCATGGCGGGGGCTTTGGTTGCCCTGCATCTAGATTTCCCTTACTGCTTTCCCTGCCTCCTATGCAGTTGGCCAAAGCAATGAGACCACACTGACCAGATGTAGTGAACTTAGGAATCACAAATCTTCACTGACCACACAAAACTTTCCTAAACGCCTACACCAGCTGCAGCTCAACTTCGACGGGCGGCACACTAAATGGCTGAAGCTGGCTACAGGATGAGATGTGCATGAGGTTAGATTACTACAGAGTGTTCAAGTGTCATCACTGGTCAAACAAAAACAATGAAACTGATTAAGCCCCGCCTTGATGGTGCAGCGGATAAGTCACTCGACTTCTGTGCCCAAGGATGCAGGATGGAATCCTGGCCATGGCGGTCGTTTTTCGATGGAGACGAAAAGCAAGGCGCCCGTGTGCTGTACGATTTCGGTGCACATTAAAGGACCCCAGGTGGTCAAAATTTATGGAGCCCTCCACTACAGTGTCTCTCATATCCTGAGTCGCTTTGGGAATTTAAACCCCAGAAACCAAACCAAACCAAGCTGATTAAATTCAAATGTGCCTGGAAAGCTACACCCAAGCAGAGGCCTTTCGTGCAAGTAATTAGAAAGAATGCCCAAACAGCGGTGGCCAAAGAACCCACCAAGTGTGTGCTGTCGGCAGACTGCCGAAGGTGGGGGCCGAGCTGAGGTGGAAGCGGGGGTTCAGCTCGGCGAATCCACCGGGGGGCAGCTGGGAGCAGCCGGTGGTGAACTGAAGCAGGCGCGCCATCTCTTCTTCGGTGAAGTTGGACACGGCCGTCCAGAACCAGTCCAGCACCTGCAAGAGGGTGGACCACGTTTCAACGTGATCCGGTGTCGGTGTTATGAGCAAAACATCATGAGCGTGGTGATGGCAGCCGGTAACTAGCACCATTCGAGGCAAAGCTTAAGTGTCCATCACAAATTTTTTTCAGTTCAGGTGTGGCTAAGCAATCCACTGTGGCCACAACACTCGCAGAAGGTCGGAGAGCATGTAAGCGGGCCGTCAACTACTATGGTGCTGAGCACAAGAATTCACCGACGGTTAGTCAAACGAAGTGGGAAGTTAATGAAAAGCTGGAAACAATTCAATTAAAGCATTTGGATCTGATAACTTAAACTTAGAAAAACAAGCATCAGCAATAAGCAATTACTCATCTTCATCACCTCTATCCGCCAAAGTGCAGTCTTATAGCTACAAATGAAATCTGTGCAACCTTTTTAGAAAAGTAGAATGAGTATTTGCCCATCGTAGCTGTACAGCTACAAGGACATAAGATGATATGTTTCAAATTTAAAATGTGATACCTTGACTATTTACTCGTGATGGAGCATGCATGCCAATATGAATATATATCAATATGACGGGCTCTACAAATGGCTGTTCATTTCATGTGCATTTTAAGAGAGGCTGTTGCCACATAGATTCAAGTATAAAGAAGTTCTCCCGGTAAGTATCTCACCTTTCTGAACTCGAAAGAGAAGCCGCTGACTATGTGATTGGCTTTGAAGTCGGCTATGCTGAACTGGCCCGTGCCACACATCAACAGCTATGGGGGGGGAAAAAAAAAGAAGAGAGTTAAAGGCAAATGTAAATCGGAGCATTTACATTTGTTAAATTTCCATGCAACTTTTTCACGCGAAATCAGCACTGTTGGCAAGAGAAATACTGCAGTATTGGCAAATGCACATTGAAAAGGCAGTCTTACAATTCTTTCATTACACTGCCACACAGTAACACTAACACTTAGGCAATCGATAGCAACATTAAACATTGCACCATTTCGTTTTTAACTCTATGAAGGCCACCTACCCTTATGTATAAAATCCATGCAAGACAACAAAGCACAGTAAGCACTGAGGCAATGTAATGGTAGCTGTAATGTAAAACAGGCCTTCACAGTTCACTCACACACACGACAGAGTTGTGAAATGAGTGACAAATGAGAGTGGGTACCTCCAGCTCGTTCTCATCGAAGATGCAGAGCAGATTTTCGGGAATCAGTTCGTTGAGGCCCTTGAGGAAGTGCTCCACCTCCTCTCGGACACTGGTGGCTAGCCGGTACTGCGCCAAGGCGTCCAGGTACATGAGCTTGTTTTGGTTGTTGACACGTATCCGCGAGCCACCCGGGATAAGCTCCGTCGTCTGCGCAAGGAAATAGATTGTGCAGTCTTGAGAGGGAAATATGGGACATGAGGCAGGGTTGCGTCTTGTAGGCAGAAGACATTCATACATTCACTGAATGGCAATGAACCACTTACTAGTACTGCTGGTTGCTTAGCAATGTGAGGTGCTTTTTTGTTATACCGAGTCAAATAATTAAAACTAAATGGCTTCATTTGAGAACTATTGAGAAGGGTGTCAGATGACATGAGGAATAATCTCTTCTAGACAATGGCACCTCCACAAAGTCCAACAGGGTTTAGGAACACTACACAATCATTATTTGAATGCATCTGCGTGGTATAATCATGAGGAACGCTGCAAATTTTCGGTGGCAGAAGATTTTATTCAATTCTTTGAAGTGAGAACGAAGAATTTCCAATATTCAATGGGAAGTCCTTTGCAAGTTAACGTATGTGACCTTTCCTCTCATCTCACTAGTCTAGTGAATAAGCTCGATGCAGGTGTTTTCAAGAATAGCAAACAAACAAACAAAAACAATGCACACTACATTTAAAGTTTGGTTTCAAATATGACACGAGGTGCTTTCTGCAGCAGGTGATTCAAGTAAAAAAGGTAGTTTGTAAAAAATGCCAAAATCTGCAATTTTCGTGGAATCACGGGAAACAAAACTTGGGGACACTTTCTTGGCAATGGAGCCAATGCTACGGAGCCCAAAAGGCATCATCTTCCTACGCAGCTGAATATAGTCCCTAGTTACATGAGGAGTTTCTGCAAAAACAAATTGAAATCATGACGCTAGTTATTTACGGTATATTTTTTTTATCACGGAACCGATTTTCCGAAATGAAGCTGTTATGTCTAAAACACTTTTCTTGGTTCCACCGGGTTCTCTCGTCTGCTGTCAGTCGCAAGTTTTCGAGACGCCCGGACTTTGCAGACAAGATGGCGGCAGCCGCATGTTCGGGTCGTTCCGGTTGTTCTGGTTCGTCCACTCCGCAAGGGTTGGAAGCATTCTCACTAGACAAGATTCGAGTCAAGTTCAAGAGGCGCTGGCTGTCGAAGCAAACGATGGAAAAGATCTGCAACATCTACACAGACCGAAAGCCACGCTGTCGAACTACATGGCGGAGGGACACGTTTAAAGATGCCCCCGTCTCCCTACCTTTGCGCCCACTACCAAGAAAAAGTGGTCCGAATTTAAGGGCCTTACTCATGAGTCGGCAAGCAAAACACGTGGGAAAGAAAATGTGGTGCTAAATACTATATGTGAAAGCTGCTCTCGTGCCAACAACGGAAGTTAAGCGTCCAAAAATGACTCGGGCTATGAAGGATGCCACAGTGGAGGACTCCTGGTAATTTCTAACGCGCATTGAGATCGCGCTGTGCATGGGCCCTAGTACTCATTTTTCATTTCAATCTAAACACCTAATTGCCAGCACCAACATCTTGTGGTCATGCCATGGCCAGATGTCCAGAAAACGTTGATACTACAGCTGGATCTTGGACAGGTTCTAGAGACATAGTGTATGAACAAATACTACTCATGGAATTTGGAAAAGATTGGGTCAGAGTGAGGATGCCAAAGATTTGTTCACAATATGGCGAGTCCGAATTACACGCACTATGATTTCACACTTCTGGTCTATTCAAAGTGCAAGGAAGTTCGAATTAATGAGTGCATGCATTTACCTTGTATTCCGACATGCTTCCTTGAAGCAGTAACTATTAACCTTGTTATGTCTGGTCAAGACACAGGGCAAAACAAAAGCACTTGGCATCACCTTCAAAAGCTGGCCAGTGCTAGTGTACTCTTCTTCACAAAAGTACAGCTCCATGTCATCCATGTCATTCTCCAGGATGTACTTGATCTTCGTCACGTACAGGTCGGGGTCATCTTGCTCGAAATACTGTTGGAGGAAACCAGTATATTAGTATAACATTCATATTCATCCACAGCTGCTCAGGTCCACATCTACTGCAAAACTCATTTTTCAAATGCTCCGAGGATTAGTGGACATTTCTTTTGGTGCACCATTAATGGTGCACCAAAACAAACAAAAGTTTTACGGACAATGTTTCAAATAATCAGGTGCATCACTTAATAGCTAGCTTAATAATACTTAAGAACAAACTATTAGGAACACTGTCGGACGTATCACGGAGCAGCTGCTGTTACAGCCCGCACTGATTCGAACTAATAAGAGCGAACAGCTTTTATTACTTCTCAAATAAGAGCTCTTACTTTGTGGCCTGGGGTTTTCACGACAAGTTCACACACCTAACTATTCTAACACCCTGACAATAACACTGCATAACTTTTTGCACCTGTCCGGTTTCAACGATTCACTGCTGGTGTACGTAAACAGTATTTACAAATGAGACTTAAGAAAAAAAAAAAAAAAGGAAGCGAACTTGTATTACAAAAAACAACAACAAATCTCCACTATGAAAGTTCTCCGCACACCAAGCTACACGGTCAACATACTGTATAAAGCTCTGGGAATGAGACATGACAGATATGATGAAGGGTAGTAATTCAGGCCGGTCGGTCTAGATCACTACAATACTCTAATGCAACACAAACACAAAAACTGTTTTCTTCTGTGTTTTTGCGTTGTTTTTCCTGCATTTGAGTACTGCTACGATAGGCATAGAAACTTGAGGCAGGCAAATTGAGCGATACGGATCAGTAGTCACCTTATAGTGAACCCTGAGCCCGATGAGCTGAGCGAGGAAGGACCTGGAGAAACGAGCCCTGACGAGCTGCCTGTAACCACTTCCCAGCGAAGACTCGTAAAGGCACTTGCTCACAATGCGACCCGCATACTCGTAGTGCTTCAGCTTCAGGTGGGACGGCCTCCGCGGATTCGGGTGCACCTGCACATTTGAGCGAAGCAGGATTTCACAGCTGCCAGGACGAAATGCACTAAACAGGGACCATCATTTAAATACGCATTCAACTGCACGTGTTAAGCTCGCATTTCAATTCAAACGCCAGTCGGCATGCCCTTCTAGACGCATGCAACACTGTCACCAAGCAGGCAAAGAATGTCCAAAGAGAACTTTGCCTAGTTGGCTACTTCAGTGCTTCAGAAAAAGCTCTAAGATAGACAGCTTTATGCTCCAGTACCCGTTATTGTGCTAAATAGCTCTGCAATTCAGACCCCGTCACCAGCATTTTCTTTGCTTCAGTTGACTACTACGCATCGAAGGTCATATATATATTCTATCTTAGAGAAACGGCGTCTAAAACAGTGTGGCCACAAATATGGAATGAAAGTCCACTGTGCTCTCTCACCAAGCCCTGTTTGTCATTCTTGAATCGGTGGAAGAGCAGGTTTTCGGGGTCGAAGAGCGCAGAGCAGAGGACTTCGAACCATTCTCGGCGAAGTCCGCCCCAGTCCAGACCTTGGAGAACAAGGAAGTGAGGGAGCTATTACTACTGACATTACAGGAGGCATTAGCAAACAGAATTCCTGAATGTACTTTACATCAAACTCTTGAGGCACGTAGCTAATAATAATGTGCTGATCAAAATTTGTTTTCATTTCCAACGAGTATGAATCTATGTGTTGCCTTCTTTAGGTGCCCACAGTGACTAAAATTGCCCGGAAGGTTTCCCAGTTATTGCATTCTGTATAATATATAGTACACTATTACTGATTATTTGCACTATTTTTCTAAACAGCTCTGCCATGGTGGCTCATTGGTCAGGGCGCCTGACTACTGAACCCGTGCACTGTGCCATATCAGTGCATTAAAGGAACCCCAGGTGGCTGATACTTCCGAAACCCTCCACTACGGCAACCTTCGTAGTCTGAGCGGCTTTGGACTTTAAACACCGTATACTATAGCCAAACTAATTTTGTAATCATTCTCAAAAGGCTTTTTTACAAAGGCTACACACTCACACGCTAGCTTTTCTTTCTAAAACCAAATTTGGCAACTAACCCCTCTTGACCACTTATCAATGTTGAATCACTGCTGTCCAGATTAACCAAGAATAACTGGGAGGGAGGATTTCTGCTGTACCTGGAAGAGAACACTTGCAAAGCAGCCCATAATGCTTGCTATGGAATACGCTTTACGTGTCTTCTAGCAAATACTTTACTCAGCCAGATGTAAACAGTCTACTATTGCATAAGAAATGCAAGCCAACATTACCAAACTTCTTACTATTAACTGAAGAAACAACAAAATATAATACTCAATTTCAATGGATAATATAAAGCGCAACCACTGGCAGTCAGGATTGAACCCGGGTACTTTGACACTGAAGCCCGACTACTGTGCCGGAGTACCTAGGTTCGATCTCTACTGCCAGCGGTTGCGTTTCGATGGAGGCGAAAGGAAGAGGCGTCCATGTGATGTCAGTGTACATTAAAGATCCCCAGGTGGTCGAAATTACTCCGGAGCCCTCCACTATGGCTCCTTTTCTCTCTTTCCACTTTCACTCCAACCTTGCTCTCTTCCCATATGGTGTCACAGAACAAGCATGGCAGATACTGCGCCTTTCCTTTCCTGTGAACCAATTAATTACATAGCAGGGGATAATAATATAATACCTATTCCACGTTTTAAATAACTTGCATATTAAAGTGCTTGAAATGAGGATAGAGCACATACGGTCCCCGAGACCTGTGGCAAGAACTCACCCTGTTCTCCTACAAAAGTGATCTCGAAACTTTTGCACCAGTCACTTGTGCTGAGGTTCTTGGTTGCCTTCATTGACTGTGGTAAAGAAAAAGAAATCTTTCACTCTGAATGTGAACTAAAGCTGGCATGACTGGTCAGAACGCTCAATAAATTCCACTCAAAAGTATTTACTCAATTTGGGTGATCAGAGCACGCAGTCGCAAAAAGTCATAGTACCATTATTATTAACCAGGAGCAGCAGAAGCATTTTGAAATGTGCCCAATTTCATTTTTTAAGTCTTTCCTTCCTTCCTTGTTCATTTGCATTTCCTGAATAGTGTCATCTTTTACCACTCAAAAATAAATCAACTTACTGGCATAAAAAAAAGAAACAAAGAGAGAGAGAGAGAAAATACTAATATAAAAACAATTTTAACTGGCCAAAAAAGAAAAAAAAAATGTTGACAAGCTCATGAACTGGGGAACAGTTGTCGGAGAGAAAGTATCAGATAAAAAAAAAGAATATATATTTATATATGTACATGCGTGGTAGCAGAATTTTGGGTGAATACATACAAAAGGGGGATAGAGACAGAAAGGATTTCAAAGTCTCAAAAAGTGTAATTTCCCAAGGATGCAGAGACGAAAATTTGAGAGCATGGTGAGGGATCTAAACCCCACCATTGTGCCAAAAATCTCTACAAAATGTCTGCTCAGCCGTATAACCTGGCGATTCTTTTAAAATAAACATGCAATGCACCGTTTCAACTGAACCATAGGAGACAGTGTGATCCGCTCACTTGTTCTAAACGGTATTAGCAAATTCAATGGTACATTCCAGGTTTGACACAACTAAACACGGGCTTGAACATGAAGGACAACTTACCGACTCCACTATCTTGTCCCGTGAGACCTTTAGCTGAAGCTTATCGTGGTAGTGTTTCTGGTGAAGTTTCCGCACTTCACCGTAGAAGAACTCCAGCTTGTCCTTGAAGGTCTCCGAGCCACCTGTTTTCAAAAAGCGGTAAGAATCCATGAAATATTATGCCCAGGTCTGCTGTAAGCAGAATAATTCACGTAATTAGATATGAAATATTCCTGTTCCTGCTTTAAAATTACATCATATATAAGTGAAAATTACTGCTCACACAGAGTACACTGGCCATACGGGCATTCCTTCTCTCAAGTTCTGCGTTACACATAAGGGCTAGACTTATGCAAAGTGCATCAAGCACCGATGGAATACCGAATATGTGGGCGCAAACTTAGTGCCCAAGGGCAGAAATGGTTCTTTGCAGATGACCTTAGGCATCCTAGTTGGCCACTCTCACCGATGTTCTTGAGCAGATACTGGGTGAACGTGGCAGCGATGACGTCCCTTTCCTCGCAGACCAATTCGACCTGCGGCTGGCAGCCGTCGTCCACAACGAGCACTGGTTCCCCCTCTTGGTTGTTGCTGCCTTTGAACAAAAACTGCAAAAAAAAAAAAAGTTCTAAAATTAACAGCAGGAGACTACCTATATATCTCGCTATGTTTAAAGTGTCTGGACCATAAGGCAAGCATTGTATGTGAATCAAAAACTGCCATATTCTGCATGAATATATGCGCAGTTTTTATTCTTTCATTCTGTTTATCCTCTTAGTTGCATGTTTTTCACTGAACGAAAACCCCGGAATCACTTTATCACCCTCAAATAGAAAATCAGTATAGAATTTAATAAGTTTATACCTTTGTGCTGGGACACAGTCGGAATGTGATGAGCCTCTTTGGAATGATCCTAAGCATATACTCCTTAATTGTGAGTTGCTGCAATACAAAAAAAAAAGGTGGCTCTAAGAATGTACAAGCACGTCCTTGCCTTCAGAAACACTTCTTACACGAAAGGAAAAAATGCAAGCTACTACAGCAGCGCCTTTTTTTTTTTTTTTTTCAAAAGGGGTGCTACTATATGGATCCACTACTTTAGGAGCTGTCGTTTAAAAGTACAAGCGCAACTCCTCTCCTGAATCACCCGTACAGGTTGTATATGAGAGTTCCTGGACATCCATGATCGAGCGGCACAGGTTTAAAACTATAGTTAAATTGCAAGAAAGATGATGAAAGGAAATAATCACTGAGCTCTAAAAGTTGAGACACTTGGTGACGAAAGGATAAATAATACAAAGTAGTTCAATACAGCTAGCTACGCAAGTTTTCAGCCGTGCAAAGTCTGCGGCTCACCTTTGGCGAGATGTAGACAAACACTTTCTTGGGCTTGGCGAGCTTCTCGCAGTTCATGGCTATCAGCTTGGCCTCATACCAAATGTTGTGGCTTTTCTTGGCCACATTTTTCCTCACTAAGGCGGCATCACTTTCTTCGGAAGTTAAGCAGTTCGGGGCAAAAAAAACATGTTATGCTGTAAACAACACTTCGATGACACTCTCACAAACAGCACCGAATGACAAAGCTTTTATATATAAATGAAGGAAAAAATGCACTTATTAAGCTTGTACAACCCTGAAAAGAGATTAAAATTTATTTAAGCAGTCAGAATTTGCCTATTTCTTGAAAAATTAAACTTTGATGGTTGAAGAAATATGCCGGCCATTTTAATATTTCATATGAAGCAGTTAACTCATTCTAACACCCCAGAAGATTGCTATCAGTAGCCTGTGAAATTTAAGCATAAAAAAGAGAACCGCACACAGAACGACTCAATCCAATGTGGTGCACTTACTCGAAAGGACGATGACGTGGAAATCTCCGTTGCTCAGGCTCGTTCCACGGTACGAGACGCTCACCTGGTAGCAGCCCACTTTGTCGAGTTTAAGTACTAGTGCGATTCGGGAGTTTTCGGGATGCCCTTCCCAGTGATAGCAGGTTGGTACGGGCCTGTTCGTGCTCACCTGCCCATTATGAGAGCAGAAAGAGACAAAAAAGAGAAAAGAAAACAAGGCAACTGTAGAACCTCCAACCGCAAAGCCGCCTTGCTGATGAATGTCCCAATATATATATATATATATATATATACACACTGGATGTCTCAGTTAACACTTTGCAGAATTCCTAATACTAGTGGGTTCAGAATGGAAGAAAGATATTTGCAGCAGCAAAGCACCTGCCACGGCGAACACAATCAGCTGCAAAATTTGTTTAATTATCTGACTAATTACCTAAACCAACTAATTAACTTTTTAATTACCGTAAGAGCGTGGTTGTTCTCAATGAAGAGTTTGAAGCTGTAAACAAGACGATGCCGAGCGTTGCAGAGTCTTGGTAGCAGACTCTTATGACCAGTGCTTCCACTCAAGACCAGTGCCTGCATAACTCCAGAGCTATGAGAACTGTTGCGCTTCCCGTGGTTAACATCATATCCTTTTAACTGCCCAAGTTTCAGCTGTCTTGCTTGCGTTTCATTTGTTGCTGATGGTACATGCCCTCCGCAATCACATTCCAATGAGGGCACTCTGAAGAATTGTGAGATTTAAAAAGCGCAGATGGTAGCTCACCTCAACAATGTCAACACTGTACTCATCGCTGGGGTCAGTCGAGGAGTCGATGATGCACGCATTGTTATATTTGTCTCGGGGCTCTAAGAAAAGGTGGTGGGGCTCATCCTGGGTGCACACCACAGTGCAGCTGTGGTGAATAAATCCAGTTTTCTGAGGGTCTGGTCGACCTGTTTGAAACAAAGACGAAAAAAGGATGAGGATGAAATTTTTTTTTGCTCACAACAATGATACCGACAATGCCAACGCTTCATTTTCTGGGGTGTTGGGCCTTTGACGTTGTCGCATTAAGACGCTACTCATAACCCTCCAATTAACCCGGTCCTGTCAGCTGTGTCCACCAAAGATGCATAAACTTCTTGATTTCGGTCAGAATGCCAGCAATTCGCATCTGTTACTTGACTCACTCCATCATAAGATGGAGCTTGTTCAATGCTTTTAAATGGTAGTGGGAAACATCTGTCCCACTAGCTTCAAGTGGTGGCAAATAGGCAGTGGTACTTATGTGAACTATAATGTACCATATTTTTGCGAGCTGAATACTGCTGAACTGTTCAACAAATCATTCAGTGTTTCTTTTTTTTTTCTTTCACTAATAGGCCTACATGACGATCTGTGTGCTTTTAATGTGCTAGTGTACAGTTTGATCAGGACTATTATGGAGTAAAAAAAATGAATAATAAAAAAAAATTGTACAGATGTTTTTTTTTTTTCATTTATTCATGAGTCAGATCACAGCACTTCTTGAAAAAAATTTGCAATTAAAATGCAAGTTTTCTTGCATGCTGAAAAGAGACTAAGGTGCAGAGTTGTTTTTTTATAAAGTTACGGATGCCTATTTTTCTTTAAAAGAAGTGGTAATAACAGCTAGAAAATGGTGTGATTCAGTCTCTAGAGTGGTTTATAGCTTGTGGAGTTTAATGACCCACAATAACTCAAGCTTCACGGGATGCTGTTGTGGAGGGCTCCGGAAATTTCAACCACCTGGGTTTCTTTAACATGCACTGACATCGATCGCACAGTACACGGGCGCCTTGCCTTTCAACTTCATCAAAAAGCAGTCGCCGTGGCTGGGATTCGGCCCGCAACCTTGGGCACAGCAGTGCAGCGCCATAACCACTGCACCACCACAATGGGCTTCTGTCTCTAGAGGTGTTACAAGTTCAATTACACCACTTGTATGCTCGTGAAATAGACATGCTATTAATGGTGTATGAAATGAAGGGTTGCTGTTTCTTCTCACATCACTGCCACAATTTGTTGCAATAAGATTACTCATGCGAGTCTTTGGGAACAGTGTCTCCATATATCTTAAAGCTCAATAAAAAAGAATGAATGGAGACAAACTGTGAACCATGAAAGACTGACCCGGGAGAAAGTTCTTGATGAATGGCGAGCCACGCACGTGCACCATGCCAATGAGGACCGACACGTGGCAGAGGCCAGCACGGCGCACTGTGAACTGCACCCTAGCCTGATTGGCCAGGTTAGGGTCCGTGCCCCCCAGCTCCACGCTGCAGGCCACCTTGTGGGCGCCATTGCCGGCCACCACTTCCACCAGCAGTGGGTCCTCATCACAAATTGGGTAACTGCGCCCATTGCGCTGAAAAAACTGCATAGAACAGCAGCTAATGAAACGAAGCTTGAGCTTAGGCTATTGCACCTTAAGAACCTATAGCACAATAGCACACTAGAAATACTGGAAGAAGACAAAAAGTTCCAGAGACAAAGAAATGCTAATATCTGAGGAACGTGTTTTGTGATCCCCTTATGGGGCTTCAAAGACTCAAAGTGCATGAAAAATACCAAAACCTGGGATTTAGTTTGAAATATTTGAACACATTAATTATTAAAGACAAAACTACTGCAAGCTAGCTGTTAATTTACATCGCTTTCTGCACTTCAGTTACAGTATATTATTCATTTATGAGTTGCCTAAGAAAACACAGACGGCTGTAATCTAGTGCAACTTCAATCATGCGTGGCAGGATGAAATATGAAGGCATTGTACACCAGTGTCCAAAGATGAGACAGAACTTTGACCAAAGAACTGTGCTACATTTAATTTCTAATCGAATGAGGTTCCATAGACGCACCCGGATGAAGAAGGTGAGGGTGGTGCCGACGACCTGTGGCTCGGTCCAGTCAAAGTCGACCTTGCAGTTGGCCGGCGAGAGGTACTTGCCGGTGAGATAGCTGAGGAAGCCGAGCTTGGCAGCGGCTGCCGCCGATTGGTCACACAGCAGCCCCGCGGGCGCCAGCATCAGGGAAGCCACGCCCACCAGCACAGAAGCCACCAAGGACACACCCAGCATATCCCCTGCAATATTCCAGCACATTCGCAACATAAGTCGTGATTAGCAATGTAGTTTTTATTACTCAACTCAATGCTACAGGTAAAACAAACCCAAAACAATCAATGATTCAAGGTAATATTGTTGTCATATAAAAAATGCTTCGTTTTGCCCACTTAAAGTTGTCTCTAGACCTGATGCTGCCTACATTACTTCCTGTGCTACATTTTACCTTCATTTATCATTCGCTCCTCAGCCAAGTGATTGTGGTTAAAGCAGTTACAAAGACATGTCAGAAATTGTCTCATTTCATTCCAGCAGCCATCATGCCTAGACCATCTGCCATTCATAGCCATAGCCATCTGTTCTTTAGCAAATAAACTACAGTGAATTAGCACTTCTTTTTCTATCACTTGTCGCAGTGCTGTTTTTGTCAGCAAATGCTCTTTGGCACGAGGGGCACATAGGATGTCTTTCTCATGGTGTTCATCCAACACCCTCTATCAGCCTTCACCATCCAACACCCTCCACCAAGCATGCATGCAACTGGGCAATTCTGACCTCCTCCCTCTCTTCCTGGTGCCGTCCAGGTACCATTTTTGTTTGAGAGTCCATGTGTAGCATCTGCAGTGGCGATGGTGTGAGAATTGAATGTGTGTGGTGCATAGGCAAAGCAGGCTAACATGTTGTGAAACTATGCGATCCTTTCGAGTGAACACAGTTTTTTGTTAATATAGCCAATGTGTAGTACTTTCATCCATCTGAAAAAAGACCACTTGGGCAGCCTCCTACTGGTCCAGGAGCCCATATACTTGAGCTTCACATAGAGCCATTTCTGACCGGCCAACTGAACGGTCTATACACATGTTTCACAGACTGATGTACTGTCACATGGCGAAAGGTGTCCCTGTCTCCATGATGATTGGCTGTAACGGCGGCGAGCGGCGACAGCTTTTGCCGTTTTGTTCTCCAGTTATGTGCGGCGCTTGTGAAGCATCTTTAAACTGATTTACCAGTCATTATCATCATAGTTACTTTGTGAGGGAGAAGAACCTTGAGACGTACAAAAAAAAAAAGAGACTTCAGCTTCACAGAGAGACAATCTATCACGCGAGTCATTAGCGAGGCGTTGACTTTGGTAGAGTGCAAAGTTTAAGAGTGGCGAGCAGTGAGCGTTTGTATTAATCTCACTGCGTCATGCCTCTTTCGTATTTTTTGAGGGCAAATTATACAACTTCAAAGTTCAAGATGAAAGACGTGAATTGTATATAGAAATGAAAAAGTGATTGTTCTAATACTGCGTACGTATAAGCAAACTTTGCTTAGAGACTGAAATATGTTCTACTGAAAATAAACGCTGCATTGTTTTTGTTTCTTTTACACGAATCGTAGAAGTCACTGCCCAGTGTGTAGACATACTATCTGGTAAGGAACATCTCACCTTCACGCACCGCAGCATTTTCACTGGAGCTTTGTTCGGGCAATATTCGCTCTTTATTAGGAGGTTCTAGGTGATCATTGGGCACATTCAGCTTTCTTTCTCAATTATAAATAAAACCGATTACATTGGGATTGAACATCCATGGGGCTCGTGGCGCTAACAGTGTACACCTGCGAGTTCTTAATTAGTTTGAGCGTTGGTGAAAACAACATGTCAGTGTGTTTAAAATTTGTATATTGCGTTTTCTAATTTGTTACCTTAGCTTGCATTCATGTAAGCTGGTGGCTGGAAGTGCAAGTAAATGATAAATTTTGTGGACCGTAGTCAGTGCCGCGGATTCTGGCCTGAGTTTTGTTGTGGTAATTGCTTGACGCTGTAGATTGAACCATTTATGCCAAAGGTGCGGTAAACCTCACAATGGGAGAGGTAGGGTTAAATGAAGTGTCCCATCTGTCATTATGCAAGTACTACTAGGATGTGATGGGCATCAGCTATTAGACGTAAATACAAGGGCTTGACTTACAACACAATAATACATAATGAAAGGGAAAGAAGCTTTTATAAGTTTCTTTAACTTCAGTAGATCTTAATCTGCGGTAGCTTCATTTCTACAAATCAACATCCCCGTTGTGATGATGTCGACTACAGGACAAAGGGCCACTTCCACAAATCTCCAAACAATCTTGCCCGGCCCCGGGTTGCTGACTCTTGGCCCACACTTGGCTATACATTTACTACTGCACAATAAAATTCATTCTTCTGCCCTGATGACCACCGGTGGTTGTGCATTTTCTGCATTATGCACACTGCCAAAAGGCATCTACTTCAATTTCATTCCTGCTAGGATATAATTAATGTGAGCTTCGCTCTCTTATGCACGCTGATCTCCTTCTGTCCCCTAATGTTACTCCTCTCCCTCCCTTTTTCTCCCTCTTTAGTCTAAAGGCCACATTCTCAAGAGGCCCTAGCTTTTCGTTAAACATGGGCTTTATGGTGTACAACTACAGAAAAAAAATTGCACACGGGAGGGTCCGGCTATAATAACTCTGTTTTTCTAAGCGTGCAGTTTTGAAACTTCGCCACTCCTACAAGCTGCTCTTCTATGATGTAATCGCAGTACATGGTCGGTGCAAAAGTGCCTGCATGTTTATTATGTATGCGCTCTGTTATTGCAACTTCTTTGTATATAAACTAAACGCTCACTAATTCAGCCTTCAAGCGACCATAATTATCGAACGGCCCTGAAAAAACTTCCAAAAACGTTTGCATCGTAGCAATATTATCCAAGAAGCACCTGTAAGATGGCTATATGTATTTGAGATGAAACCCAAGTGCAAACGACAATTTTTTCTAGGTTTCGTCAAGCATTCCGCTTTGCGCGCACTGTCGGGAACGATGAACAATTGCTCCAAAACCGTAGTGACATACGTTACCCTTTTCCCAGTATGCCGCAGCAGCTGTAGTGCCTCTCCACTAAACGGCCCCTGTGGTGTTTCGGTGAAGCGCGTAGTGCGGTGAAACTGCACGTGACCGGCTGTGCGTAGTCTCAGCGTAGTGGAAGAAGCATATATATGCGTGCGAGGGATATATGCTTGGGCGTTAGAACAGTGTGACGTCATTCCAAAACAAGTATAGTGACGCACAGAGCAGCGTCTTAAATGGTGTTACGCGCCGATCGCAGCCGCGGGATGGCGAAACTGGAACTATATGCGACTGAACATTGTTCCAGAAAAAGGGAACCTTCGATTGTCGCCGCGCCCGCAAAGCCCCTATTCCACGCAGTTCAGGTTAGAGGAGGTCTATTTCGGTGATCGTTGGTTGCTAGGGTCGACGCGATCCCCAGTATGAATCAACCGGTGCAAACCTGCCCGTGTCTTAGATGAGTTATCCAAACTAAGGAGGTTGAATTACCAAGGTTTTAAAACGAAAGCTCGGGAAGCAAGTCCGGATTTCCCTTCGCTGAGAATGAATGACCTTGAATGGCTTGACCGGAAGAAGCGCACAAGCACCACAGCCAGCAGTGTACATGGAAACAGGCGACGCGTTGGCGCTAGACTGCTGGCCGTCAGCTCGTCGGACAAATAAGACACCTCCCTACATGTGCTCGCTGGCTTCGTACTGCTGCCGAAGAACAGCTGGCCCTTGCTACCACAAAAAGGGCAACATTGTTTAAACCATACTTGAAAGAGCTTTGTTGCTCTGTCAAGCCATGCTTAAAACCCACCAATTTTTAATGTATTTGCCCGGTTTGCTTTGGCTACTGAAAAGCGGACAAGTTTGGTTTCCGCTTTATTTTTCCTCTTCCAAGTATTCGAAGAAAAAATAAACTTAAACCATGCTATGATAACGATGGTAGCAGCAAGTGGGGCCACCTGCTTTGGAGAGATTTTCTCATGACGCTGTCCCTGTTTGCAGTATGAAAACATGTATGGCCTTTGACGCTGCAGTCACAATAATCCCTTTAAAATTTCAAAGTTTTCCGTAACAGATTATAGCCTTAAATTAAACTTGGATAGTTGGCCCCTGTTAATTCAGACAATTTTAAAAATTTTGATGGGCCATCTGGTAGGCCATCTGGTAGGCCATCTGGTAGGCCATCTGCTCAAAACAATTTAAACTCTCCATGGCTTCGCCTAATTCAAACTTCACCTACCCTTCCCGTTCTGGTCGCTTGAAGTTTGAATTAGGGAGTGTCTATAGAGCGGTTGACTATTTCGACTTAGAAATGAGTGCAGTTGAGCGCTCCCATGATGCATAATTTCTTCCACAAGTGGCACGAATACGCACCAAAGGCCCATGTCTTCTCTTGTTGCTCGAAGAGTATCTGCTGCCAGATGCGGTCGGTCACAGCCCCGAGTGCCTCAGGGCTGTGCGGCAGCAGTCCAATAGCATGCACCAGTTCGGGAATCCAGACCTCCTTGTGCCCAGGGTCGCTACGGACTGCCAGCACTAGCTCCTCGAGGCTCTCGAACGGGAACTCGTTGGATGTCCTGCAATGACACAGAACATGTCGAAAACCATCTTTTAGTGGGCTCTTAGATTCAATGGCATTTCTTCAAAGTGCATACAAGTCCAGACTCCGCCTTTTTCACAAAGTGTGGCGCCCTCTGGGGAGTGGTTGAAAATTCGTATGTTACTAGCTGAATGAGCCGCCTGCGACGTGGTTACTTGACAGCTACTGCCACCAGTCGCAAACGCCTGTAACGAACATGAATTACGCATGGCCTCACGATCGGCTGGGCCTCCATGATTGGCGCAGCCGGAGCCGATCGCGGAGGCCATGCAGCCGATCGCGCTCAGTTGGTGGCTCGTTTTCAACCAGTAAAGGGGCGCGCATGCGCAGAGCGGTTTTCTGAAAAAGGCGGCTTGACTGAATATTATTTTCTTTTTGGTTCAAAGTGAATACTGCAGTAATTGTATATGCATAAGTGAACAATTCGAATACTTTTGGGATAAAAAAGAAGCAGAACGGTAAAACAGGCATTTCAAACCATGTATTCTCCAAAAGTACAAGGCTATATTAAATTTAAAAAAAAAAAGCTTCACTGAAGCTTGGTCACATTTATTGCACGTACTCTAAATATGCAGCATTCAGCCATGTCACAATACGTATCTCGCGCGAGTGCCCATTCTTGCTGCGATGCATGAAAAATGAAAAAATAAAAAAAATGAAGATGTCAATTTGTATATGGACTGGTTCTGCTAACAACATTTTGAACTACACGCTCCAGAAACATGACTCCCTCGCGCTAGCCGTCGCTTTCCCGCACAAGTTGTAGGTATAGTAGTGAGTCAGTGTCTTTTCAAGTCGGTAACACATAGCCTAGAGAGAGGAGCAAGTATTTCATGGCCACTCCTACTGAGTCTTTTTCCACCACTTGCGTGCGCTCTGTCGAAGTCGCATATGTGGCGTGCGTCAGCCATCTATAGGTTGCTTCGACAGCATCTAGGCGGGGAACGTTATCAGCTAAACACACACTTCCAATCCTTCAGAATGTGGTCGCACATTTATCGTGACTCAAGCGGCTGACGCAAGCAGTTTTTAGATGTCTAGAGGAGCAACAGCCACGCTGCCTGGGAACAAGTTCGGTTTGCTGCTTGGTGTCATTGCACGACTGCCGATTTTCGTTGCATGGATGTCACAATGTCTTTCCGCAGAAAGACAATCGAACCAAACCATGAGAAGCAATTAAGTGGTGTGGATGTGTTGCTGGCATTAGATAAATCTACTTTCGAGATTTGGAATACCTGCTAAACATTCCTAATGAATCTAATGTTGCATACTTTGCTATTCGACCGAGTATTCAAAGTTATCGAATATTTACACAGGCCCACTTGGGACATTTTATGATCACGCTGGTATGGCTCCTGGTATAAGGGGTTCAACAGTTCAACGTCCCAAAGAAATTAGCTCAAAGAGACAGTATAGTAGAGGGCTACGAACAATTTTGATCATCTGGGGTTCTTTAACATGCAATGAAATTGCACAGTACATAAGTGCCTTGTGTCTCCGCTCTATAGGAACATATGAGCACCGCGGCCGGTAAAACAAAGGTCGCCTGGCTCCGCAAACAAGCACCCTAGCTACTGAGCTACAAGGACATGCAGATATGCCATCTCAAAAAGCTACAACCTTCAACTTTTTAGAATGAACTATTACAGCATAGAGCAGCGGCTGTATTTCGTTACGAGGACTTGGTAAATAGCTTTCTGGGGTCTATAGCACAGAGGCTTTTGTAGCTTATTTCTAAAAAAAAAAAAAAAAAAAAAAAAAAAAAAAAAAAAAAAAAAAAGAATAAACAAATAAATAAGCAGGGTGAAAGCAGGAAAAACCAATTACCATCTCCAATGCACATCACGTTATAGTACTGAACAAACTGTTACTACTTTTGTCAGTGTTCGTACTGAGCAGCATTGATTAAAAAAAAAAATGCAACATTACGCTCACAAGCTCAGCACACTTCGATGAAAGTTAACCATTTTCAACTGTTAAGTTCCCATTTCCCTCTAAAAGAAATGTGATTACCTGAACGCCATGGTTATCTAGTGTGATTGAAAAAAAAAAACAACAACTCACAACAGACACTACTGGATACATAAATACATACGTGCAGCAATAACAAATGCGTCTCAAAGTTACTACAAATGAAACTTCTAATTTTGTGATGGTGCAACAGAAGAAGGTGTGTCCCTATACGTACCCACGAGTACCACAGCTGGCAAGAGGAGTAACTGAAGCATAACTTGTGAAATGAATATGCAAAACAGGGCATATAAATAGTAATAAAGCTTCTTAACTCCGTGATTGCTGTGAACACCTCGCTCATAAGACCGCTGTGCAGACACCAAGCCATAGGGTAATCTGACATATGCAAGTCAAAATGGAATGACACCTCTGAAAACAGGAGGTGGCTCCTTTTTACACTGCTACAAAGTAAAACAAACGACACTGCCATAGAAGGCCTGTTAAGCACACACAAGCCCGAGAACCACTCAGGAAGCGTACAGCAAGAAAGCAGAGATCTACTCAGGATGTGTACAGGAAGAAAATTCCGCAGCCTGAACACCACACTGGGTCACTCCATCCAATGCTCTTCTCCTTAACACCGTTCCATCCCTCAAAAGAGCTAATTAACTTTGGGCAACCCAGAAACAGAAAAGGCCAAGGATGGAGACAGGAAGATTGTGTTTATCCTTGCCTCCTCCCTATAGTAGCTCCATTTTTTTCATTGCGCTGAATCGGCTAAGAAATAAGTACTTTTTTTCCCCGTTGTATATATTATTCTGGCCCCAATCCTCCTCTCCATCACAGAGAGCCAGTGTGCGCTTTTCCTTGCGTCTAAATACCGCTGGCCATTTGTCACTGTCGAGTGCCTCGGCCACTGCTAGCCCAATTCTTCCAGCGGGCCACCTGCTTTTGACGCAAAAGCGTGTGGGAGGCGTGTGCTCCACTTCAATTATAAAATGGAAGGGCGACGAAAAAAAAAAAAGAAAGAAAAACTATTTCGAAAACGATTCTCAGAAGAAAACAAAAAGGAAAAGCTAATACCTTCAACCCCCCCCCCCCCCCCCCCATCCAAATATATTTGCCTCAAACGCTTTTCTTTTTCAATTATATAAGCATGTATTGCCTTGCTTCTTCAACTCTCGAGGTGCGTGCATTTCCGACTGTGCGTGGGACACCAAGACTAGTATTGATTGGATATGATGCAGTATTTATTGGATGTGCCAATGTATTTTCTCGCATCCCAGATTTCTTTTTTTTATTCCTCGAAATTACAGTGTGCTGCTGAGCAACAGTGCTGGCACACCTGCTTCCTATTTTGTCGATGCTTCTTGCTTTGTAAAGCACACCAGAGAACAGACCAGTAAATTTTCCAAGTGTACCCACACTGCCACATATGAATCAAATAAACACAGGTGATGATGGCATGCTCGCTGCCACCTGATGTTCTGCATTGGGCATTGATAGAAATCCACAACCTGGACCTTTTTAAAGTGACAAAGAGGGCATAAATCTACATGAGCTAGCAATTCAATCAGGCAAAATATACCAGGCAGCTCTGCCCTTCTGTGTAATGCCACTGAACCCACGTACCATGCTAACGAGCGCATTCATTGCAAAAAACAATAAAACAAAACAAAACAAAAAAGAAATTCTACAGGTGGATTTCACATAATGAATCAGTAGGAATACATTAAAAAAAAATGGGTGGGGGGAGGAGGGGTATGCTTTTCAGACAAGATTGGAAAACAAGGGCACAAAACTACAGCAACTAAAGTGCCATACTGAAGAAACACACACATGCACAAGGAAAACAAAACTGGTAAAGAGCTCCATCACGTAGATGCTGCGCCGACATAACGGGATGCGATAGCAATGCATAATTTAAAAAGCTCCAAGTAATGAGCTTTGGCAGTGGGCGGGAAGTGTTTTCGCAATGTGATGCGCAATGTTTGGGAGGGGGAGGCAACGCGCTTTCGTCTCATTCACGTTCTATAATAGAGTCGTCTATATGAGCGCGCTTCGTTCATATGTGACACCCACTATTTTATTCATAATCTCCACATGCAATGTGTTGAGATGATGAGACAGAGTGCAAGTGCAGCCTTTGCTTTTCAAGCCTGAAGCCCGAAAAGTAAGAAAGCTCAAGAAACAGGCAATTTTCTACATTGTCCCCCCCCCCCCCAAAAAAAAAAAAAAAAAAATATATATATATATATATATATATATATATATATATATATATATATATATATATATATATATATATATATCATTTAAAAGAACCCATTTTTATTCCATCATGTTACTGCAGAGTCAATTCTGGCTTATGACATCCTAACGAGGCACAGCGGAACAACACTGAAAGAGCGTGCATATAATTAACAGCATCACGAGACGCAAAGCAACAAACGTTGCAAGGTACACAAGCTTCGTAGAGCTTGGCTTCTGCAGGCGTTAGCAGCTGCTAAGCACAGAAAACAGTGAGCAGCGAACGTGCACGACAGCATCACTCCATACAAAAATTAAAGAGAAAACTGCTTCAAAGCAGACAGGAACCTTCTCGTTTCATGTCGTCGCCATCTTTATGCTGTCTAACGGAGATTCCCCTCTCCAACCACTTGGAAGACGGCCATGCACTCAGTGAATCAGGTTAGACTTTATTTATTATTTTCACAGCGAGAGAAACAAAAACAAATGACTGTGCTGCGCTCACAAATTTTGATAGCGCGTCAAGAACGAAGGAAAGGATTTGAAAGAAAAAAAAGTAAAAAAAAAAAAGAAAATAAAAGAAAATGCGGATCGTGGAAAGCGCGCCTTGGCGTGACGACCAGCGAAAAAGGACGTCGTCGCATCCGTGGCGACACACGCCGCGCGTACATGGACGCCTAATTCGCTGGCTCCGGCGAGCAATCCATTCATTATTCCAGGAAATGCAAGTTTCATGCTTCCCCCTCCCTCTCTCTCCTATCCGAACGGGCGGAGAGACAGACGCACACGGCGGAGGACGGCCTTCCTAAAGAACGGGAGGGGGGGGGGGGGGGGCGTATACATACGCTCGCACACAGACAGACAGGAATCGTGTTGTTGTCTCGGCCCGCAGCAAACACCACACCGCCCAACACGCCCACCAAACGTAGTACGTCAGACGGCTTCGTTAAACTTTCAACAAAGCGGGCCAAGGCCAGAGGGGAGGAACGAGGAGGCGGACACGGGTAATGGGAAACAGACGCCGCGCGGCAGCAGTGCCTGACATGAACGTCGAAGCTTTCGAGAAAGGAAGAAACGTCGGGGAGAGAGACCGAGGGGGAGGGTACGAAGCTGCAGCGCCTATACTTCACTCTAATCGTCATCAGCGCTGTTGTTCTGCGCTCCGGAGACCGGCCTCCTTCATCGTCACCCACGCCAGAGGAAACACGTTCGCTTTACTCTGTTTGCAAAAATAAAATAATAATAAATAAATAAAAACGAGCGAACGTCATCTCTTTCAATTACAACACCGAACCACCCACCAACCCGTTACCCGCACAAACAGAGAACAAGAAGTGCGGTTACTAGGTTTCTCGTTTTCAACCATACTTTTTTTACTTCTTAAGTTGAGAGGAGCAACCAATGCTCTCAAGTCGATCCGTGCTCGCCGGCCAGCGCGTATTTTTAGCTGCTTCAGAAAGGTCGCTTTCGCAGAAGCGGCGTCCGTTCGAAGCGTACACGGGATATGAGATGAAAAAAAAAAAATAAATAAAGAAACACTTGTTCGGCTTCGGAGTCCGAGTTTATCAGGAGCGCGTGCAAGCGGTTCCTGGACGACCGCTATTTTCGCGAATGCGCGCGCTCCTTACCTCTCGCACCACACGGGAATCGCAACAACGTGTTTTTGAAAGGTTTATTATACGCACGCATTCCAAGCCGAATTTAAGATCTGCTCAAATTCGAGACAGTTCGATACAAAGGATACGTCATAACTACTTTCAGATGACGGTAATCACTAACTAAGACACTGGTTTGGGCGAGTTGGTTCATTTCTCATAATGTAGGGCCAGAAGAAAGAAGAGATAAATCGAAAAAAAAAATAACTACGCGTACGACATCTTATGTCTTAGCACATGTGTCTTATGTGCTTATCACCAATGGCTATATTCGTCACAAAGAAAACAACAAAGGAAGAAAAATCGCGGCGCGTGCGCCTGTCGCCTGTGTCTATATACGAAAATGCCGAGAATATAACGCGTGGCGCACCCACAAAATTTCCTGCCTTGTTACCACCACTAACAGGAATTAAATTCCCTACAAGGCACTTATCCCTAGTGTTTTGTAATTATTCCCAGCTACACGATAGAGGGTGGCCATTTACCATACCATGAGGGCTAGCGATTTATCTAAAAAAAAAATCAAGCCTGCGATTGTACTGTAATAATGGCGAACAGAACAGAGAAGCAGTGAAGCTTAGGCAAAGTGCAACCACACTAAAAACGTTCTTTTAAAGGATGGATATAAATATATATATATATATATATATATATATATATATATATATATATATATATATATATAACGGGAATTAAGTCAATATCCCTCCAATCCCCAGCCGAGAGCGCAAACCACTAATCCACGCTGGGCTTGTGCGAAACAGATCGTAATTCTCCTTGTATCGCGTGAGGGTGATAGTAGAGACGAAAATGGCGATGCAGTTACTGTGATAATAATGATAGTAGCGATGATAATGACGCAGCAGCTAGTGATGGTGGTGATGATGATAGTAGCGACTACAATGACGACGCAATTGATAAAAACGGTCGCTGTGAAGTGGTTTTCGTCATTTCCACTCTTAAGCAAGCTTAAGCAGAGTCTTATAATTTTGCAGCTTTCTGTAAAGCATTCATTACCAAAAGACGCTCAAATTAAAGCCGTCTTTCATTTTTAAAAGGTGAGAGCCAAGCTTCAGTGAGCTTATGGGCACAGCAACAGTTATTTTACCGTCAAAACCGTGGTATAATCATCTCATCCGGAAATATGACGTCTGAGGTAATGCCTCCAGCCCAAGCGGGCAGCTGCCACACGCCCCCTCCGCCCCTCCTAGAAGCATTATCCACTAGCCATTCTCCTACTACCCCCCCCCCCCCAACACACACACACACACACACACACACACACACACACACACACCTTAATCATCCACCCCATCCGGTAGTTACGCGGCCAGCCCGCTCACGCACTACCCTTTCCCGTCCCAAACCTTTAGTACCTTTAGGCTGTGTTGCCCGCACCCCTTCAGCGTTTAAACCAATGTTTATGTTCAAAACCCATCTTCCCGTTCTCCCCGCTATGACTAAATTGTAAAAAGCTAATATACTGAAACTGCCGTGGATACGGGAATACAAAAAAAAAAAAAGAAGTACCCGGGTCAGCGCTGCACTAACAAATGTAGTTTATTCTACAGACGGCCGGCCCGAGAAACAAAACGTCGCATGCGCATTAAACGCGCATGAAAACATAGTCGACGAAATGAAAAAGCGACGGCGAAATCGAACTCAAAGACTCGGCGGGGAAGCCAGCCGCCCTCCAAAGCACTACTCACGAGCGCCTTAGCCACCCTTCCAGCCACGGCAATGCCAATTAACCCGCTCATCGCCATTCTCGATGCACCTCCCACTCTGCCCTTACAGTCCAGAGAAAATTATGCCGTGTATTTGAACCGCCCCCGCTTGTGGTGAAATCATCAAACTTATTATCGAAGGTAAATTCAGCTGGTGTTGAAGAATTGTCGCATCGGATGTTTGATAGCAAATTTTTATGAGCAAGACAGAAGATTCAAAACATCCCTACAAACAAACAAACACGTGAGAAGAAACGATCTTTGGTGAAACCACAGTCTCGGTGAGTTGGTTCTGCATCTCCACTTAAAGCAGCGCCACGAACACCGGAGAAAAGAAAGGGCACATAAGCGCTGTTGTAAGATTCCCGTACGTCCCAGGAGGCATTCTCTCTCTCTCTCTCTCTCTCTCTCTCTCTCTCTCTCTCTCTCTCTCTCTCTCTCTCTCTCTCTCTCACACACACACACACACACACACACACACACACACACACACACACACACACACACACACACACACACACACACACACACACACACACACACACACACACACACACACACAATTTAAAGACCACAGAAGAGCACGCGCGCCAATTTCGTGCTTGTAGACGACTTCAAAGACAGCACATTAGACAAAGGTTTGCAAGGACGAGAATAACTCAAACGCATCGACAAAATACAGAGAAACTGACCGAACGATCAGCAGTGCAATCTGACGTCCCTAAACTGAACGACGTCCAGCAGACTGGTAACGGGGATACACGAACGCCAGCCACCCAGACGAAAAAAACAACATGAATGGCCGGCTCAACTGCTTCCGTTCTAAATTCATCAATATATAAAGCCTTTCTAACCAATGTTTATGTTTTAAGTGCTCGCAGTACTGTCACTGGATGAAAATACCATCGCAATACAGCGGCAATCGCAGGGAGCAATACGATCTCTATAAAAGCACGCACGCACGCACGCACGCACGCACCGCACGCACGCACAGTTTGACGTGAACACGTACGTCTCTAAACGGAGGAAAAGATTTTAAAGGCCCGCGTTATCACCCCCCTGTAAAGCGTGCTTTGCCTGCACAACACGGGTGCCGTAGGCAAAGCCACACTATAAACAGACCAAAAAAAAAATATATATATATATATATATATATATATATATATATATATATATATATATATATATATATATATATATATATATATATATATATATATATATATATATATATATATATATATATAACGTGGGGGGAGAGGGGAGACGTGCAATCTTGGAAAAGAAGGCAGTTGCACCGAGTGCCCCAAAGCAATGCGAACAAAGGAGTAGGGAAGAGAAAATGGTGGGGGGGGGGGGGGGGGGGGGGGGGGGGGTGTTACGAATGCCGATAGATGCGCCACGGGGAAGTACAAAAGGCAATTCCGGGAATCACTTGGTCGATTTAACGGGCCCAGAGTTTCTTCCTTCTCCCTTCTACTTGCGTCCACTTGCACTTACGTCCGATAATGCAGCGACCTCGGACGCCGCGATACAAACGGGGACAGAACACAAGGCGCACGCCACACACAAGGCAGCCGAAGAGTCCGCGCAACGCCGAAGCACGCGACAGCCAAGGAAGGGTAAGCAAATAACGATAAAGAAAATAAAGGCGGCGGCCAGACAGAGAGAGAGAGACGGCCAAGATTTAGGAGACACAAACGGACCGGGCATGGAAATGCTGCGTCGTTGGCCGAGGATGGCTGCAGTCACGGCATTGCTCAATGCGGCCGGGCCAAAGGAGAAGGTTGTGGAAGGGAATTAAAAAAAAAAAATCGAACAAAGCAGCTTGCGCGCATCGCACGGGTATACGTCTCCGGACGGTCGATGCATTGACGAAGGAGAGGATGAAATGGGAGAGGGAAATAATTTTGTCGTGACGAGCCCTAGCTTGGGGCCAGCCGATCTTATCTTAGAACGGGGGCAGAGGGGTTGGAGGGGAGAGGTAACAAGAGAACGAGGCACGTGTGCGCGAACGCCCGGCGCTGGTGTTAGGGGTTGTCGCGCCGGAAAGAAGGGATTACCGAGAGTGGAAGGACGGCGAATCAGTGCCTCTCCCAGCGGGATACGGCGACGCCATGTCCACAATGTCGTCTTGGAAACGGCGGCTACGCTGACCGCGGCTAGATTTTCTGAGCGACACAGACGACCTTCGGCATCTCGCATGCTTTAATTAGAGGCCTCCATAAAACCGGGAAGCAAAACATAGCGATAAATTGGCTTATTATTTATTCAACATACCCATAAAGGGCCTCCTTTGAAGATACTACATAGAGGGATGTAAGAAGGGGGGGGGGGGGGAGGTGCAATGTAAGAAGCATGAATAAGGAACACCATGAACAAGGATATATACAATAAACAGGGTATGTATAAAATGGAAAATTAATTAAGCACTGGCGAGGAAACAACAAAGAAGCAGGCGATATAATTACTTCATAAAATATAATTATGAATAAAATTAACTAAAAACAAGCAAGAGAAGAAGGTACAAATACGACACGAAAGTCAGTAAGACATGACTAACTTTCTTACGATCGTTCGGCTGGTGTACCAGCTTTTTCCACGTGCTTGAAAAGAGTATTGAAATACGCTTCTGTGAAGGAAGTAAACGAATGGGTGAGAAAAATAAAGGCCTGGTTTGATTGATGGGCTTTAACGTCCCAAAGGAATTCGGGCTCTCCGTTTCATGTCCATCGAAAAGTAGGTATCAGAAATTACGGTTACAGAGTGTGTAAGGCGAATTTTCGAGCATTAAGACTGAGCTGCATGTGAGCGAAAAAGTGAGCGACGCGACAAGGCGGCGCGGTGAAAGCGATCATGGTTCGCTCCGTCGCCTACTGCGAAGATACATGCACGCGACAGCGCGAACCGGGAGAAACGGCGACGACGCTATAACGACGCTTTGTGTAGACCGTGTTGCTGGTATAGTGGCTTCGCACACCGCAAAACTATTGGCAAATGCAACAACAGTCATAACGACTGCAAGAATTGGTTCTTTTGCGACAGCATGGGGCAAACTAAAATGGATTTACGACAAATCATATCACAGTTGTGCTGACTTGCACTGTACGAGTAGTGACGTGACCTGTTTTTTTTTTTCTTTTTTTTTTCTCGGTTGCGATAAGCCGCTCTTTGAGTCCTTGGCCATTCACTATTGTTCGTACAAAGCGAAAAAAAAAACTACGCGGTAATGCACAATCTCAATTAAACACTGCAAAAGAAAGAAAGCGTGCGAAATGAGCGGCAGTGACGTACACTCCGCGTTCGTGCTATTAGAGAGATTTAGCTTACCGTGATCCGCGATCCGCCACCGCGACCCTCTACCGCGCGTGGGCGGGGCGCACAAGCTGATTGGTCCCGACGCGGCAAGTATATGTGCCGACAAGTATGTGGCGCCATCTATCAGCATCAAGGGGATCTGGGTATGCGCAGTGGAACGCGCGGTGCGGATCAGGGTAGCGGATCGCGGAAAGCTAAATCTCTCTATTGTCTAATCGCGCATGCACTTCCCAGCGAACGAGGGAAATTTTCTATTCCGGCAGATCCAAGCGACGAGCCAAGCGACGCGTGCATTTCTGCGTGCCGCCGTCCCGTACGCGTGAGTTTTCGCGTACATGCAGCTCACCCTTTACGTTGCTTATTTGGCTATGGCTGGCCTTTCCCTTTCGCCATGCTGCGAGGCAAAGGAATGTACTGTGTGATGTGGTGCAGCATCGCTGGCAGTTTGAACAAAGCGCCGTAGCCGCTGCTCACTACAACACTGGACGTCGTTTCTGTACCAAACCTACTGTGCATCTCTTATGGTCAATTTCGATTTCGCTAAAGAAAAAAAAAAGGCGCCCAATTAAGTTCTCCGGGGCTTTAGAAAACTAGTTTTTCCTTGTTTCAAAAACTGATATGGCATCGTTTTGGTGGTAGTAGAGATTTTAGTTGCCAAACGTACGAAGCATGGGGGTGAAGTCCCCTTCGTGGCCCTTGGGCGATCCCTCACTGTGAGGAGACACTCTTGCAACGCAAATAAATCTCTTGAAACGCAATAAATCTCATAGCTATGGAGTTATGCAGGCACTGGTCTTGAGTGGAAGCGCTGGTCACAAGAGTCTCCCACTAAGACTCTGCAACGTTCGGCACCTTCTTGAGCGCAGCTTCAAACTCCCCTTTAGGAACAACCACGCTCTTGCGGTAATTAAACAATTAATTAGTTGGTTTAGGTAATTAGCCGGATAATTAGATAAGATTTGCAGCATATTGTGTTCGCCGCAGCAGATGGCTTGTTGCTGCAAATATCTTTCTTCCATTTTGAACCCACTAGTATCAGGAATTCTGGAAAGTGTTAACTGAAGCATCCGGTACATATAAGGTGTGCCAGCTAACTTGAAGGTTTGAAGGTTTATTAAAACGAAATACAAATCAATCATAAGTGCATAAAAGGTTTGTACAGTAGGAGGTCCCGAAGTAAGACTGTCTGGGGGACCTCCCATCAGGAATACATGAGTATAAATACAAAAGTGTGAACCAATGTTTTAAAACATACGGTTAGCCTTAGCAAAGTGAAACCAATTCAGAGCTGTTCAGAGTCGCCTATGCTAACCTCTTTTCGTTCACTAAAGTTAATTAATTAATGAAGAGTAATTAGCTATTTTTGTAATGGCTTGAGAAAACCGCAGCCGTAGCCTAGTGGTTAGAGCGCCCGTCTCGGCTGCGGGAGGTGGTTAGTTCGAAACCCACCGCCGGACACCCACCGGTAAAAATGGGTACAAAGCGTCCCCCGGCCTGGCGCTCGGCTTTTCCAGAGGTGTGCGTTTGGGAGAAGCTGTCGAAAAGTGTCAATGCTAAAGCTGCAGATCTCGATAAACAGGTAGCTACGTTGTTTCTTATAAATAGGTAGCTACTTACGCCGCCTTATTTATAGGCCTTCAAAAAATGCTGTCACGTGACCAGCTGTTACTTTAAATCATTAGGCAAGTGCCTACAACCAGCTTCATCGTAGACAGCACGGCCCAGAAAAACAGATTTTGTTATCTCGGGCGCGACTTGAGGCTTTAAAGTGACGCCGCAGTCAAGAGGAAGTTTTTCTTTTCTTTTTTTTTTTCTTTTTTTGTTGCGCCAGGCGCCCTTTTCGGCTGGTAAAAATATCATTTTGTGAAAACTCTAATTTGACGGAAACAACGCAGCTACCACTTTTTCGAGATCTGCGACTTTTGCATT
The DNA here is from genome assembly GCF_055883805.1 of Amblyomma maculatum. NCBI lineage: Eukaryota > Metazoa > Arthropoda > Arachnida > Ixodida > Ixodidae > Amblyomma > Amblyomma maculatum. The sequence goes on from NC_139353.1 coordinate 53,534,485, forward strand.
GAAACTTTTTCTCTCAGGCCAATAATTACAAAAATAGCTAATTATTCTTCCCTAATTAATTAACTTTGGTGAACGAAAAAACAAAACTGGAAGTTAGCACAGGCGACTTTGAACAGCTCTGAATTGGTTTCACTGTATTAGGGCTAACCGCATCTTCTAAAATCTTGGTCCAACGAGAAGCAACTTCAACGTCTCATGCAATGCAAAAGTATTAGCTGCCGAATGTGGAATGACCACAGGCGGTTTCCGTCACCAACTTGCCCAAAACCGACCTTCGCGCCTTCGAAGTGAGCAGCCAATCGGTTTCACTCGATTAAGGTCGCGTTATGTAGTGTGCGTTTTTCTTTTACTTCGCGTTCACAGTACACGCTACGGTGTCATAAGGAAGCACGGCATAATGAACAGGTTATATATAGTAAAATGCGTACACGCGCTGTGCGCGCGCCCAGACTCGCATCCCACTTCAGACACACCAGCGAAATTGGAACGCGGGGAGCAATCGAGCTTTGATTACTCCCGTCGCGAGGTTCGCGCGCGGCATTCGGGCAGCGCAATAGCTGCGGCCCAGCGCGCACACTCGTAAAAGTAATTTCCCGTGGCGCACCACCACTGTCACTGTGCTCTCTGCTATTGGGTCATCTGTTGCTGTTAGTATTACAAAAGCTGCTGCTGCTAAATCTGACTTTATGCACTGTGTGTGTTATCATTTTTTTTTTTTTCGCAGTGGAACGATGCCAGCACGGCTCGTATTTTACGACTCTGTTTTACGGCAGCTATCAGACCTAAATGACGAGGTATTATAGGCAGAGGTCACTGGGGGAGACTAACCGGATTAGGCCTCCCCGTAAAGACGCTTCACTGCCACGCACAATACCTTGTGTGTACAAGTGGCGCTCCACCAGCTCCAAGATCTACCCCAAAGAAAAAAAAAATTAATAGAAAAATAAATAAACAGACAGATAAGCAAGCCAACAAAAAGTTACAGGATTGCTCTTAAGACTCAGAGATCAGAGATCCGTTGGACGATTAGCACATTGGCTAACGGCAAAACTACGAATGAGGCGGTACAGGGAGATGTGGGCTGGGCATCTTTCGAAGTACGGGAAGCTCAGAGTAAAATATTATATGAGGAACGCCTGATGAAATTGGACAGTAACAGATGGTCAGCTAAAGTATTTAAATACCTGTACTTAAAAAGCGTTGACTCACAATGGAGGAAAAGAACTAGGAAACTAACAAGTAAGTATGCTAGTCACAAGGACGGAGAAATAAAGAGCATTAAGCAACAGGTGAAAACACAGAATGTAAAAATTGGATAAATTCGATGGAAAAGAAACATAGTGTGGAATTATACCGAAAGTGGAAAATGCAGATCAGGAAGGAAGATTTCTTCGAGAACTCAAGGGGCAGTGCCCTGCTTTTTGAAGCTAGATCAGGGTGCCTTAGAACACGCAGCTACAAAAAGAAATTTAACAATGGAGATGACGCATGTGCTGTATGTGGTAACTCCAGTGAAACAATTGACCATATTATACTCGAATGTAATAGTATCCATCCGGAAGTTGATGCAGGCGCAATCACTGTTCCTGAAGCTCTGGGGTTTAGAGATACCAGTAGCCGGGTGAATAAACCGGCGATGGAAACTAGCAAAAAACGACTGGAAGATTGGTGGCTTAAAAGCACAGAAGTGACATAATGTTAGTAATGTAGAATCAAAAATTTAATAAATAGAATGATGGTTTAGTTAACCAATCTAAATCAATAATTAGGATATAGGGAGAAAAATGAGCATGATAGCTACTGCTACCACCCCGTTTCAAAGGGGACGCTCCTATATTCCATCCTTCCATCCATCCATCCATTGCTTAAGAGCTGAAAATGATAAAAGACTATCTCTTTTCCTCTGTTACAGAAGTGCACTTAAGTCTGCTTAGGTGCAGTAACGTAAAGGCATTTTTTCCTACAGCTGCCAAATAAGTTGCTGCACGTTCGTTTTTGTATGCCTTTTGATGTTTCTGACACGTGTTTTTCGCTTTAAATCAATTTGAGGCTCGATGCAATTATCCGCTGCTCCCTGCCGCACGAGACTGCTGTGCTGTCGCGTTTTGTGTCAACGTCGCTAGATGGCGGAACACGTCTGTCTGTCTAAAGGGAGATCGTTTTGTTTCGTTTCATGCGCAGGTTTCGAAACGCTTTCGTTGACCGCCATAACCTATGTTGTAGAAGAAATTTGTTGAATTTTCACGAATTTTAATCTTTTTTTCTTACTGTCACTGTTGTTCTTTCCTTCAGCACTCTCCGGCGTCCTTACGCTAGACAAGGGGAATTGCGAAGGCGTTCTCAGGCAGCAAGCATGGCGCATTCGCTTGCGCGCTCGGCTGAGAAGCGTGACGGATCGTGGCTCGATTCCTGGCAGTGACCTCTTGTGAGCTAAAGAAGGCTTGGCTTTCGCCTTTAAAAAAAAAAAGCTACACAATGCGCCCAACGGCAAATAACGTCAAATAATTGCAATCTCTGCAAACTTCTGAAAATTCCACTTATGAATCGTGCATGGTTACTCGGAAGTTCATATCCCCAAACGCGGTCTTCGTCGACGAAGCAAAAATAGACCCCGTTCCCAAAACGAACGGGTTGGCGGCTCGCTTGAATCATCCCAGTCGAAAAAAAAAACAATTAATCAAAAATACGACAAAATATTCTGTAGTTCTGTCGTAAAGGTCAGATTTTTCTGTAGTTCTGTAGTGTTTTTCATTGTAGTTTTTCTGTAGTATATTTCTGTTGTCTGTAGTTCTGTAGCACTTTACAGTTGTAACTACAGAAATTTTTCATGTTACTACAAAACGTTCTGTTGTCACAAAAGGTTTCCCGTTAAAACCATTTCTGTTGTCTGTAGTTCTGTAGCACTTTACAGTTGTAACTACAGAAATTTTTCATGTTACTACAGAACTTTCTGTTGTCACAACAGGTTTCCCGTTAAAAACCATTTCTGTTGCCTGTAGTTCTGTAGCACTTTACAGTTGTAACTACGGAAATGTTTCATGTTACTACAAAACTTTCTGTTGTCACAACAGGTTTCCCGTTAAAAACCATTTCTGTTGTCTGTAGTTCTGTAGCACTTTACAGTTGTAACTACGGAAATTTTTCATGTTACTACAAAACTTTCTGTTGCACAACAGGTTTCCCGTTAAAAACCATTTCTGTTGTCTGTAGTTCCGTAGCACTTTACGGCTGTAACTACAGAAATTTTTCATGTTACTACAAAACGTTCTGTTGTCACAACAGGTTTGCCGTCAAAAAACCATTTCTGTTTTCTGTAGTTCTGTAGCACCTTACAGTTGTAACTACGGAAATTTTTCATGTTACTACAGAACTTTCTGTTGTCACAACAGGTTTCCCGTTAAAAACCATTTCTGTTGCCTGTAGTTCTGTAGCACTTTACAGTTGTAACTACAGAAATTTTTCATGTTACTACAGAACTTTCTGTTGTCACAACAGGTTTCCCGTTAAAAACCATTTCTGTTGCCTGTAGTTCTGTAGCACTTTACAGTTGTAACTACGGAAATTTTTCATGTTACTACAAAACTTTCTGTTGTCACAACAGGTTTCCCGTTAAGGGCCTGTCACACTAGCACGACATGACGCCGATTTGGTCTGCCAACAGCGCGTCTTCCTGATGTCTGACTCTATGTCACACTGCGCCGACGGAAACAGTCGGCCGACAGTCGGTGTCGGCGGCGCGTCGCTCGCAAGACGGCTGTCGGCCGACGGTCGCCCAACTCCTATGTCACACTAGCCAGACAACGTGGGAAACCTCCCCACCGACCAGGCCCTCTCATTCTCACTCTCTTCTCGTGTCATTATACGTTCATTTTCTTAATCCTTTTATTATTATTATTATTTTTTTTACAATGCGAAATTCTCCTTTCTGTATAGCTACTCCATATTTTATTTTTTATAGTTTATTCTCGTAACTACTTAAGGAACGCTTAATTTTAATTCCATTTCATATATTCAACCATACCAAAACATGCGCCTCAACAGTCGTGATTATGGGCCGAGACTGAATAGTGCCCTGTAATTTACGGCTCTGGTTGCCGGATCAGAACGACGTCAGTGTTTGAAAAACAAAAGCTGTCCACGGCGAATAAGAGACAGTGTATATTCAAAGCTAAAAAAAAAAAGGAAAAAAAAAACGCTACCCTTGGGATCGAACTCACGACCTCCTGTTTGATTGCCAGCTGCGCTAACCACTGCACCACAAAAGTTAGGCCTAACCGGCACTTTCAGAGGTTGAGCTATGGTTCTAGCTAATACGCTGTTTTGCAGTGTGAAAGTTGCGAAGGTAGCAGGAGCGTTTACCGCTTAACTGACTGTCCAGCTTGCTGAGAGTAAACTGCAGATAGTTTGAATCATGCCATGTTGTGCAGTAGCAGGTAAAACTTTCGGCAGATTTTCTAAAACCTTAGGCGGATTTCACAGGGCCTGCCGCGGGACCACGACTGCTGTTGGTTCTGTTGTAAAGTTTAAACGCAAGTTCTGCGCTTTTTGCGCACACAATTCTTGAAACACATTGAATTATGCAACAAAAAATTATTGCGTGATGCGTAACATAGCGTTGAAATTGGGTTGCGAAGTAGCGACGCAGCGGCTAGACGTTAAACACAATGATCGAAGTAAGTGCGCAGGAGGATCGGCATCTCTGCTGGCTTCAGGAAAATAATCGCTTCTTTTCATCATTTCTTTGTCACGTGCTATGTTCATTTTGCACTATTCTGTGCAGTTCGGAAAAGCGGAAAGATTGCTCACGGTCCCGACGAGCGCCACAAATCTATGCGCCCCGAATTCACTCGCCCCGAAAAGAAAACGCTGCCGTTGATATTCCACACGCATTCGGCGGCCTTCAGTATTTTGGCGGCTCACGCTCGCGTTTCGGTCAGGGATTAAGCGGGAAACGCATGTGAGCGAAAAAGTGAGCGAAGCGACAAGGCGGCGCGGCGTAAGCGATCATGGTTCGCTCCGTCGCCTACTGGGGAAGACGCACGCACGCGAAAGCGCGAACCGAGCGAAACGGCGACAACGCTCTGTGTAGGTTGTGTGGCTGGCATTTGGCTGGCATAGTGGCTTAGTACAACGCAAAACTATTGCCAAATCCAACAACAGTCATAACGATTGCAAGAATTAACGTTATTTTGCGACAACATGGCAAAGTAAAATGTATTTACAGCAAACAGTATCGAATGTGTGTGAACTTGCACTGTAATCGGCACGAATAGTCACGTGACCCCTTGGTTCTATTGTTGTTTCGGTTGCGATTAGACGTTCTTTGAATCCTTGGCTATCCACCATTGTTCTTACAAAGCGAAATGTTTACGCGGTAATGCACAATCACAATGCAACACTGCAAAATAAAGAAATCATGCGAAATGAGCGGCAGTGACGTACGGTTACTTCCGGGCGAACGAGCGAAATTTTCTATTTCGGCAGATCCGAGCGACGAGCCAAGCGACACATGCATTTCTGTTCGCGCGAAGGCTTCGTGCGACGCGTGCCGCCGTCGCGTTTGCGTTCGCGTGAGTTTTCGCGTGCATGCGATTCAGCCTTTATGCATTGATTCTACTTTTTTACGTATATTAGTGCTGAAAGGTATTCGCTGTCGACGTGGTGTACTAGTCGGTTTTGCGTTTCGAGAAAGTTTTTGCTCGGCGGCCGATCTCTCGAAGACTCGGCCACCGACAGTCGGCAGACTGGTTTTGTCGGTGTCCCCGGCCTCAAAGCCTGTCACACTGGGAAGACATTTGGTTTTCGGTCGTGTTGGTGTCGTCGTCGGCCTAGTGTGACAGCTTGGTCGGCCGCAGACACGGTCGACCGACGAGTTGGCCGACTGTCGGTGTCGTTGTCGGGTCTGCGTCGGTGTCGTGTCGCGCTAGTGTGACAGGCCCTTTAAAAACCATTTCTGTTACCTGTAGTTCTGTAGCACTTTACAGTTGTAACTACGGAAATTTTTCATGTTACTACAAAACTTTCTGTTGTCACAACAGGTTTCCCGTTAAAAACCATTTGTGTTGTCTGTAGTTCTGTAGCACTTTACAGTTGTAACTACAGAAATTTTTCAGGTTACTACAGAACTTTCTGTTGTCACAACAGTTTCCCGTTAAAAACCATTTCTGTTGCCTGTAGTTCTGTAGCACTTTACAGTTGTAACTACGGAAATTTTTCATGTTACTACAAAACTTTCTGTTGTCACAACAGGTTTCCCGTTAAAAACCATTTCTGTTGTCTGTAGTTCCGTAGCACTTTACGGCTGTAACTACAGAAATTTTTCATGTTACTACAAAACGTTCTGTTGTCACAACAGGTTTCCCGTCAAAAAATCGCACAGAAATTCTGTAGTAACAAAAGAAAATTTTCGGCAGTTTTTTTTTTTTTTTCCCGACTGGGATTCGCTGCGCAGACCGATCGTTTCCAACTTTGACGCCACGCCATGGGCTTGCGACCACGGTTACGCGTACAGAGGAAACACTGCAGTTCGCTATACACACACGATCGAAGAACTCCGCAGAGCGTTCCAAATCGATCTATTCCGAAACAGGGGGACTTTCTTGATTTGCGTCACAGCGCTTGGCGGCCGCCTACGAATCGCCACATCGGCTCGCTAGACACGCCCGCGAAACCGAACAAGAAGAGGCACCTCACTACAGCAGGCGAATCTCCAAACATGAAAGCGGCAATAAACTGGAGCACTCGGCTATAGTGCAATGCAACTCGCAGTTCGGAGGCAGATGATGCGCAACTCCGCCGCAGCAACAAATCGCGCCTATAGAGCGTACGTGTGCAAGCGAAGTCATTCTCGAGAACCGACTTGGTATAGCTCCTCTGACGCATCGTTGCTTCGGCCCGTGCGCCACGCACCGCGGTGTGTTAGCATTGCACGAAGCCGCCTACAGCCTCAACCTTGGCGACACGCATTGCGGGGTTGTTCACACCGCTCGTCTCAATGAGGTGTCGGCGCGGTCACGAGCCGTGTGGTGCGTTTGGGACACACCGCTGACCCTCGCACCCAGCTGACAAGAAGGGCACGGTCCTGAGTCGTGCTCGCCGCCTTCTTTCCCGCTCTCAACCACGTCCTAAAGCCTGCGTTGCAACAGTGTATGGTGCCACGGCAGCTTCACCGTCACGTCTTATTACAGAGGGGGCTAGCCTGTCAGCAAGTGCTGGCGTAGAATGTTTATGGTAATTTCCTAGCGCAACAAATTCGCAGAGGTGCTCCTATTCAGATTTAAAGGATCTACGATGACTACAACTCTGTAAATCATTTTTAAAAAGTGCTCCGGGCGACCGCTCGCCAGCGATCGGGATAACGCTTCACTGCCCGTCTTTAGCAAGAACCTCCCCGTTGGTGTAAATTGGGCCACCCAGGTGCGCCCTCTCACTGGGCGAGCCCAAGTTAAGGGGGCGAGACAGGGCGCGTATAGTACAGGCGTCGTCAAAACCTGTTTTATTCGCTTTTAATTTTTGCTGCACGTGCCAGCGTGCGCGGAGTTGAGACAGAGAGGAGCAGCATAGATTATGATCGCCGATATATCCTGTTCGAAAAGTTCGTGAAGACGAGAACAATGATAGAACACCGATTGTTCATGCGCTGTTGTTCATGTTCATCTTTTCACGGTCCCTTTAAAAAGTATCGATGCTTTCCTTGACTTTGCGCATTTATTTCAGCAAAAAAATTCTAACTCTGCCTAGTCAACATTATCCTTGTTTCAGGGGTGGAAGCAAGGCTCGAGCATTTTGGAGCAGCTTTGGGAGCAGTAATAAAGCCATTTTTGTGAGCACCTTGGAGCAATGAAATGAGTGTTTTGGAGCATTGGAAGAATTGTTTTGGAGCACGTTTCTAGGTTCAAACGCCTTTGATAATTGCAGTTTTACCTTTCTAAAATAATAAAAAAACATCCAATTCCTTTTTGTGCAAGTTCAATGCTTTTCCAACTTCGCACTCATCTCTGACAAGACAAACAGCCAAAGCATGTCAAGATATATAACACAGGCGGACCTTAGTAACAGCTTAAAACAAACTAGCAGCGAACGGAACACTTGTTGGTGCACTTCATAGCTGAGCACCTTGTCTTACCTAAAGCGTTAGCCTATTTTGACTTGATAGATTCAATTGTCGACTCTACCACTTCGATGCGCTCAAGCAGCGCCGCTAATTTAGAGTTCAGATTAATGGGCATATTTCCGCTCTCTACCTTGTGCATATCAATTTTGATTCTATGCCTGTGCTGATAAATTTTTGAGTACTGGTCAGTAGTGGCTTCAGGAAAGATAAATGGCACTGAAGGGCAGCCTTTTCATCCTCCAGAGTTTTTTACTTCACTGCCTCCTTGCTAACAGTTTATCATACTTTACTTGAGCAATATGCTAGGGCTCATTTTTAACATCTTTGCGATAGGTCATGTATGGCTTTCCAACACTCCTGAGAAGCTTCGTAATGATTGACACCTTTGGCGTACCAACCTATAACGCTTCAAGTATGATTTTTTTTTTTCTGCCGTCCTGACAAGCATGTCATCGACAAAGAGACTCGATGGTGAAGTACCTGCTTGTTTTCATAGCAGAACCATTAAAATAACTCGAGCAGTTTTTGCAGTCATACAAGTTTCCTAAAGACCCACCGCAGTTTGAGCTATATCCTTCGCTTGCTGCTCTTGCTTCTCTCGCCACCGATGATTCAAAAGGCTGGGAGGAGGTGCTATGTCACACGCACAGTGCATCTTTCTTGCTTTAATTATCTGCGATCACCTGTGGATCATACTAATTTACTGGAGAACGAATACTTATTATGCTCTACACTTCCTTTCCTTAAAAACAATCATTCGTATTAGGCCCAGTGCAAGATGCGTTATCTCTTTGTTCCAGGTACTACGACATTGTTCCCGTGTTCTGCAAAATTTGATGGAAAAACATCGAGGCACCCAGTTTGGAGCAGTTCTGGAGTAATATTGAATTTTGGAGCAGGATGGAGCCATTGGAGCAGCACTTCCACCCCTGTTGTTTTCACCTATGGAGGTACATAGCCTGTCTCAAACCGGAGTAATACACGCAGCAAATTAAATATACAAGTATATATATATATATATACTATTATATACTATGTACACTAGCGTTGTATAGTAAATATTATTAATATTTACTGTACAACGTTAAGGTACCTCAGGGCAGTGGAAACAGCTGAGCAGAGCAGTGAAACTGCTTAATGGCTGGAGATTTCAATCACGTGAACGAATTCGAAAAGGTCTCAGCGCAGTACGAATTCGTTCTTTGTCTGCCCTTTGCGCCCGTCTGCCCTTCGCTCGTCGAATGCAGCGCTGAACTGCGCACAAAGGCCGCATATATTTTGGCCTGGAGCTGGAGACCAGACTGTGTAAACACCGCAACCCTTATAGAGCGAATTCTCGTTAGTTCGAACTTCCCGTTTACTCGAACTAACAGCATATCCCCCTATTATTTGCGCAAATTGCTCGGTACAATTAGAATTTCAATTACTGACCACCGATAGGTTTTGGAAAAGTGGCCTCAGCCCCGCCTTGCGTATACGACAGTTGCGGTGATTGATCACCAGTTCCGCAGGCAACACAGTTTCCACAGTGGGTATACACGATTTTCACTGGCCTGCGCTCGGCTTCTCTTGATGTTAACGACTGGGCTGGAAAACTGGCTCTTCGACCCAAACTAGGACGACAGAACCAAAACTCGTCAGGCGTGTGGCGTTCTTTCGTCAAGCCGTTATTTGCGCCATCGCAATTCAAAGGATAGCGGCGATCATCAATTCAAATTACAGAGAGTCGACCGTTATTTCGGGAGCGACCATTCCTTAGCGCCGCAATGCGCGACCCAGTTCTTCCGAGTTTGCTGACGTGCACATACGCACGTGTAAAGTGCAGCAAAGCGGAGAGCCCACTGGTCCGCCATACCAGAGCGTCCCCCGCGGCGACAGACGGCGCGCCAGGGTGATTGATTGCGCGCGGGCGGTACCGCGGGCGCGCACTTCGCGCCGCGAAAGCCCGCAGCTACAACTTCGCTTCACTTAAAAAAAAAAAAAAAAAAAAAGGAAGAAAAAAAAAGAAAAAAAAAGCAGCGCAGCGTTATGCATGCTGACCAATCAGGATTCGAATTCGCGACAGAAATCCGCGCGTAGGCCAGTGATGTTTCAATCTCGGAATATGCCCCCCCCCCCCCCCCTTTATTTTTCTTTTTTGAAGGTGAAAGGCTTAAGGCAACGTTTGCGAAAACATGTCCGCAAAATATGGAACCAAAATGTAACGTGTGATATGACGTAACACTATGATGAGACTGGTAGTCATGAACGTGTTTGTAATGACAGATGGTATATAAATCTCATGTCATGCCTAGTCGTGTCATGTGAGGCATAGTTTAGTCGTGAGTCATAGTCACTTGTCATGAGTCAGATCGGAGACCTGACTGACTCATAATGTGTATGACTACAGAGTCAATGACTTGTGCAAGTCAAAGTCATGACCATGACGTTTCATGGTCACTACTGAGCCATATGACACTCTAGGAGCTACATACTAAAGACCAGCCACCGCCCATGTTTTCGCATTTCTGCAATGCAGATCCCTGAGCAGTGTTCCCACAGTTATTTCCTTAGGGAATTTGAGCTTCAAACATTTCTCAAGTTTGGAGGGAATTTCAAGAACCGAAATGGTCGCACTATGTCCAAACTGAATGGAACATATCAGTGGCCTAGGAACGCCCGGCGGCCAATCACGAATCGTTATTTCTTCACTCGGCCCCTGAATACTCGGTGCAGGCCCTGTGCGTCTCACACAGAGCTGCTGCAGCGCTTTAACGTTAGAGAACCCGCGACCGCCGGCTTTATATGCATACGCAGGGCCAACCGCGGGCGGCGCGTACAGCGACGATCGAGAGCTCGAGAGAAGAAAGGAGCACAGAAGGGTGCAGCCTCTTCCTTCGCCTTCGCGAGATCCTTGCTGTGCAAACTTCCGTGTCATCTCCAGGACGACGCCCTGGCGGCGGACAGACCTCTTCCATTCAAAGCACTCACAGCGAGGCGGTGTACGTTTAGAAGAGGGAAAGGTCGGGCACTCTGGCGCGGCGTGATAACTTCCTGCGGACCGCCTATGAAAGCGCACAGCGAGTCGCATGCTGGAGCGACCTGGCGGTCACAAAGACAAGCATGAGCTTCTCCTTACCGCCCACGAGTTTCTCACGTCGTTTATGATGATGATGATGGCTACAAGGAGACAGTAGTCGGTTATTAGCGAATACAGGGATGGGACTCCTCCGCTTGAACGCGCGCACATACACGCGCAACACACACACACACACACACACACACACACACACACACACACACACACACACACACACACACACACACACACACACACACACACACACACACACACACACACACACACACACACACACACACACACACACACACACACACACACACGCACGCACGCACGCACGCACGCACCGGCGGCTATACCGCTGCAAACGTTTGTGAGGAACGGCCTGAACACACGGCTTCTCGTTCACGTGACCGGGCACAATAACTCTGCGTTATCCGGTCGCCTGTATATATTGCCCGCGCCGATGGGGTTGTTTCCCGTCCTTATAACGCTCTCGTAGCATGGCCACACTCCACAACCTCGCATCTCCGGAGGCGTCGCTGAAAGTATACCCGGGCACGTTTCCATCCGACCCCCACGGGAAATCATATATAGCGAGGCGCATACAGAAACAAAACGGGAATTCTCCGCGTGCCCAGCGCCCGTGGGAGCGAGAAAATATTCCGCGGAGAGGAGACTTTTATTCTCGCTTGTCAGGAAACAACGTCGTTATCCGGGCAACTTTTGTGCACAAGGGGGGAAGGGGGGGGGGGGGGGGGGGCGATGAAAACGATGAAATTGTGAAGCGTAAAAGTGACAACGCAACCACGCTGCCTCATTTGTCGGCGGCAGTATATTTATGAAATACGAAACACAGCGCAACGGACGAGAGAAAGAACAGCTTTCTATTCTCGTCGCGTGCTCTGTTTCCGATTCTTAAATATGCATGCACCGAATTGCCCGAGCCTCTGCCTTATAAAGCGGCATTGAAGTTAGCAACGCTGCCTCATTGATTAGCTGCAGAATATGACCCTCAGAACACAATCAAGAGCTTTTCAGCTAATGGTTGAAGAACGGTTTCGAAAAAAAAAAATATATACATTTTTTTATTACGGAAATTCTTTTCAAGCCTTTTTCAGGCTGGATTTTTCATTAACCTCTGCGTCAGCGCTGCAGAGCTAGCCTGAAACAATTAAACTACGGCTCGTGCGCAATATCGTCAGTGTACGCTTCATACCATACACGATCACGCGGAGTATAAACAGATAAATTATTAACATCATCCGTGCGACCTTCAAAGAATGTGGTTAATAGGATGAGGCAATAAGTGAAGTAGAAGATGACCTTAATGTTAAAGACGGGAAAATACTATGTGGGAGAACATTGCAGTAGCAGGTGCGCCAAAAATGGTTTAGTCATTCCGCATTTTTTTTTTTTCACTACATTTTTATCAAAGGATTCGACATACCACAAAAAACGTTCACTGCTCATCAGCTGAGCTGCGCTTCTGCAAAGAAGCTGGCGTCAAGACGCATAACACGATACGCCCACAGCCAGCCCAGTTTCAGTCACTGCCACTGCCGAGCTCCGACAGCGTGCAGTTTCTTGACAAAATCAAAATCGCTTTTCTATCTGCACTACCAAGAAAAGGGGGAGTAAGGGTACGAGGCGACAGTGCTAATGGCTCCCCGTCTGAGGCTCTCTTAGCTCGCAGATTCTCGATCGTTCGCGTGCTAACGAAGACTCATTAGCACAAATAGTCGTAAGCTACCACCCGACACAGATATAAAGAAAGCCCCGCTATATCGAAGCAGTATATACGAGCGTGCCTTAGCTGTTCCTGCAAACTCGGCCATGTCACGTGGTCTCGTGACGTCACAAAGCACGTTGGCCAATCAGTATACGCTACCAAAAGAAACCCGTAGAAAAAAAAAAAAAAAAAAAAAAGAAGTGTTCGCCGGCTAATGCCAACCCCAAGAATACACCAGTTAAGCAGTTCGACAACACAGTCTATTATACAGTCTTAGCTATATATTTAAATGTCATTTTCCTAGCTTTCACCCGACGTGCTCGTGCGACGGTCCGTTGAGCCTTCGAAAACAGGAATCATTCTGCTTACAGCGCTGTTTCGTTTGCAAATTAGTGTTTGTGTGCAATCTTAGTCTTTCATCCCGTCCGTGCGCGTTATGAGCAAAAGTGATTCCGTACCAGCTCGCCCAAATTTCAGCTTTACTTCGAAAAAAAAAAAAATGTTTTTCCCTCTCACCCGCCGTGCTCGGATGCGCTGACCGGCGGTCTGTTGGGGTGTGTCTGTCGGGCACGACGGAGTTGCAGAGCGTCTATAGCATCTCCTTCTTTCTCTTCTCGAAAAAATTAGTTGTGGTTTAGCTCTGGTTAATCCTATACTAGTTGAATTGCGAAAGCAAGGGCGGAAGCTTCTTTTGCCTGCTACATTATCCCCCTATCATGCCCTATCAATGTAAAGTGCTGAATTATTGGGGACACTTAAGCTCATCCTTTAAGGGTATGACGCGAGAGCGTAAGCTACCAGCCCACATATAAAGTCATGCTTCGAACCAAGCCGTATGTACAGGGTCGTCCACTTCTAGCTATAACACAGACACTGCTTTCAAATCAACATTACGTACGAAACAGCCACATATCGATGCAAATCGATGCAAGCACACAGGGATCCGGATGTGCTGCTTCACATGGCCTGCCACTTAGCTTTATTGTGCGGCCGTGTCGAACGCAATAGCGCTTTGAAAGCGGTGAGCGTGTTACAGCTAGAAGTGGACGAGGCTGTACGTGCCTGCGTGTCGTAGGGGTAACGAGAATGCAAACAGTTCTGGCAGGCTGATTCTGATATCACCCTCCCATATGAAAGGAGCGACCCGAGTTGGCAGCTCCTGTCCGTGGCATAGGTGTAACATGAATTCAGATGTCATGACAGGCTGATTTCTTTTTTTTTTTTCTTTTTTTTAAGCGGAGACCGTTGCTACGCCTCTTCACGGCGTAACTGCGGCCACCCGAGGTCTCGCTTTGGCTGTCGTATAGTATTGTTTTCACAATAAAAACAAAAGTCACCTTATTAAACAGCCGCGTGCGAAATTCCCGCCTCGGGGCGGGACAACACACCACCTACGGATTGGGTAGGAGCAACCGCCTCCGTCCCTCCTCGCACCTGAAGTTCTGCACCAATCCCGACTCCACACGCGCACGCAAAAGACGCACGACTTGGCTCCCGTGGGAACACGTGCTTCGCCACATCCGGAGTTCGTCTTACACGGGGAGCCTACAACACGCGCACGTCGCAGCGGACCTGCGGCCTTGCCGTAGGGATATAGATTGCCGACCGCTCCTGGCACAGCGCGGTACGCCCTACGTCGCGGCGAAGACATGACATCCGCAGTCGAGTCAGGCGTTCCGACGATCCGGGCTCCGTGCACGGAAGCGAAAAGAAAGACGCCGTCGGCTCTCGGGTTGACGCAAACATCGCAGCGGCACTCTTTAGTGAGCCAGCCCTGACGACGGTGACTGGAACGTCGTGGAACTCATTCTTTGTACCTCCATGATTTTTTTTTTTTTGTCCGTCCCGCGGCAGCTATGGCTGTAACAACAATGAAACTACCACAGGCTGCGTGCGGTTGAGGGCATACCGGTTTCCCTCGCCCTTAGGAGACACTCTGAGCGCTGAACCAGCTAAAAAAAAAAAAAAAAAAAATCTCATCTACACTATACTTCCAACAGAAGGAAACCAGCTCACATAGACAAAAATGAAATAAGAGTAGCCTCCAACCACCGCCCTCCGCATTTTGTTGATCTGCGTTAATAGCGCGACTCTGCGACTATATTTATTTCCCAACGCTTTGCTTGTCCCTGATACCTGTGTTACAAATATGCATGGTGACCATGCTTTTGTTCTTAAAAAAAAGAGGAGGGGGGGGGGGGGTAAGTGCGACGAAACTGACGCCGGAAAAACAAATACGCCAAGCCAACCAAAGCATATATACACATATCTACGTCGCATTGTTTCCGCACCAGATAACGAAATTAAGAGCCGCACTCGCGCTGAACTTAATACCTTGCGCGCAGATCTACGCGATTCGCGAGCCGCGCACGGATGCGTGCGACGAACGCGAGCTCCCACAAGTGCGAGCAATCCCGCCGACAGTGCGTGTAGAGCACGAAACGGAAGCGATTTTTTGGCGACGCGCAGAGATAACGATAAGAAGCAGGGCTAAGAAAGAAAGAGATATGAAGGCGAGCGCGAAATAATCGCCCCACGCAGGCAGAGAAAGAAGGGGTCAACTCTCTGGCGACGCACGCCACCTCGCGTGAGGACACGATTCGACGGTGACGACACCAACGCTAGTATACGTAGGCAGGAAAGCATGTACGCGGTTATGAGCTCGTGAGCAAACAGACGCACGGCTTCACAGAACACACAGCGAGCACGCGCACAGAAACGCACGCCCTTGTGGGGCGCACCAGGAGCACAACTACCTTGCACAGGGAGTGCAGTGTACAGTACAGAACAGAGCAAGAAGAGTAGAGCAAGAAGTGCATATTTCAAGCTGCATATCAAGGGTACATGCTTCGGAGGTTACACAGCTTATTACCCAGTGTACAGAGCAGAGAGTACAATACAGGCAGTATACCACAGCAAACGGAGTACACTACTGGGAGTATGTTCAATACCGCTGGGAGTAGGTATCATTTAGGTAGTATACATTACGATTAGAGTATTACGGAAGTACATTGCAGAAACTGCGGATAGTAAGACTAAGACACGCGTTCCATCTAAACACACACAAAAGAAGCAACAATGCAATCAGAGCGAGATGAGAAAGAGAAAAAACACACACAAAAAAAAAAGCAACCCAGCTGCGCACGCGTAGCACGTCAGGTTCGCGCAATCAGCCCTGGTATGTTCCCACCCAGCAGTAATGTCGACTGGTGCAGAAAAGAAACCGGCGCGCCCAAATTTCGACACGCGACGCATGCGAATGAACCCCCCCTTCCTGCTCCTTTCACCCCCTCGGCTCATCGGATACTAAATAACACAGCACTCACGACGATGCTACCTATACACGGCTTTATGTGACCGAAAAAAATTACAAGCGGAACGATCGTGGAACCTGGGGTTGCGCATTGCATATTTCTACAGCGGTGCTCGCAGACCCATTCATTCCAGACACAAACGAGCACAAAAATGAAATATAGGGGCGCGCTGTAAACATACAACTGAAGGGACTAGAGTAAAGCATATATACCCATAGTACAGCGCGGAGCCATCCGTTATACCATTTTCAGAGTCCAAGACTGGCCGCCATAAAAACACACGCTTTCCCTCCTTCACGCTTTCTTTTCTGCTTGCTTTTTAAAGGTGTGCGTACGGGATAGAACAAGCGAGACAGAATGTGCGCAGTTCCACAACGCGAAAACGCGGCACAAGTGAAGGGAAGTTTCGAGGAACACAAAGTGCGCAGCCGCCCACGCAGAATGACCGCGGGAGAAGCGTTATACGTGCGTGTATACGGACCTTAGAAAGTGATGCATGGTGGGACAAGTGCGCTTCCGACCCACGAGGGAAACTGCTCCCTATATACACATATATATATATCTCTCTCTCTCTTTGCACACGCGACTTTATGCTTTGCAAAAGTCGATTCCATTTTTTCCCGCCCCTTATACTTTTCGACAAGTTGGGAAAAACGGGTCTATACTATAACGTGTGCTTTGCATACAATTTAGACGAAATGCCGCGTGCTGTCTGCTGCGAAGGATGGCGCTTTACGTGATTAAAGGTATACGTGCACGATCGAGAATATGCCTATAAATGAGTGGCAAGACGTGTTCCCGTGTTCACGCATGCCCAAATAAGACGAGTCCCGCCTTGTAGAAACTATAGTTAGAATTCAATCCCTTTTCTACGACATGCTTCCCATTTACTGTTGTGTGGTTGATTTCACCGGGTGCGCGGCATTAATTGGAAATTATTTATTTAAACGAGCTGTCACTAATTAGTAACTATTAATTAGCCATTATCAGTAAGTAGTGACTGACTAGTAATTAGTGATTACTAATTGGTGATTTATTAATTAATCATGATCAGTAATTGACCGTTGATTGACATATGGCCATATAAGGCACGCATTCGCGCATACTGTGGTGGTGCTCTGTGATTGGTCGAGACCTCCATGACGTCATCCCGTCTCGACCAATCAGCGCCGCCGCAAAGGCGTAACACTTTTGCAAACGACAACGATGAGACAATAAAGGCTTTCGCATTAAAAAAAAAAGAAAACTATTATTAACCAATGCAAATGGGGAAGCCGTCCGAAGGACGGTTCTATAGGCGCCGAAATGACGCTCGATTTGTGGATTTTCTTTCCAAGTACCGAAACACCAGAGCACATCAGGGAATGAGAACGAAAAAAAAAAAATGAAAGAAAGAACGATAACGCTTTCCGAGGGATAGGAGCAGTCATAACCACAGTGAAAATCCGCACCGCGTCGAGCTCGTCGCTTACGGCAACAGCGATAAGCGCAGACAGTAATAGAGACCGCCCCTGTAGAGTAGACGCTGTATTCACGTATCCAGTCAGCCTATCCAAGTGACCTGGGAAGCAGCTGGGGAGAACGTAGACGCAGGGGACGATTTACAGACACAGCAGACACCTTCGGCAGATGACGCGGCCCAATTATCGGGTATTTCGATTTTTTTTTTTTTTTCACGGCACCAAAAAAACCTCGCCAACTTTCCGCTCTATTAGAAGCAGCAGCAAACGCCAGTATACTGCAAAAGGCATCGATTGAATCAATGCAGAAACGCGCACGATTTTTCGCTCGCTTAAGGGAACAGGGTAGGCCCTATTCCTCCCATGCATTTTAGCCTATGTTTGGGACCCTTTTTCTCGTGATCTGCTGGGGTTAGAACATTCATCTCGGTATCACTCTAATCAGCAATCTGACGTAGTGATACTGAGCTAGGATACTTGTTGTTTTCCGAACACTGGATTTCTTGTTTGCTTTTTTTTACTAAGCCTGCCAAATTTTTGACCCAAAATCTGTAGTAAATATTCTCTAAATTTCAATTCTCTGCACTTTCATAACTATAGTTCAGCAGACTTTCTGTAGTCTGTACTCATTACTCCCAAAGTTGTATCTCCCTATCGCCTGTAGTTCCTAAAAAAAAAAAAAAAAAGCGGTCAAATGCAGCAAAATTTCACGTTTTGAGATAATTGCCTTTGAAGTGGAAGAAAGAGCATTATTACAATACTAACTCTAGAAATACATACTGATGTAACTTTTTCAATAGCCACAGCATGTCAGTCACCCCCATAATCAATACTTCTTTTCTGTACTAGCTGCCTTGCTCTCCGACCCCCTTAGTGCCCTGTCGTGTAGCCCTCAGTACGAAGTATAGTCGCTGTCAGTCACCTTCACATAACCACTGAACTGTTGATCGCCCCGCAAAAAATTATTCGAATCACCTCAAATGCCAACTCGAGCCATGTTGCTCGATGTTTTCCGTCTGGATATCTCGACCCGGGGCACTGAGAGCCACTTTACAGATTGCTGGGAGAACATGCCAGCAACTCCTTTTTGTGCAGCATATTCAATAAGCCGGAAATCCTCATTGCATGCTTTACACTAACAGTTTTCGGCGACGGCAAACGAGAGAAGGTTAATGTCAATCAGGTGATAGATACGGTCACAAGTTTTGCCATTATGGTCTCCACGAGTCTCGTCGAGCGTGAAAGCTTCGATGCAGACGCGCGTGGTACGTGACCGCGGCGTCCGCCGCTGGATTTTGCTGCGGAGATTTGGTGTCATTGCAGATCGATTCATGTATCTTCCTGTGGGAGCGCAGTCAACTAAACCACTTCTTTGTCTTCGTCATTGGATGAGCGCTAAATATCCAGCTTCATAATTAAGAAAATATCAGTTTCCCACGAAACACGCCAAAGCGCGAACAAAATGCCGTGAGTCGCGAGTTATCCGGCTGCGTCTGATTATTTGTCTAGCTAAAAAAAAAAAAAAAAAAACAAAAAAAAAAAAACAAATGTGCTAGCTAGCTTTTCACTGACGTCAGATCAGTGACAACCATCCCGCTAAATGTGAACAAAATAGACGGTAATTTTATTTTATTATTTTTTTTTTTCCCAGATTAGGAGAGGCAAAGGTATCAAGCAGGTGTAAAAAGGGGACGCTGCTGGCCGCCGCTTTGGTTTCGAAAAATGTGGATTTCGAAGTAAATATTTTGCGTGCCGGTAAATTAAGGACTGGAATATGTAAAGGATAGAATAGGGGGTTTTTATTTGCAAAAAAAAAATAATAATAAAAAATCGTTTTTGTTTTTAAATTTTGCCCAGCCTGTTTCCTTAAAATGTCGCATATGAAACTGCGCGCACACCACCTCGGTGTAAACGTATTTACGCGCACATGACCGCCGCTCCCGCATATAGGCCACTCCCCAAATAACATGTACGATTATGTGCTAATTGGTAACTGCCCTAAAAATGCTCAGTCTGTTGCCAGTGCAAATTTGTTTCGCTGCTATGATCTATCTATGCGGTCACACTCGGTCACCACTGTTGTCACCGTTTCCGCTTCGTGCAGTTTTCCAATCCGGCATTTCAACGTCTCCAAATCACTCAAGCACGTTGTTATGCAATCTGGTTTGGTTTTGTGCGGTTTAACGTCCCAAGGCGACTCAGGCTACGAGAGACGCCGTAGTGGAGGACTCCGGAAATTTCGACCACCTGGGGGTTCTTAAACGTGCGCCTTGGTTGTTATGCTATCTGCAAAACTGCTCGGATCTTTTGAGCACCACGTCTGCAGGAAACGGCCTCCGGGCTTCAGTGACTGACCGGCACAACGACGCGTTGACGAAAGGGTGGTGGCTGTGAAAGCTCCAAAGTAAATATCAGCCGACGGTAGGGAACAAAACCTTTAACTATACTGCAGTAACAGGTTCTTCAGATAACGAGTCACCAAGTGATGTGTTTTTCCTAGGCTAGGGAGCATTTCAAGTTGTTTTGCTTGCAACAGCTTAGTTGTTTTTCTTTTTTTTGCTTCTTGCCCTTGTCTCTACGTATTTTTGCTATTTGGTTTCCATTTATTAGGTACAGTTTATCTGCGAATGTCTTGGTATATTATGGTACATCCATTTATTATTATTATTATTATTATTATTATTCGTTTATGGTGCTTACATCCCAAAGCGACTCGCGCTATGAGACGCCGTAGTGGAGGGCTCCGGAAATGTCGGCCACCTGTGGTTATATTATTATTACTATTGTAAGTATTCACAACGACTTTTTTTTTTCTTTTTTGCTAACACAGTCTAACTTTGTAAGGGACTGAAGTTTATGTAATTAAATATTAAAAAGAAAACAGGAAATTACTTTGTTGTCGAGGTAATGTAAAAGCGCGGTCCACGCGACAACAGAGAGAAACACTGGCGACACCGTGCATCCCCTGTGCTGTCTCCAAAGTTCCTTAACGCTATTATATACGTTCGTCCTGTACCTGTGCCACTCTCCCACCATTTCGATGACATACTTCGCCGAAGCGAGCGCGTAGCCAACGCGGACATACGCGATAGCGCTGTTCCCCTGTGAGCCAAGCATTAAGTGGGATGCAGAGGCCGACGTTCCATCCTCGTTACAAAGTACATGCGCTCCGCTTAATCCCTCGGAGAAGATGGAAAGAGACAAGCAAAAAAAAAAAAAAAAAAAAAAAAAAAAAAAACAAACAAACAAACAAATCAGAAGTAAGCCTAACTGTACCACCCCTTGAAACTGCCCGAATTCGCGGAGAACACTCCGAAGTGCCGCTGGGAGATAAAGTTGCATATATATAGCCGCCACACTGGCTAGCAGCCATTTGCGTTCTAATAACCGAGTAACTAAATAATATCAACAAAAAAAGGCAAGGCTCACGAGCCGGGCTGCTCCTCGCTTTCTCGTTTCATACAAGAGCGTTATCCCACTCAAGAGATGACAACCCTGTTTTCTCGACGTATAATTTTCTTCCATCTCTCCCAGATCGTCGGTTGAGTGGGCCAGAAATCTACATAAGCGCGCACCCGGCCGCCACTTTCTCCCGGAAAGCGAGAAAAAGCCATTCCGCTAAGCGGATTATACACACCCGGACGTGACCCGCGATCAACGAAAAGGCCCGAACTTTCCGGCCGACACGAAGCCGGGCGTATATACGAGAATGACTGGGTCGGAGTGAGATGAACGAGGGATCGGGGTATAAGCATGGGACGAGGGAAAGTCGTCGCGCTAGATAAAGGGCGCACATCGCTCGCGCTAATACCAAAGGGACTAAGTGGAGTGTAACGAACAGGCCAAACCAACGGGACTATACGCGCTGTATACGGTGTCACAACTACTCCACCACTCGTCACCGCCACTTTTTGGTAACTCGTTAAGCGGTATCGGTGAAACTAATACCCAGCGGATAAAGAGGAGCGATCCGGATGGCAGGATATCGGTGGGGCTCTGGTATATGGTGATTATAGTTAGTGATAGTTAAAGCTAGTCAAAGATGAGAAAGATAGTTTCTCTCTCAGAGGAACATCTCTTCCTCTATATCTCATTTTCTCTCTCCCCTTCCCCCTATCCATTTCCCCTCCCCTCGTTTGAGAGAATAATAATTAGTTGTGGTTTAGCTCTGGTTAAACCCTAGTTGTATTGCGATAGCAACGGCGGAAGCTTCTTTTGCCTGCTACATTATTCCCCTATCACGCCGTAGCTGTGCAAGGTGCTACATTATTGGGGACAATTAAGCTCATCATTTAAGAGTATGACGGGAGAGCGTAAGTTACCAGTGTTCTGCTTTTTCTCCTCCTCCTTCTCGGCTGTTCAAGGTCAAGCGTGGCCTCCGCCGGGACAACGTGACGGCCCGAAACGGCGCGTGCCTTTTCGTTCGTTTTCCATGACCCTGGATCGCGGAATGCCTGGCTGGCGCGGATTTCAAGTCGCCGACGCAACGCCGCCCGTAAGACGACTCCGGATGTCCGCGCATCGGGAGAGCACCTACGGTGTGTGTGTGTGTGTGTGTGTGTGTGTGTGTGTGTGTGTGTGTGTGTGTGTGTGTGTGTGTGTGTGTGTGTGTGTGTGTGTGTGTGTGTGTGTGTGTGTGTGTGTGTGTGTGCGCGCGTGTGTGTGTGTGTGTGTGTGTGTGTGTGTGTGTGTGTGTGTGTGTGTGTGTGTGTGTGTGTGTGTGTGTGTGTGTGTGTGTGTGTGTGTGTGTGTGTGTGTGTGTGTGTGTGTGTGTGTGTGTGTGTGTGTGTGTGTGTGTGTGTGTGTGTGTGTGTGTGTGTGCGCGCTAGGCTCTCGTGTAAAGGAGCAGCGGACGACACGAAGCTCATTCTCACGGGACTCGGGCTGGACGGCCGCGGATTCGAACACTACGGAATATGCACGCGTGAATTTGTGCGTACAGCACTACAGGTGTGAGGAGGAACTATGCTGGAACCTGTTGGCCCCGCCCATGGAGTTTACTTCGCTCCTATTAGCCTAGCGTTGCGGTCTTTGTTTAACGAGGCTATTTAATTAGGTGTGTTGTTAAACATAATGTCACACCAACTAGCCCAGCAAAAGATACTGTTAATTAGGTGATTTGGATGAGAAGAGACAAGTTGCAATAAACATGCTGTAACCGCGTTCGACTCCGAGTAGTTTTCCAAGGTGCCCAGCAGGCCCACCTCTACAGACCTTCGCCTCTATGGACGAGCACGGTGGGTGACAGCGGCTTCGAAACTTAACTGCATCTCTCTCGATGAATCCGGCGTTCCAAGGATCGCAGCGGGACGACCGAAATGCTTTCGCCTTGCTGCACGTAAGGTGACCACACTGACTTTTTTTTTTTTTTTTCCAGCCAGCTGGAGGAGCTCTATCGGTGTCCCTGATGGGCAGTAGAGCCCCCGAGTGACCACAGTGGCGTATGAAGTAGCTAGCGGGTAGGCACTGTGAGCATTCCCGGATCATACGATTTAGATAGGTTTTGCTATCCCAACTTTTCCATTTGTTTGAATACACGTCCTTACACAACCCAGCTCGGCGGGACCAATCTCGAGCTAGGCTATGAACCGCCTCGTTACCAGCAAGGGAGGCATGAGCAAGCGTCCAGATTAGGCGAATGCGCCACGGAGGGATGAGACTTCGGGACAGGTTTTTAGACAGCTACACGGTGTCACACTATGGTAATGTTCAACAGCCTCGGGAAGGAACAGCAGTTTACGTTAGGTAGCGAAGCACTGGAAGTAGTAGGCGAATATGACTACTTAGGACAGGTAGTAACCGCAGATTCGGACCATGAAAATGAAATAACAAGAAGAATAAGATTGGGATGGAGCGCATTTGGCAAGCACTCGCAGATTATGACTAGCAGCTTACCGGTATCGCTAAACAGGAAAGTATACAACAGTTGCATCTTACCTGTACTCACCTATGGGGCTGAAACGAGGAGGCTAACCAAGAGGGTTCTACTTAAGTTGAGGACAACGCAGATGGTTATGGAACGAAAAATGGTAGGGGTAACGTTAAGAGATTGGAAGCGTGCAGAGTGAGTCAGAGAAATAACTCAAGTTACTAACATTCTAGTGGAAATCTAGAAGAAGAAATGGTCATGGGCAGGACATGTAGTGCGAAGAGGGGATAACTGATGGTCGCTTAGGGTAACAAACTGGATTCCAAGGGAAGGAAAGCGTAGCAGGGGGCGGCAGAAAGTTAGGTGGGCGGATGAGGTTAAGAAGTTCGCAGGGGTCAAGGAGCTAGCTGCATCCACTTGACCTCTCTCTTGGTTAGCCTCCACGTTTCAGCCCCATAGGTGAGTACAGGTAAGATGCAACTGTTGTATACTTTGAAAGTAGTGCCGTGAAATTTCCAGAAACGTACTGAGTGCAATCTTACTATTAATGCGAAAGCATTACTTTGCTATGGTCACAGATTTCTGTCCGCAGAACGTGTCCGCAGCAGTTGTAATTGATAAGTGGTAGATGTTAATGAGCGGTGTCAATCGATAGAGGGTGACGTAATGTTGTGTCCGAAAAAATACTTAGGACAATAAGTTAATTAGGTAATTAATTAGAATAACTGGTTCACAGGAAAGGCGCAGTATCTGTCACACTTGTTCTGTGGACACCTGAACCGCGCCGTAAGAGATGAAAGTGGGAGTGAAAGCGGAAAGAGAGAAAGGGGTGCCGTAGTGGATGCGACGTCACGCAACCGGAAGTAGAGCCAAAAAAGAGGCACAGGTAGATTGGCGCGCAATTTGAAAGTACCAAAGACTAAAAATGGGTAAACGAAAAGTGAATTAATGTGACGTAGAGGATGTGACGTCACGCAACCGGAAGTAGAGCCGAAAAAGAGGCACAGGTAGATTGGCGCGCAATTTGAAAGTACCAAAGACTAAAAATGGGTAAACGAAAAGTGAATTAATGTGACGTAGAGGATGTGACGTCACGCAACCGGAAGTAGAGCCGAAAAAGGGCATAGGAAGGGATTGGCACGCAATTTGAAAGAACCAATGACAAAAATGGAGAAACAAAAAAGTGAATTAAGCAACTAGAAGCAATCATCAGCAGCATCCGTGCTTTCGAATTATTCCAATGCGGATTTTGCAGTGCTCTTTAATTTTTTTTTTTTAGGCTCGTGAAACGCGCGCTAAGCTTGGGCCTTAAAAAATGGTTAACGAAGTTGCGTGGTGGCCAGACATGAGAGAAAGGGAAATGGGGGAAAAGAAGAAGCGCCGAGGCGGG
The DNA here is from genome assembly GCF_055883805.1 of Amblyomma maculatum. NCBI lineage: Eukaryota > Metazoa > Arthropoda > Arachnida > Ixodida > Ixodidae > Amblyomma > Amblyomma maculatum. The sequence goes on from NC_139353.1 coordinate 53,559,424, forward strand.
AACTAGGCAGGGAGCTACACACAACACACCTCTAAAGTTTAAGCATAGTTGGTGTACAAGCGCGGCAGCGAAACGGTCAAGCATTAACGAGATGACGACCGATGACATCCGCATGAACAGCAAAGTCTCTAAACACCGTGGAAGAGTTCAAATTCCACCCCGGTCCCTCCAGCTTTCTTCTTATTTTTTTTTTTTAGTTTTCTAGCCCATGTGCAATTTCCCGTCCGCAATCCATCGTCACAAAACACAACACTCACACCAAGTGGCCCACCTTTGTACTCTTGACCAATCTTCAACTGTAGCAAAACAGTGATGCGGCTAGGCACAGTTAAGAGGTACAAATGACGGGTGAAATAAGCACTGCTCTGCAGCACGCACAGGTACGGTGTCAGAAAAAAAAAGGAAACCGCACAAAAAAAAAAAAAAGGAAGAAGATACAGTGCGATCGCCTCGACTGCGTGCCTCCTTACTGCGCTCGGATGACGTCACCTGACTGGAAAAGCAACTCTCGCATTTCTCTCCCGACCCGATCAAGAACGACCCGAGGAGATAAGAGCGCAGAAACAGCCATAAGAAAATACAAAAAGTATAGAAGAAAAAAAAAAACAGCAAAACAAAGCGGGCAGCTACAGTGAATGGAAACACGAAACCACATACACGCACGTACGCATGCACGGTCAAAAAAAAATAATAAAAGAACGAGGAGAAACAGAAGCCTCCGCGCAGAGGCCCCCACTCGTGTTCCACCCGCAATACATCTACACACGGTGTCGTCTCCTGCACTTTGGTCACCAATGAATGTCGGTCGAGGATCACACTCGGAGGAGCAAAAAAAAAAAAAAATAAAATAAAATAAAACTGTTTTCAAAGTGTTCACGGCCACGAAAACGAGACGAAAGTATGTTCTAAGCCGCGCAACTATTTTCCCCACAATACACAGGCGTTTCCCGTCGCACCTACACGTGCGGACTGACAGGAGTAAACGGAGACCGCTACTCCATTCGCAAGACGGTCGCACTTCTGGACACACTGTAGATCTACGCCCAGCCCAACCAGCGGTACACCTGCACAAACTCCACCTTGACACACACACACACACACACCTACCTCTCGATACCGATTAGGTAAAGGGGAACCAGAAAACCACGACGGTGAGGTTCGCTCCCTTCGGCCCCGCTCTGTCGTATACTCCGCGCGCGCGAGTAATGTTATATGCGAGGCACCACTCACCCAGATCCGCGACGCTTGTTGGACGAACCCGCGGCACTCTCGAGTACCCAGGTGTGGTGCCGCTTCTGCTCCTCGGCGTCTCCCGCCGCGCTGGCGCTCTCATTGCCCGCAGCGTCGTTGGCGCTCTGGCGCCGCCGCACGACGAGCCGGTGCTCGCGCAGCCAGCGCTCTAACACTAGCCTCGAGCGCAGGCCCTCGGAGGCGTGCCGCAGGGCGTCACGAGCGTCGTCAGGCAGTGAGGGGGAACTCTTCTCTCCTCCTTCTTTTGTAACCTCCTCATCCCCTCTCCGTTCTTCTGGAGAAGGAACAGACAGCAGCACACAGCAGGCGGGCAGCGAGTCGCAGCCTGCGAAGAGAGAGTTGGTCTTTGAGGTGACGGCCTACGTTCGCGGAGTTCACCTGCCGACCCGCCGAGCCACAGATTAGGTCAAGGACTGATCGTCTAGATAAGCGAAGAGAGAAGTAGCTCTTTGAAATGACCGTCTACGTTCGCGGAGTTCACCTGGCGACCAGCCGATTAGGTCAATGACTGATCGTCTGGATAATTGATGAATTGATAAGTCAACTGTTCAGTGAACAACTTCCTAATTGACTCTTAGATCTCCTGAACCATTGGTTGATCGAAGATGACAGTTTCTTTTTTTTTTTTTTTTTTTTTTTTTACGGAGAACTGATCTCTTGATCATAGACTGAACAATTGTCACTGACCGGTATTTTGGTTGGACGATTTTTGACTGATAGTATAACTGGCTGACTGAATGACTGATCCCTTGATGCGTCAATCCGGTCGCTCGCCGCGATTCATTGCCTACTTACCGATCAATCGTAGATGTCTCACACACGTGACGCCGTTAACCTTCACGTTACTCTTCGGTCGGGTTGCTAATATGTCGACTCATTACTTGAATGAATAACTGGTTGGCTAACATATTTTTGTTGGGTGCTGACTTTATTAAGATCGCTATAGAGAAACCAATTCCACTACCATTTTTTTTTTTTTTTTTAGTTGGTTAACTCGGTGACCGGTTCAAAAGGCCGGGTTACTGATTGTCAGACAGTAAAGTCTAGTGATTCCCTGATGAGTACCTGAACGAGTGAAGTGTATTAAGTGGTTAAGTGGCGAAACGATTAAAAGATTTACTGACTACTGCACAAACTAACAGTTTGTTTCTCGATCAACATACTGAGCCATAAAATGATTGGTCGATTAACCGATTCAAACGTTTACTAGTCTACGTGTCCAGCGAATTGGATGAATGCCTGATATATTAAAAACCTCGGTGACTGACTGACTGACCGTGTAAAAGGTTTCTTTGGCAAGTTGATAACGTTTGCCTGAAAAAGTATATTGGTGACCTGTTTATCGACTCGTAACAGCGACACTCGTCACAAGGGCCTTCAGCCAGACAAAACCTAGTTAGTGCAGTACAAGCTCCCCGGCGCCGATCCGAGGCGGTGCCGATAGATGGCGCAGAAGGCGCCAAAGATGAATCGAAAAAAAAAAAAAAAGTCAAAATGCGACCCCCCAAGATTAACCGCAAGTGCAAATGAGAATCGATAAACACGCAAGGCGACCCAAACAACTCTGAAGCAACGGACAGGCGAGTTCCCGCGATCCCTTTATCCTCCGGTTAAACATGAAGCAATCGTCAGCGTTATCCGGTTGCCCCAGAGCACCTACACCGAGAGCTACCGAACTCCAAAGATCGTTATCTCCGCTGGGTCTCCGGGGTATCGTTTGCAGTGCGCGGTTGCGCTAATGGACACCGCGCGCCCGGGGATACCGCAGGCCGATGTCGCCTTCGATTCGATCTTATTCTGTCTTTTTTTTTTTCCTTCTTGAAAACAGGCCGGAGTCCACTGATCGACAGCGGCCTCGGCTGCGGTAGAGCATGTAATCGAAGCGCCCATGTGAAAACGGTGCCCGAATGCGACACCGGATAAGCGAGCGAGTTCAAGTGCGAACTCCCACTAAAGTGCCAAGCATGAAGACTCGGTCGTTTGCTGAACAGAATGAAAATAACGGCAAAAAAAGGGAGACAGAAAAAATGATGTACAAATCAGAAAGACGAGACCTATACCCAGAAAAGCAGTCGGGAAGGATTGGGAAGGGGGGGGGGGGGGAGACAATGGTGGAGAGAAGGAATGGAGGCAAAGAGGAAAAGAGAACAGTTGTCCTCTGCACTTGAGTACACAGTTCAATCCTGCATCAGGAGGTAGATCCGTTCTTGTTTAACGAGTTAGTGCTGCCGTGCGGACTAGAACAGCTACCCTCGGATGCCGCTTTTATTCCTCTCATTATATCCTTTTTATTTTATTTTTTTTTTTTTGTCGCGGCAAAGTTATTTTCCCAGCACGAATCGACTTTTTCGTTTTTGAAGGCGAAAGCCTTACATGCCTCATGAATGGTGTAAACAGGACGCGATGCTAACAGATATAACGCGATTTCGCATCAGAGTTGTGACGTAACCGTTATTTGTGCAGCGTTCATGGTGACGTCATAACATTTCTCTTCCCATTTATCATCAATCTGCTACTCAAATTGGAGGCTGGTTTGAGATGAGGATTCGAATGCACCTCCTATTGTAACATTTCCACCGAAAAGTGAGACAGAAAATGAATGCGCTTTTCGCTTCCTCAGAACCAATTGAAACTCCATTTCGGCGAAGGCACACCTCGAAAAACTCTGTGACAGCTTTTCAATGCTAAACCGTCAAGCAAAAATAATGCCAGACAGCGCTTCCCCACGTCTCAATCGGGTTAAACGCATTTAAACTCGTGCTTTCTTTTTTTTTTTTTTTTTTTCTGCGGTTGTCCGTAGAACGCCTCGAACATATCTTAAACTATGGCGTTCTGACATTTTAACGCTAGTATTCTATGGCTTCAACCCTCAGCCATTGCGTCCACGACGTTCGAACCGTTAACTGAATCTCCTGAAAGGTCGCAGGTAGTTGGTGGGTGAGTAAACATGAACAAAAACGAACCTTCAGCGCTATAGGTACCGTGTTTGCCAAAAGTAACCAGGCTGCATGCTCTGCTTCTCAGTCATCTAGTTCAGAATTCATACCACTACTGAAACAGTAGATCATTGAAAAGTAATGGCGAGCCCCTGTCCCCCCTTTTTAAAGCATCGTGATTTAATTTTTTTTTTATTTATTGAAATTTGTAGCAAAATACAGTTTTGCCGTGGGACCGAGGCTAAAGGTGACGTACAGGTCACCGGACTGGGCCTTCGGCACCACAGTCGACACGTGCAACACAACGCAGCCGGCACAGAGCGGCACAAAATAGTCAGTCAGATAAAGGCGATGTTCTGGAAATCCTGATTGACTTCATAATACCAGTGAAAAGCAAGCTATGCAGCCTGGTTACTTTTGGCAAAGACGGTACATGTACAAACGCATGCACATGAAAGGGGAAGGAAAAGAGGAACGGCACAACCAAGTTGGCCGCAAGTCCGGTCGAACACGACGGGTGCCGCTTCGATACGACCACGCCCTAGTCTAAACAAGCAAAAACCAAAAGTACCGGTAAAATGGCAACAGAGCGTCGTGTGTGATTCGTGTAGCGGGGGAAAAAAAAAAAGGAAGGGTGCTGAAATCGACGCAGACTGGAAGAGGGGGAGGGGGCGGTGAATCGGTATCGCGCTTCTTTCCACTCTGGTACCCGTCAATTTTTGCGGCGTTTCCGCGTCGTGCAAAACAAAACAAAACGCGATGACAATAAACTCAGCTGACCAATGAACAGTGAACTGGGCTTAGACACATCTCTGCTCTAAACAGAAACTCTCATACCTGCAGAAAGAAAGAAAGAAAGAAAGAAAGAAAGAAAGAAAGAAAGAAAGAAAGAAAGAAAGAAAGAAAGAAAGAAAGAAAGAAAGAAAGAAAGAAAGAAAGAAAGAAAGAAAGAAAGAAAGAAAGAAAGAAAGAAAGAAAGAAAGAAAGGGGCCCCAAGAATGCCTCCTGTAAAGGGTGCTTTACCATTAGCTCCGAAGCGTGGGGAGAAGCGCGCTTTACGGAAAAACCAAACGCAGACCGAGAAACGGGGCAGCGCAGTTTCTGGGGCCGCCAGACTTCCGCCCTCCCGCGCCTGCGCTCAGCTGCGCCACCGTCTCGAAAACGCCCAAAGAACTTCCTCTCTTCCTCCTCGATTTTTACCTCGTTTAACTTTTTTTTTTCTTCTTCTTGCCTTCCTCGGAGTAGCAGCAAATGTCACGTTCGCCGCTCAACACGCCCCTCACTAACCCGTTCTCCTTCGCAGGAAAAAAAAAAAAATCTAGAGCACGACTAAAGGGTAAGGAACCTCGAACTGGACCGCACGGAGCGCGTTTGTGCGCTAAGCGAATGAGCGCGCATATCATGCGTGTGAAATAAATCCACGAAGGCACAGCAGAGCTCGGTACGACATTTCGGAGCTTGTGGCTGGCTTAGCTTTTTCGCGTGCCATGGACACGTTGCGAATTCATTGCTGATAGTAACGCGATAGCGTTCAAGGCTCTGTTATTCTGAAATTTCGGCGCTGTTGACACTGTCAGCGCTGTGAGGGCAAAACCACAAGCGTGACTCCGACAGATGGTAGTTGGCACGTGACATGTCAGGGCAATGACACTGACGACGTCATTATCACTGTGTGACGTAATTAGACCATGCATCATGAGAGGAGTTGCCAGCTCAGGTTGCTGCTATGAGATGGGAAAAAAAGCCTTGAATCCTTAGATAAATGCACTATTTCTGGTTAGGTACACATACTATTTATGGATTCGTTATAGCGCAATTTAAGAGACGAACTCAGAGAGCGAAGGACACCGGACTGGCGCCAGTCCCGTTTCCTTCGTTCTCTCTGCGTTCGTCTCAAATTGCGCTATATCTAATCCGAAGAAAGCATACCACCAATATAGCCCTCCTTCAAGTTCATTTAAGCCATATTAATGCTTGGAGGCAGGCCATGCAGGCACGTTCTTACGACTTGCTAAAATGTGGCTTTATGTCTTGTCGAGCGGTGTTTCAAATAATAGAGAGTTTTAGCTTACCGTGATCCGCGATCCGCTACCGTGATCCGCCACCGCGCGTTCCACTGCGCATGCCCAGATCCCTTTGACGCCGATAGATGGCGCCACATGCTTGATGTCGGCACATAGACTTGCCGCGTCGGGACCAATCAGCTTGTGCGCCCCGCCCACGCGCGGTAGAGAGTCACGGTGGCGGATCGCGGATCACGGTAAGCTAAATCTCTCTAATGTCGCAGCTTACGACCATGTGCCAATCAAGCGTGTGAGATAATAGGGAAACAAATTAGCGGATTATGGGCTGGGCTGATCGCACAGCGGATGTACGCAAACGATGGTTCACAAGGGAAGGGGAACCGCTCAATAATAAGCGTCCCAGTTTTTTTGTTTTTGTTTTTCATGAGCGCTCAGCATCCTGTGGTCCTTTAGATGAATTGAACACACCTCAGGTATTAAATGGAGCACTTTCTGATACGCACAATAAAATTCAGTAAATAGTAATTCCGCAAAAAAAAAAAAGGTTAGTTTGGTAGCAAGTCCTTGAACATACTAACGTAGACAGATAGTGAGCCTCTCTGCTCGCGTAGACAGGCCCACTACATTATTTTCCTTTTGCCGCATACCTGGCGCCGTGAGCGCCTTCTAAAAACAGAACATGTCTGCGATTCGGTGATACGGCAAATCGGAGTTTCTATGTCACGATTTCTAGCCATTTCGACACATTTAACGAAACTTTACTGATTACTAGCAGCGTTTGGGGTTGTAAACCCGACCAAATGGCTTTCTTGGGGCCTGGATAAACGCTTCAGACTGAACAAAAGTGGTGAACAACGCCTGAAAACTGAGATGTGACTGACCGACCGAGCGGAGGTACGTAGCACTAAAATTTGTTTTGTTTTTCCACGTAATATGTCTAGCTTACATTTTACCACGTATATCACCTGCGGTTATCCGTCAGATATCAATCGAGCAGCGTTGGCAAGCATATCCCTAACCTGAGTGCTAATGTACATTACGCACTCCCTCGAGTACCCCAATTGCGTATTCTATAATTACACATACCGTTATTACAATGGTAGCTCCAGAAAACGGCAAACGAGCGGGGTTTTTTTTTTATGTTTTTTTTTTTCCACTCCGTGCATGTTTTTATTATCTTCTCGGGGGTCAAGTGGATGCACAGAACCGGGTTAAGTGGAGAAATATGGGAGAGGCCTTCGCCCTGCAGTGGGTATAGTCAGGCTGATGACGACGACGACGACGACGATGATGATGATGATGATGATGATGATGATGATGATGAATGTCCCTCATGCCATCGATGCGAGTACATTTCGCGAAGTTCTAAAAACGGCAGAAACAAAGTAAACGGACACAAGGCGCAGAAATGAATGCATGCCCTCCCGTTGCAGCCTAGAAGTTCGAATCAAGGACGTATTAACGCAGTCCTCAACTAAGGCGAACCGAACCGTAAGCAGCAGCAACCTTATTATTATTATTTTTTTTAATCCCCGGCCCTTTCATCTGCTGGCATCTTTGTTCCGGACGCATACACCAACATTTACTTGTTTTTGGTTTCTCGGCCAGAAAGCACAAGCGCGTGGGCTAATCGCCATCTCTCTCTCGCTCCGCATTCCGCGAGTTTGTTCTACTTGCTCGCGCAAGTAACGGATGTATTTTATAAAAATGCGCGGGATAGAAATTTACACCGTGAGGAGTTGAAACATTTCCAAATATGAACTAGACTGATAGGGGAACGGGGGGGGGGGGGGGGGGGGTAAGGTCTATTACATAAGTAAATACTACCCTACATGTCCCAGATAATAACCAACGGTTCCGGGGCGCCTAGTATGGAAACCACCCGGAAATCCCGAGTCGTGACGAGAAACGAAATAACAAAAAAACCGAGGCAGAATAAAGACGGAGAAAAGCCGGCGTATGAAAGACGGACGGGTGGACGGGTAATATAATGTGCCTAATGCCCCCAGGGGAGAAAGGACACTGCGGGAAGAAAGGGCAACGACCTCTCCCGTCAGAGCGCCCGCGCCGTGCTGTGTAAGCCTCTCAAAGCCGTACTCGCGTGCTCCCTGTTCTCCCTATATTTGCCAGTGCCATTCGCTGACATTACGATTCGCCGCACAGGAGGAAAAAGGCTGGCTGAATCGGCATATAATATATAGAAGAGATCGGCTTTAAGCAGAGAACAGGGAAACCAAGAAAATAGGTGGCCACGTTTTTTTTTTTTTTATTAATCGCCGAGCGCGCACGCACGTCTCCTTCCTTAACGACCGGAAATAAGCCAGTACGCCTTCCCTTGTTCTGAGCGCCAAGGTATGGCATAAGATTCACATACGGACTCCGCCTACTCCTCCGTGGATATAATATCCCTATATATATTTATCTGTTCGTTTTTTTTTTTCTGGTTTCCCTTAGGCAAGGTGCTTTGAGCTTATAGACTCTTGCACCAGCTGAAGGGGTTATCAAAATTCCTCTTCTCAAGACTGTCGGAAACCGATTCCGCTGACGATTCTACCGTGAAGTGCATAGGACAGTCCGTCGAACAATAAGTGGCAGCGCCCAAGCAGCGCTTATTGCAAAGGTTTATTGCCTCATTCTCTCTCTCTCTCTGTCCACCCGCTGGCCTTGCGCGATGCGGTATGCGGAATTACTACGGTTGAAGTCAAAAACACACTCCAAAAGTGCAAAGCCATACGGTCTCCGCCTAAAGTAGCGAAACCTCTGTCCGCACCTTGCACGTTTCCCTCAGACATTTTTCAAGCTGTGAACTCTATAAGCACATTTTTCGGATCATGCATTTCATCATTTCGTTTTATATCATTACTCCACGAAGCATCTTAACACGTATTTATTGGCCGCATATTATCTCCCCCTTCAATTCTATTACTTTCCTCACTATTCTTTTTCAATCTTTACCTCCCGAATTCCCCTTCCTATACAGAGTAGCATGGCAGCGAAATCTAAACGCCGGCAATATTCTCTGTTTTTCATTAAAGAGTCTCTCTCTCTCTCTCTCTCTCACTGCCCGCTTACAAGCGAGCCGGGTGTAGACATCAGATCGTGTTCTGAGCATCTCGTATGGGCAAAGTTCTTTCAAAGTTTGGGATGGAACACGTTAGATCAACCCCCTCGAAGGCATTATTTCGGAGGTCGGGCAGATTGAATACGTCGGGTCACCTAAGCCAGGGGTTCTCAAACTGGGTTCCGCACGGCGCTTTTGGGCGTTCCGCGAGCTCTCACAAGCTCTCGATGAGATCGAGTGTTGGTCGTGCCACCGCATATTCTGCATTCTCGATGCATGACTAAGATGTAGGCACATAAATAAGCTGATTGCCAAAAACAAACAAAAAACAAACAAACAAAAAACAAACAAACAAAAAAACAAATGCTTACAAAAGTTAGTTAAACAAGCAAAGAAAAAATTTCAGGTTCATGCAAAAGGTTCATGCAAGGGGAGGGGAAGAGGGTTCCTTGGCACATACTGATAGCTGTGTGGGTTCCGTGAGGCAGAAAGGTTTGAGAGTCCTCGATCTATGCCATCATTCCTGCGATCGACGGCAATTATGACCACGGTAAAATTTTAAGGTAACAAAGCGGCTAATTGCGCGCCCCAGGTGCTGTGGCACAGGTTGCGTGGTGCTAAATACACCGTGACGCCGCTCACAACGAGGAAAAACCGTCCGACGTATCGCTATTACTGCAAAAAGTGTTCGAGTACACTCTGCGATTCTCACTCGTATTTCCTCGACCATTCGAAGGCACACAAGTCGCGGTTTGGCCACGGCTGGCCAAACCCTGCCCCAAACACTGCCGTTTTTATTTTGCGCAAAAATCACATGAAAGCGCAGCGCCCAGCCGAGTTCAAATAATGTCCAAGGTACCCCACGTTGGTCCCGGTTTATCCTCTTTTTTTTTTTTTCATACCAAACTGTCAGAACATCTGTCTAAAGATGACACGCTAAATCATAGCACTCTAGTCTGCGTTTATCGAAATCGCGTTCAGTGGAACGCTGGATATATCGAACGGAACGCCGCGCCCCGGCAAGCAGAGCTTCTCCTAACAATTGATTTAACCAATTGATTTATTTATAGGAAGGGAAAGGCGCGGTAACTGTCTCACTTGTTTTATGTGGACACCGCAACCGCACCGTAAGGGAAGGGAGGAAAGTGGGAATGAAAGTGGAAATAGAGAAAGGGGAGCCGTAGCGGAGGGCTACGGAGTAATTTCGACCACCTGGGGATCTTTAACGTGCGCTGACATCGCACAGCACACGGACGCCTCTTCGTTTCGCCTCCATCGAAAGGCAGCCGCCGAGGTCGGGTTCGAACCCGGGTACTCGGGCACAGTAGTCGGGCGTCTTACCACTGCACCACCCCGGCGGGACTCTCCTAACGGCGTTCTATAATCACGTATCTTTGCGCACAAAGAAAGTGTAGTCGCTGGCTGCCACGAGGTGAAGCCAATATAACTAAAGACTATCGGTGGTTCTCGCGTATCGCCAAGCCTGCTTTGATCGATTTGCTGTCGAAGGCATTGGGGAAATCAATAGTACCTTGTTTTATTTTTAGTGACATTCTATTCACAGATGTTAGCGGGGCTAGATATTAGGCGGTGGGTCATTCTGAAGCCCCGTTCGCTGCGGCTTTGATGCGAGGTAGGTCAGGTCAACGCCTTTAGCGAGTGTTGTGATGCTGATGCAGCAGCGAAGATCGTCACTAACAAGGCTGCATTGTATTCTTCTTACTTCTAATTTACGGATACCCATACTCACAGCCTTGTATATGCTGAACAATCGACTATCGCACTGCTCATGCGATGACATTAGAAGCCTCACCGGGGGAAAAAATGCGGTGACTGTTACAACAATTCCGGTGATTGGCTGGTTGGAAGTGACGTCCCCAGGCCGAAAGTGAAGATTATTCGTTGCGATGTGGCCACCTGTATAAGCTTCTTTCTGGGAATGTATACTGTCGGTCGCAAAAGTTTACGGGACGCGTCTTCCCTTAAAAAAAAAAAAAATACTATAGTTGCAGCTCTGCCCCGTGATCTAGTCATGTCGCGTTGTTACCAGCGGGTTGAACATGCATATCCGCTTATATCTATACGCTGAACATAACATAACTATGCCGAAATAAACTTTGCTCCGCATATACTTGTGTCCCATAAAGTTATGCTCCAAAGAGCTGAACTAGTAGCTAAACGACCAGCGGTTATTTGTGCGCACAAACAGACAAGGGGGGGAGGGCAAAAAACAAAATGACCATGAACGCGAGTCAAGGTGTCAACAGCTTTCAATGTGCTATCGCACAGCCGACAAATAATGTCTTTCAGCGAACATTTTTTTCCGATCCTCTTCGACTTTCATATATCAGAATTCGACTGTATCCCCCTTTGTAACGACTCCTTGACGGTGGGCGGCTGCTACGAATGGCTAAGGATTAAGGAGGTCACCGCTTCCAGACAAACGCACATAAACATCTGTCACCGGGTGCGGGACGCTCGCATCTCCCCGTCCTTGTAAGCAGAAATCTCTGCTCAGCTGCTCTGGCTAGGTTTCAGAACTATGGTCTCTTTCTCGGCACTAAAATGCATGAACACTATAGGGCCAGAAAGAAATAAAGAAAACTGCTGAACAACCACAGCAATTGAAATAGGAAGACGAACAGAAAATGAACCTATAAGTGAGTTAGAACTTTAGCTTTCTTTCCTTATGAATCATAAATTGCTGGCTGAGGAATAACTGAATTGCAAGCAGAAGACAAGGACAGGGGAATAAGGGTCTGGTTACGACATGCATATGAAGGAAGCTAACGGTCACCAAAGCCAAGCAAAGCACGTACATTTAAAATGAATACCTCTGGAGATAGAAGACTGGACAGTCGCCAGTGTAGCTAAGTAGGTAGAACACCGCATGCAACATGCGGAGGATGTGGGCTCGGATCTCGTCAGCGACACGTGGCTAGTTTTTTATTTATTTATTTATTTTATTTTTTTTACTGATTTATAACCAATTACCATTCGGTCATAAAACAGTACACTATTACGAGTAATTCCTCTTTCAACAACACCACAGATATAATAATAAAAATACAAACGTTTCCCAATGATTCCCTTCGCTTTAGTTACTGTTCACTCCAATGACATGACCCGCGAGTATTATTATTTCAAAACAGCGCTAGAACACAGACAGATAGAAAGAAACACACATTGCGCTGACAATGTGAGAAACATGTCTCTTTCTATCTGTCCGTGTTCTAGTGCTGTTTTAAAATAATGTTCAATCAACTCGCCCAACGAGCCGCTCTGCGAGTAGTCGTGCAATTGCAGATAAGCCATAGAGGCGTCAATTTTCGTTTTTTTTTTCTTCTCGATAGTACGAAAGCAGCACTCCTGTGCTCAATGGAGAAACTGGGAAAAAGATGTTGAAAAGCTAACACACTCCGCTGCTCTATCTTGCACAGTGAAGTATGCAAGAAACTACTTACGTCCAAGTACTGCTATAATTCTCCAAATTTACGCTACGGTTTTGTAGCTGTAGACACGATGACATTTTTTTTTTTTTTCATCTAAATTTCTAACAGACTGAGACATATTTCAGTCCTTGGGGTGAATACTGTCAAACGGATTTCTCAGATGCGAAAATTTTGCCTGAAAGAATCAGTTGACAAAACTGCCTACCCTTACTGCAGTCAATTTATGTTACTTGTGGATGGTGTCCTGACTGTCCACAACTAACGTAAGCGAGATGCTTGGCAAGGTAACACTCATAGCTCTTAAGAAATCATGATCCTGTAGCTTCTGACTCTGTTTTATTTGTTATTCATCAATAAGTAGTCATACCCACTACAAAATATATTCCCTAACCATGCGCATCACCAAACTGAGTGCGGCTAGAACAGCTCCAGCAATATCAAGAACCCTATGCATTTCCAATTCAGTGTCGTAAAGACGCTAACTCCAAACAAGAAATAATGTTAAACCTGGTTATAGCAAAATTGTAAAATGTCCACTATTTTTCGTTGCATCCAGGTTTTCGTTATATACAGTTTTCGCGTGAAGACTCAAAAGGACAATGCATAACGAAAACACGAATAGGAACTCATTGTAAGAGAAGCCACCCTGAAAGTATCTATACAATAAATGAGAATTATTCCAAGTTGTAGAAGAAGGCAGCAGTCTCCATCTCTGCCGGGGCTGGCACGACGCGTCTGCTAGGGAGTGGGGAAAGGGGTATGGCAGAGGAGTCAGCCTGTGGGAGAGCACGCGGGAGCGCGTAATGTTCGCGCCGCCTCCGAGTGAGGGCTCATGCTGTCGTGGACAAAATAGAGACTTTTAGTTTAGCGCTGCCGCTCACCGCGGCCGTCTACCGCTACCGCGCACCGTCAGCACAGCGCGCGCTGATCGGCGTCCACCGAAATTTGACAGGAACAAGGCGCCATCTGTCGCCATCGGGGTGATCTGCGCATGCGTACTGACGCTCGCGCGGTAGCGCTAGGCGGTAGCGGTAGCACTAAACTAGAAGTCTCTAATAGAGAGATTTAGCTTACCGCGATCCGCTACCGTGATCCGCCACCGCGCGTTCCACTGCGCATGCCCAGATCCCCTTGACGCCGATATATGGCACCACATACTTGATGTCGGCACGTAGACCTGCCGCGTCGGGACCAATCAGCTTGTGCGCCCTGCCCACGCGCGGTAAATGGTCATGGTGGCGGATCGCGAATCACGGTAAGCTAAATCTCTCTAATGTGTCCCGCTTTTGCGGCGTTCTGATTGGCCGAGGCGGGATGACGTCATATAAGTATCGACCAATCACAGAGCACCACCACAGTATGCGCGAATGCGTGCTTTATATTACCATATGTCAATCAATGATCAATTACTAATTAATGAATTGAAAAATTTAATTATGTAATTCGTTATCAACTAATTAATAAATAATTACATATGTAATTACTAAGCACTAGTAGTTAATTAATTACTAATCAGTTCCAGTTGCGTAGCAGAATGCGGCACTCAGGCTTTCGCCTTTCACTACTTTAATCGCTAAAGTCCCTCGTAATTTTTCCAACTTCCAACAGTGACTCTCTCTATTCCAACATTTCCAACACCCCTTCGCGCATGTTCCCGCTCGCACACTACAGTTGCCCCAGAAAACTGACCCGCGTCGCCGTCGTTCTCAATGGATCTCGACAACTGTTCCCTCTACCAGTGCGCGCGGGAGTTCGCGACCAACCGCGTGGCGGCGATGGATGCACAGTGCTCGTCCCATGTCTTTTTTTCTTTGTTCTGTTATTTTCCGCTGCTCTTGATCATAAAATATAGTAGGGCCACGTTCCGAAAGCGAAAGCAGCGAGACTGCTGCATGTGACACGTATATAAGCGCCGTCGGCGCTGAAACACGGCGCGTTGTGTATCAAACGGTCGTTCGTGGCTATCGCAGACGTACCTCTCAACCCAGTTCGTGTTTTATCGCCACGAAACTTGCAGGGTTCTGCCAAATTTCCAATAATTCATCACAAGCTAAGAGATAGTCAGCGCCGCAAGATCGTTACATCCAGGTCAAACGCCGCGACATGTTCGTTACATAACGTTTTCAAATGCATGCACTTCGATGTGGCCGGCGTTGGAGAAATGAAAAACTTCGTAATATCGAGGAATTCGCTACACGAAGGTTGATTACACAGCGGTTTGACTCTAGTCCAAATCACAATGACAGATACAAGCGAAAGCCTTACATGCAGCTTTCTCAGCTATTTGCAAGTGAAGTGAAACCGAGTGTAACGAAAAAAAAAATGATCAAGAAATTTGTTCATTGCACACAGCTCTCTGAAGTGTGCGCGCCTTTTTTGTATTCCCTCAAATACATAGAGGTAAAATCACTCCTATTGCCAATTGCCAGCTACTTTGGCTTCGAGATTTGATAGTCTTTACAGGGCGACTCTGATCGAATATAGAACAAGCTTGCAGTGAACCTCTGCCCAGGTTTAAAAATACAGCACAAAATTCCTCCATGATGAGCAAAAGCAGTCAGGTTTTAATGCATCCCTTGTTATCTGAGCAAGAAGCTAACAACAAGGCAAAATTATAAGTTTGAGAGTTTCGATGCCCCTGGCCTGTTTGGTGCAGCCATATTCCAAACCTAAATTCTTGTTTACAGCTATCATTAGTTAATGCAGTAGTACAAGAGTCCACGACGACCCATCGTCATCAACCGCCACCTTCTTAAGGTCTCTCTGACTACAGCTTGGCAGAGTGGTGGCTTCCAAAACTCATAACCAAAAAATAAAAAAATTAAATCTTTTATATTTTTTTTATAACTAAGATGATTTAGGCAAGCTTGCTGGTAGGCAGTGAGGGTGATGTAAGAAGCTGTGAGCCTCAATACCAACTATTTTTTGTTTACCAGGTCTTCGGCTCTTCTGCTTGGACCAGTTTCTTTTCTCTTTTCCCTCTCCTGTACCTTATCACTCAAAGTTCACAAGGGGGGAGGGGAATCCATTAACTGGCATACGCCGGTATACCTTCTCGGTTCACTACACGATGTATACAGCTCTATGTTGCAGCTATACAACTTGACCTAAAGGCCAACTTGAGGGGTTTTTCTCAATTATCTGAGCGAGTCCTTACGTCATTCCTTGCAGTCCCCATCTGCGGTAAACGTTTTAAGTAAGCAAAAACTAGGAACACAACCGAAACTGGATTCCAATCAAGCGATGATGTTAGTACAGATCATGCAATGATGTCGCAGATACTGTCCCAAAACCTACAGTGTACGGATGGTTGGGTGAAACTAGTGACCGTTGTTGAAATTACGTTCCTCAGCATAAGAAGGGCAAATACCGATGGCCATGCACCCAATGACATCACACATGCAAGGCTGCCCATAGAAATATATCCCTAACTGAAGCAACAAAATGGGAAATCTTATTCATCATAAATTAATAAATTCACAAATCTTGTTTCATCTAAGCAAGAATGAAGCGCCACCCCGCTACAAAGTTTGGCAAAAAGGACTCGAAAAATGCACAAAATGTACTGTGGGAATTTCAGTAATATATTAGCAGGTAAAAAGAGTGCCGGAAGTCGCCTTTATAGTGCAAGTTTATTTTGCCACTGCTCTATTTTCAGTCACAGTTCTAATGCATAGATTAGAGTGTGGGATTCAGTCAGTGCGACTGAAAGCCACAAGATGTGTCAGGCACTTGCATCGTCCTACACAGTTACATTCCTCCTGGGAATAGAATGTGGTGCAACTTCTCGAGTGACAATCTTATGGTGAGCTAAATATGCACTGTTAAGTACTCTAATGTTGTAATAGCACCAAAGCAGAACTCCTAAGGCCGAGTGAGCAAGCGATAGAGAGTGCACGCTTCAACTTGATACACAAATACCCATAGTTAGAACACTGTCTTTTACCATAGATTTACAATGAAGAGATTTTTAACGAAGGATTCAGTCAGTGCGCAAGATGTGTTAGGCACTTGCATTGTCCCACACAGTTACATTCCTCCTGGGAATGGAATGTGCTGCAACTTCTCGAGTGACAATCTTATGGTGAGCTAAATATGCACTGTTTAGTAATCTAATGTTGCAATAGTACCAAAGCAGAACTCCTAAGGCCGAGTGAGCAAGCGATAAAGAGTGCACACTTCAACTTGATACACAAATACAAGTAGTTAGAACACTGTCTTTTTCCATACATTTACAATAAAGAGATCTTTAACGAACACGACCCTGCATGGAATATCTTTCAATGCTCGAGCTGAGATGAAATGAGTGAAACCTCAATATGATTTACACAAAAACACAATGGCTTGCCACCTCCCAATGGGACTTCAAAAAAGGGTGTTTAATGCCTTCGTTTATAAGGCTTTAGCAGAATTTATCACAAAAGTATTTATCATAAAGATACCAGAAGAAAGGGAAAAGAAGGCAGTATTGTTTCAATGAAGCAAATTTTCAACATTGCGACACCAACAACAATTTGGCCTTTGTAGCCATTATCTCCAATCACCTGGTCTTCCTGACCATGTAAAGCCATATTATGCCTGGCACTCCTGTATAGTTGGTATCAGCAAATGCTAGTAAAGCTTTATTTATTTATTTATTCATTTGTTTATTTATTTATTTAGTAGTAAAGCAACTGAAGTCAGTTGTGAGGAGGCGTACTATGAGTGGCGCTGCCAAGAGAAGTTGGTATTGAAAGGTAATCCAAGATATCTACCAGAATCGACACTTTCATTGGGAAAACGTTTACAAGAAGCATAGTCTGATTTATGCAAATAAATAAGCGTTTTAATCACAGCACCCTTTGGTGCGAAGCAAAAGCAGACAAGTTTGTGTTTCTGGGGCCATGCATATCATAAGCGTATAAGTCGAACCTCAATAATGTGCCCCTGGACTTTCGGCAGTGTCCACAGTCACTTGGACAGACAATTTTCTGCCGGACATCAGAGTATGTGAAATGGACATGCATACTAAGATCATGTTACGGCTGCCTCTTGGGTGATGACAGGAGGAAAGTATAGCTCTTTTGAGCAGTAGAAGAATGTGCTGCCAATGGAAAGCAACATGTGTACACAAACACAGATTGTTCGTGCTTAATGGGTGGCTGCACAATTGCCAAATGGCAGTTTCTGTCATATGATGGTGCTATCAATAGCCAGGTATATGATTACACCAGAAAGCTGATAAAAGCTATTTCACCCATAATACAATTACATTAACGCAGTTATCGTAGGGTTGACACACTAGACAGGAGAGCAGAATCATACATGTGTTGTACAATTTGAGAAAATATATTAGCATTCACTGATAGACACAAGGTTGAGTTAAATGCTCTTCACATGAAATTAGCTAGAGTAATTCACATAAAATAGATAGCACAAAATCTTTACATTGCTCACATAGGGTGAATTAAATGAGAAGAATATGACAGGCAACACAGTATGTGAAATGGACACACACACTGTGGCCTGCTCCCTACATAAACAATTTTGCGCAGAAGGAAGATGGATGATGCATTAGTTTTTTCCACTTCCACAGCCTTGCTTCCCTCCCTGTCTTGAGTATGCCGCTACTGATCTTAAAATTGCCAGTTTAACCAATGCTTACTAGCATGGTGCAGTAATAAAGAACTATTGCAACACTGATATATGCAGGCGACAGCAAACAAAATGTTTGAAGATGCTGTCTATGCTCCCAAGCTTGATAATAAACGCCTGCATCAGCTTTGCTAAGTAAAAGCGAGTGTAGTCACCACCTCTAAGATCACATAAAACCAAATAGTTAGATGCCTTAATGTTTCTGCACTTTCACTCACCATGGTCGTACATGAGCTGATCGAGATGGCCAAGACCAACACTGTCGAGCCACTTGAAAACATCTTCCTGGTCCTGCTGCCTGACAACATAGTCACTTTGTTGCAAGGCCAGGAACGTCAGCACAAATGTAGCCACACTGCACAACACCACTGATGGAAGACGAGCAGCAAGCCATATGGATGGATGCGATGTAAAGGTGACTGTAGTCCCATTTGAACTTGATCCGCCTGGAAATGACAGTGCGAGAACAATAAGGTGGAAGCTCCGGTCTGGCCGAGTGTCAACCACAAATTAAATGTGACTGCAAATAGATACAGATCCCTCTTATGATCTCAAAATGGTTTAAGCTGTATAGATATAAATTGCAAGTCATAAAGTGGTAGTCATGCATTATGGTCTTGTGAATTTGAAGTTGCTCTGCCACATAATGTGGCTGTAGGAAGATATCGGGCACCAGAACTTTATGTGCAGAAAAGAATTATCCATACTATCCGCTTAGCTGAGGGAAAGCTCACATACATGCAGTCCTTGCATATAATCAAAGGTCAGTGTACTCACACCCATTCACTCACACTGAAAAATGTGAGTGAGTGAGTGGTCGTGAGTGTCGGTGTGATTGAGTGGTTGTGAGTGTGAGTGAGTGGGCGAGAGTGGTTATGAGTGTGAGTGGTTGTGAGCTTGAGTGAAATTCAGTGGGAGAGTGGGAGTGAGTGTAAAAGTGGTTGAGAGTGCGAGTTTGTGGCAACCTTCATAGTGCCGACCACATAATACATATTCATTCATAGCCTTAAATACTTATTGCAATAAAAGCTGTGCGTCAAATGCCTTTAGTATTTTGTGCCCGCAAGCTTTCGATAATAACACAGCGTTTTCGGATTTTTTTTTTTTCATTAAGCAAGGTGGCTAGTTATTAGCGTCATGCTTTCCTAAACTACGTATGTCATAATCATACAAGACCAATATCAAAAGAGCGCCCCTGGGCTATCGGCAGCGCCCACAGGTAACGGAGAAAAAAAGCAGCAGCAAATTGTTTCGTCTCTCGTCAAAGCTCAAGGTAAACAAAGGCGGACGATTCCAACGATTCTATGTTGACTGCACTTCTTACCTCGGCGCCTCTCCATGTCTCAGGAAGTGTCGGTAACCACGCCAGGAATTCCACTCCCACGCAGCATCTGCGCAAAGGCAGTGAGCCGTAGCTATCCGAGGGACATCAGTTGTCACCGAGTTCGAGTTGTCTGCCGGCAGTCACTCGGCAGAACGATCGCGATTCGCAAACTGCAAGTTGACAGAATAACCGCGTAGGAAACAGTTCGAGTCAATTCTTAATTTCATTCACTGCTAGTGGGAACCAAGGAAGCAATTTCGCGTATCGGGAGAAGCATCGTTGAGTCTTGTGACATACGGCGTCTGCTGGCAATGCAGCGAAGCTCGACGCAGCCACGTCCGCTCGTTTTCTTTGTCGTGGAAGAACCAACGAATTAAACTCCGGTTGGAGAAACGTTTTTTGTTCTTAACGGCGTTGGCACTCGTGACAGTCGGTTGATTTGACAACGTACGAACACAAAGTTGTGCCCTATCTCAAAAAACGTAACACAAACCGAACCGACCGGACATCAACATCAACGGCCGGACGTTGATCCAGTCTCGCCTACACATGCGTAGCTGCGTATTGTCAAAAACAAACATAAATTGAAGGCCTAAAAATAAAACAAAACAAACCTTTTAAATGGTTGATTGAAGTATAATAACACAAAAATGCAATTTATTTACTTTTAAAGAAAATTATTTGCAGCAGTCTTGTTTGTTTGTTTTTATTTTGTTCCAGCAGCTGCTGGCAGCTGACAGCATGGCTGACAATCGGCGCCCGTAGTATGGTGGCTAGAAGGGAGAGGTGGCGCGACCGCGCATTCCGCCGCTTGGAGAAAACGCGCCTTCGGTTCATGCCGCCGCCACTGGTCGCCGCTGTGGCGCTGCTGTCAGCTCTTCGATGTACTCTCTCCGGCGCACGCCGGCGCGTTCGTTCTTGTTTGCCTGTAGATGCTGCTTGAGCTGTGGTGCTATTTTTCAATCGGCTTTGTCCTAGCTCAGTTTATCCTGTTTTGTTTGGTGCCTATGAAGTTTTTCTTGCCGAGGTGCTAGTGCGAGTATGTAGTACATGTGCGTACTTTTCTGTTTCTCTTGCGTTTAGAAACCCCCCGCTAAAAAAAAAAAGTGAAAGAACCGTTGTCCGGCAAAATTACCTTCAATTGCTCAACAAAAAAATTAATGAAAGCATCGTTGTCAGGCAATAGGCCAGTCAATTGCTAAAAAGTAATGAAAGCATTGTTGTCGGGCAAAAGGCCAGTCAATTCCAAAAAAAAAAAAAATAGTGAAAGCATCGTTGTCAGGCAAACGGCCAGTCAGTTGTAAAAAATATTAATGAAAGCATCGTTGTCAGGCAAAAGGCCAGTCGATTGCTAAAAAAAGATAATGAAAGTGTCGTTGTCAAGCAAAAGGCCAGTCAATTGTAAAAAAAATTAAATAAAGCATCGTTGTCAAGCAAAAGGCCAGTCAATTGCTAAAACAAATTAATGAAAGCACCGTTGTCTGGCAAAATGCCAATCAATTACTAAAAAAATGAATGAAAGCATTGTTGTCAGGCAAAAGGCCAGTCAATGGTTAAAAAAAATTAATGAGAGCATCGTTGTCAGGCAAAAGGCCAGTCAATTGTAAAAAATATTAATGAAAGCATCGTTGTCAGGCAAAAGGCCAGTCAAGTGCTAAAAAATGTAATGAAAGTATCGTCAGGCAAAAGGCCAGTCAATTGTAAAAAAAAAATTAATGAAAACATTGTTGTCAGGCAAAAGGCCAGTCAATTGCTAAAAAAAAATTAATGAAAGCACCGTTGTCAGGCAAAAGGTCAGTCAATTGCTAAAAAAATAATGAAAGCATCGTTATCAGCAAAATAACAGTCAATTGCTAAAAAAAATAGTGAAAGCATCATCCATGACCAGCTTCTTATGTGGGAGACCTGAGTGAGGCAAATGAAGTTCTCAAAGACTGGCATCGAACACACATCTGTCATCACTCAGGCCAGTGATTCAAGGCTGATATTTTATATCGCTGGATATGTGGCGAAGAAATGCACCGCTGGCACAAAATGGGAAGAATGATGCAGACAACTCCTCAGTCTCAAGAACGGAACTGCTCCAGATGCAGCGTGTCTTAATTACCAGTTGAAAGTCAGCGCCCGTTGTGTCGTCTTCTAATCTTGTGCTCCCGTCCACGTTCCGCGCTGTTACCTCAAGATGCACAACCAACATGCCTTCTAGTTAATTACCAGCGCAGTTGACAGAGGCGGTCTTGTGTTTCCATCAACCAATCTAAACGCCCCTGTGACACCCCATGAAAACACCTTTACTCGCTGTTTTAGTGCGCGTGAAATCCGAAGAGACAGCCTAATTATTGACTTGGTAACAATTCTCCAAATGACCAATCACGGATATATTACACTTGTGACAAACAAAGTCATCAAGTTCTATGTTGTTAGCAGACTACACCTGAAGACGCAGAATTCATTTCCAAAGGAAAGGCAATGGAGAATGAAACTATTGAAACTGAGGTGGGTTGTTTAATTTGCTATTTGGTTGAGAGCAGTTATGTCGTTTATTCTACCTGTATATTTGAGGCCTTCAACAGCAACCTCAACATTGTGATATTATTCTTGCCCTTAAGTGCAATAAACACAACTTTGCTTATCCATGAGTGTTTTTGTGAATAAAACTGTAATTTGTTCCTTCTGTACCTATACCGTTTCACATCGCGTGTTGCACGTTCTGGCTATCATCTGGCTAAAAATTGCACTTTCCCACTTTAGACGCACCGGAAATTCGCAGACAACAAAGAATACAAATTAGCATGGTGCCTGCGTTGCCTGCGTACTGTGTGACGTAACCGCACGTTAAATAATCGCATGTCATCTGCATTCTCTGTAATCTTCGACTGCAACGCCCCTAAGCCCGAGTCACTTTGGCTTTTTAAAACTCACAATACCAAACCAAAATAATTATCTTTATAACTGCGACCACTGTGCCCATCGGGAAGGGTATGTAATGCGTCTTCAGACCAAAACTTCGTCATTTAAGCAGAATTTAGTAGCGCGACAAGCAAAACAACCGGCACAGTCGCATCTCCCGCTTTCATGGTGCCAAAGAACATATTAGCAGTCGATGTCACTCCTGACTTGCCTATTTTGCTTACCTGGTTAAAATATTTCAAGTGGTAACAATAATTTTAACATTTTGTTGGTATGACTGCGCTGCAACCGCAGCGAAGTTTACCCCAGCGCGAGCCGAGCACGCATCGAAGTGCTGAGAGCAGCGCCACCTACGCGAGGCATGAAACGTAGGAGCGGCGCTCTCGGCCCGCTCACGTCACCTAACCTTTCTAGCCACCATACCCGTAGCAACTTGTGGCAGTATGGTGTGTCCCTTGGCGATAATTTGATCGAAGTAACGAGCCCTACTACTGTCTGTAGTGGCAACGGTAGTGGTTCTCACCACCATGGAGCATTTATCAAAATTCATGCAGGTATGGATCTTTGTTTTCAGTGCTGTTCTGTGACGTTCACCGAACAGCTCTGTGTGGTACCGATGTTCCGAACGAAAACATGTTTTTTCCTTCTCGTGCTGCGTCTTTAGCCCTGCAAAAGCCACGGTCTTTGATGAAAAATCTGCTTGCTTGCTTCTGTGGGCATGAGACACGGCTGAGGCTCTATTTATTGTTGTGACACGACGTCCCTGACAGCTAGTTTAGCTGGTTTGGCAAACTTGTTTCTCGCACGTTGTACAGCGCCTGGCCGTTTTGTTTTCGCCCACGTATTTGGCTGTTTTCTTTTTTTTTTTTTTTGTACAGGGTGCAAAGCCTTTTGAGACAGATGTATACTTTCTTTACGTTCGGCACATGCAGCCACTGATTTCCTTCCATTCTGTGTGCAGGTGGGACCATCAAACGCCGTGTTCACGCAGATTCGTTTTATACAGCCAAATGCAGATTGGATGTCAGCAGAACGCTTCAAGGTTCGTTTGACGTTACGGGCCTTTTCAAACATACACGTTTTTCATTTTTCACATGATATAAATTCGTGTGACTGTTTTCTAATTTTGTGAATTGACATCGCGTGTGACGGTCTGCATTTAAATAAGAATCCTAAATAAGGCCATAGCTTTAAACATGAAAACTTTCCGATATAAAAATTGTTTTTCGTACTTTAAGCACAAGGTATTTGGCTGGATTACTCTAATATTATTCAGTTCAATGTTAAACCATTTGGTACTCTATAACCTGTTATCTCGAATAATGCGACTGAAGTACAATATGGTCCACTGTTAAAGAGAACATGAGAGAGCCAGCGACACGATCGTACAAGGTGCAGCGCATGCCCAGTAAGCATGGCCGATTGCTGTTCCCAAACATGCGATTGGTGCCGTCCATTCTTGCGACTGGTCAGCGGCAGCGCTTTTCAAAGTATTTAGGACACGCGATCTCATGTTCACTTTAACAGTGGACCATACTCTACAAGAATGTTCCCCTGCAGGCAGAGTTAACCCAGTTGCTTTCTTACAGTGTCCAGTCTCATAGGCTCAGCTGGTAGCTAGGTTAAAGAGCTCTGGATGATTTATTGCAAATTGGGCAAGAATGCATTATTACTTTACTGCACCACAACAGAAAAAATTCCTAACAAATCTTTTAGTACTCTCTTGTAGGTCATAAAGCATCTGTGAAGTGCAGTGCAAGGAATTTGTTTTCTCCCTGCATTCACCGAACCATGTTGTCATATTGCTAAAGGGCCTGTCACACTAGCACGACACGATGCCGACGCAGACCTGACATCGACACCGACGATCAGCCAACTCATCGACTGACCGTGTCTGTGGCCGACCAAGCTGTCACACTAGGCTGAAAATGACACCAACACGACCGAAAACCAGATGTCTTCCCAGTGTGACAGGTTTCGAGGCCAGGGACACCGACAAAACCAGTCTGCCGACTGTCGGCGGCCGAATCTTCGCAGAATTGGCCGCTAAGCAAAAACTTTCTTGAAACGCGAAGCCGATTCTGTACACCATGCCGGCAGCAAATACCATTCAGCACTAGTATATGTAAAAAAGTAGAATTGATGCATAATTCATGACTAAAATGCGAGTGTGAGTCGCCAAAATACTTGGGGCCGCCGAATGCGTGAGGAGTATCAACGGCAGCATTTTCCTTTTGGGGTGAGTAAATTTGGGGAGCATAAATTTGCAGCACGCATCGAGACCGTGAGAAATCTTTCCGCGTTTCCAAACTGCACAGAACAGTGCAAAATGAACTAAGTATGTGACAAAAAAATGACGAAGAAGCGATTATTTTCCTGAGGCCAGCCTAGAGCTGCCAATCCTCCTGCATTTTGATCGTTGTGTACAGTCATAACGTCTAGTCGCTGCGTTGCTACTTCGCAAGGCAATTTCAGTGCTACGTTAAGCATCACGCAGTAAATTTTTGTTCGACAATTCAGTGTGTTTCAAGAATTATGTCGCAAAAAGCTCAGCTTGCGTTTAAACTTTACAGCAGAACTAACAGCAGCCGTGGTCCCACGGCCGGCCCTGTGAAATCCGCCGAAGGTTTTACCTGCTACTGCACTATACGGCATGATTCCAACTATCAGCAGTGTGCTCTCAACAAGCTGGACAGTCTACAGTTAAGCGGTGAACGTTCCTACTGACTTCGCGATTTTCAGACTGCAAGACAGCATATTAGCTAAAACCATATCTCAACCTCTGAAAACACTGATTAAGTGTGGTAGTTAGCACAGTTTGCTGTCAAACGGGAGGCCATAAGTTTGATCCCTCACAGAGGGCAGCGGGTAGAGTTTTTTTTTTTTAACTTTTATAGTATATACTGTCTCTTATTCACTGTGGACAGCTTTTATTTTTCAAACACTGCCATTCTGATCCAGCAACCACAGCTGTGAAATCTCGGCGGCCGCTTTTCGAGGGAGGCGAAAAGCAAGGCGCCCGTGTACTGTGTGATGTCAGTGCACGTTAAAGAACCCCAGGTGGTCGAAATTTCCGGAGTCCTTCATTATGGTGTCTCTCATAGCCTGAGTCGCTTTGGGACGTTAAACCCCGCAAACCAACCAACCACAGCCGTGAAATACTGGGCAGTATTCATTCTAAGCTCATAATCATGACTGTTGAGGCGCTTGTTTTGTTATGGTCGAATTTATAAAAAAGAATTAAAAATAAAGCGTCCCTTAAGTTAACAATTGTGAAAATGAACTAAGTAAAATAAAAATTTTGCATGGCAGAAAAAAAAAAACGATGATGAAAGGGAACGGTATAATGACAAGAGAAGAGAGTGAGGATGAGTCGGTCGTAGGCTTCGCATGTTGTCTCGATGGTGTGACATAGGAGTTGGGCCACCGTCGGCCGACAGCCGTCTTGCGAGTGACGTGGCACCGACACCGATTGCTGACTGACTGTTTCAGTCAGCGCAGTGTGACATAGGGTGCGTTCCAATTCTTAGACGTCTACTAAGACTGCTTCGTATACTTCTACGTAGACGTTTATAGGTTCACGTCACCTCGTAGCATAAAGGTTCAACTAAAATGTTTGGATAACTGTTATAACATTGTTTTATTTAAAGCTTTACGATAATACTGGTGAAAATCACGTTTTTAATGGTTCACCAATTTCTTGCAGCAACAATATTGCATGTGTAATCACCACAATGCAGATAGACTATTAATCGGTTAACTTGCAGCAGACAGACTTCTCACGCAATGGGCCCGCTCATGGCTTGACAGAAGAGAATGTTAGTCCGTTTTTACTTTTTGATTCATCATCATCATCAGCCTGACTACACCCACTGCAGGGCGAAGGCCTCTGTCATATTTCTCCACTTAGCCCGGTTCTGTGCTAGCTGCATCCACTTGGCCCCTGCAAACTTCTTAATCTCATCCACCCACCTAACTTTCTGCCACCCCCTGCTACGCTTTCCTTCCCTTGGAATCCAGTTTGTTACCCTAAGCGACCATCGGTTATCCTCTCTTTGCACTACATGTCCTGCCCATATCCATTCCTTCTTTTTAATTTCCACTAGAATGTCAGTAACTTGAGTTATTTCTCTGACCCACTCGGCAGGCTTCCTATCTCTTAATGTTACCCCTACCATTTTTCGTTCCATATCCCTCTGGGTTGTCCTCAACTTAAGTAGAACTCTCTTGGTTAGCCTCCACGTTTCAGTCCCATAGGTGAGTACAGGTAACATGCAACTGTTGTATACTTTTCTTTTGAGCGATACTGGTAAGTTGCTAGTCATAATCTGCGAGTGCTTGCCAAATACGCTCCATCCCAATCTTGTTCTTCTTGTTATTTCCTTTTCATGGTCCGGACCTGCGGTTACTACCTGTCTTAAGTAGACATATTTGCCTACTACTTTCAGTACTTCGCTACCTAATGTAAACTGCTGTTTCTTCCCGAGGCTGTTGAACATTACCTAAGTCTTCTGCATATTGATTTTCAAGCCTACCTTTCTACTTTTCCTGTTTAGGTCATCAATCATTATTTGCAGTTCATCCCCCGTGTTGCTTAGCAAGGCAATGATTACTTTTTGATTACTGATGCTGAAGTGTACATGCTTCTCAGATGTCTCATGCACACAGCTGTAAGAATGAAAACATGCAAAATACTGTAAACTTGAGAGGATTACAGATGAAAGGTGATAACTGGCTACAGCAAAAGAAAAACTTTGTGCCGTCACACCTGTCGTCTGTAGTCACTAGGCGAGGAAACCAAAGACAGCAACTCGTTTTAATAATATACACACAAAAAATCAATGCGCAACAAGCCGGCATCGTCAGGCGAGTTCGTTCTTCCGAGATTAACTGAAAATCCGTGGAAGAGTTTGCCACGGCTAATACAGCAAGATCGAAACACATATGTGCGCCATACAGTAGCCGTCCTTACTCCCGGCGAGGTGCCCAGAAAGCAACGAATTCGTCGATAACATCAAGACTGAAGAAACTCGTCAAGTTAAAAAAAGAAGACCAACAGCATCCAACGCACGCTTTTCTCTTAGAGCGCGATACAAGAATCTGCAATGTTATGAATCTCATGATCATAAAGACAGCTTAATTAGCCTCTAGCTAGGGCACACATTAACGTAACAACTCACATTTGAAAGATCGTTCATATGCATACTCCAGCGTTCGCAAAGAGCACTACCACCGTGCAGCTATTGCAACCACCGCACGCACGACTCACTCAGTGCGAACCGCGCACTGTCCACCATGTTTAGACAGCAAGGTAGTCTGCATCGATGTTGACTTCGGCGAAGCAGTCTTTGCGAGAATTGGAACGTTTCTTAAGATGGCAGCTGCCTGGCTAGCCGTCTAAGTAGACGTCTACTAGGGGGTATTGGAACGCACCCATAGATACAGACATCAGGAAGACACGCTGTTGGCAGACCAAATCTGTATCGTGTCTTGCTAGTGTGACAGGCCCGAGACACAGGCTTTCAGCAGACAGCATGGGCTAGTGATACAACTTGCTTTTGGCAATCGGCTTGGACTAGTGAGTGGAACAGGCTTTTAGCGCTCAGCGTGGGCTAATGAATGCAAGCATTTTTTTTTTTTGCCATCCTTTGGAATTAGTTCAAGAATGCGACACAAGCATAGAATTTGTGCCTATAGTATATTAGCATATTTGTTACGAAGAAAAAGTGAACTATTCTGTGCTGCATGATTGTATTCCTCTTTTTTGGCTAATTTGGTTAGTCATATATTGTCCGGCAAGGTTGTGTGGCATGATCGCATGTAGTATGTTGCAACCATACGATGACAACCCCGATCTGAGAAACAAAAAAAGTTAGTGATGACATTCAGCACTATTGTTGGGTTTATGTTCTCATTAGCTGGTAATGACGGTCATGCCCTACCTGTGAAATTGTACCTCGTGTGCAGCTGATTTGTCTTATTGCAGTTTGCAGTCAGCTTTCTTTTTGTGCTCAGAATTGTGGCGTGATTTTTACAGTGCACTTGGATTGTCACTGATAAGGATTTCAGTAATGATA
Source organism: Amblyomma maculatum (assembly GCF_055883805.1). Taxonomy (NCBI): domain Eukaryota; kingdom Metazoa; phylum Arthropoda; class Arachnida; order Ixodida; family Ixodidae; genus Amblyomma; species Amblyomma maculatum. The sequence goes on from NC_139353.1 coordinate 53,588,093, forward strand.
GCCCATGTGACCTTCTTGTTTTTCTTTCTTTCTTTGCACTGCCATCATTTGGTTGCAGTGTTCTTCCTTCACAGCAATCTCTGTGCCCACCCAGAAGTTGGCCGGGCATGACTGCTTTATTCATTTTTTTCTATCTAGGCCGTGGAAGCAGAATTATCGAGCGTGATTGAAAAGCGGCTGCCAGACATTCTGTCACTGAAGCCCGGAAGTCTGGAAAGCGTAAATGGTGACCTGACATGTGGTGAGCCATATTCCACTGTGCAGCCTCTGCAGACCATACTTATTGCAGATTATGCTCCAGGTTTTCTGTGACTTAAATTTAGTATCTGATGACATTGCCTCACTAAATAACTCGGAGAATGAATTGTAAAGAGCGATTGATGACAGGAAAAGCAGAAAGGTAGGCCAAAGATCAATATGCGGAAGACTAAGGTAATGTTCAACAGCCTCGGGAAAGAACAGCAGTTTACAATAGGTAGTGAAGCACTGGAAGTGGTAGATAGATAGATGGATTGATTGATAGGAAAGGCAGAGAGCTGGCCTGCTACTCTGGAAGTGGTAGTCGAGCATGTTTACTTTGGACAAGTAGTAACCGCAGATCTGGACCATGAAAGGGAAATAACTTGGAGAGTTAGATTGCGCTGGAGTGCGTTTGACAAGTACTCGTTTATATTAGACTAGCAGCTTACTGGTATCCTTCGAGAGAAAAGTTTATATCAGTTGTATCTTGCCTGTACTCGCCTATGGGACTTAAACATGGAGGCTAAGGAAAAAGTTCTACTTAGGTTGAGGACGTGCAGAGAGGCATGGAATGCAAGATGTTAGGTGTAACGTTAAGAGATAGGAAGCATGTAAAGTAGGTCAGAGATAAAATTCCGACATCACTGCAGAATCTGCACTGGAGAAATGCATAAGCCTGAGCGTTGATGTATTGTCCACGACTTTTGCAGTGTAATGCCAAAGTGACACGCCACTTTGACAATTCTTGAGCGTTGCCAACACAGCAATGCTCAGGCTTACGCATTTCTCCAGTGCAGATTCTGCAGTGTTCTTGGATTTTTTTTTTTTATTGCAGTGTTCTCGGGAAATGTTTGCACTGACATCACACCTTATGACGTCGCACGACGTCAAGATAACTTTACACACTTGACGTCCACTGAGACACGTGACTAGAAGCTGAGAAACAAAGTGCTGGCGGCCATCTTTGCTCCCAATTACACACCTAATTGGCTCTAATTAATTACCTAATTAACTCACATCAACCATTTTGCTGCTTGCACACCTTTCCTTGATGCTCTAATCGATGGGGCCATTCCTTTTTTGATATACCAACTAGCTCCTCTTTTACAGCTCTGACAAGGTCATGCCCATGCAAAACCCGCCTACAGGGTCCTAAAATGCTTACACATTAATAACTCGAGCTAATGACATTCTAGTGGAAATCGAGAAAAAGAAATAGGCATGGGCGGGGCATGTAGTGCGAAGAGAGGATAACCGATGGTCGCTAAGGGTAACAAATTGAATTTCAAGGGAAGGAAAGCGTAGCAGGGGGTGGCAGAAAGTTAGGCGAGTGGATCAGGTTAAGAAGATCGCAGGGTTCAAGTGGATGATGCTAGCACAGGGTTAATTGGAGGAATACGAGAGAGGCCTTCGCCCTGCAGTGAGTATGATGATGATGAAATTTAGTATCATGGCAGTAATGGTGGAACGAAAGTGAGGGTCGCTCATGGGCTTGTTTTGCTTTTTGTCTACATTGTGAGAAGCAGAGCTTTTCAATATTGCCAGTTGCGAAACTTCCCTAGGGCCCATGTATCAAAAAACAGCGGTTTTGATTGGTCAAAAATAGGGTGCTTACGAATAGTGGCGGCGGCCATTAAAGGAAACTGCGTATAAATTGCAAACTTTCAGATTTTCTTATAAATGCACGACCACCATGAAAATAAAATATGTCCAAGAGTTGCAGGAGTGAAAATTCTTAGAAATAAAAGCCGTAGAGGTAATTAAGATAAAGTAAAAGAGATGATTTCCAGAAGGCAATGATGGCAATAACAGAAAGCTTCTATTGACTGCTTCCAGAAGGTGTGACAATTCATAAGCGCCCGAAAAATGCGCACAAAATTCTGTCAATTTTTAAAGCGGAGTTTCCCAACTGGTATGATCTAAAAGGTCTGGTGATAAGTACCTCAGCCAGGATTTAAGTGTCCATCACTGATGCAAGTTACAGTTGATGTCATGCACAGATGAGCAACACTGTGTGGCAGCACCACCTGCTGATTTATGCAGGTTTAAATCTTCCTGAGCAAAAAAAAGACAAAAAAAAAAACAGACAAAAATTGATGCAGGAATTATTTCATTTATTTTTATTATTTTTTTTGTTATGATAATGAGTCCACAGGATGTATGTTGGCTGCTCCCACTCTTGCATTTGCAGGTCTGTCCAGAGTGATGTTGGGCTGTGAATGTCAGGCACCTTCCTTTTTTGCCCTCCTCTTGGTCTCTATTCTTTCCACCTCATTTGTCCCACAGATTCATCTAGTGCCTCCTGGTTTGACTTTACCTGAAGATGAAGTATTGGTAGACTGTTTCTTTTTATGATCTACCAGGAACAACAGCAGGGCATTTATAGCAGGGTGACACAAGGGAAAGGGCGAGGGGAAGGGGTAAAGTTTTTTGGAACCGTGATTTATAGCTTTGCTCGTCACGAAGGCTGGTGACAGCTCAGCACATTAACTTACAAGCCATAAATTATTGCTAGATCTAAGCGGTTTGTGGCATTTGCCTGCAAATTAAATTACCTGGTTAAGGACTGAAGGAAATGTCCGTGAGGTAAGTGGACCACAACCAAAGGCTAGTTAGGGCATCTGAAATGACAGTTCGTGAAAACAGGAAATGGCAACATTCGAAGCAGGAAATGATAGCACAGTTTTTTGCCTACAAAAAAAGTACACATGGCACAGCATTAATGCAGATCAGTGAAGAAAAAATGGCGTAACAGAAAGGAAGCAAATTGTTCTGCCTAAAAGGATGTGATATGTTAGCGTTTATGGTTCCCGTTCATGGATCCTCATTCTTGTGCATGTAGCCTCTGCTCACTTAATTACCAATTCCTTAATTTGTTCCTCTAATACCTCTCACATACCATCAAGTCCCAAACTGCCACATTATCCTGCTATCAGTCGTAGGCAGTCAGCTTTAAAGGGACACTAAAGAATGCCAAATCTCGATTACAAAAAATTCACTCTTACTGAAAACAGAGCTGTTATAAGGTAGTAAAGAGGAACAGAAATGCAGGTATCGCCGCCACAGCCGAAACAGCCGAGACTCGCAACTACAAATCACGTGACGCGCAAGGGATCCCAGAGGTTGACAAATGCGAATTATGTTGCCCGTTTGAATGCGGTAGTAGGTTTTGTCTCGAATATGATAACATACTTTTATCACACATAGACGACGGCGAAAAGACAATGTAAATGTTGCAAGGCAAATATAAAAATATACTTGGCGGCGCCACAGGTGTCCACTTCAGTTTCAGTTATGTTCCGGCTCAGGCACTTCGTGCGTGCTCGGATAGTTTTGTTTTGGACCAGCGATGCCTGAAATACGAGCTTGCAGCAGCAGATGCACCTACCCTAAGAGCGTATCGAATGAAGATCATGACTCTGCACACACCTGTGAAGTATTCTCTGCTCCCGCGCACCAGCAATCACGGAGTCTCCTTTTGCGCCATAGTATGAGTCATCCTACCCTACTACGTAGTAGGATAAAACAGTTTGAATTCGATTGGTGGGAACAAAAAAAACCTCAACTTGTGATCGCAATATCTCGGCAATAATTCAATTTTTTGCTGCCGGATATGCGGCGACAGTGTCACCAAATGCCGTTTATTAGATTTTGATAGCATATTTGAATGTCTTTTGTATCCCTTTAACCAAACCATGCCATCGTGTCTGCATAGCCTAAGAGCGGCATGCCTGACTCGGAAACCACAAGCCCTGGAAAGTAGAATCCTATACTACCCAGCTTTGTCATATTGTGTGGTCTCGTTGCGTAATAACCCATCGATGAAATCAGTGCTCGCTTCCAAGAGCACCGCCAGGAACTAGTGGTTTTACCATGGTGCTAGAGCATTTGTGCGTGATTACATTACTAGTGGGTTTAAGTGCAGTTCCTGATGTACCCTGCACTTTACTGTTTATACAGTTGAAACTCGATTTAACAAAGTTGATGGGAGCCGGGAAATATCGGCAACATCGAGTGAGGCATTTCTCAGTCCTATAGTTTGTTGCATTCGATTATAAAGTGCGGCGATATGCAAAAAACTACCACGGCATCATACTTGCAGATCCTTAATGCTCCCAATAGGAAATGCGGCCAGCAAAAATGACCGGAGCCGGTAGCACACAAGAAAGAAAAATTGCTACTCGTCAAGAAGTGGCCGAGAGAAGTACAAATTTATTTTCCATTTTCCACCAAAGAGATCGGTGATCTTTACCTGCGTGCGCTTTGAGAGCAATGACCGCACCAATTTCTCATTGGTCTGAAGAGCTACGTAGCACTGTAGGCCTAACAAGCTGAGCTTGTGAGAAGTATGCACTCAAAGGTACGGGAAAATGTCCGCAGGAGCACAATGGCGACCAAACCACACGAAGCACACCACCGAAGTGCAACACTGCCCCTTGAAAAGCGACATGAGACTTTTTTTTACTGCTGGCACCATCTGATGAATTGAACACTACAACTCTTGTTTTGCGCTGCGCAGTTTGAAAAAAAGCGGGACGAGCGTGCCTCGCGCTGTTATCGTGGTCTTGCAATCAATAAAGTTTGGGGTGTTCTCTACAAAATAGATCAAAAATAGCCCCTTTTCACTTTTATTTTTGAAAAAAGGTTCGTTAAATCGGGACAGATCACTGAATTATTTCGTTATTTCGAGTTAGTCAAAGCATTGGTTCCTATGGGCACCTGAGGGGGAATTATGTTATCTTTGTTAAATCAGGACTTTCGTTAAATCGAGTTTTAACTGTAGTAGACTAGCTTGAACTTCTTTTTACAGACAGGCCCTACTTGACATGACCCTGCAAATGAAAGTTTGGACTCTGACTCTGTGGGTAGAGATTTGCTGCTGGAATGGCTTTTGTCATGATCCATGTTTATGTATGTCAGAGGTTCTCAAACCTTTTTTTTTTTTTTGCCTCAAGTAACTCCAACGACCATCGACATGTGATAAGGAACCTGCTGTCACGGTCCAGTGATGTTGCTTGCGTGTGGACCTGTCCTGTTTTTCTTTCTTTTAGTTCTTTTGGAAGCATTTTTTTGTTTTCATGAGTTTTGCAATTAAATGCCAGCTTCTAAGTCATGCTTAGTCCTCCTGCACATCGTGAGAAGTTTGCAGAAAACCAAGGCTCGACCAGCTCGACTGCGCACATGATCGCATGAATTTTATTAATGAATTTATATATCTATTAATTATTTATTTATTTATTAACCCATGAAAGCAGCCCATGGAACAGCGCCTTATGTACGTGATGTTTGCATAAAGTTTATACTTAGTTTACCATTTGACTGCTTACATTTGCGTGTTATTCTTCCGCAGGTGACGTCAAGGTCACGTACAACATGAAGAAGCGACCCAACATTTGCTCGTTCGTGTTGCGGCCACGTGCAGACACCCACAAGTGGGATGCCAAGAGGTCAAAACTTGAGGAGTCAACCAGCAAGTTTAGGGACTACGGTATGGCAAGCCACGCACTGTTGGCGAGCCTGACAGTTCTAGTATTTCCTTTTATGCCTTTCTTTAGACCGGTGGGTTTTATGTTCACTTCTGATGATACTGCTGTACTTCCTCCCTCTTCAGGTGGGATGTTCCAGAGGAAAACTGTGCTTAAGTCAGAGCTCACTGTAAGCATGCGGCGTCTGACAGCGAGCGAACTGGCTCAGCAGAGAAAGGTACGTCTCGCGTGTCATATGTTCCAGTTATGTTTTTGTCTATAAACAGGCTGTAACCAGCATATTTGTCAGAACAAAGGCTCCTCTGAATTTTTGATTAGCTAAGTTGATCGTACCATGCGAGGGCAACTTCTATACGCTTGAACTCATGAACTCAAGAACAGGTTTCTATCTCATTCCTTGTTCATGCCAAATCTCGCTACATGAGCAATTATTTTGCCCTTTTTTTTCTATGTACAGGAATTGCCTAGAATTGAGGCTCTCTGTAACATGTGGGCTCAATGAATTCCAGAGTATCAGATTCCGCTTACTAAACTCCATACACTCACTGAATATCTGGACCCTGACTGGCATAGGCTTAATCAAACTTACACGGGCTGATAGACTTGTAAGCCTCTGGGAATCTTGCAATCAATGTGCTTTTTGGTGCTTGCTACGCTGTTGGCATCCAAGTGACTAGAGGCAGTTGTGCTGTCTGAAGCAGCTTCCTCGTGGCACTTTCTTTTCTTCCTCTGAAGGTTCAGAATACCCAGACATCTGAAAGCAACAGCCAGCGAGGAATCAGCGGTTACTTCAGGCCAGTTGTGCCAAGGCCGAAGACGCCCGAAGAAAAGGCTGCGCTGAAGCGACTGTGAGCATTACTCTTCTTTCTTGCTTCTCAATAGTAGTCGTAGTAGTAGACTTTTCTAAGGCACAACACTAAGGCACCTAATACATCGATGGCCTGCTGGAAAGGTAGCCACTGTTCTTCCTCACTCCCGGCACGAAGCCAGTTCTGCCAGGTCTTGATAGTATGAGAGTGGGCGCGAAAGAAACCCGACTGGAATGCGACCAGGCGGGAAAAAAGGTAGGGGGAAAGGTCGACGTAAGAAGTAGAGCAGCTGGGACATGAAGGATTGCGGCAGAATTTGTGCAAATATAGCCGTTCAGGTGTGATGAGTGTATTCAGCTGTATCTGCAAAAGAATGTGAGCCTTCCTCTCAGAAAGGGTCGATGAGGGTCGAGGTAGAGTTTACGATCGAGGCGGAGAGATTGTAGTATTCTTTGATGGCGGCGGGAAGAGAGTCTCAACCCTCCCTCCAAGAACCTGGGCCAGGGGATGAACGCTGCCTAGTTAGAGTTTCACGGGTGAGCTGGTTAGCCATCTCTCATTGCCATCAATCACCGAGTGACCAAGGATCCATCGAAGGAGAGACTGGACATGGCTGCAGCGAAGCAAGTGCGGCCTTGAGCACCGTAGACAGATGAGTTGGGAGTTTTTTTAGATTAAATGGCACAGATAACCGCCTGCGATTCAGTGTTGATGGTATACCGAGGCACAGATGGGAGAGAACAGAAATTTCGAGTGGCATGAATAGTAGAGAAAGCCTGAAGCGAGAGAATATCGTGAGGGAGGAGGAAAGGGCCGCTATTGTGATAGGGGTAGAGAGAATGAAAGAGGACCTGGCTTCCGGAGCCGTGAGGAGCCACATAAGAGGCATCTGTTTACGTCACTCCATGAGTATTGAAGGGCGGACTATGATGAGAGGCAGCAGCATGTCACTGGTGAGCACGAAGGACCGGCGACACATTGGTTGGAAGAGGAAATCTACGGACGTTAGTAGCCTTCGTTTGGAAGGAGTAGGCAGAGACATAACAGTATGGTGGTAATAGTAACCCGGTTTAGAAGCCAGCGTCCCAAAACTCTATCGAACATGTGAGCCACCTGTCTGTTGCGATGAAGGAAGAAGGTCAGTGGCGTAAAGTTTATCGGTGGAGGTGATTACGGGAAGACCGAAAACGGTATTATAAAGGCCATGAAGAGTGTGGCAGGTGTGTCCAGCGGAGTCCGGGTCAGTGAGAGGTATGGTGAGGTAAAGGAATTAGTTAAGAGCCAGCGTGTTAGCCAGTTGACAGTTGAGGGCTTCCTTCAGACTGGAGGACTGCCTCACGACTCGGCAACGTAAGTGGGTGACAGACTGACGAGTAGAAATAACTGCATGGAGAGCCTGGACGTTTTTTCCGGCATGCGGAGGCATGCTAAGAACGCAACATTGAGAAACTTTGGAGATCGGGGAGCTGCCCAACATAAGAGAGATCAGTGAGTTATGAGTTCGTTCATAGGCTTTTCATTTGACCATAGGTAGCACCGCTGATATGTTACAACCTGGGGCGACTTTACGCCAGATTGTATGGAAAATATGAATAAGCTGCTCTTATCATAAAAAGATCTCTGCTGTATCACTAAGTAGTGCATGAAACCTGGCCATCTGCATATTAGCATGAGTGGTCTATTTTTAGTTTAGCTGCTCTCTCTACAGTGCAAAAAAAAAATTTTTATCACTAAAGCGAATAATTATCTGACAGATTCGTGCCGAAAAAAAAAGAAATGTGACTTAATGGCTTTGCCCACGGTACAATGAGGCCATGGCAGCTTTAATATTACATGGCAGCCTTGCCTGCCTGGCTTCGGCCTTTCATGTTGCTACATCCCAACCTCGGCGGCCGCTTTTCGGTGGAGGCGAAAAGCAAGGCGCCCGTGGGCTGTCCGATGTCAGTGCAAGTTAAAGAACCCAAGGTGGTCGAAATTTTCGGAGTCCTCCACTACGGCGTCTCTCATAGCCTGAGTTGCTTTGGGACGTTAAACCCCACAAACCAAGCCAAGCCAAACATAATGGGAAGTGCGGGAGCTAACTACGGTCTTCAGTTGGTCTGTGTGGTTAAAGTTCCCTCAGAGCAACTTGTCGAGGCCAATTTATTTCTTTTGTTTCAAACTAAGCATTGTGTCGGAATGTTTTGTCAGGTTTTGTAGCCAGTGTCTTAATTTGCGTTTGTTTTCTAAAGCCAGGTACATGATTACACACTTTATTTTAAATAAAAACAAATGTTGGTGAAAAATTGGCCCCTAACTTTGGGAACCAGAAAAAAAAATATTAGAAGTTAAAATGTTATATAGGTCAGTGAATGCTTTCACTGAGCTGCCTGCATTATTGCAATCAAGGTGACAAGCACAATCTTGATGTATGCAGTCAGACTAATGGGGCTGCGTGCTTATTGTTGCGTGCGCCTTATTGCGCGGCTATAATGGCAGTAACTGCCATAGTAACTTGTGAAAACACGAAGGCAGCAGGATTGCCTACATCATTCCCTTCCTTCCTTCTACACTTAGCAATAGTAAACGTGATAGTTAAAACGAATATTTACCCGATTTAACACTTTTCAATGCCATAGTTTTCATTTTGGTCAGCTCCCGTGTGAGTTCATAAGGATTTTGAAAAACAAAAATTAAAAACGTTGATCCGTGTTATCATAGTAAATGTAGTGATTTCTTTTGGTGGATTGTCATTTTTGTCATGTTTCAGCTCGTGATGTCCAAATGCTGCCCTTCTATTGCCTTTGTAGGTTGGATCGCAGGGAGACGAAAAAACGACATTTGAGCAGCTCTGACTCGGAAAGTAACAGTGCAAGTGAAAATGTGAGGAGGCAAACATTCTTTTTTGCTATGAAGAGTGATGTTATTCTTAAAGTTTCTATGTTTGAACTTGTTGTTGAGTTCTGATGTTATTGAGAGATGTCATTTTTAATTCTAAGACATTGTTAAGGTTGCGATAGTTGCTGAGTTTGTTTGAAAAAGCGTAGAAGCTGCACAGACTAAGGCACAAAGCTCCGGCCTGCTTCTGGTGGCTTGCATATTAAAAAAAAAATTCAATTCTAAGATAAAGCTTGCATCATGTTTACAAACATGTGTTACTGCATGCTGGCTTTCCTTTCCGATTCCCATAGCTTTGTGAAGCTTACAAGCCTCCGAAGCACGACAGAAGAATTGTGGCAGCTGCCCATGGCGGCGAGAAGGCGAAAGACTCCAAAGCAGAAGAAAACATGAAAAAATTTGCTTCGCTTTCTCAGCCCATACTAGAGAAGCACAGTTCACAAACCGCAGCTCACCAGGAAGCCAGAATCTCGGCCACTCAGGCTTGCAAAGCTGCGGGGTCTTCTCGGGGAAGCAGTCCGTCAGTTCAGTCTGGTTGGAGTCGCCAAGACAGGCCTGATCCGCCGAAGGAGAACAGCAAGTCCAAAACGTCGTCACATCGAGACAAAGAGAAAGCAAAGAGCCATGACCTAGGGTCTTCATCTCGCGGTAGCAGTAGCAGCTCATCCCGTCACAAAGAACATAAAAACCGCTCAGAGCACAAAGAGTCACGTGAGCGGGACCCAACATCTCACAGTCACAAGGCGGAGACGGACAAGGAGTCATCGTCAAAGTCCAGCCGTAGCAGTGGGAAGGAAAAGGAATCCACACAAGAGAAAAGCAGGCACCGGGACAAGCGGCACTCTCCCCCTAAGAAGTTGCGCAAGGAAGAAAAGTCGTCCTCGTCGAAGAGGACTCACAACAGCAGGGACAGAGAGGAAAAGCCAAAAGCTGGCAAGCCGAAAACGGCAAATATAAAGAAGCTATTGAAAAACTGTGGAATCAGCGACTCGGATGACTCTGACAACGGCACTTTGGAAAAGAATCAGCGAGACGAAACTTCCCGGCGGTCTCCTGACTCCACACAGTTGGTGGACGTTAGGCCCATGCCGCACACTTCGAAGAGTGATGGAGCTGCAAAGAGGGAAAGCTTGGATGATTTTCAGAGCAAGAAGGAGATGCCAAGAGCCTCATCGATGGCTCCAAAACGCCAAAAAGAGACTGACAATGTGTTGTGCAAGAGCTTGTTTCTTGATGACGAGGAGAGTGATGGTGGTGATGGCGGAGGCAGGAAAGAAGGCTCAAAGTCGCCTACAACCGAAGAAGACATGCCAGCTGCCAGTGCGTTGAAAAAAGCACCTCCAAGGTTACCCGACACTGACGTGTACGAGCCGACCCCAGTGGCGAAACTGGTTTCGGAAGATGATGCTGAAGAAGGCCAGTCTTCAAAGCCAGCAGCATTGAGTGCTGGTTTGGACGAAGAAGTTTCCAAGTTCATGAGCATGCCAGCACATAGAGATTCATATGTTCCTACCAGCCGGCAAACGCCTACGAGGCCCGAAGCGTTCTCATACAACCCAGCATCTCCAAAGAGGCAGGTTGGTGCTTTTAATGTTCTTGGTTTACAAGGAGCGAAAAAAAAAAAAAAAAAAATCTTTTAGTGTCTAGTCTCGCAGCGCATCCACTTTTATACCAATTTTTTTTTTTTCGCAAAGTGAGGAAAAAACTTCATTGGTGAAATGAGCTTGACTTAAAATAACGGCTTGAGGGGGAAGAAGAGGAGTGGTGAAGAGGAAGTGTGTTCAGATCCATATTACAGTTGGTAGTGTGTGTGTGTGTTGTGTCTCTTCGCTTGTGTTTGTTGCGCCACATTTCTGGGTATTATGAGCTTGACTTGCTAAGCTACTTACTACTATGAATGCCGCCTTTTCTGCTATTCCATTGCAAACAACAGTGGCATGCAGTTACAAATTAGGCTCCCAAAAGCCCAATACTTAATTAGGTTAGGGAAATGGGTGCCCTTTACACTGGCCCATAGAGATTTTACCATGATAAAGTAATTCACTCAATTGTCAAATACATTTTGCCTTTGGGCCCAGCTGTGGTGGTGCAGTAGTTAGGGCGCCCGACTGCTGTGCCCAAGGATGCAGGACTCAATCCTAGTCGTAACGGCCGCTTGTCCGTGGAGGCAAAAAGCAAGGTTTCCGTGTTCTGTGCGATGTCTGTGCACGTTAAGGAACCCCAGGTGGTCGAAATTTACGGAGTCCTCCGCTATTGCTTCTCTTATAGCCTAAGTCGCTTTAGGAGGCTAAATGCCGGATGTATCATGCAGCATATTGCTAGGAAGCACTCACTGCCTTGCTTAGCTTGTAAAAGCTTCCCGGGTGTTCATCTCTTTTTGCTGTCAACATGGATATTTCATTCATTTTGTTTTATGGAAAGATTTAGCACAGGAAGTACTGCCTAGCTCACAGCAACCATGGACGTATGTGTGTAGGTGGTAAAGTCACTAGCAACATTTGCAAGTTAAATGTTTGAATATAACTTGTGCCTCATAGCTCTCTGCATGTGACAAAAAAAAAAGACAGTGAGGGCAAGGGGATAATTATTAAACGTAATGCATGCCTTATCTCCATATATAGCATTCGGTAGGTGCGTGCCTGGATGAAAAAATCCGTGTATCAGTGACAAGAATGGCAAAGCAATTTCTGCAATAATATAGGACGTTTCAGAACATAGCCAGGTGCTCTTTTGTGGTTTACTAGGCCTGATATATGCCTGTACTGCTATCAGCTTTGTGAAACTTTGTTCTGTTTAGCAAAATTCTTCGTTTCCTCCAGCCCAACGGCGCTGGGCACACAAGTGGTGGAATTTCTTCAAACTGTAAGGAATCTAGGAATGATTCACCAAAGGTAGACACAGATCTGCTAACTGTTTGCACCCTTTTCCTCAGAACATAGTTAACAATTGGGCCCTTCTTTATTATTGTATCTCTTCCTTAATCTCTCCTCGCTGGCCGCGCGATGCTTTTCGAGTTGGTTTGCATTCAGCGCACTTATAGTTTCATTCCATAATATGTAGCTGAAGTATAAGTAGGTTGCACATGAGCATGAAGCGAAACGATTTATAATAAAGCAACATTTTGCTGAGCTGGTTCGGGCAAGATGCGTTTGAGAAGCTTTTCACCATTTACTATTACATATCAAGCCACCACACACAACAGCCATCTACACGCACGGACTCGAATTTAGTAACAGGCCGTAAAGGTGCAGCAGAGCAGTGGCGTAAGGGCCTAATCCGCGTGATGGTAACTCACTCAGGAAGACCTTGGTTTGAATCCCAATTCTGCGCAATTTTTCACCGGAGTAATAATAACCTCACAACAATGTGATTGCGTAACTGTTTGTGTGGTGTGGCCTCGTATAGGAATATATGAGGCGAGAAAGAGAGGGAGCTCCTCTAAATTGCAACACAGTGGTAAAATGAAGCAAACGGGAGTTGCATGAATATGGGATATCAGCATTCACTGCGATCTCACCAACAACGTTCGTGAACTCTAGAGTGTAATGTAATCTTCAAATGATATACGATACACTCTGAAGGGCTAGTTGGTTCATACTAATTGAACAAGTAAAACTGCGCGAAAAAGACCGGATGTAAGAAACACACAGGCACAAACAAGGCGCAGACTTCCAACTAGTTTTATTCACGAAACAGCTGGCTTATATAGCCTCTCAAAAAAACAACACTATCGTGAAAAACGCTCAACAATTACAACAGCACATTATGGCAGAATCAAAGCGACTGTGAAACCCGAACATGCCCTTCCAGATACTCTATCTCCTGTCTCTATAGCGATACTGACGGCGAACTGAAGCGTCATACTTTTTGGCGATTAGGAAGGCCTCGATGACCTCCCTTTCAGTCTTGTCCCTTGCCCTACCGAGGAACGTGGTTCTATCCAGACAGGGGTCACATCCGCAGCTTTTGCAATGCAGAGGTAATTTGCTACCTATGCCGGTGCGCATAGACCTATTGTGTTCAAGAGCCCGCTTATTGAAGCACCGGCCTGTTTGGCCGATGTATAACCGGCCGCAAGATAGAGATATCTGGTAGATAACCCCGGAGGCACACCTGGTGAACTTGGTCTGATTGTTTATCCTGCACGTGCTGTGCTCCAAGGGCGGCACGGCTACACTGGAACAAATGTGGCAGCCGCAGCGGCGCAGCTCCGGTGGTTGCGGTACTTTCCCAGTTCCAGTGACTTTAGGTGGTACCCCTTAAGTGCATCCGCATCTAGAATGTACCCATTACATTGGGTCGTGTGGAGGCATGCCTGAAAGTTACTATACAGTCAAGTCCACTTGTAATAACCGCATTTATAAGGCATTGCTCACTTATTACAAGCAAGGGTGATGCTACTGTCAAAATATGCATTGGGCAGTAACGCCGTGTCCCAGATACAATGCATTTCTGAGGACGCGCAACTCTGAGATTGAACAAGTTGGCACGGTAAACGTGGCCTCACAATTGAGAAATGCATGCTTCGTACTATCGCAGTGGTCGAGAAGCATTTCGCAATTTCTGTTTCATGGCCGCATGCGCTATGAAGACAATGCGACGACCTCAAAAAAATGGAAAGAGAGACGGCATGAAAACTGCTGGCTTGGCATGGATTTATGTGCTGCAGTGTCAGTCTATGCATGCACATGTACTGGCTGGTCTTGAGTCAAGAAGATGCGTGATGGGCACGAGACAGGGGCAGTTTTGAAAGAACATTGCTGCATGCGGTAGGTGTTCACTGTCTCGCAGCGATCTCAGAACTTTGCACGCCAGTCATGTGGTACGAGGGAGTGCACTTACAACAAGGAGTGCATCGACACGTTTTGCATGCGTGTGTGCTGTACCAGCTTCGTTGCTGCATCCTTACAACTTGGTCGAAGATCAGAGGCGCCGAGGCTCATCTAGCACCAGTTTGCTGTGAACACTCATTTTATAATTAAGCAGGTCTTAAGTGAGTTAGTGGCAGGAAGGATCTCGGTGATAGTCGCAGGACCATTCGTCGCGTAAAGCAGCAGGTGTGCAAACAGGGCTTTAAATAAAAACACCACTTTTGCCTGACATTTGCATTTTTGTCTGCAACAAGAGAAGTTCAGTTACTGCAAACCGTGAATGAGCAAATGCAATTCCCAGTGCACTCGGGTTCATTACAAAGGGGCTTAACCATACTATATTATCTGTTGAGTCAGGTCAGTGAGGATGTTTGTTTGGTTTTCCATAGAGTCAATGGAAAACGGTTGAACACTTCGCACGCGTTGATCAGTCCAGATGAACTTACACAGCCGCCCACTCCCCACCCATGCAGCTGTACTGAGCATTCGCACAGCACTTCTGAAAAAGTAACTAAAAGAGCGACAGGAAGGAAAGCTTTTCAACGCAGGCAACACACGGAGACGGTGAATCGGCGCCAGAAATGCGCTTCTGCGACGGTAGCTGTGCCATTGCTCTGTCTGCGCCAGCTATGCCCTTTGATCCTGTATTAGGTTCGTGTCGCTGGCTGTGTATAGGGATCATCTCAAACCCTCCAGGACTCCTGTACGCCTTCGTCTGGAGATGCCAGTTCGTACATGGTCATGTATTTGGTCGCCTTCTCCCTCCCATCGCCAAGCAACAACGCTAGTAGACAAGACGGCGACTGATCCTGTGCAAACGTTGATTTGTTCTGACTTTAGTATCCATTGGTTCTAGTGACTTTAGTCTGCGATTTTGGGTGAGCAAGAAGCAAACCTTAAAGAAAGACATGCGTTGAGGCCGCGCGCTACCTGCCAGCAAAGCCGAAATAGAAAAAAAGGACAAGGAGCTCGACACAGCTCAGAGAGGTGGAGAGAACAGATGCCGATAAGAAGCAAAACAGCCAATGTTGTTACCTAGTTGAGATCAAGTGAGTGTTTTGTCATGATCATGACAGCACTGCCACCTCCAAAAAATTTACCGCATTTTGTGCCGTAATGTCGCCTCAAACGTGATGTGCATTGTTTTGCTTTCCCATTTGGCTAATCACTCATGGTCCCAAGCAGTCCACATTCTTCGCTGCAGAGTGCCTGGAACCAGTGCATAGTATGCGCCCAACTCATTGTTTAGAGTACGCATGTTCTGGACATAGTAGCGCGTAGCATATTGTAGAATGCATCTCCCAGCTAAACTGTGGAATCCTTACAGCTGAAATTTTGCACTGAAATGGCATTTGGTCAGCAGTATCTTATTATCACAAATTTCTTTAGGGCACTTTGCCTGGATATTTGGATATTCGCTTTGTCTGCGGCAGTGGCAAAGAAAAGCAAGCTACTGTTTGTTGGTGCTGGTGGTGCCATCTCGTTTTGTTTGTAGCAACACTGCCATAGAGATTAGCCAGAAAACGTTTTGCGAGTGAGTTGTTTTGCTGGAGGTTTCAAAAACTTTATCAACTGATTTTTCGATTGTGCCAAAACTTCAATAAATCTGAGTAGGTTTGTTTGGGTGCCGCAATAAATAATGAGATGGCGCCACCACTTCCATCGCAGGGACGGCGGTTCGTTTTTGCCCTCGCTGTAGACAATTCAAATATCTGACATCTGATCAAATTGGGTAAATGCCCGAAACAAACTTGGTGTGAAAAAAGTCCACACGCCCATTTCTTTTTTGACAATATGTGGTGGTCAAAGTGAATGAAGCGCAAAGCATGCTGTGTACTCCAACTTGCGAGTCGCTCGGTGAGGAGTGTGTCTACGGCGCTGCATTTGAAACGTGGCGAAGTCAAGCTTGAATTCAACTTTTCATTTTTATTTTGAGCATTAATAAAGTCATAAAAAAGATCAGCATGATCTGCATGCATTATTATGTCCACATTCAACGCTGTCTGCCTGAAAAAAAGAGCGAAAACGCGTTTTAAATGTAAACGTTTCAGTTAGTGCGTATGCTCGTCCTGAAGTTTAATATGCTCCAGTCGCTTGCTAAAATTTTGTTGGTTGCTATTTTCATCGTGCGGCCGCTATATGCGTGTCTGACATATATTAGAGTATGCCTGTTCTGGCAATTCTGCGTTACCAGGAGCTTAATATTTGGGCTGCTATAGCAGCCGTAGCCTGGCATTATGTACGAGAGGACTGCCGCACAATTGGCGGCAGAAATGGCGAAGAGCTGAACGTGTACAAATCCCATAGGACTTTCTGTACATTTTTTTGTCTTTACAAAACTTTCATGTGTTACCTATGTTGCACTGAACAGCAGCGGCAAGGGTTTCTTGCCGTGCGATGAACTGTCTCAGCCTGTACGCAAGGTACACCATGCATTAATAGCTCAACTTAAACAGGGGCATACTGTTCTTAACTTAATATCGAGCTTCTCGTTGCGAAGGTCTAGATTTACTTACCAGTGCTTCCTTCACAACCTTAGCTTCATGCTCTCTGCAGCTGAACTGCTTTTTTGAATAGTTTATTGAATAAATACTGCAGAAGCTGGCATATGCACCTATTGGCTGTATCAATAAATAAAAAAATTGCGAGTATCATAAAAGAAAAAGTCTCATGCAATAGAATATTATTTCAGCTGTATTGAAAAATGAGACTTATCACATATATGTTGCATTGCTTGCAAGTTTGCTGTGAATGTTCAGTTTGCACGCATGCATTATGCCCCAGCATGCATGAAACCAATAGTAAATGGCTGAAAAACTCTACTAATGTGTGTCAAGGGCCTCCAGATATTTCAAACCATGTACATACAACTAATACATACAATTGGTCAAATATTTAGGGGAACTCCCAAGGTGGAGTAGATTTGGTAGAGCGACTGCCCTGGAAAGGCGGTAGCGCCGTGTTCGATCCTTAGACCAGGATGAATTTTTCTTTAACTATGAATTTTCTGAGAAAGCTGTGTAGGTTTTCTTTGTAACCGTATGGCTGCGCTTGGGTGGATGTCGATGAGTAATTACTGCCTTATTATGCACACAACTGCTGGAGCTCTTCACTTTAAGAAATCCCATGCTTGACTTCCCAGTACTGATTGCTGCATTATGTAAATAAGAAGAAAGTAATAAAGCAAATGCTTCGTTGTTACGGCACCCCGTGAAACCTCTGGAAGCTTCAGAATGTAAAACCCTTGCAATTGCTTCCCATCAGTGCAGGGAAAAGGCTGTAGCCATTTTGCAGTTGTTAAATGAGAACCACCAGCCCATGTATGCATAGATGCCTCGAATGGATTATACCTCAGCTGTTGGTGCATACATGCAGAAATGTGGAAAATGTATAGCTTATGTATTGTATGCAGTGTGTTCAAGGTAAAGTGCTTATTACGAACAGCTAGGCATAAGGTGAGCTTGTCTTGTGGTTTTTTCTAATTAAAACTTGTATTAAAGGAAGGTACATTTTAAACCATGGTGCACAGCTTTACTACAGGCACCGTAAGAAAAACAAACCTGGGAAAAAGGCCCCCCATCAAAACAGGAAACAGCCAAGGAGGTTATATAGAACTTGCTCGTTGGAAACAGCAAAACGTAACTCTTGACACCGGAAACTTTATTACGCAGCTGTGAAAGGGGAAAGTTTCTCAGCTGTTAATGGTAAACCCATGGTAAACCCTTCTTGTAGTGTGGGCATTAACACCTGATATAACCGTTTTTTTTTTTTTTTTTTTTTTTTGCAGAACTTTTGCAATATGTACGTTTTCTACTGCATGTAATAGATTAGTTCAAAGCAGACCTGTGAGGGAGAAAGAGTAAATTGCAGCAGAATTATGTACTGCAGCAGCATAGCCGATGTTGACCGGGTGGCAACTTTGTACTTTTGGCCAAGAGAAAACAAACAAACAAATGAAATTCGCTTGCCTTCACAACAGACACCGCTATCAACGCGCTCGAAGCAAAGCCTACAGTTGCCCGCGCAAATAGCCGTTGGCGGTCACAACGGCCGGCCTGCTGTTTCTGCAGCTCATTAATCATGTATCCCATTCCAAAAAAGTTTTTGCAGCTTGAGGCACTTTAGGCAACGCGCAACACAGTTTTTCCAGCGATGTGAGCGCTATAGACGAAATGCA
This sequence comes from Amblyomma maculatum, assembly GCF_055883805.1. Lineage (NCBI taxonomy): Eukaryota > Metazoa > Arthropoda > Arachnida > Ixodida > Ixodidae > Amblyomma > Amblyomma maculatum. The sequence goes on from NC_139353.1 coordinate 53,606,553, forward strand.
GGTTGAAACCGCACACTAGCCAACAACGGCTGCAGAAACGAAACCAGGAACGACCCGGAAGCCGAATTCATTCTATGGGATGCCTATAATTGCGCAATACGCTTTATTCCTATTCAAAGTGAATATATTGTTAATGGCGCACGTCCACGAGGGGGAAAACTTTTTTTTTTTTAATTATAGATTGCGCCTGCAAACTCAAACGAGTGAAAGACGAAGTACCCGTCATCCCTTGCGCTTTCTCGCTTCGCGAGCGCGCGTCGTCTGTTACGACTGTTTTTAAGCGTTGCTCCCGCTGCCCGTTGAGGTGGTCAACAGTAAGCATTTACGCGGTTCTTTTATCCGTGTGCGCACTGTCAAGTGTAAACACACACGGTAAGAGTTCTTCGATACTCTCTTTTTTATGAAACAGAGTCGCGGTTCACCATTTTCCTTCTTCCCGATCGTAATTGGAGCAGTAGTCGAATGGCTTTGAGTTTACGAGGTCGAAGCATGTAAAAGCGCTGTCTTCGCACAGTCTTGCAGCCGTTCTCCAAACAGGACTCGTTACAAATATTAATGGAAACTTACTTCTCTCCGACTCGCCGTTCTCGAGAAGAGCGAGCTGTAATGCGCGACGCGAGTTTGCATCCATAGCGGCGCTAGCTAAGTACTGCTCGTCTGCTGCGGAGCGAGGACAGCAATCTGCCGTCTAACTTCTGGTAAAATTCACCCCATTCGGCGGAGCAGACTCCCGATTGCTTCCCGCGACCTTGAATAGGCGACGCTCCCTGTTTACAATTGGATGACGCGATCCATGGCCCAGATCTGCGGTTGGGATAAAGTTGCTCCGGAAGGTTCCAGCTCCGCCATTGAAAGTCACCGTCGTTTCGAAAAATGCCGTTCGAGGTCCATGACGTACAGTCGTACAGTGCCGGCGTATTGGCCGAAGTTACGACGGCCGCATTTCGAATATGGGAAAAACTCGCAAGTTCGGCGAAATTTATGACGCAGTGTCGTAAAATCTCGTTAATCGACGTTCGAACGTTAAATTGTATAATTCGAACGCCGACGCCCATTTAAATCAGCTGCTGGATATTCGTCAATTCGAACGTTGGGCGTGCTTTTTGCGGTTAATTCGCGCGAATTGGATCGCGTCGATGTACGACCCGTTCAGCCAGCGATCACTGAAATAGATCCACGAACCTCGGTTGCATGGAAAAGTGGAGCCCGCACGCTTCATGTGCGTTATGGCAGGGGCGAAGACGGTCGCAAGTTACCTTTGTCGCATAGTTTCGGTTTCGATTTGATAAATTTACGCTATTCCGCAGTTGTCATCTGGCGTACGCGGCAGCGTTTCAGACGCTCCTTGACGCTTCACTGTTCTTTAATTTTTATTTTGAAGTGGCACTTGTACATATATATATCCCTCGCGCGCATCCGCATGCTGCTTCCGGTACCCCACAATCACTGAAACTGCGCGCTCCACCACGATGCTTCACCGCGTGGGTTGTGCGGTGAAGCATCCTCAAAACGCGACGGGGTTGTTTTGTGGGGGCCACCACCGCTACAGCATTGTACCGCGAAAATGGTAGCCGAGGCCGTTACGAATTTTGAGCAATATTTCAGCGTTCCCGACACTGTGTGCTAATTGTAGAGCACTTGAAGAAACCTGGAAAAACCATCGTTCTCATTTGCATTTCATCCCAACTACAGACAGTCATCATACAGGTGTTCATTAGGTACAATTACTGTGATGCAAACGTTTTTCGGGCAGCTTTTTCAGGTCCATTCGATAATTCGGACTTCCATTTAATTCGCACTTTTTTTTTTTTTCTTGAAGGGTGGATTAGTGAGCTTACTGTAATTCACCTGTCAACTCATCACCTGCCGTGTGATGATGGTCATCTATTCTCTGCCACTTATCGAATTGCTCTGGTTCTGGGTTTGCTTAATGTTTTGTTCATCACTCGGAAGCTGCTCTCAAGACCAGCCAACTATGGAAGGTTTCATGGGTACAAACTTCCTGTGTAGCTATTTGCAAGCAAAGTTCATTTTTCTAGTACACTTTCAGTTAAAATGCTGCCAACGCTTGCCTTGTCTGAGCCATTCTTCAAAATAGTTCTTTGAAAGCTTAGTAGCAACATTGGAGCGAGAAAAGCTGCCATGGCCATGTATTCTTAATTATCATGCAGAAAGGTGTGGGAGAGAAAAGCCACTTCTTGCAGACATCTTCACATCATATTTTTGCGGCATCACTGTGATGTGTCCTTAAGAAATCCAATGTTTGGTTTGGTTTATGTAGTCTAATATCCCAAATGCGACTTGGGCTATGAGGGACGCCCAATGGAGGGCTCTGGATAATTTCAGTCCCTTGGGATTCCTTGACGTGTTGTGCCATTTCACAGCACACAGGTACCTTACACTTCATCATACCTTACCGTACGATAAAGGTACCTTATCGTAATCACTGTGACCGTCTGGACTATGTCTACTGCAGGCCGAAGGCCTCTCCAATGTTCCTCCAATTAAACTGGTCCTGTGCTAGCTGCATCCACTGGACCCCTGCGAGCTTCTTAACCTCATAAGCCCACCTAATTTTTTGCTGCTCCCTGCTACGCTTGCCTTCCCTTGGAATCCAGTTTGTTACCCTTAGCGGCTCTTGGTTGCTAATTACTAGAACTTTCATTAGTGCTTTAATGCTTCATGCTGTTTATTCTTAGAAGTTCGGTACTAGCATGTACCACGGCCGGTCTCGAGGGAGAGAGCGCGCGCTCTTTCTTACGGCCTTCTCAATCGCCGCATAAATAATGGGAACTTTTCTCCTTGAGTCACGCTCTCCGCCGCCGCAAGGGGCGCGACCTGCTCACTGTTCGCTCCGCATCCGCTTCAGTGGCGGCGGGTGGCATTTGCCTGGTTTCGCGCTGTCGCCCGCGGGTTTCGTGGTGAGTGCAGCCCCTAAATGGACGATTACAGAAGGTAGATGCTGCAGCGGCATCCTGTCAGCGTGCTACACACGTGAATGGAGTCTTTATATTAAAAAACACTGTCGCTCGGCAAACGCTCGACAAGCATATGACATGTATTGCGGCATGGTATCTACTTTTGTTCATTTTAATCTGAATTTTTTCCCAAGCCTGTACAAGAAGATGAATAAACAAAGTGAATGAGCAGTGATCACATCGAAGCTTCTTAATTCAAGGCAAACATAACAGCAACAATGGCAAAACCGTCTTTCAGTGCTAGATAAGAAACCATCGAGGTAACACCGAAGATGAAAATAATTTTATAAAAATGTAATGTAAGTTGCACAATGCTTACATGACATAAAGTATTAGGATAACGTCAGAGTAAACGCTTTTAAGTTTTGTTTTCAATTTTGCTATAATTTATAGACCAGCAAACGTTTTATGTTGTATTATAAACATTATTTTAATTTTGCAAATAAACGTTGGCTGAATGAAATGTTTACATGATATCATGATTATTTTATGAAAAAATAGGAAATCTATTTCAAGCCCTAATTAGCAATATTTTCTTTTTTTTTTTTCTAGTATGCTTTTAAACTAACAGTTTCTTGTAACTATCTGTGCAGTAATGCCTGCCTTAGAGAGCAATCGCTGCCCCATTATTTTGGTAGAATGCTTTGCTTATTACACATGCGCCACTGTTACTCAAGGGACACTCCTCAATAATGGATATAAAAGCTTTTCTCTGTGCTATTTATTCAGATGTGACTATAGGAGTTGTATGTCGCGCTGTATTGCGCGCCTAGGCACCTAGTGTCGACACCGACGAGATCATTTCAGCTCTGCCGCAATCAGTAACCGAGGAACTGAAAGAAGTGATGGTATCTCCTGTCATCCCATTACCCACTGTCACGTATTCTGGTTTAGCTTACGTCGCTGGATACATTGTGAAGTTAATCAGTGACTTCGGGTGTGACGCTTGTGCTATCCTTCTTGAAACCAGCGGAAGAAGCAGCCCCATGTACACTATTCTGCGAGGACAAGATTCTAGCGGACCGCATTATCCAAAACCAGAGTTTGTAGCCCTCTTGGACAAGGTTGTGTCTCTTTTTGAAAAAGCTGTCGTGCACCTACCATACACAAATGTCCTTGAAGTCCTACAAATCTTAATCCAGCCAGCACTTGAGGACTCACCTTGGCTGAGTTGTCCGGAAGGCATTGACAATAGCCATGCTATAAGGTCCGCTTCTTTAATATGTGAGAAATTTCTCAGAATACTTCTTGTCAATTATGCTAAGAAGGTGACAGACAAGAACGAAAGGCCAGCTCCTTATGTGCACAAACCGTCCAGAAAGATTTTGAGACTTTAATTTTCTAGCCGCATGTACCGTTTTGATGAATGAGTGCGATGAGTTAACTTTGAAGGACATTTTTTTTATTGCTTGCTGCAATTTTCAATTATGCATATCTGCTTACGCCCATTTCCTTGATTAAATGTCGTTTTTTTTTATCACTGTATTAAACTATGACTGTCTACGTGTGCGTCATTCACGAGACTACGTATACATCTGCTGTCTTTCAACCTACTGATTTGTTTTAAACGAAGCTAGAACAGCCCACTTCACTAGACAACTGAAATTTTAACTGTATGCGTAAATGCTTGATCCTTACTCTGAATCTGAGACGTGCTATGAATTTTCGTCAGTGCCTCTTTTGCTCTAAACGAAAACGGCAGCGGTTGACAGAATATCCACCGAACAGTTTGCCATGCACTAGCGTCAGGTCGCGTTATACCAGCTTACAGCTTTCAAAGGCACACTGCATAAAATGGTACATATAGTTTTGTGAAAAATTTAGGGGCAAAAAGTGTTGATGTAAGTGCACCCGAAACTTCATTCGACCGTGCGCGACAGCACTGACGAAGGCGTGCGCGCAAGAGCGCGCACGCGCATTATTGACTATTTTATTGCTCATACACGATAAATCAGACGCTGATTATGGCTTCTTCCTATAAGCCATAAGGGGTGAAATATCAGAACCTGCCGGTTGCAACAGATGCGGGCGGAGCGAAGAGCGAGCGCGCATTTCCCTTGCGCGTGAACGGCTGTAGCGGAGGAGCAGCAGTGGGGCGGTGGCGACCCCACCGAGGCGCGGCGGGCGGTGGAAACAGACCCCATTGGAGAGGCCGTAAGAGAAGAGAGAAACGCGCTCTCCCTCGAGACCGGCCATGCATGTACCAACAGCAGTGATGGCCGGTCTACTCTCTCTCTCTCTCTCTTTCTCTCTCTGCATGTGGTTTTTCTGTTGCCTTCACTGGGTTAAACTAAGTAGTCGTGTTTCCTGTGTTTTGATGCAGGGTACTCAGAACTGATGTTTACTTACGTCAATCTAAATTTTTTGAAATTTTTTGATGCACTACTGCAATGTGCCTCAGAATGTAAATTTTCTAGCCTTTAAACTTGCTGCATATTGCGGCCTGTCATTTTGTGGCTGCTTTAAGCGAGTTAATACTATCCGACTCTAACATGGCTCATTGGCTGTGCACAGCCTTGGTCTGTGAATGCTGTACATTTGTCATTCGTCCATGATTGCAAGCACTCTCTTTGCAAGACTAATTTTGAAGCACAGTGCTATCCCAGTTCATGTGGACTGTTTGAGCAGCATAAGGAAATTGGCTAGTAGAAGAAAGAATTTGGGGGTAGCAGCAAAAGAAAAAAAAAACATCACGGGAAAATCGAGCACCTGGTGCAACAGTTCTGAAAAAGCATTTTTAGATTTCCCCTCGATGGTTACTTTGATGATTTTTCTCTAATGAAGACAGTTACTCTAAGGCTGCGTTTCACATACACAGCAGGAGAGACACATTCTAATTCCTCTCTGATGGCCATAGGAAGGCCAAAGGGGACAACTAGCAGGGAAATGGCCTAGTGCTCCGGGAGGTCGTATACCACAAGCAGCGCCTTCAACTGATAGTGTAACTAACATTTATACCATACCACTTGCTGTGTAGAGTAAGCAGTAGTTCTGAGGTGGCTGGTCCCCCCGCCAGACTTGCATGAATAACCAGGAGATGAGAGCCAAGGGACTGAAGAAAGGTTCCCAAAGCAGTCTTGGTGGGATGATAAACGTGCACTTCTTATAGGCACGGTATGCCCCATGTGCTTCCTCTTTGGCAGGTTGAAGTGCCTTTCTGCATTGTTGGCGTTGTACGCAGGAGGACAAGCGCAAGAAAAGGGACGGAGGCCACGTCTACGTTCCGTCGAGCATCGGGCCATCAAGTGCGGCGCGGCCTTCACGCGGTCGCTACGAGGAGTACGTCCCCGAGGCTGTCAGCCGGACGGCACGGCATCAGCAGTCAACTCTGGACTACGTCCCAACGTACATCCCGACGCCAAAGAAGGAAATTAACGCGGACGTGTCCACGACGACATACTCCACACAGCAGCCGGACGATAGCAGTGCTGAAGGCTCTTTTTCTGGCACCACTTCGGCCGCTATGGAGCAGGAGATTCGGAATGCCAGGTATTCGAGCACTCGGCAAACACAATTCTAGGCATTTCCCACTGTGAAAACTTACTGAGAAAGCCTTCTGTGGAAACTGTCTCGTTGCATGAGCTTAGCTCTAGGAGGTGTATACTCCACATGGTACCTAGTGGCCAGAGGTGGATTTGGCTGTCACTCCCGGAGGTTGCTTGTGGTTTGGGGGTGGTGTCATTTGAAGAGCCACTTTTAGTTGGTACTAGAGAACCTTTCAGAGGAAAGGAGAATTATAATCAAACCAGTGTCCCGCTGCAGTGGCTCAGTGATTAGAGCGCTCGACCGCTGAACCAAAGAATTCGTGATTGAATCCCGGCCGCAGCACTGCTCTTCAGTGGCGGCAAAAGGCAAGGTGTTTGCGTACTCTTTTATTTCAGTGCAAGTTAAAGACCCGCAGATAGTCAGACATTTTCGGAGCCCTCCACTATGATGTCCCTTCTAGCTTTGAGTGACTTTGGGACATTAAACCCCACATACCAAATCAGAGCAAGGAATAAAGGTCAGCTTGAGTCGTGATTTTCCAGCTTGCTGCTCTGTGGAAAGAGAAAGAGAACAGAAAGGAAGCAGTTTATGACGGGCAGTTACAATGTACAGTAATGGGGTTCAGGCATATAAATTTATATTAACCAGTGGGCCTGACCACTGTAGTGTGGTGTTTGCATCTGTGCTGTGTAAGTGTAGCATCAAAGTCAGGACAGCCTGAAAAGAGTTCCAACAGCGTCTGACCGAGCATACTATAATGCTTTATGTCATTAGTAATATAATAATGCAACAGATGTGGGCACACACAAGGAAAGTATACTGGGCACTTCAAAACGGGCGCCTTCATTGGCACTTACACCAGCAGATGAGCAAGTATTTGTATGAATAAAAAAAAAACGAAAATTGAGCCGCTGATATGAAGGCACATGATGTGTCATTCTGTCTCCCATGCCTCCATGAACTTTTCTATGGCATCAAACGCCTTCTTTTGCAAATTCGCGGCAGGCTGCAAGCTGCGAAAAGCATTTGTGCATTTCGCCATGCCGTCCCATAGACCTAGTTTTCCAGTTAGGAAGTTTAGCCGAGTTGCGGTGACACAACTTCAAAATTGTAGCACAACCCAAACGCACTTGTGTGCGGCGAGATATTTGTACATCTTGAAGAACCCTAGATGGTCTAGGTTAACCTGGCGCTCCCTCCGCTGCAGCATCCACCGCAGAACAGCTTTAGGATGTCTAACCCTCTTACCGTACTATATCAAAATGAAGGCGGTGAAAATGACAGAAGCACATGTGCCTGTCTGGTAATTTTTACATGCTTGTCTCGGATGTAAAAATTGCATTTCTCTTGTGTTTCGTACTTGTGTTTCGTATTGTTCTTTACGTCGGTTTTTCGCGCAACAATGTTTGAACCTTGTCTCGGGTTGGGCTTTACTCTAGATGTAGCTTCTTTTTTTTCTTTTCATACATTTTGCTCAACTAGGGGCTGAAAGTGCTATGATGCACATCTGCATTTTTATATGTGCCTGCTTAAATCCTCTGCTTATGTGGAGTTCAAGACTGCTGTAATGTCCTCCGTGGAAAAGGTTGAATTTGTGCTTGCCGACATAGCAAATTGTCTGCTTCTGTGTACGTGCAAGATGGAGCAGAAAAGTACTAAGCTTGCTTAGAAGAGCATGACAATTTGAACTTGTGGGTGACTAAAAAATTTGAATTCTGGGGCACTATTTAGTACACTTGGCTTTGACAGGACTAAAGCATCTGCACAAAAAAAAAAAAAAAAAAAAAAAAAAAAAGAAATCTGAAGTTTAAGGTAACTCTTGGCTCCTTAGACAAGTCCTGGATGAAGCTTTTACTGCGAAATTTTAGCATTGAAATGACGTGACGTGCATGAGAATGATGGCAATAGAATGTGCTTTCTGTACACATTTATTTCAAGACAAATACTTGATGTGAATGTTAAAAGAAATTGCCTAACACAAAAAAAGTTGAAAATTATGATGCACTAATTTTATTTACAAGGTAAACTCTGAGAAAAAATAAAAATAAAATATTTCTAGAATGTACAAAGTATGTCATATATTTGTTCAGGAGCTTAGCCACTAGTTGTTTGAAATTTTAACTCAGAAGTTGGCAAAACGTTTCTACTGGAAACATTTTTCTGATGCCATGTGCAAAAAAAGGCTGTTTGCAATGTGTGCTTGATATAAATTTTTCATTTTTGAGCAAAAAAATTTTGAAAGTATATTGTGACGTGCCAAAGTGTAAACGTTGATAAATTTACTTTTCAGCTCTATAACTTTTATCTGAAAACGTTTCTAAAGAAGCAAGAAAGAAATTGCAGGCATACAAATGGAAAAATCCGCCATGGCATTTGTGATTATTTGGTCGCATGAAAAATATGAAAACATAATAAAATATTTGTTAAATTAAAGGTACAGAATTCTTTGGTTTTTCAAGAGGCTATATGTACAAAAATTAAAATATGCATTTAAGAAACCTTTGACATGAAAAACATTTTTGCACACTTCTGTGAATTTATTTGGGCAACTATGAAGCGTCCATGCTAGGACGGTGCTCAGATTTCTGCTGGGCCAGAATGATTTATTCTTGTTTGGACTCATGCAAATAAATTGTGCCCATATGACATTGAGATGCTATTGATAGCAGAAATGTCATTCATGACATCATTGCAATGCATAGACTCTCCAGTAATGATCAAGGGGATGAGAATTGGAAAATTCTCTCTTTCCACTTTCACTCCCACCTTCCTCCCTTCCTCTATGATGCAGTTCAGGTGTCCACAGAACAAGTGTGACAGATACTGTGCCTTTCCTTTCCTGTCAACCTATTATTATTATTATTATTATTATTAAACTTACTGGTAGACAACTTTATTTGTAGACAACTGCCAACATTCTGGGCTCAGTTTGTGCGGTTTCATCGTCGAAGTGAAAATCCAGCTGTGCAGCATTATTCTCTTAGCCATTGCTGCTTTTTTTCTTTTTTTTAATGTTCTTTGGTGCAGTATAGAAAAATAGGCACACTGCATGAACCCATAGCCAGCGGCTAGTAAAGGGTCCAATGGAAAAAGTACACGAGTTGCAGGCACCCATTGGTCGCATGAAAAATATGAAAACATAATGAAACATATGAAACATAACAGAAATGGCACTTTGTCATCAGTATTTTTTAATACTACCAAATTTGTTTGGAGTACTTGCCTTATTTAGTCAGAAAAAGCCAGATGTTCTTATCGTATTCGGCAGCGGCGAAGCAAAAGAAGCCATTTTCAAAGACATGCTTCATCTGAACTTTCCTAGAATGTTAGACAGAAAACGTGTTCCAGATTATGCTTGTATGAGAACATTGAGGTGGCATTTTTCATTCAACTTCAGTGCCACGGCATGGAATCCCCAGATCTTTAGGATAGGTGACAACGCAAAGTGTGTACAGTTTGAAATGAGTTCTTCTGGCTCTGAGGACATTACAGTGCTTCACGAACAACCACGGAGGTGTTGCTTTTGACAGTTGTTGCTAATCATAGTGTGGTGTAAAACCTTCATCAAGTCAGCAGTTGTTGACTTGATGAATGTTTGGTCTGAGCTCTCAGTTTTTTCCCGCAAAGTAAATTTTGCTACGCAATCAAATTGACTGAAATTGAATGTGCAGCTCATAATTACGTTTCACCAGTTACTGCTGCGGCTACCGCAAGCAACAGTGTTACAGTGGTCTTTGTGACATATTAAGCAATTCAGTATTATATTGGCAAGGCTTATATTTCTCAGCAGTCTGGTCAAAGTGAATATGTGTGTGCAGAAGGTGTCTACAAACCTTTTCTTTTGGCATTGAGAAGGGTTGGCAGCTGATTGCATAAATGGCTGCAAAGTTGATGCTGTTTGACATTTTCTTGTCCAAGTGTATGTTGTTGTTTTTGTGACTTCACCGGGTGAGGCATTTGCTCTGTGTGCACATTGAAGCCTGTATTAACCAGGCAGTGGCACTGCCTGGCTAACTAATCTAATGGGAAAAACTTACCATGCTGCGCCAAATAAACAGCTTTTAAAGAAACGTCTATCTTTTCTAGTTTTTCTTTATTTAGTGGCCACATAGTACAAGTTAGGCTGTAAAATTCGATACATATAAACTGATATACACTAGCACAGCGCCTTGTAGGATGCAAATTCATTGCCATCTTAGCTATACAAAGAAGTTCTAAGAGCAACATGACATCATGGGAGCAATCTGGCATAGACCATGCGCCACCCAGCATGTTCCGACTCCCGCTGGCTGGCGCAGTCGCCACCATGGCTGTAGACCACTGCGGCCTGTATGGTCTGGCGCTGCATTTGCAAAGTACACCAAGGTACAGCGGTCTAATTTGTAACTTGTCCATAAATATTCCTTGTAAGTACTATTTATAAACATTAGCATGCATACACCAGGGGTGTTAGCTACGCATGACTTTGCAGATATTTTTAAATCTAGCAACTGCCTGTTGTGTGCTGTGGAGTGTGTTTTTTAATGCGGTAGCATTAGAAGCTTCATTAGGGAAAGATGTGGGGTTGGCAATGCTACTCAATTCTCGTTGGCCGATAACAGTGTCATTATCATCATCACCGTAACCGATAAGAAGCCATCATGCATGTGACGTCGTCACTGCAGCAACTTGTAAAAAGTCAGCACAGGTGTGAGGCCATCACGGCCGCATCAGGAAAATAATCTCAATTTATTTGTCGTCTCTAAAGAAGGCAGAAAGGCGAGTAAAGTGTTCAGCCAGATGAAGATGAGATCTTGTGTTAAACCCTTAGTGACATATGCTTTGCAAAGTCCTGTGAGCCCATAATGAATAGGTGCCGTTGCAGCCGAGCCAAAGAGAGTTGCAAGCCAAGGAAAATTTCTCGGATGAAAAGGAAAAGTCACGAGCACTACGGCGCTCACTCGTGGCTCTTCGTTTTCATCTTATGGGAAATTCTCTGACTCGAGAGAAAAATAGAGAGCACTTTGTAACTGCACATAACTACATATATACATACAAGCATCTCTCAAATTCTTAGCCTCAATGTGTCGTAAGAATGCTTAAGTATCTGCGCTAAAATTTTGCATCAACGAGTATTGTAATCGTCCTTAGAATTAGTTCTATCTTGAAGAAAAAGTTATCGGATTCTAGAAAAATCTGGAGACAAAGCCAGGCATTACATCTTCTAAATCTTTGTTTTGTTTCTGCTGCTTCAGGCCTCAGTAGTGTGGCTGTGCTGACATCATGAACTCATGCTCCAAAGGGGCCTAGGAACACTGTAAGGCAGTGGTTTCTTGGTTTGAACCTGTACAAGCACTAGAAGGTGTATATTAGTTTTGAAGGGAACTGCACTAGTCGTGATGGGTGCAACTGAATTGCTAGTCAAGCTTTTAGTTTCTGCAAATGCTAACCTGTGGAAAATACATGTTACGAGCCAGGTGATACGAACAGGTGCTGCCAAGTAGAAGCCTGTGAGTGGCTACTGGGGAGAGTACAGTCAACACAGGAAAGCAGACTCCTCCTGACGTCTTTTCTATTCTAGGAATGCATTTAACGGCTACATTTTCGTACAAGAAAATTACTATCTCAAGCAGGGCCACTATCATTGCTGCGTGCAGACCGAATGGATTTAAAAGGAATAGGTACGGAAGAAAAAATGAACTATGTCTGTTCAAGCAATTGCTGCAGCAAGCGATACCACCAAATAACCTAAGAAAAAAAGGAAAATTGAAACAGTAGGTGCCAAGCAGCAACCATGTCTGCACGTGCGACTGCTGCAGCTTATGCAAAGGTTTCTTGCTCCTGTTATGGTCGGCTTGGGAAAAGTGTAGTACAACATTAGGGTTGCTTAAGACTAAGCTAAAGTTATACACAGCAGTACCAAAGGAGAAAAGCACTACCTAATTTTTTTACTCATTGACGTGTGTGCTGTGTATGCAATTTTCAGCTTGCGATTGCTTTTAGATATGAATGATATGAATATTCTTTTCTGGATGAAATAATGGACAGAAGGCCTGCATTTGGCAGCTCCAGAAGATTGGACTAGGTAGATTCTTGGTTCTTGGTGACGAGTGTACGGGTGCTTTTGCACTAATCTAATAGGAGGAAACTGGCTTCAGCCCCCCCTAGTTCATAATCACGGTGCAAGGTGGTCAGACACACCGTTCCTGTTTGTAGTGTTCGGTTATGCAGTTTAGTGTGTAACCTCCACATGTTGGCAAAACCACTGAATCACAACATTGATGTTACTTGCTTACAACTTATGAGCCTCGCCGCAGTGGCGTGGTGGTTAGAGCGCTTGACTGCTCGTTGGGAGGCTCAATTTTAATCTTGGCCATGGCAGTTGTGTTTCGATGTAGGTGAAATGCGTGACACCGGTTCTTGTTAAAGAATCTCAGGTGATCGAAATAATATCTGGAGCTCTTCACTATGGCATCCCTTATATCCTGATGTGCTTTGGGACATTAACGCTATAGCCCATAGATGTTATAACACATGCGTGCTTGTTGAGATAGGAATCGTTTGTTTACGTTGTGTTTGATTAATAGCACTTCCAAGGTTACTACTCGTGATCTTTGATTTAACTACCCCACCTTGCAACATTTTCTGCCCCAGTTTCTTTGAGGTCAGTGGAAGGTTGATATTCACATCATTATAATAATAATAATAATAATAATAATAATAATAATAATAATAATAATAATAATAATAATAATAATAATAATAATAATAATAATAATCTGTTCACAGGAAAGGAAAGGCACAGTATCTGTCACACCTGCTCTGTGGACACCTGAACCGCACAGTAGGGGAAGGAAGTGGAAAGAGTTAAAGAGGAGCCATAGTGGAGGGCTACGTAGTGATTTCGACCACCTTCGGATCTTTAACCTGCACTGAAAGCACACAGACGTCTCTCCGTTTCGCCTTCATCATTCCATATAACTTCAGAAAGCAGTAGGGAGTGCTAGGGTTTGAGAGCAATATCAGCATTTATGGAGCTGCATTTTTCCCTCGCCGAGGCTCACTTTTTTGAAGATGGAGCACTCCGTTCTTATTCTCATCCGATTGTCGTCTACCTCACTTTTTCTTTTCCCTTTTCTCTGCGTTCAACAGGTCTGTGAAAGACCTGGAGGCAAAGCACATCCGTTACTTGTTTGAAAAGAACTTGCCCCTCTTGGATAAGATCACCAAAAATGAGGTATGCTGTGCTGGGCAATGATCAGCCCACTTTGATCACTGTTCTGCCACTGTTCACCTCTATATATTGGCATGTCACAGCGGACATGTGTGATTAAAAACAACTAGTAGCCAGGAGGATTTTTTTTACCTTACTGCATTCACCACATCTGCACTTTCTTGGGAAGAAATTGCGACATGAAAATTTTGGCAGTGGTCCGCCCATTTGGGAGGGAGGGGAGTTAAAAGAGAAAGATCCTGACACTTGATCGACCAAATTCTCAACGAGGAGGGGACTGGTAGTGCTTGACTGGAAGAAGCTGCTGTGTGAGTCACCCGATCCGGGGGTCTGAGCTGTACATTTTTGTGAGGTACTAAGGGGACCGAGTGAATGGAATTGCGAAGGCCGTTTGGTAGACCTGTTAATGTTTATGGGCATATTCTGTACATGTGACAGGTCTCTAAAAGCTGTGCTTCACTTTCGTACGCTCGCATTTTCGAAATTGATGCGATGATCCTTCCAAGTACTCGGAATAATGCTCTGCAGTCGCACTCTGCTTTTGCTTGCGGTTGCAGGCGTCATCCTTGTGCTGGCGAAGCCTTTATGGAAAATGCTTCATTTCGCCGATGTACCTTGCAGAACATTCAGTACAATTGATATTGTATACAATGTCTTGCTCCTTTGGTGCGCAATCGTTCGGACAGGACCAAGCTACGCCTTAGAAGAGGTGATAGTTGTAAACAGTCTGCACTAGTGCTTTTTTCAAGACCGCTATGCTGCCACTCTTTTTATTGTAATTTAAATTCTGTGTTACAGATTGCCCTCTTTCTTTTTAGATGTAAAACTTTATCTCTAACTCCTAGTTGGAACCAAAATGCAAGAAGCTCAAAGTGTATCCAGTTTACATTTCCAGCAATTCTGCCATGGCAGCTTTCCCAAATATACTAGTTGTGTGGACATACAGAACAAAATACAGGACACCGTTTTTGTTTGCTGTCCTTACAACCATTTGGATTAAGCTAGGCTGTCAGGAGTCAATTGTATCTTGCAGAGTTGCATCATAAAGACCATAAAAAAGTGCTTTCAATAGTTACGGAGCAAAGGAAATGGGGCGAATTGGCATAGGTTGAGATTTTTGCAGCAAGAAAAAATGAGGACTATAGCAAAGACGAAAGACAGCACAAGCATAGACTATCAACTAGATTTTTTATTCATGAGTAAGGTAGCTAGCTATACACACCTGTCAACACATGTATAAAAACAATTTCTTTTAGTTCATGCTGAGAGAAGGTGCGGTCATTTTTTCTACCAGACATTAATCCACGAACAGCAAAGCAAAAAGAAATGCAGTCACTTTCGTGCGCAATCTTCTCGAATTCAAGCGGTTGCCAATAAAAGATGTCTTACTGTCATGAAGGTGACACCCTTTGCAATTCCTGCGATGTGAGGCAAGGTTACGAGACACCGTGCCTTTCAAGGGCCTGCAGTTGTCCGCCGGCCAATGCAGTTCTTGCTTATAAGAGAAGGGGACACTATGCGCCACCCGCCTTACTCTGTGGGCCAAAGTACATGCACTCTTTGCACCATCGAGCCCACGTTCTGACATGTGTTGTGCCTTACACTACGAACTCCGTCCTGCTTATTTCATGCTGTGAAAAGAGCATAGACTCTGTATCTGGCTCTCGTAGTAACTATTTGCCCTTGCCAGATTATGATGCGCCTGAGAAATACTTTGAAACCGACCATGTCATGCATGTGTAAGGCCTTGATACAGCCATCCAGGTGCGTCGAAATGTCGCAGCAGCAGAAAACATTATGTCGTACATCGAGCAATGCACTGTAGATAGAAGCAAGACCACCACCAGGTGTAGAATGTTGACTTTGGGACGGTTAACAGGCAAAAACAGCTCAACGTGGTCTTTGACAAAGCTTATAATTGCAAAAAAACTGGCTGCTCTTGGTGCAACGAAGTGTATGCTAAAGGAAGAGGAAATAGCTTGGAGGCTTGGGTGGCGTAACAAGGCTATGTCAGGTTGTCAAAGTAGCGCGAGAGATGGGTCACAGTCACTAGGCCGTTCACGCCCACCCCTTTTCAAGTGAGTACAGATGCGGTGAATGTGGCTGATAAAACCCGCTTGCCCTTGTTGAGAAATATTGCCCGGCCGACGAAGAAAGCTGTGGTCGGAATGTAACCAAATGTGTGTGTGTATTCGTCCCTATTCCCAGGTGGAATGCAAGAGGTATGAAGACTTCTACAGAGGCGGACCAGCAAAAAGTATGTCCCTGTTCAATTGTCCTTACTTCTCGTGGGACAAGCTTTTGTTGACTGTGCTTCTTTGCGCAGGGGCGTTGACCCACAAGGTGCACATACACCGGTTTTCCGATAGCCAGGTGGACCTCATCCTGAAACTTTTCCTGGAAGAGTTTGGTTGGCGCAAAAAAGTTGTGAGTGCCACTTCACGTGTTACAAGAACGCTTGCCTTTTGTCATTGGTCTATGGCGACCTGGTTGCCTTCACTGCTGGTGTCTCACTGTTCCATTCGCAGTTGTTTCACAGTGTTGTGGCTTGTTCAGTCATCTGGTACAGTCAAAGCTTCTATTGAAGCATACCGATAGATCTGAGCAAGTCCTATTGCTGTCGAGTCGTTATACGTAGGCTCACAAGGTAATCGCCATTAAATTGCATTTGTGTCTAGCTGGGCAGTGAAATTTGTTATGAACGCTTTTTTTCTCTCTAGGCTCTCGGATTAGTTCCAAGTTGCAGGCTGAGGTGAAATGGCCGCGTTATGAACTAATGTTGTATCAGAATGTGTGTTGTGCAGCAGATATAACAGACAGCTCCAGTTGGGAGCTGTGTGTGTGAATAAAACGGTGCCTGAGTGCATGTATGGCTTTTTCAAGCATTTTCATAAATTCTGTCGTTATGAAGTCATACCAACGTAACCAAATTTCTTCATGTTACTAAACTGCTAAAATAGTACTTAAACACATAGTTCTCAATCAGAAGAAAAAAAAAAGAGAGGAACAAGGAAGCTTACTGACGGCTTTTTTCCAGGCTCGTATATAATACCTTTTGTTTTTACAGGTGTGGCCGTTATTTGTGTCCATGTTGTCCTAACATATTTTGAACCACTGTAGCTGTGGTAGGACATCATTTAAATTTACAGTAGACTTCTTTTAAGATGAAATTTCACAGCAACCGCGAACTGCACCATGATCAGAGCCGGAGTCTGCAGTTGAGGCAAAGCCCTCTTAATAATGACATCCACTGGGCCTGCTGCTGTCTGTTTTTCTCTCTCTGGTTATCTAACAATCTGCAGAGGTGGGAAGAGGGTCTCTAAAAAAAATGTATTATCATAGTTGCAACTATTAAGTATTCAGGGAAGATTTGTTTTTGCATGCCAATTCCAATTATGCCATTTAATTTTATGTAACGCAAGTCTATGTACATTTATATAATATGTCATGCAAGTTTTTTGTGAAAAGCTTTAGAGAAATTTTGCTGCAGAGAACTTTCTGAAATGCATGCCATTGATTTTTCGTGACATCAGGGATTGCATTAAGGCTTAAATAATCATCCTGCCTTTCAGTGACCTTCGGTTACACATTTTCAAGTTGGCACTTCGGAAATAGGAATGCAAACCTTCCGTCCCACTATTTGTAGCGGCAATGTCCAAACCTGGAACTCAAGTTCTATGATAGGAAAGATGATCATTTTAGCCTATTGCATCTCTTGATGTCAAGATAAACCACTTGCCTTGCCTTTCAGAAAGTTTCATGCAGCAAAAATTCTTAGATGCCCTTCACAAAAAGAAACTTACATATTTACATAAGTGCACAAGGACTTGTGTTACATGAAATTAAATGTCATATTCAGAGCCGGCACGCAAGAACACGTCTTCCCTGCAAAATTCATACGTCATTAATAAAATCTAATGATGAAGGAGAACTTGTCAAGATGACTTTTTTTTTTTTTAAGACCGCTTTCTCCCTTAAACCTGTCTTAGACTTTTTCTTTCCTTTGTGTGTGGCACATTTTCCTTCTCTCCACCTGCCTTTGTTTGCTCATAAGCCACCAAGAACTGTTTCTTGCTGTTTACAATGCTGCATAACTGTGAAAAGAACTACAGCTCAGAGCTAGCAGTTATTCTGCATTTGTGAGGTCCAAGAAACAGCCGAAGCCTATGCAAGGGGAGGCACTGGGTGAACAGGTTGCAATAGAATGGTACCGTGCACCGCTACTGGCAGTAAGAAGAGGTTTAGTTTACGCTCGAGGCTACCAAAACTGTCGAAAGTGAAATCACGTGAAAAATCATCTGTTCCTTTTGCATTTCTACGACTGCGTACCGTAACCTCTGTTCTCTCCACCTTTCTTGCCCTCCCACCAGGACGGTGACTTCATCCACCAGGTCCTTATCGCAGAATTCTTGCTGAGAGTGTTCATGGCAAACCAGGGGACCACGTACGAGGAAAGCGAGAAGCTCATGGCACAAAGCGTCTACGACTAGACGACTGAGCCCAGCCCACAGATCGTCTTAGAACTGCTTCTTCCCCAAGGAATGCTCAATCCCGAAAACATCCATTTGTGACAATAGCCGAAAAATTCCGTCCTGAAGTGTTTTCAAACTATGTTTCGTTGGTCGGTGATGAACCAATGAAGTTTCTAGCAGAAACATGCTAGTGGAATGCCACAAAAGGAACACTGCAGAGAATGTAGTGTATGCATATTTGTACTACCAGCACTAGTGAGGATTGAGTGTATCAGTGTTTCTGAACACTTGTGTGTTCTTCAGCGAAGAATGAACACCGATGCAGGAGCAATGAAGAAAAAGCAGGATGCATGCATATTCTGGGCACAGAAGCTGAGAAAGAATGCTCCATTCTTGCAGTTTAAATTGTATGTCAATGCGCGTGCATTTTCTATGGCTAGCATTGTGCTAGCCAAACGAGACCACCCTAGCTTAAATGTTTTAGTTGTGCTACGGGAACAAACTGTATCAGCGCACAAGTAAGTGTCTCTGAAGGTTCGTTTATATAGTAGTAGTGGTGCTCTTGAATGCGTTTGCAGTCGGTTTTGTTGAGAGTTAATGTTGCGTTTCATGTCGCAGAGAGTTTGCTTTTTTGCGTCAAAAGACGTGACTGACTTCACCCGCAAGTTAGTGAATACTGTTTTGTAAATGAAATTTAGGGTATTGTATATATTACTGATGTATATATATATATATTTCCTGTATGCTGCTGATCTGGCAGATCAGTAAATTTAGGGTATTGTATATATTACTGATGTATATATATATATTTCCTGTATGCTGCTGATCTGGCAGATCAGTTATATGGATGAAACAGCAGACACAAGTCTTTGTTGAACGTGTTAAGCCAAGGCTATTTTGTTGATCTGCTGCAGAGTGTAGCCCTTATTAAGTTTTATAACTCTAATATATATATAATGCCACTGCACTTTGATTGCAGTGGGCAGTGCTGTGTGGGCTTAAGAGGGTTAAGACCTCATATTGTTCTCGTGTGTTTTTGCTTTAGAATAATGCACAGGCATTACTAGCACCACCACACTAAATTTGGCAGTGCTGAGAAATAATTTGTTACTGAATTCCTCCACTATTTCAGTTTAAGTAGCCCGACGGCGGCTATGATGTCACAAGTGCGAGATCATGTGGCACAAACAATACAATACATGAACATACAGCTACTAAATGCAGTTTTTGTATGCTTCACATGATCTCGTGCTGATGCCACCATGGCTTTGTGTATGGGGAGAACAAATTCAGTCATAAAGCATTTACCGAGTGCCAACAAATTTCGTACCGAGATACGTGCTTACTACTGTCTTGTGCCTCATTCGTAAGCAGAACAACAGCATGAAGAATTTGTTGTCTACCCTACTGACGTCAAATACTAGACCCAGAGGGACACTCCTAACAGTTTCAGATTTCTTTTTTCTCAAAGCTTCATTGGAACACAACACAGTTTTAATATTGTTCCTTGTACGTAGTATCTGTCTGGTTAAGTGCAGCAGGTCTTTAATAAAAATTTATCGGAGCCATCAAATTTATTGTCAGTCATTAACACAGCAAATGAACTGACAAGATAAACCATGTGAAATTAATTTTTCTGTTTATCTTTCTATATGTGAGATGAAATGCTTACTCTTTTTTTATTTACATGTGATGCAAAACTAAATTTTCAGTTCTTCCACTTGACAGCCTGAAAGGAAAAAGAAATTGTGCTCATCACAAAGGCTATCTTCTCCAAATACTACACAAGCATCGGTGCTTGTATGCATGAACTTGAACTTATGAACTACCGCTTGTATGGTGTTTCACAGTTTGCTGAAAATTTTCCTTAACTTTACCCTTGCTCAAGGTCAGAAAATACAGCAAAAGCCGTAACACATACATGCTTTATAGTCTAGTCTATGCCATGCGAGACTTTTATATAATGACAGTGCCATCGCATTGCTAGTAGGAACCCAAAGAGTGGAAAGTGAAGGCTTTCAGCCATCATAAGAAGTTGATCAAACTAATATGACAGCAACTTGTGTGGCTTCACTTACCGTGCCACTAAGAAGCCTCTCAATCTCGAAGTATGGAATGGAGTGAGGTGGTACTTCACCTTTGTACCTAAGTAACCGTTGCCGGTCCCTAAGATAAACTAGCGTCTGCAATGAAAAGCACACACATGTCAGCGGTGTCAAGCTCCTTATGAGGAGCAGGGAGGCCATGACGTTTATATAGCCGTTTAAATAATATGGCGCCGTCTTGAACATACCGTATTTACATGCAAATGCGACAACGAATGTAATTCGAGGGGGAAGTTTGGCCAGGAAAAAAAAGAAAAATATTGATATGATTATAACGACAGATCTTAACTTTAACCTTTTACTGATATGGTCCAAAACAATGTGAAGCATCATATAGACACGACGCGTCCAAAGCCGTTTTTTTTTTTATCTCGCCTCACTTTACTGCCCCGAGGTTGCTGAAAACTTGGTTTCTTCTGGCAACTCGCAAGCCTAGTGGTAGAGCTATCATGATGAGCAGTGGAATAAAAAAAAATTGTGTTACATTGGGATCTTGCCTCCAATTATAACTCGAGATTCGTCGTCAAGAATGCGTTAAAATCATATAGATACGGTAACTCTTGCTTCTTTCAAACACATGGCAAACTCACTGAAAAGCAGCTTTCATAAAACTGCTAACACTATAGCACTGCATTTAAGCAATCAATCATTCAAGGTCTTGGGTCCCTTCAAGAAAACAGTATGCACGCTCATCTCATTCGACATTGCGAAGGTCTGTAGCTTTTACACAATGAAAATGGTTGCCTTCCTTGGCACCTCGAGTGCCTACAGCGACTAAGAGCATGAGTAAAACTGTAAGGTTCAGCTTTTAGTGGGGCAGTATGTGACCCGGGAACATTCAAAGTGCACTGCAAAATCTGCTGGTCTAATGTTTTGAAGCAATCACATTCACACGCTCCTTGGATGGATTGCTCCAACACGCAGAACAAGCACAAGGGTTAGAAATCAGTCACACAGCATAACGCTGTTTTTGGCTTACTTCGCTCCTTTAGCCTTCGGCGGTTTCTTGGTGCTGAAAGCATAACACAGTGGTTCACTGCTCACATTAGGCATACATGCTTGTCTTCTTAAAAGCAGCCTTCGGCAGACAAAATGTTGAATAGATGGCAAACACTCACCTCAATGGCAACACCATGGCACTTGTGCAACTTGGCCAGTGTGAATCGTTTCTCTGCATCATCGACCATTTGGAGGTACTTCTCAAATACCTGATTGAAAAGAGAAGGACGAAAGCAATTCTTAATCACTTCAAGGTTGTTTTATTGCACCGTACAAAGTACAAGTGGTTATATGGTCTCCTGAATTCTCCAGGTTGCCTGATGAACTGGCCACATTAAGGTGCTTTGCTAAAGCTTCCGTTAAAGCAGCTCGGTTTGATTAGATCAGCAAAAGCTAAAACTCTACTTTCAGTCCTCTAAGACAGGCTGCAGTTTGCAAGGCTCGGTTCAGGATGTAAGCATAGTCTCGATATCACAGTCCAATCTCTTAACCGCAACATGTGTGCCTCAACCACGAGTTGCCACTTTCTCAACTAGAACCCTTGTAGTTAAGGTTGGATTATTTCAGTGCTACACCTTAAGAAAATTTCTCAATCGTTCCTCCTTTAATAAAGTCAGAAGCCTACCTCGGGTGGAGCATGTGCCTTGGCCAGGATTTCAACAGCTCTGTCAAAACCAATGCAGCACCGCATTTTTGACTTGCCAAGCCATGACTGCAAAATGAAAAGAAAAACAGATTTGAAGCAAATTCTCTGGTCACTTGCCCTCCTACGGGGATATGATAGGATGATGCATGCAGAATAACCCGGAAAAGAAACCAATAACAAAAGCACTCCCATTGGTGAAGATTTGAGGATGAAACTAATAAAGGTGTCAGAAACTGAATACCTTTGAGCCCCTTGCCATATTCTTCAACGTAAATTATATATACACATAAAAATTTAAGCGAACACATCTTCCACGTGAAAATACCAGGAGGCGTGGCTTTTATGTCGTGTTATATCAATATAAAGTACATATACATAAAAGAAAATATGAACACATCTTCCACATGGAAATACCAAGAAGCGCGGTTTTTGGTTTTGTGTTAGGGCTTTGAGCACTCCTGCATGCTTGCCACTGCATTGTATTGCCCCCTCACAATGTCTTTTTGCTACAGATATGGCACAGTTAGTTATCCTCACCTTTCCTTGAAAGAGGTTGTCGATTTCTTTCCAGTGCTTGATCTGTGCCAAGGCCGTCAGTGCAGTCCACACAAACTGCTTTTCAGTCAGCTAGAACAAAGAGGAGAGGGGAACTGCATTAACGTAAAAATACTAACAAACCAAAACTGTTCGTACACAAAAAGTTCTTTGCGCCATGCTGCAAGGCACTGCGTAGGATGCCCCGTGGCGCAAAGGCAGAACTGAAAGTACTAGTAATCATTTTTAACGTGGCCGCAAATGGCACACGCACTCGACACTTCAAAATGTATTCAAAAGAGCCGTCGACGCAATTTGCGCCTGAAAATGGCACCAGCAAACAGCAGAAAAAGCTTCAAGGGGGAAAAGCTGTACTCACATTAAACAATGCCTTCATCTGAGTGGGACTTGCGATGTGGCTCTGCAACGTCATGACAAACGACAAACTTGTGAGAGGAGTCGGTTGACTAAAGACTGCTCACAGGATCCCTCTTTTTTTTTTTAACTGTTTACCTACATGAAAGTATTGTGAGGGAAAAGTCTGAGAACTCGGAGGCAGTGACACCACAGTTAGAATTGAAAGAAAGCACACTCAGTTCCAACGTGCACGACATGAAAGGCCAAGACGCCCCTATTCAAGTACACCTTTGCATAGCTGAAGCCTGCATCCTTCAGTTTGAATTTCTACCCACAATCGGTGAATAGGCACAGCATCAAGGCTTAAACACACTGTGGTTACAAAATTTCGTATTTTTTTAAAGCACTCCAAGTGCTAGGAGATTCATTTTGCTTACAATTTTCCCATGAGAAATTAAATCCAATATAAAGCACCGTATGTTGCATACAGAGAGTGCCTCTAGCACAACAGCCAAGCGGCAGACAACAAGCAGGTCTACAAAACACAACTGCCTTTCTAAAATGGGTCACTTACATTTGAGACATTATAATGGTAGAGACAGCAGTAATATAAAGTCGTCACCAAGGATGTCCCCACAACGGGTGCTTTGCGAGGAAACTCTTGCATCAGTATGTTGAGGCCTTCTTTTTCAGCTTTCGAGTCGTCTTCCTGCGCAGGTATTAAAGTTTTGCAATGAAATCGTAAAGTGGAAAATATTACACTCAGTCTCTGCTATTCTGGGGGAATGGTAGATATGTATGGAATTCCAAAAGCATCTGCTATGCTTTTCTTTTTCGAAACTAAAGAAGTTTTCCTTGTAAGGGATACATATTGTATAATGAATAAAATGTATGCTCTTTCATTCTTGTAATTAAACTTTCTCCATACAGTACTCCAAGGCACAGTAACTACATTGAAGGCTAATGGAAATTAAAAGCTTGTCAATCGTGCTGAAGGACTTCACGTGATGTGCAGCATAGTAGTAGTTGGAGCACAGACCTTGCTTACCTCTATGACAAGCTGCATTTCAAGAAGCTTCAATTCTTCCCTGACAACTTCTGCCTGCATTTCCAGCGACGGGTCGGACTGGAAGTGGGATCTACAGAAGAACAGTTGGTCAGCGTACAATTTTCCAGTAGTTGAACTAAATACGAACAGTGGCTTGCACTCACTTATAGCAAGACTGCAGGTTTCGAAGCTTCGTTGCAGCCTCTGGTGTTTCGACCGCAAGTTTGTACTTGATCATCTAGGAACAGAGGTTCGCATTGTCACCTCGTTTCAACTGTATGTTGCGAGAGGCTTTGTAAAATGAGCGAAGTACATACCGCAGCATCTTCAGTCCTGCCAAGCATACTGGTGGAGAAAAAATGCAAATAATGAAGCACTCCTTGAAAGTACAGGAGCTGCATAATGTATGAATTAAAAGATGCTCGAAATTTCATATCGACAGTAGGTATCACAACCGCAATCACTATTGCGCTATTTGGTACATTTGTTGACACACTCGAAAAAAAATTGCTAACAGAGATGGGAAAAGCGAATATAAAGTTATACAACATGATCTGTAACCAAAAGAGAAACAATGAAACATTTCCATACTCATGGCCTTGTCTTGTTGTTTAACGACGCACTCAAATTTAGCAACAATTTCATGTCCCTGCTATTTCCCTTGAACCTAGCTTAACATGCAAAAAATGTAATCTCAAAGTGCAAATAATATAGGTACTGGTAAAATATGTACGGTGGTTCGGGCCACCTTTGAGTATGACAGTTCTTTGTTTAACAAGCAAGCCAATTTGGGATCACATAATGAGCCTACCCGAGACACTTCAACCGCTGAACAAAGCAGTGTCACGCATTCTTACCCAAGGACATCCATCAACTGACTGTTGTCGTGCACTGCACGCAGATGGCTGAGGTAGTGCGACACGGCCTTTGGCCTCTGCATCAGCTCTTGGTTGAAGAGGGACGACTTCAGTGTTTGTTTTAGAAAAAGGAGGACCTGCACAACGATCGATTTTTTTTCACCACTCTCAGGGGTTCCTGAATGGCAACTCCAAGCTCAACACGTCGGCCATTTTACATCCTCCATTACAGTGTGGCCATAGTGGCTTTGAATGGAACCACGCATTTGTACTTGGCACACGAAGGCCTTGGCCACTGAGCCAGTACACTGTGTGGGACCTGCATGCATTACTTTATGTACAGAGCTTACTATCCCACTACTACACCTTTTCTGCTCTTTTCTTTTATTGAGAGGTGCAAAGTGACTCAGTCGTGGCCATATGCTGTGAGGTAAGGTGTATGGCACACTATTTGGGATTTCAGCCATATGCTAAAAAATATGCAATAAACCTCAGAAAAAGTGCTTATCAACATTACTGACACATGAGTGAGACATTAACACACCTCAAATATTCTTTAGATCATGCTGGCAGTGGCTAAGATTATTAAGCCAACATGAACAGTAAGCCAAACCAAAGAGTGGCTTCTCTGTGCAGCAAATGTTACTTGAAACTTGCCCATGCAAGTAGGGGCAAGCTTTATAAAGGCCAAAGTTGTGTGAGCAGACCAAGAAATACAATCGCACAATAATCTCCGAACAAAAATAATTGTGCCTGAAGCAGAATGAAAGCAGGGAGCATGGTCTTGAAACTGTGGGCTCATTTTTGAAAGGGGAAGAAAGATGTAGAAAACTGGAATCACTGTCTCGAATCCTGCAGTGGTGCCTTGGAGTCGGAGCAAGACTAGAGACCAGGCGTTAACCGGTCAGGTCAAAATAATGCAGCCTGGAAGCTGCCTGCAAACATTTTACTTTGGGCTTAGGCATTTCTATGCCTAAGCCCAAAGCTTCGAACAGATGCTAAACAAATTTTTCATACTTGCGTGCTTAGCCAACATTCGTTTTGTATCAGAATAAACAACATTGTTTTAGATGAGAAACACAGTGCTGTAGGGGAAAAAGAATTGTAATGTTCTGCTTATTGAAGACCATACCTACCTTTAAAAAATCTTTCCTGGCATTTCATATCCAATCAGACATCACAGAAAAGCTGTTTCTTCTCTGTGCAAGTAATGCAATTATGGAATAAGTGATGTCAGTGGCAATGCTCAACTACAGGTAACTAACTAACCATGATTTATTTTCTGTCCTGATGAAATAGCAAACCCCTACTGTCAGCTACAACTCAAGTATGACGTGGCAAATGGCCCTCAAAAAAAAAAAGAGAGAGAAAGACAAAGAAAAGACCCTCCAAGCAATGGCATTGCTGTCAGGTTGTACTTATTACAGCCACCCAACACCATCGAACAGACATATTTAGCTCAAAATAACTCACAGCAATTATGGCATTTCCATCTTGGATGCGCACAGCCTCATTCAAAAGTGCAATTTTGTCCTCTTTAGAACGGTGCCGTCCAAGGAAATATGGCTGTACAAAAGAAAGCAAGAAGAGAACCATTACAAAAATTGCCAGGAAATATGATGGTACAACTTAGTGCCATAACAGTATTTTGACTCATTCACTGCTATTACAAACTGTTGATGATATCCTGTTTGACATGAAAGCAATCGTGACACTAATTATGGATCAATCCCTAATATACACTGCTTTAACAAATTATGAGAACTAAAACAAAAAAAAAATTGCAGTCTTGTATGCTTGTTTGAGCAGCCACATAAGCACATGATGTTTCTCAACCAGGAGGAGCATTCCACACCACAGAATGCTTACTGCTGTGAAGCACTTTTAAAGGACTATAGACATCTGATTTCTGGGTTCGTGTTTTATCATTTGCAATGATGCCTAGGACATTACTGTATCCGGATCAGCACATCACATTCGCCTACGACTGCTGAATAATTTATAATCGAATTTCTTTTCTCACCTGTTCCGGCTTCAACAACCGAGCGATGGCTGTGACGTCACAGTCACACAAGGAATGAAGATACAGTGATATAATCATTGCTGTGTCATTTGAACCCACTACAATGATAAAGCCAGTCTGCGTCAAGAACAGGAATCATTACAAGTGAAGAATGAGGTAATATATAGCTGTTTTTTCATGCCGCGCATCAAGACATGATTGTGACGTCACAGCTATCTCTCAGCTATTGAAACCGAAAATGGTGAGAAAAGAAAATTCAATTATAAATTATTTAGCGGTTGTAACCGAAAACTGCGTGCGGATAAATATACAGGAACGACTTACACATCATTAGCAAGAAGAAAAATGCCACTAAATTTGGTGTCTATAGTCCTTTAATGCAACTTTAGCCCGTGCACCTGTTCGGACAGCAGGGAGTACTTAATGTAGATGTGCAGATGTAGATGTCTTTCAGTCCTTTTTAATAGTGAAAGCTATGCAGATACAGTGAGGGCACTCTGTCACTACTGACACAATGTGGGACAGGTTCCCAGAAAAGTTACCAGGGGCCAAATTACACTCCAATCACATCACAAAGGCTGCCACAATTTGATCGGCTAGCCGCTCTCCTATTGGTCGATTCTGACCAGTGGACTTGTCGACCAGTAGGAGTGGGACCTGATTGACAGGTATGCGACAGTATTTGTGACGTGATTGAAGCATAATTCAGCTCGCAGATTACACGCACTATGAAATGCATTCACAGTATTTCGCAGGCGCTGCAGAGCTTCAAGTTGTCTACCCAAAGTGTTTCATTCCTTGCATTTGACATTTTAATATTATTAAAGCAGTACAAGTAACAATTTTTATTGCTTGTTTTCTTCTTTTGTGATGATGTACAAAATATCAATATATACACGGATCACTCATACTATTTGCCTACGAGAGGCAAATCATTTAGTACAATTTAATTTCTTCTCTTGCTGTTATGGTTTCAGCTTCGTCACCCGAACAACAGCTCTGCCCTCGATGTCATGTGAGGTGCGAGAACAGTTTGATGTAATTGCTGCTTCGTCACTTCAGATCAGTTAAGTGATAAACGCAGCTTGCGTAAAGCGCAGGAAAAACAAAGGAAGAAGCAGTGGTTTCATCAGAGATTTCTTTACATGCCCTACATGATCTATACTCAACCTCATGGCAAACCTAATGTTTGGCTGCTGAATTCAAAACCGAAATAGCATAAGAAAAAAATGCAACCATTAGCTTATTACCTCTTGTAGGCAAATAACATGTGATTATTAATGTAAACAAAAACCTTGCACTTTAGAAAACATATAATCACAATTTGATGCCGATACTCCGTAAATAGGACACCGAGGACGCGTACTGAAGTTGGTCTATACAGTATATTAACGCATTCTAAAGACAATGATATTATTTCCATTGAAAACAACTCGTTTTTGTAAATTATAAAATGAAATACATGTGTCACCACAATTCCAGCCGATTTTACAAGTAAAGTGCAGCATGTAAGGCCAATTTTTTGCACATGAACTCCAGAGTATAGGCTAGACTGTCATTCGATTGAGAATGGTGGCCATGGAGTCCTTTTTAGTCCTGACATCTTAAGTAATTTTCTCAACAATAAATGTCACTTTTGCTGTTGCCAAACAAACATCAACAAAGCCAGGAGGAGCCACACAATGAATTTTATCCAAGAAGAAGAATTGGATAGAGTTGTCCTCGGTGTCCTTTTAAGCTGAGCCGACACCACAATGTAAAGAATCCATTACCTGGCCTATTACAATGTTCCTCACAGTTTCCTCAGGTGTGTTGACACTTTTCACACCCTTCGTGGGAACCTGCACAGGAAGTTGTGACACTGAGGCATAAGAAGGCAAGAAATGGTTTACCCTCTCTAATCAGTCATGTAAACACTTACATCATGTCCGATCTTCAGCCTTTCTGCGTGCTTTTGTATGTTTCCCAAATCTGCATGCCTTAGATTCGATCCAGATGCAAGTGGAGCAATACCTAACAATTAAAGGCATAAACTTTATATCAAGTTAATTCCTATCAGTAAAGCATACTGGGAGGATGCGTTGTCATACCGCAAACTTCTGCAGTGACTCGGTTCAGTTCATCAAAACCGAACTTCCTTTGATCATTGCCTGAGGACTGCGGCTTCTTGTTGAACTGTACATTCCTTCTACCATCGTCGTCCTACACAATTACAAAACAAGATTAGCAAGTTTAAGAGAAAGACTTGAGAATACAACAAATGAATTTATGCTCACCGCGTCCTCTTCGAAATTGAACGCAACATGCGCGGATGAGTTCCAGTAGTCATCATCGGCACTCACTTCCTTCCTGCATTGATGAGAACAATGTTTAGAGTGAGCTCACTGAAAACCGTTGCAAAAGCAAACTTACTTATTTTTTGGCTGCACTCGCTGTTCTATGCAGTCGTCTAATGTGGATGGCTTGAAGGATTCAGAAACAAAGTCTGCGTCTTGCTTGACCTGTGCCGACAGCCGGGCCGCTTCTCGCTGCAGTTTTGTTCAGTTCATCATAAACACTTCAAGCAAATAAGGTATTAAGTATGATCTGATCCATTAACAAAACAATGCCCGAACGGCTCAGATCACATAAAAATTTTTCCTCTTTCGAGCTTTCAAATAATACACTAACGTAATTCTAAACCCAAACATTTCCTATCATCTTTGCGCTGTGCAGATATTTGGTTCGCAACATGATATCGCTGCTGACGACATCGTTAAAGGGAAATGCGAAAGATATCAGCAATAATATCACGCCTACAGCACTTTGATCGTCTCAGCGCACATATGACTCTTCAAACTGCATCACCAGAGACGACGTATCCTGAAGCCAGAAGACAGGCGTGTTCCCAGCGCGGTCGCTGTTCATCTTCGACGGCGAGGTGTACAGCACAACGAAGTTGACCCCGGTTAACTGAGGTTGAGCATTTTCTGACTTGCTCGACACAACACACTGCCTTCGGCTTGTGCACGTTTACTGACGTAAGCAACGTAAGTGCAATACGCCCCGAAGCAAGTTTCGCGACGTTTCCGATGAGCCTTGACGTTTCGTTTAGCATTCGCAGCGCGAATCAGGCTGCGACTTCGATCGGCATCGACTTTGTCCCAGTATCGACATCGTTTCACTTTCGTTTCTGGAAGCAGATATATACTGACCTTAGTTATAAACAAAAGCAATAAATAAATAGATAAATAAATAAATTGCGTTACAATGAATTAAGGCGCAGTATCTGGACACCTGAACGACCTGAACCGCGCCGTTAGGGAAGGAAGTGAAGGTGCGAGAGTAGTGCAACGAGAGAGATTAAGAAACGCCGTTGTGGAGGGTTATATGGAGTAATATTAATTTGCACTACCTGAGGATTTTTAACAAGGAGATTATAATAGAATTCTAATCTCCTTGATCGCATAGCACACGGAAGAATTTCCGTTTTGCCTCCATCGAAACGCAGCCGCGCCAGCAGTCGGGTTCAATTAACCCGGTGAAAACAAGAATTTCAAAATTTTTTCCAAATTGCAGGCTTCTAAAGATCAGTTTTAAGGAATGCAAAGACAGTAAAGGAAAGGTGCTGCATCTATCACTCTTCTCGGTAGACACTTGATTGACTTATAGAAAGGGAAAGGCGCGGTAACTGACGTCTCACTTGTTTTCTGTGGACACCTCAACCGCAACGTAAGGGAAGGGAGGAAGGTGGGAGTGAGTGTTCCGCGCCGACATGGGAAGCGAGGTGAGAATGAAACAAGGGAGAAAGCAGCCTTACAAGAGGCCTGCATAATAATTTTAACCTCCTGAAAATGACAGATTTTCAGGTGGTTAAAATATGGGGCCCAGAAGAAGAAAAACTGATTGATTTATAGGAAGGGAAAGGCGCGTTAACTGTCTCACTTGTTTTCTGTGGACACCTCAACCGCGCCGTAATGGAAGGAAGATGGGAGGGAAAGTGGACAGAGAGAAAGAGGAGCCGTACTGGAGGGCTACGGAGTAACTTCGACCACCTGGGGATCTTTAACGTGCGCTTACATTGCACAGCACACGGACGCCTCTTCGCTTCGCCTCCATCGAAACGCAGCCGCCGATCGGTCGGGTTCAAACCCGGGTACTCCGGCACGGTAGTCGGGCGTCTTACCGCTGAACCACCCCGGCTTGGGTATGGGGCCCATGCAGAGGCATGCATGCCCCAAGCTCGATCCTTTGTTTTAATAAAGCTACTACTACTACTGCAGTGACGTTGCCCAGCTCACGGACACCAAATTTGCATTTCGCCTCTATCGAAACGAGCTCCGACGAGAACGCGGGTTAATTAATTGGTTCACAGGAAGGGAAAGGCGCAGTATCTGTCACACTTGCTCTGTGGACACCTGAACCGCGCCGTAAGGGAAGGGAGGAAGGTGGGAGTGAAAGTGGAAACAGAGAAAGGGGAGCGGTAATGGAGGGCTACGGAGTAATTTCGACCACCTGGGGATCTTTAACGTGCGCTGACATCGCACAGCACGCGGACGCCACTTCGTTTTGCCTCCATCGAAACGCAGCCGCCGGTCAGGATCGAACCTTTGGCGCAGTAGTCGGTCGCGGGTTCGAGCCTGTATGAGTACTCCGGCTCAGCAGCCGAGCGTCCCACTGAGCCGGCGCTTGCGGACTGCCTTTAAAGACGTAGCAAGGTGACCCATTTACCTTGGACGTAGTAATAAAGTAACCGTCTCACTTTAATGTGGGCTTTTCAGTCAGATGTCCTCATTGGAGTGAGACACCTCAAAGAGTGAAAGAGAGAAAGGGGTGCCGTTATCGAAGTGCTCTGGATTAACTTCTACACTTTGATAACTTTCAGTGCACTGAAATAATACTTGGTTTATACGCAAGGAAATGCGCAGTATCTATCACCTGTTCTGTGGGCACCTAGCTGAACCATGCCGTAAGGAAAGGACGGTGTGAAAGTGAAGGGCTACGGAGTAATTCCGACCACCTAGGGATCACATTCACTGCCATCGCAATGTACTTCTCCGTTTTGCTTCCATCGAAACGCAGCTGCCGGCGGTCGAGATCGAACCCGATCGGCGTCTTAACCCCTGCGGCAGGGTCAGTGCACAGACACCCAAGCGTAAATTCGCGAAGGGCCCCGCGTCACAAAAAAGCTGGCACTGACGTTCTTGTTTTGCCGTAAGGCAATGCAGGACAAAACATCTATGTCAGCGGTGGGGCTCAGTGCAGGGTCCCGTTGGCCGAGGTAACAACCGTGCAGCGCGCCAGCCACTGCTGGCGTAAACATCAGCGCCAGCATGCGACACCCACATCCACATGAAAACCCGCGATTATAGTATTCTAGTTCACTATACCCGCGATCGTGCTGCGCTGCAGCAGTACAGATGACATGCTAGCAGGATTATAGAAGGTGCGCCCTAAAATATAAAATATAGCGTGTGCTTTGCCGTACGACCGTATGCTAATGAACAGCTGTCATTAGAAAGGAAATCTTCAGAATGAACAGGTGGCGCTAAAAGTGCCATAGGGGTCTAATCTTAAAGGGAAGCATGGTGCCCCAGTAATATTTTTGCATTTGAAATGTTCCCAGAGCCTGCAATGTTTCTCAGAAAATAATGCAGGAAGAAGCGTTTAAATGCTGGACATTAGGCTGGAAGTCTCATATTTGCATCCCAGTCTTTTTCACACATTTTACACAGTGACAGAATGACATTTTGTGAAGAAAGCACTGGCTTTCAACTTGCTGACATCAAATGCATGACATCAAACAGTTTAGGATTACGCTGATGTTATGCTGTGCATCAGGCTGCAAGTGTACTTTGTAGCTCTGACAGCCATTAGTTTGGCCAACTGTTTAATTATTACTAGCACTAATGTGAGAACTGTGTACAGCAATACGTTCTGTGTTTTGGCAGCACAAGCTTGGAGCTTGGACAAGGAAATGTGTGGAGCTGAAACAATTATACAGACCCCGATGATAAAAGTCAAAATGTTTATTGCAGAAGTAAAATGCGCATAAAATACAAATGCCTGCAGAACTGTGGCTTACATATATGAGAGGCAGGCTTAATATTGAACTGACCAAGAAAGCCCCCTTGGTATTTACAAGTCCAACTCACTGTTGACGGCGTCTAGAAATGTTCACAGAAACTCATCACACCAGTCGTATAAACACTGGTAGCAGTCGGTCGCCTGCTTGTTGTTGGCGCCACAAATGTCCTTCATCCAGTCGACGAAGATTTCCTTGTTCTTCTTCAGGACCAGGAACTGGCCAAGGACAACAAAGGCCTGGAACAGCAACAGGCAGTCATGAGACTTCCATTAGTTTGGATACTATTACTGTGACAGAAGTGAGTGAAAAACTGTCGCTATAGAATAACTCTGGTGTCTTCATTGAGATGAACAGTTCCTCTCAGTAAAGAAACTGTTTCAGAACAGCAAATACTGAAAAACCGAAATAGGGTTTTGATTGAAGTAGAACACTGTGATAGGCCAACAAAGATCACAGGTACTGCCGCAAAACCTGTCCTGTACATGTTGAATTGCAACTAAGTGATAGCCCCAATCTTCATTCTCTCAGGAAGGGGGGGGGGGAGTTAGAAATTGTTTCCTTCACGCGTGCTGTTCGTAACGTTACCCATGCAAAGTTACTCAAACTGCCCCAACTCAGGCCAGGAAACAGGAAATTTTTAAATTTTGCCTCGAACAATCTTCCCCTGGAAAATTTGGCACAAAGGATTAGAAGACTACAAAACACCGCGAGTTTTAGTGGAATACCCCAACCCTTAACCCAACCTCAGGAGTTGTCTTCTCAATGCTAAATGCCAACCTACTTGAGTGGCGACTATGGCAGAAAGGCCGGCATGCAAAACAAGGTTTGGCAGATTGGTTTGCTACACAGGGGAAAAAAAAAAAAAAAAAAAAAAAAAAAAAAAAAAAAAAAAAAAAAAAAAAATCAGATACAGCACTTCCAAGGAACAATCTTTCTAGAACGCTACAGCTTCTTGCAAAAAAATCTAGAGGGCACTTTGGACCACTAAAGTACGATGAGGCGAAAGCCATTATAACACAGTGGATCATAGCTCTCCACTACGGCACCTCTATCTCCCTCTCTTTCACTCGCACCTTCCTCCCTTCCTTACAGCATGGTACATGTGTATGCGGAGAACTGCAACAGATACTGCGCCTTTTCTATCCTGGAAATCTATTTAAAACGTTGCTGATGCCTGCTGTACTAACGCCTCCTAGACATCTAGGTTTGCTTTTGCTTGCTGTGTGGTGCGGCATTTAAGGAAGCGGCAAATGAAAGGCGCTGCCATCGGACGCCTGGCGGGGTCAGCTTCGTAATGCATCAATCGCCTGGTGACGGTACATTGCGCGCCCCTTGTCGAGCACAACCAGCATTTCATTGAAAGCATCAAAGTTGACCGGTGTTCTATAATTCGTTTACAGGATGTCACTCGCGGAATCCCGTTATCATCCTCACGGTAGACAAGGGAAATTATCAACAGCATTTCATGATCCTGGTCGTGGCGCTTTTTACTGTTTTTTACTGTACTGTTTTTGATGTGGACAACTGTGTAATGTAGTGTCTGGGATCAGCACCCAAAAATGGGTGTTAATGCCATGTGGTACTATGTTCAGCGTTTTCTAGCTCTATTTTTGGTGGAGGTGGCCTCTTTGTGTAATCAGAATGAGCAATCAATCAATACAGGTCAACTTTGAATTGTCATCAGTGCCCATTCAAATCTAATTTTTTTGGCAGTAAAGGCGTGTTCCACCAAAGAGCCACCTCAGCTTGAACAAGCTGGAGAATCAATTTTTACAGCAAATGATAATTGTGTGGAGTTGTCCTCCGTGTCTGTTCCCTAGCCTGATCCCTAGTTTTCTTAGACAAGAGGCTGGAGAGAACGCTATATTGTCCATGCACCCAGCAAAAAGAAGTGAAAAGAATTAGCTTGCTACAAACTGCGAATACCTTTACGCAGCTGCCACAAATGAATGCAACATGTTGCATTTTCAATCTGATGCCGCAACTAATGAAACATCCTCATCCTACTTTTGAGGCCATATTTGGACTTTTGCAAGCAATGAAAAGGGACTACTCCATGTTCACGGAAGCAGGGTTCAGAAGTGTGATGTTGGCAAGGGAGCTTTGTTGAAAGAACCACGCAGTGAAATATGTCCATGCATGAGTGGAAAGTAGACAGTAAGGCCCCAGTCTTTTTTTTTTTTTCCCTGGGAGCCACAATCTGAATTCGGTAGTGCAAGAAATTAGTTGTCTCACTTTATCGAAGCCTTTTTGTTCTAGTCGCTTGCCGAGGACTTCTCCGATCCCAGCAAGGTCTGTGACTGCCTTCTCTCCCATCGGCTCAGACACGAAGTTGCGGTGCTTTTGTGATGTCGATGACATGGTTGGACTTGCTGTATGAAAAAGAAAAATAAAATTCAGAGAAAACGAAAGTCATCTTCATGAAACGTTACTGACGCTAAGACGCACTAAGACTACAAAGCTCCTACTATATGGCTGACAAATCTACACGTCACAGCAATTTTGATAGTCGACAGTTGAGCCAGCCAGTATCATAGATGTGAGGACATCACATGTTCAAGATTTGAAGGCAGCAAAAGCCTGTTCTGCTTCGCCATGCACAGATGCATTATGGCCACAAAGTGCAGATATGAGTGTTAAACAGGGCATGAAGTTTGCAGTGAAAATTGCCAGTCTTTTAGTAGATGCAGACATCCAGTAGCTTATTCACAGTTACGAGTGTCACTTATTCGCGACAGTTTCGCCAACAAGCTATTAACACATATCCGTTAAAAAACATGAAGTATGGTTTGTACGCCGAAGCATTCGTCCACGTCACGCCAAAGACTCATCTGCTGCACATTTCAACTAGCACAGCAGACGATGCACTGAAACTTTTTTTTTTTTATTTCCTACAATAGCCTGCGCCGTATATCGGTCATTGACTTTATAATCATAGGGACAACACTGGCTCCAGCACAGCCCGCTCGTTCAAATAAGATTAGAAATAGAACTTTTTATAACTCCCAATATCGTGAGCCACCAAATCGCAAGGCAACGCAACGTCAACGCAATCGAACATGGCCGAGAAGCCGGCACACACGAACAAGTTCTAAATATACTCTTTTCCGGGATGAAAGCCAGCTATTTTCCTACTAAACGTTCGATATGTTGCCAAAGTAGTGTAACAAACGTTCAGACGCTGACAAAAATTCAATCTCTACCGTTCACAGAAAGGCTTCAAAACCGTTACTACCGGACAGCAACCCCGTTAGCCGGGATGCATGCGTAGCAAACAAAGCGTAGCAAACAAAGCAAGCCCAGTAAACGAAGTGGAACACGCCTCACTTGTCTGGTCCTGAAGGCTGAAAAACTTGAGAGGACCTCTCCTTGAAGTGCTCAGCAGTCGCCACTGGCAACTCCTTTCACAGAAAGTGCCGAGCTGGGACACCCAGAAGTGAAGCTCCCAATATTCAACGTAATTCAAACCGCTTTTGAATACGAGACGGATGAAATCGCCGAAATTGCATCCCAAGTTGCGAATCTCAAACTCTCGGCAACAATGAATTAAAGTTCATTTAACTTTTGTTAGGGCACGAAACTAAAACATTGTTGTCAGGTCATGCACGATTAAATATTTTATTTAAAAAAATAAACGAATGATAGCGTAATGCGTTATTTGAAAACATTCGCGCCGTCTTGTACTCTCGTTAACGCGCACTTCTTCACACAGTCAAGATGGCGAACTGCGTGAGCGCGGTTATGGAAACCGCAACTTCCCCAAAACATACACATTTCTCCTTTGAGCTATGCACGTAGGATTCCAGCCATTTTTCCTGTGTGATTTTGTATTTGCGGGCGATCGTCCTGATTGAGTACAAGTGGCCCAGACCCATTGGCGTCGCGCATTTCGACATCTCCAAGCGGTCGCAACACCGTGCGTAGGGACTCGAGCAACGTGGTCTCCGTGAACGGTCCTCGACACAGCGCCGAGGCGACGACGCCATCGTCCATTCCCGCCAAAGAAGGAGAGAGATTTCATTCCTTGCGTCGCCTAGGTGGCAAGCGCAAACACCATGTCGCAGACGACAAAGATCAAGCATGTGACCAAGGAGGTTCTAGAAGAGTACGTTCTTCCCAAGGAGAACCAGCAGATTGTCCGAGTTAGTATTTTTCCTCTTGATGAATTCTTTGATGAGGCTTTTTAGGAATGGAAGCGGAGTATGTGTAATGACACGCGAGTTTCGACGCCAGGTGCATTTGTAAGGCGCAGTGGAAGAGAAAATGTGACGAGGCTATCTTGTGGTTTATTTGATTAATAACAAACATTGTTCTTTGATTAATGTGACACGTAAGCCAACGTTTCGACAGGAGGACTTGTCGCCTGGGCCCAGCCGAAGACTATGTCCTCTTGTTTCATATATTGTAAGATATGTGGTGACATTTCATATGAATGGTGCGAATGGCGATAACGAAATCCTGGGGGAGGAGAGATTGGCAGCAGGGGCGTTGCTGCATATTCATGGTGTGGGCACATGTGCATGAACTTGGCTTCATGTGGAAAAATAAGGTAAACAGTTTGGGAAAGACTAAAAAATCATGGAAATAAAGGTGAAAGTAATCTTCAATTCGTCCTGCTGCACATACCCCGTCTTTTTCATGTTTAACAGCTTGCAAGGCGAAAATGCACAATACAGGGGCTGTATACATTCATGCAAATTGTGTCTTCTTACACTATGCTATTAACCCCGAATCAGTATGTGTAGCAGTACTAGGGTAGCGGGTAGGCAGTTCCAACCTGCTGACATTTGGGGAAGGAAGGAATATTGATAAAATGCAGTGCATAAGTGAATTCTTCATTGTGAGGAGTTTATCGGTATGAGATTAAACTTTAGTTCCGCATGACAAACTGTTGCTTCGGTGAGTTGATGACAGGTCATTCTTAATGCAGCTTAACAAGCACGAAACTTGTGTTTGTCTTTATGTGCCTTGTTAATGCTGTATTAAGAATGAGTTGATGCATTTCACCTGCTTGTTATTTTGTCAGCAATTATTTCACTTGTCTGCACTGAAATGTTTAGGCCATAACTTAATACTGAAATGAGTATTCGGCAGGACCCGACTGCTTGAAAGAAAGAAAAAAAAAAAAAGGCATAGTTTTGCAGTGTCCAGGAGCATCACCTTCCAGAGTCAAAGAAATGCAAATCTCTGAATGACATAACATCTTTTTAACTCCATTGCTTTGTGTTTCTTACTTTCATCTTCTTTGACTTGTGATTTAAATGCTGTGGCTAGGGGTTGCTGTAAAAACAGATGTGTCCGCAAGATTAAGGTAATGTTGCTAGATAACTTTAAAGATAAGGATTAAAGACTGGTCATTTACAAGCATTCTGCTGTTTTTACACTGTTCTGCATAGCTGCATTTAGTTGTTCGGATTTTTGTTGCCTGAAAATTGTGTACTTCCTTGTACATAATTTGTTTTATGTGTTGAAGCAGATTGTCATTTACTCTGTGTAACCCTAGCAGCAAAAGCCTGGGTGCATATGTTGTAAACATTTAGTATTTTGTCACTAATAGTGGTCCGCACATACATAAATGGGAAAACCTGACAGATTTGTGTAGGACTGTAACA
Source organism: Amblyomma maculatum (assembly GCF_055883805.1). Taxonomy (NCBI): domain Eukaryota; kingdom Metazoa; phylum Arthropoda; class Arachnida; order Ixodida; family Ixodidae; genus Amblyomma; species Amblyomma maculatum. The sequence goes on from NC_139353.1 coordinate 53,644,950, forward strand.
CCGAATTAAAGGAAGCGAACAAGCTAAAGTGATTCCCAAGTGCGATAAAAGCACAAATGAACAAACAGTTGCGTGCAGTAAATCGGCCTTGAAATTCAATACTGTTCCGTCAGCCCTCAGTGCAGTTTCACTGCAAAAAGTTTAGGCTGCTCTGCTGCTGGGTTAGCTTTTTTTTGTAGGAGTTACTTTTATCCTGCAGCTCTGACGGTTGACACTTCAGCCATGCTTTTGATAAGCATGCCAGTAAAAAGGCTATTTGTCCATTGAGGTAACAAAAAAAAAAGCAGTATACTTGCATATGTAGATGAAATGTACCCCCACTTTCATTGTGTTTATTTTATGCAATGTGCTAGGCATTACAGTGTGGAAGAAAGTGCTGTACTTTGCACAGGCGACCAAAGTAATAAGTTTGAAGTGGGCATAGGAAGCTCCCCAAACCTGTCACAGTACGTCTTGCACTTGCCACGTTATTTTGTGTCATAAATGCTCTCTTTGTTTCAGGTGCTTGGGGGCCGGGGAAATAACCTCCATGAGGTTGAAGACCCCTCCGGTGCTACTTACCTCGTGAGCATGCCGGTGAAGTTCAGGAAGAATATATGGATCAAGCGAGGTAAGTGTTCACCTCGTTGTGCCTGTATGGCTCGCATAGGTTTACTGAACAAATAAAAGAAAGTTAATTTCGTGCCTCGTTTGCAGAACCATCTCTGGGCAAACTATGGTACTACAGTCCGTCAGTGGTTACTAGCCGCTCAAAGTCACTTGAGCTTCTTATCTTTTAGACCTATAAAAAGAAACGAAATCTGAACGTGGATCACATCTGAACTGATTTGTTTTGACAAAAAGAATCCATTGATCATGGACGCTAAGTTGCACTTCGTGCTATCGATTTTTGGGTGCCAATGACTGAGTGAAAGTGAATGCTTTTTTGCAGGTGACTTTGTCATCGTTGAACCCATAGAGGAAGGTGACAAGGTCAAGGCGGAGATCCAGCACATCCTGTACCGTGACCAGATAAAGTACATAAAGGAAGAGGGCTTTTGGTACGTCTCCTCAAATTTTGTTGTCGCCTGTCGCGTGCTTAGTTCAGAGTGCTAACTGCCTGTTTCTTGCATAGGTGGGCAGAGTATCTCCTTTCCAAGTTAAACTTAACATTGTTGTCATAGTTAATGAAGCTAATCTTTATGCACTGCATCATGAAAGCAAGCATGTGCTTTATTTCAAACTCTATAATATCCTCATATTAGCAACAAATTTCATCATCTTGCACTTAAAGAGAAAAAATTTTTGATAGTTTCTAAAGGGAAACAGGGTTGAAAATTTCCTGTATTCAACTGAAGCTTTGAAATTTCTGGGGGCATTTCTAATATGGCTGGAAGCATTGAGGAAGACTTTCTACGAGAAACTTGATAAAATATGTGACATTTGCTTTTATTTGTTTACTTTTTACATCAAGGAGTGCTACGTAAAATTACCATCATCCTTATCATAGTCTTGAATTATAAGGTTTTGCAGTCAGCACTTCAGAAACTGGAATAAAAACATATCTTGTCTCTTGTCAGACTGTAGTCTTAATTACAAAAAATGTCTGCAAGTGCAGTTCTTACGTTGAGAGGAAGTCTATGAACATTGCATGTCCCGTTAGTGCAATAACCAGATTTACATGTAACATACCATAAGGTGTATCTTATGTATAAACAGTATGCATAGGCATGTTTAATGATTATAATGCTTTTACATTCTCACATAAAAAACAGCCTCAAGTATCTCTGCCAAATTTTTTTTTTTATTCCTTGGTGTTGGGAAAAACTGAAATGTAAAGTAGTTTATAGGAAAGAAAAGGCCGATTATCTCTCACATTTTTTTCTGTGGACACTTGAACTGCACTGTAAGAAAAGTGGGATTGAAAGGAGAGAGTGAAAGAGGTGCCATAGTGGTGTGTGAGGATATTTAATGCGCACTGACATTGCACAGCACATGGACACATTTGACTTTCGTCTCCATCAAAAAGTGGCGGCCACCGTCGGGTTCGAACCCGGGTGCTCCAGATCAGTAGTAGAGTGTCAACCACTGAGCCACTACGGCGGGTGTTGGGGGAAACCAACATTGGCAATATCCTTGCAGTAAAGTTTCTTGAAAACTCCTGACAAAAAAAAAAAAACTTGCATAACCTCTTGCCTAAGTGCACAGAAACGGAAGAAAAGGAACCAACAATTTCGATTTTGGCAATATCCCTGCAGTAAAGTTTCTTGAAAGCTCCCGACAAAAACAAAACTTGCATAACCTCTTGCATAAGTGCACAGAAACAGAAACGCAAGAAAAGGAAACAAGGGCAGCTCAGCGTAGTGTACACTAATGTAGCTCTTACTGCAAATACATGTGCCAAGTAGCGAAGCTCAGCACTGCCTGACTGTTTATTTTATCATATCTAGGGAATCAATCCTGCAACTAATTCCCTTTTGTTTTGTCATGTTTCTTTAGGCCAAAGGCATTTGACTCTGACAGTGGTAAAGGTGATGGGAACAACACCAGCCCAAAAGACAGCGACGACGAAGACGACCTCTTTGTCAATACTAACCGGCCAAGCGTTGTCTATGAAGAGAGTGATTCTTCGGGCACAGAAAGTGAAGATGACGAATAGTGCTGTATAAAGCCTATTTTGTTATATATATTGTCTTTCTTCGTCTCATTACTGTTCGTCTGTACTCTACCTTTATGAAGGGAGTACAGTGTGAATCAGAGGTGACAGTAAGAGCAGAAATCTGGGCAAGTTGATAGGTATACACAGCTTAAAAGAGCGCAGCACCACGAACAAACACAGAGAAAAGGGAGCACATGTTATGTCCCTTTTCTTTCTGTTTGTCCGTATGTTCTTGGCCTTTAATATAGAGGCTTTGCAGTAGCCAAAATAGTTTGGCAAGTTGATGAACTTGCATGGCACTAGAAACACTGTGAGGAAAGCAGACAAAGAAGAAAGTGCTCACTTGGGCACTGTTTTGCGTGCCCCTTACTTTAATCTTGTTTGTGGCACAGTTTCTGGCACCACACTGTCATAAAATGCAAAAAAGCCACTCAGTACTGTGTAGTTGACTGTTTTATATTGTGATTCCATTAGTAATTTAAATGGTAGAGCTTTTATTTGTAATATGACGTAAGGTTATCGAATGCATATTTCCTAAGGTACAGCAAACTCTATTCAGTCTACTGGTGGAAAGTCCCCAACCACGTGGAGTGCCCCAAGCGCGAAATATTTTGAAGGCGAAAGCCTTTATGCCTCGTTGTCAGTAGGAGCTGTCGGCAGGGACTTCCGGCAGAGGGTGTCGCACTTTCGAGGGAGATAGTTAAAAATAAATAAACCTTGTCTCCACCGGGAATCGAACCTCCATCCGTTGGATTCCCAGCCAAGCACTTTACCAACTGCACCACACTTCAGATCGTGAAACATTCATCATAATTCCCCTTGTCTGTCGTTAGGATAGCGGGATTCTGCGAGTGACAGATACTGCTTTAATTTCCTGCTACCGAATTAAAGAACGGCAGTCAACTTTGATGCTTTCAATGGAATGCTGGTTGTGTTAGACAAGGGGCGCGCCATGTACCGTCGCGACTGGTCAACGTCGCCAGGCGACTCCTGCATAGATCCAGGTGTCCGCGCGGCGCCTTTCATTTGCCGCACCATAAAGCAAACAGAAGCAGACCCAGATGTCTAGGAGACGTTAGTATAGCAGGCATCAGCGGCATTTGAAATTGGTTTACAGGATAGAAAAAGTGCTGTATTTGTCGCAACTCTTCCCGACACCGTAAAGGAAGGTGGGAGTGAAAGAAGAGAGGGAGATAGAGGTGCTGTAGTGGAGGGCTATGATCCACCGCTCTATAATGGCTTTCGCCTCATCGCACTTTAGTGGTCCAAAGTGCCTACAATAGAAAAGGTGCAGTATCCGTCGGGAAGGAAGGCGGGAGTGAAAGAAGAGAGGGAGATAGAGGTTCCCTAGTGGAGGGCTAGGATCCACCGCGCTATAATGGCTTTTGCCTCATCGCGCTTTAGTGGTCCAAAGTGTCCTACGATAGAAAAGGCACTGTATCTGTCACAACTCTCCATGGACACATCTTTAGTGTTCCAAACTGCCCTACAATAGAAAAGGCGCACTATCTGCCACAACTCTATGCGGACACATGTACCACACCAGGAAGGAAGGAAGGTGGGAGTGAAATAAGAGAGAGAGATAGAGGTTCCGCAGTGGAGGGCTACGATTCACTGCGTTATAATGGCTTTCGCCTCATCGCACTTTAGTGGTCCAAAGTGCCCTATAGAATTTTTTCAGTGCAATGAATTGCTAGATATCTGACATGCTCGATGGTGCAACGGTTTTTGTTGAAAACGCTGTATTCAAGTTTTACAGAGAATGCGTCAAGTGCTTGCGCCTGTTTTTATGCATCCTGATTCTGGAAACCATTTATCAGGTGTATGATGGTGATTGCACGACTGCAAAAGCAGTGCACTGAAATTTTCATATCTTGCCTGCAGTGGTGGAACTGACAACAAGACTCTTAATGCAATTTGTAGCAGGAGATTTGTAGTGAGAAAAATCATGTTTTTGAAACAGAATTTCGCCTTTGGAGCACATAAATAAACGGGGCTGTATCGATATTTTGGCTATTGAAGCTTGCAAGTCTAGATTTCCACTGTGATTGCAATTTTTAGAGATATGAGGGACTGCAGTTTTCCACCCCGCTCCTACTCCACGGATGCAATATCATCGATCGCAAACTGCGGAGATATTCGTGCTTGAGGGAACATGGAAGGGGACAACAAAGCGTGTACACTCGATACTATTCATTGAACTTGCAAATAATGCACACTGTACTGGCTAGCTATAAAACGTCGAGGTAATTCTTGGAAGAAAGCTGGGGACAAATTACTTACGACTTTTAATCGTCATGCAGTTTTAGTCTTCAAAGGAAATTACTACTACTAATGTTCCTGTCCAGCAAATTTTGTTTACGATTTGACATTTTCTTGCTCTACCGATTAGGTTAGATGATTATGATGAAAACTGAAAGATGGCTGGGATCAGCAGATAAAGGCCATGAAAACTACAAGTATTATGATACCTGAACAAACTTCAACGTAAACTGTGACCGCCAAGACCGGGTGTCACAATAGGAAAGCAACTTGCAGTAAATCTAGAGTGATGACATTAAGAAATTTTTGTTCCATAATATATTAGAAACACACTTATGTTAGGAGCTAGCATAGGTGGGAGAGGCCTTCGCCCTGCAGTGGGTATATTCAGGCTGCTGATGATGATGATGTTAGAAGAAATCATTCAGTGTGCTTCTTAATGTTGACACCTAAAAGAAGGTGCCAATAAGACTTGTCCTGAAACAACATGAAGTGCCTCGGGACTTTGCTGATGTTGACACAGTAAAGAACCACAGCAGAGGGTTTCTCCATTTATTGTGGCAATATAAATATACAACAAAACATAACTGGGCAGAAAAGGGCGGAGAAGACAAAGAATAACAAAATGACACAACTTTCCTTTGGCAAAATGCTCTGTGCTAAAACCTTGTATACATATGTATATTTATGTATATATTATATATGTGTATATATATATGTAGGTGTATAGATATACAGAGGCTCTGAATGGGTTTTCCCGCTGATAGGTGCACAGAAAACTGGTGGCAGCGAGTGGCAGAGCAATGGGACTAATGACCGGAGTAGATGGTAATAATACAAAGCTTCAGTAAAATGCTACGATGGCACTACCGTTACTGCCCTTTTAATGGCAGTATTAGAAAAAAAAAAAGACTGATAATAGCAATGGTACATCTAAATATTCCAATGCTGTTGCAGTGACAGCGCTACATCGAAGCACGCAGAAACCGGGAGAGTAAAAGTGAGAGTCACGGGACCGGCTGTATAAATGGGCCCGCAAAGCCCCCAGAAAATGGCACACATTCACACCTGGTGTGTTGCTGATATAAAGGCCTTGCACGGAGAGAAACTAGGGCACCAGAATACTGAACTTGGGCTCCGAATGCGTACAACACTTATATATGCTTGCGCAAAAAATGCGGAATGCATTTGCATGTCATCTGCAAGCATTCCACTGGGACCTCATATTATCTTTCAGTTTCACAGACGTCAAGTAAAGACAAACGACCAAAATGTGTCCAGGAAGCTAGCATTTTTTTAGTTTTGGTTCGTTGCATGAGTTTGCATTTATATTTTTTTTTCACCTGGATTGTTTTGCATGGAGCAGCAGGAACAAAAAATTTAGCTGGGGCTTAGCTTTAGTTAAACCCGGTAGGTTGCGTAAGTAAAGCCGATTTAGCTTCTCTTTCTGTTCTCTCTTCTTTTTCTGCGGCGTGGCGTGGCTACTGACCGGGTTTCTGACAGCTTGAAGAGGAGCCCCACCTGCGGTCGCTCTAATGGTCAAATGTGGCTAGCGGCTGGGTTTATGTGACATGCTGAAACCTGGCGTAGTAAAGTCAAGCAAACAGGTTCGTGCTGGTAACCACTAAAGTCTAGACATTGCCACACTCAAGAGCTTTGCACTTGGTTTAAGCACAAATTAGAAAAAAAGTGAGAAATGTGAGGACTGAATGCATTTTGCATATCACCGCTGAAAGAGCTCAAGAATGCAAACACAACGGCAAAACCTGCCGGGAGCAATTGGGCAATGCTGAGCAGAGTTTATTCACCTGGCAGACCATTGCCTACATCACAAATTTCCTTTCCGAGTGTGAGTAGAGAATAGAAACTGCGTGTAAATATAATAAAAATGACACTGCCTATTAGAAAATACGGTAACCACTAAAAGCTTTACATCTTTGGGATCGCTACACGTATACCACAGCTTCGGGCTGCAATGCAAGCTGTTGCAAGGGTAAAAATGCAAGGTTTTCAGTAGATGTACCATCTGCATAGAACTGTGTTTAGAACAGATCACAGAGTATGTTTGTGTGTGTTGCATACTGGATATCAATAAAAGTTAAATATTACAGCTGGAGTTGCATACATGAAAAGCATGGAAGAAGCAATGGGAGGATATGCATATTACACAGTAATAGGAGGCTACAATATGTTGCATGCAATGATTTGGCAGTTGGGCAATTCGCTACTACCAGAAAACCAGTTGTTTTGCAAAATTACTGGTGATGCGAACATAGAAAAGTGCCCATTATGGAGAATGCAAGCTTACTGGCCCATTTCAGCTTGCAGCTGTACGGGTCATTCAATACTAACTGACGCAGGTATAACTATTTTTGCAGCCTAAGCCGCTGAGCCATTTGCATTCAGACTTCATGCGGATCTGGCATCTGGTTGTGTACTATGTGCGGTACCACTTTTGATGTTAGCCGGCATAACCATAATTTGTCTCAAGTAGAACTATGGTGCCTGCAGTGAAACTAGACAAAACCGGGCCAGCCTACCCAGCCAGCTGCAATCTGTATTGGCACACACCGTTAACATAGCCCGTACTTTACATGACAAATTTTGTACCTGTGCAACAGATTACACTGGAGACACCTGTATCAAATTATCATAATCATCAAGGTCATATGATGTTTCAGGTTTTGATAATGGCAAAGGCATATGTATCACCAATTTGAACTTGTCTTAAAAGGTAATATTTAGCAAAAAAATGTCCCCATAAAGTGTGCACGAGCCAGATATTCAGGCTACAGAAGCATTTGAGGTCATATCCAAAAACTATACAACAATTTCTATATTGCAAAGTGCAGCATAAGTGGCAATAGCATGGTCCGTTGAATGCGAGAACTTTGGGATCGGGCTTCACAGTGAAAGGTATGGCTGCATAGATGTGCTAGCTATGGCGATGAAGACTTCAGTGCTGTGTTTTCTTTTATTGCGGGCAGACCGGGTTGTCGTTTTCCACTCAAAACAAATGTGCCGCCAACACAATTGCACGGGAGATCAACAAACAACGTACACGTCTGAAGGAAAAAGAAAACTGCACCAAAGCAACAAAATTCAGGCATACTTAATGTCATTCCCAGTGGCAATCGCTCTTAAATTAGTCTTTGAGACCGACGACAAAACTTGTGTCTAGTAAGCCTGCCCTTACTAGAGACTTAAAAAGACATAAGGCTGTGGACGAATTTAGAACCCGAGCGTTTCAGCTATAGAGGTTAAGAAGAAACTATAAGTCTTAGCCTGTGGGCAAAAAAATAAGAAAACAAGCCATGACGGCACCTCACTGTGCCTGTGGGAAAAGATTGCCACTTTCTAAGATTTACAGAGATACCCGCTTATTTGCCTACAAATCAAGTCATTTGCATACAGCTGTGTGCATTAGTGAGCAGCCTGCAGCAGCAGTTAGTATATTCCCCACTGGACTGTCCATAGCATGGAATGGAGATTTGATAGTTGCAAACAGTAGCAAAATTATGCAATTCCGCTCATATGGCACTCAACATTGACATGACTTTTGTGACAGATCATCACTAACAAAAACAAAAAAGTGACTATGTAACAACTTGTACGCAATGCAAACAGATGTTTTTTTTTCTTTTTTTCCGCTCTAAGTTTCCATAATTTTGCCCCGTTGCAACCTTCAGCATTAAAAGTAACAAAAACTGTGAAAATGCAAGACATGACAGACTTGCCAGAGTGTGGTCAAGTAAAAAAAATGGCCACAGACAAAACAAACATCCTAACACTCCTTAAAAAAAAAGAAGCAAAAACAAACAAAAAAGAAGAGAAAGAGAGAGAAAAATAAACGCGTGCTTTGGCTTCAATAGAATCGTGTTCCCGACTGACTAGTGTACTGGTGACGTTGAACACTCTGCCCCGAAAATGCGCCATTCACTTGACGGGACACTGACACAACTGGCTGCCCTGTCACGAGTGACCCAGAGAGTGTAGCCCGTGGAATCACATTGGTCTGGACGTAGAACTTGTCGTCGTTGTAACTGCTGCCTGCAGACACAGTTCCCTTATTGCTGCCATGCTCCAGGTGCTTTTGGAAAGCCTGCTGTGAGATGTGTGTGTAGCCCTGCCCTTGTGACGATGAGACAGAGGTGGGGGCCACGATTCCATGCTGCTTCAATGTCAGCTCTGTAGCCGTTGCTGGGTGTGGAGTAAATTGTGATGCATATGTGCCAGCACTGTAAATGGTCGGCACAGTCGAGTCGGCACCCGGCACTATATGATGAGTGGCATAATACACCGGTGTCTGCTGGGTGCCTGAAGTGACTACAGCTGGATAAGGGACCAGTTTGGGACCATATGCAGTGACCTGCGCCTTGTAAGTGAACTGGGTAGGCTGGTAGCCAGTCTGGGCATGCGATGGCAAGGGTGGTGACGGTGACAGGGGTCGCTTTAAGGAGTTGGAGTGGGTCCTAATAGCACTGCTGGGCTGTGGACTGGTCATCTTGTAAAGGACGGGTGCGCGACCTAGGTTCTGGATGTACACCGGCTGGGCTTGGCCACCAGCACCCACAATACCCAAGGCCTGGTGGTTGGCATAGGCTTGGTTCGTGGCTGCTGCGTGAGCTGCGGCAATTTCATGGGCTTCCTTGTCTAGTGCTCGGCGACGAGTGTCGTCTTCGTGGAGGACTTTCTTGAGTTGCATGAAAAGCTGGTGTTTCTCATCCTTCAACTCTTTGAGCTTTTTCTCAGACTGAGTTACCTGCGCAGGAGATATTAAAAACTACATGCAAGACCGTCCTCCCAGCGTACACTAAATTAAGGAAAGCTGATTCAGTTGTTATTAATGTGCGGATACAAAGCAACGAACGTTTCCCGCACTGCGGGATCTAGTTCCCGACAAAAGCATCAGAAGAATTATGGAACAAAAATTACAGGAAATGATTTTCAAGGCTACTATCAAAAATTCCTTGCGTCGTTTTCTTAACATGCCGCGCGCCCGCTAGATAAACTTTCCATACACTGTCATGCATAAACGAAAAAAGAAAAAAAAAATCTAGCACGAAGGACTCGAGCATTACAAGAGCATTGAAGGACTCTAGCATTACTTTCGGAAGTTGCAGTGTGGAAGTGTAAACACATTCGATTTCTACCTAACGGTAGTTATAACAACTGTAGCTCTCGTTCAGTACCATAGCCCGCGTAAAGCAGCCTCTCGACTAGTGCGAGATCAGCAGTACAAGATTAAAGGGAATAGGGGAGGTGTCGCTGTTGATAACGGACGGTTTAGACTTTTCCGAGCGAAACGGACGCCAAGTCGATAAAATCGTCGCCAGTGTCTTACCTGGTCCTTTATTTCCTCGAGCGTCATGGCATCCTGTTTGCGCTTCAGTTCTTGCTCACGCCGCAGTCTCTCGATTGCTTCGTCAGCTTCTTGTTCTTGTTTCTTGCGTTCGCGTTCGCGCATAATGTGGCTTTTCAAAGCCGCCCACATCTGCAGGCTCATCTTGGGTCGTTCGAGTAGCGCCGGCATCTCACCCGGACGTGCTTTCGTTCCTTATGCGAAGAAAATTTAAACTACGTGCTATTCAGAGTACTACGTGAAGAACGGAGAGAGCTCCCGTTCTCCATCGTCCTTTACAGGGCAGCCATGTTGTAAACAAAAGTGTAAACGTAAACAACTGTTTTCCTTTTTTTTTTTTTTTCTGTAAAAGGAAGAAAAAAGGAACACGTTTACATTTGCAACAAGATATGCTTAAAGTTAAGCCATCATTTTTTACCGCGGCTGAATAATTTTGGATGCAAACTCAAGGGGTTGAAAGCAAATTATATTTAACATAATCCAGATTTTCTGTCCCTCTCTCTCGATCAATGATGATGATAACGCTATTTGTGATCGTTTCGGTTGAGCGATCCACGTGGTTTCGAGCTGATGGGTCGCTGAGGTCGGTGCGTGCGTGATTTAACGGTGTTTTCTTTCCAGATGCCCGCGTTTTAGGCGCGTAAGTGCTTGCAGCGCAGTAAATTTAGCGTTGCACGCCATTTCACGGTGCAAACACAAACATGCGACCGCATCGCTGCCGTGGGGGCAACCTGTGATCCTGTGCCCGTTTACAGGTCGAGCCGTATTTAGCTCCGTCAGTGTTTTTCCGGGATGGAGCTCGAAGATTTCGCTTTTATCACTAGCTGCTGCAGTGACGATGCCAGCGACTTCGTTAGTCTCCTTGAAAAGCTGGGGACCTGTTGGCGCCGCATTTCGAGTGTGTCCGGCGGTGACCGTGTTAACGGCAGTGGTGATGTGGCGGCGGCCTTGCCCGATGATTCCCTCGTTCGAACCACTTGTCTCGTACTCCAGGATGCCTGCCGCCGCGCTGAACGTGGCTGGGTGCCCAGCAATCAACGTTACTCCGACAGTCTGCGCAGTCTTCTCCAATCCATCGCGCCAGTGTTTTCCCGCCTCCTTGCCGACCCTCACGCCAGCTCCGGTGCTCAGCGCTCGCCGCTTCCTGCCAGCCTTGGTGGCTTTGCGCCGCTCCTCCTTGAATCCGCACTGAGGCTTGGAGATGATGAATTCAAGGCTGTTTGTGACGAAATGCTCCGCTCCGTGGAAGCGTACCTCTCTATGGTCATCAACGACACCGTTGACCCGTCATTTCCACCTCTGAACCTGTGCTTTGAGTGCTGTAAAGCTTTAGTTAGGAGCGCCAAACTTAGATCCGCAGACAATTTGTCTGAGCTCATGCTACGTGCTCTCAAAATAGGTAAACCGGAAATAGCATCGCACATAATTGCTCTGTACGTGCCTGAGCTTGCAGCCTCGAGAAAGGACGAAATCCAGTCGTTTATCAGAAGAGTATTGGAAATGGTGCGTTCGTTTTTCGACGCCACTGGTGTGGGATACCTCGAAGAAAAGCACACTGGGGGATTCTCGATCCTTTGTGGTGTGGCTCAGTACCTGCGACAGACTGTACTGAAACAAAAAGACAGTGCCGTTTTCTGTGATGACGTGTTTTGGGAGATCATTCAACATGGCCTGGTGCATCCAGACTCACTGACGCGGAAGAGGTCTATGTACATCATGAAACATGTCTTGGATGCATGCTGTGATGAGGAGGTGTCGCTGTCTGGTCGTATTTTCTCCTGGAATCCAGGTCTTGCGGCTGAGCTGATGACCATCTGGCAAGAGCTCTTTGTGGTTTTGGAAGTGCTTGAAGAAAAGCAGGTTTGTGTGATTTCGGTGCCTGGTTTATTAGGTTGACGTGTAGAACCATGACTGTTGCATGTGCCAGCACATGCTGGTTTCGGAATTTTCAGGCTAAAAGTGGGGTGAAAAAAAAAAAAAAGCGCATAAGATAGTACACAATAATACTCTAGACCTAAAATAATCAACTCACTTTGATTAGCATGTTAATTACGTTCTGCAAGGTTCGCCGCCATGTAGATAATAGTAATATTTAATCACTTATGCGAAACTCTAGTTCATTAAGGTCACACGTACATCATTCCTTCATAGCCGTCAATCGCATTTAATAATGGAGCGCAGTGGAAATGCTGCTCCATTCTGCTCCAAACCAGTTTAATCGACGGTGTGCCTTCAAGTTTAGCACAACATGGAGTTTTGCCGCACATTGGGCCATTGTGTGGCCTACAGAAAATGTTTGCTTTGATCAAGTTCAATTAAGTTACAGGGAGAAGCACAGCAGAGCGGTGGCATGCTTCTTGGTCAAAACAATGGCAGCACACCGATGGCAGAGTTATAATGCATCTAGCATGGAACCTAATGTATACAAAAATTCCGTAAAATAGAAAAGCATAGAGAATAACAAATTTGCAAGCACATTTAAAGCCGCAAGTGATTGGAAGGACATAATTGTGAAAAAATGTTATGCGCATCTGACATAGGACCTTCTTTCAGCCTTTTGAATCGCCATTGGTGAGAGAAGTGAGAGCAAAGCAGTCGCCTTAGACTACCTTGTGATGTTAGAAAACTTGTACAATAGCAAAGAACTACACAAGTTGTTCTAATGGTCCAGCTATGAAAGCAAGACAAGTAGGTACTTCATTGAGCCTCTTGGTAACACACGTCAAGCCTATGCCAGACAAAACCATGCTTAAATTGTTACGGGGGTGATGCCACAGAGGTGGTTTCAATCACTAGAAATGTTCTCAATAGTGTTGGAAAGCCATACAGGGCCTATAGGTTGCTCAGGCAAAAACATTAAGAGCCACTGGCAGAAGACTGTGAAGTAAAGAATCAGAAGGAGGGAGATAGCTACACTTGAGTGCAATGTATCCTTCCCGAATACACTACTAACCAGTGTTCAGGAATTTTTAGCACAGGCATAGGATCAAAAATGTCTCTCCTCCAGTTATGGTCTGACTGCTTCGTGATCTAAATCATCTGCTGCAAATAATCACCCTGATGCTGATCATCAACAACTCTTTCTTTATTTACTCTCTAGCCCCATGTTGTGAAGCCTATGCTAGCGAAGTTTGCAGCATTCTTGGAGCGGTTTGAAGGCTTGCCGATGATTCACGTGTCTTGGGTACTGCTTGTGTTCAACCGTATGCTGACTCACGAAAGTCGGACTCTGGTGAAGTGGGCAATCGCCAAGTTCACGAGTTCACCGGCCTTGATTAGACTGATGTTCGACAACGACATGGAGAAGGTGAGGGTCACAAAGTCTCACTGTGTAGACACTTGCGATCTTGTATGAAGTATTGTCCTTTCTGTAAATGCGTTCCTTTACTCTGTTTTGTAGCGAAAGCTACACTGCGGTAGGTTTTCAAGACCTCGGGTGGCCGCAGCTACGCCGTGAAGAGGCGTAGCTATGGCCTCCCCATAAAAAAGTCAGCCTGCCATGACATTTGAATTCACGTTATTCCTATGCCACGGGCAGGAGCTGCCAAGTCGGGTCGCTCCTTTCAGATGGGAGGGTGATATCAGAACCAGCCTTTCAGAACGGTTTGCATTCTCATTACCCCTATGACACGCAAGCACATCCATATGGCTTGGTTGAAGCGTGACTTTATATGTGGGTTGGTAGCTCACGATCTTGCGTTATACCCTTCAAGGATGAGCTTAAGTGTTCTTAATACTGTAGCACCTTAAACTGATAGGGCGTGATAGGGAAATAATGTAGCAGGCCAAAGAAGTTTCTGCCGTTGCTTTCGCAATTAAACTAGGGTTAACCAGAGTTAAACCACAACTAATTTTTTTCTCTTACGATACTTTTTTTTTTTTGCAGTTCATCTTTGGACCGCTCGTAAAGTCTTTGAATGACTGTGCCATCTTTTCGAGGTGTGTTGCCTTGCGCTCTCTGTGCATTTTCTGATCTTTGTTACCTGTTGGGTTTCTGATGATGAATCCTTCATTCTCACCAGTTCCCAGATATTTTTTTTGTTTAATTATTTAAGGGGGTATAATTTAGATTCTGTTTTAATCTAAACCTTGAGTCAGTTATGAAATAAACTGAGCTAGCTTTTCTGGGCTTTGTGAGAAGCCAGGTATATGAAAAATGAAAATTGCTGCGCACTCTCACCTAAGCAGCCTAGAATGAAATGTTTATATCTGCACTTGTATGTGAAGCTCACATGTGGCATTTACAGGGGTGGAAGTGCTGCTCTATTTGCTCCATTCTGCTCCATACTACTCCAAAATGCAATATTGCTCCAAAACTGCTCCAAACTGGCTGCCTCGAGGTTTTGCCATCAAATTTAGCTGAAAACGGGAACAATGCAACAGCACTGGGGGCAAAGATATAACGCATATTGCACTGGGCTTAACACAGATCAAATTTTTGTAAAAGAGGGAAGCATGGAGCATAATAATTATTTGCTCACAAGTAAATTTATTATGAGCCACTGGCAATTGGAATTGCAAAAAAAAAATAAAATGCACTGTCCATGTGACATAGCACCTCCTCCCAGCAGCAAGTGAGGCAGATAGCGCAGACTGCTGTGAGCCATTAGGAAAGTTATATGACTGCAAAAACTGCATGAGTTATTCTAATGGCTTTGCTGTGATAACAAGACTTCACCATTGAGCCTCTTTGTCAATGACAAGCTTGTCAGGCTTACGGCACATAAAATCAGACTTGAAGCAATATGCATTGGTATGCCAAAGGTGTCAATCACTAGGAAGCTTCTCAGGAGTGTTGGGAAGCCTTACAGGGCATATGCCGAGATGTTAAAATTGAGCCCCAGCTATGCTCAAGCAAATAATGATGAACTATGGGCAGGGGGCAGTGAAGTAAAAAAGCTAAAGGATGAAAAGGCTGCCCATCAGTGCCATCTATCGTTCCTGAAGGCACTACTGACCAGTGCTCAGGAAATTATCAGTACAGACATAGGATCGAAAAGGATAAGCACAAGATATAGAGCGCAAATGTCGAGTTCGTTAATCTAAACTCTAAATTACTGGCACTGCTTGAGCACATCGAAATCGTAGACTCAACATTTGAAGTCAAAATAAGCAAACGCTTTAGACCAGAGTAGGTGCTCAGTTATGAAACGCGCCAGTAAGCGTTCCGTTTGCTGCTAGTCTGTTCCAAGTTCTCGCTAAGGTCGGCCTGTGTTATATATCTTTACATGCTTTGGCTGCTTGTCTTGTCAGAGATGAATGCGAAATTGGAAAGGAATTGAACTTGTATAAAAGCATAAAAAGGAATGAGATAAGATTTTCTATTTCATGATGAGAAAACTGCAATTATCAAAGGCGTTTGACCTTAGAAACTTGCTCCAAATCATAATTCAAATGCTCCAAATCTCTCGTTTTGCTGCTCCATAGCTGCTACTAAATGGCCCTATTACTGCTCCCAAAGCTGCTCCAAAATGCTCGAGCCTGCCTCCACCCCTGCATTTAGTGCGGTACAGAAATTCGGTATACGCATTGCATGTATTTTCAGGGTGCTTGCATAGCGCGCACCGCATCAGACCAAATTCACTAAAAGTTTTCACAGGGCCGCCATTGCCACGGCAGGTACCGGTAGTTGCTTTAATTTATTCTACGCGGCAACTGTGCTTAATAGAGGAGGCGGTGATGGAGTATGAAAAGATGTGGTAATGTGTCCATCATTATTAAACTGTTATAACAAAGTTATGAGTGGTCTTTTTACCTTATCTTAATGTGAAAAAATAGTAAATCTGAGCTCTACAGCATTCACTTCCTAACTTACAATTTCGAAATGTCACCCACTTTATGGCGTACCAGGAAAAGCTGTGATGGATGAAACTATCTTGGAAAGTCGCAGTGTGTCCATATTGAGTGGTAGTCTCAAGGATAATTGAAGCTTAACAGCAGTAGTAAACTGGTGACAACTAGAGGCATCATTGAATAGCTGTGTACATATGCGGTGACTGTTATATGCCCCCTTTTGGTATCTTTAGTACTTGTGGGTTGGTGCAATTATGTCAACGTCTGTGGTGAGAGCAGACACAGTCAAGTCATTCTGCTTTGTCTAGGAGTCAGTGTTCGCCACCTGTGTCATTTTTGTTTCTTCAAATAATTCCTTATCCTGTCTGTATTTCTTCTTTAGGGAAGAGACCGATCCACTGGGGTCTCCAGCACCTGTGTCAAAGAGCCTCAACACTTTTTTCAAGCTTTGTAAGGACTTGTTAGGAACGCCCGAAAAACTTGGTATGTAGGCTAGGCCTGATGTTTTTGTCTTTGTATTAACTTTTGGTATGGTGGCTTTTTTGGTTTCATCCATTGGCAAAAACTGAGTGTGAGAATTCTGGAAAGGCATGGATGGAGAATGCCCTAGAGATATTGCCTTGTACATGAAAATTTGAAGTTATAAGAAACCTAGCTAAGTTTTACGGTGATGTGCTTGAATCTAAAGTGACGTTTTTCACAACAGCTCATTCGGTAGCTGGAGCACTTCACAGAAAATATGGAGCTTGTAGTTTAGGTTGCCATTAGTGGTTAGTGGCTTTCCGTCTGCATTTTTCACCACTGTTATTCATTTATTTATTTAATGATATTAAGCTTCTGATATTTTTTGCTTTCTATCAATTCATTGCGCCTTGCCAAATTGAAATGTTAGCAGCTTGTGATTATTTTAGTGAGTGCCGCTCTGTTACTCAACATAAGCTTTCAGTCCCTCCCCCCTCCCCCTCGTTCCCACCCTTCTCAACACCCACTCTCCCGCCTCTCCCCCTCTTGTATTCGCCTCCTTCTTGCTATCGCAAGCTGGCTCTGAAATGTCGGGGTCCTCTAAAATAAAAAAGTGATGGTTGGAAAATTTTTAAGTTTCACTCAGTTACCAATCTAATCAGGCAGGCAATAGTACTGTCAAAATGATTAGCTTTTGTGCTCACGTTCACTGGAGAATAATGTAGGTCCGATACAGTGGAGATTGGGCATGCATACAAAAGGTCATCTAGCTGGATGTCAAACAGTACAGTCACATAGATGCAGGTTGGCTGATAGAGAAAATTTCATACTGTTGTTTTGTAATGATCTTAGTTACGTATAATTGTATGCTACAGTCTTCATTGGTGGGTTGTGAAAGAGAGGCATCTTAGTACTTAGTTAATGTATGGTAAAGCAGCCTTATTTTTGTTTTGCATCTGTTGCAGGAGATTTCCTAGGGAAGTTTTTTTCAGCTCTGTCAAAGCAATCCTGGAACGGAGTTTCACTCATGTACATCAGCTGTGCTCTCGTCGGCCTCGAGAAGCAACCTGTGCTGGACGATGCTGCACTAGTCAGTATTGGGTACGTCAGTCACCTTTGAATCCGCTCTTTGAGTTGGTGCGCTGTCATCTCTTGTAACAAGGCATTGTTTGTTTTCCAGTCAAGTGATTGTTGACATACAGCGGTTCCAGGAACCTGTATTGCGGGCAGCTGCACAGTGTTATTTATTGGTCGTCTGCCTTCGGCTTCTTGATCCGGTAAGAATAATAGACTCTTTCTTTGTTCACCATCATGTTTATTACATTGACATCTTGACAACCAAACTTGACAAACTTGACCAATCGGGTGACCCGAGGTGAGGGTGAAAACAACACTTCCAAAACGAATGCGAACTCAGAATAATGCGGACCCTGTCCTATATTAATGTAGCTTTGACAAGATGCTGTCTATTTAATGAGAAGGACTTTTAAAATGCACTAACTCATTGATTCTACCATGACTAAGCTCAGTGTGAGAATCTTGTTTGCTATGACATCAGATATTGCAACTGCATGTATCTCTTGTAGCACATCTTTGTGTCTCTTTGTTGTTGGATTGTTTCATTAATCTGGCATCAACAAGAGCGCATGTATTTGGTGTCTGGTAGTCTGATACTGTCTGATGGGAAAGTTGATGGAGGAGGGGTCATCTGTGTGTACTACTAGCCTCAATCCCTTCTCTTTGGGCTTTCCTTTATTTTCCCGCAGACCAAAGTAACTTACGAGCAACTTTCGGCGTTCCTTGGTCGCTTTGAGAGTGAAGAGGTCATGATGCGGGGCTCTGCTCAGTGGAAGGTGACAGTGTCTGCCCTCCGCGACCTGCTGCTGACGGAAGACTCTGAGGAATCGGACCGCCGACTCAAGGATGGGACCAGCCTCCTGGCTCACTCAGTTAAGGACCTTATCGAGGCCAGTTGTAAGTGACGCTACGTGATCAGCACTCCAGCGAGGACGCCTCCATGACGGGCCTTGGGCATGTCTGGCACACATCGCAGGAGTTGCTTCTCTCTTTTCTTTGGGCTGCACTCTTCAGTTTGGTGATGGGTGTTTGTGTCATAAATGTAAACCTCCCTTGTAAAAGAAAAATAGTCACTTGCCTCCTGCAGAACAAACCTTTCGGGATTTGGACTCTCTATTGTTGATGCTGACCAAATGGTAGCAACGAAATGCGATTAGCTGATGGTGCTGGTCGATTGCACTATGTACTATACTCGGCAGGTTTGCAGTCTGTCAGTGCACCTTGGCTGGATAGCGAATGACACATTTTCAAAAAGCATGGGGCAAGCACTGTTTTCTAAAAAGACGGCATTGTGTAGTCACTGCTGTAGGCTTGACAGCCTGCTTTCTTTCACCACTTTGATGGTGCCTCCGGGTTATGGCTTTGCTTTGTTATTTGCAATCCATTAGCAACATGCCATTGCTGTTTCCAGTGGATTTGTTCTATAGGTAGTAATTGTATGCTGGCTCCTTATATCCCTTATATATTCCTTATATCTTTTATACCCTGCATCTGTGCAGATTGGAGTTTTCAAAAAAAAGACAGCACGTAGTAGAGTGGCCTGCTTTGGTCTGCTTATCCAGAAGTAAAAATAGCAGGACAGAATAATACAGGATATAATTATGGGTGAATAGTTTGCTGCATTCATAGGCTGTCTCACGTACATACTAACTGCCTCGTCTAGCAGCAAACTGTTTCTTTCAATCAGTTTTTTTTGTTGCATTCATAGCATTGAACCCAGCGTGCGAACTTATTCCTCATTGCAAGAAACAGCTGGCATTACAGGAAACAGTTTCTTTGTGAAATAATTATTCATTCAGTTTTTATTTTTAATCAATCTTTGGCCACATTTTAAATGTCACATCTCTTGATTGTAATAGCTTTTTCTTGTGCGTGTTGCAACCATTTCTGCACGGAATAGGGAAAGATATGCAGCACTGGAAGGTATAAAGACTCTGATGTTGAGTAAAATATGGGGTGTTCCATTTATATCAATATGGACATTTAACGCGGCAGCATTAGATGTCACGTTTGGCAAAAAAAAACAAAAAACGGTGTCATAGTTATTTGTCATGTTATGTTGAGAATGTCTGGATTGATCGAGAGGATCCTAACATCATATGAAATATGATAAATTGTGACACAAAGTTGCAGCATAACCCAAATATTATAACATGCAATAATTTGAAGTAAATTAGTTGAGCTGAAAAGAAAACGGGAATTTAACCTGTGATCCTTGGGTTGCAAGGCAGACAGGCCACCAAGGCATGCTTGTTTGACCTGGCAATAGGGAGGCCTTGTGGTAAATGAAAAAAATGAAAATAAAACAACACTGTCCGTGTTTGTAAAGTGGCATGAGAAGGGCACCCCAGAGGACTGAAGCGGCCCAGTAACTCTTTTGAGTTATGTCGTCGAGGTGGAGTGTAACTGTCCCCTGAATTTTTTTGCGAAAATGCTGCGATAGCTCCAAGGTACTGGTTTTGAAGTTTAGCACTGTTAAGCATATTTGTGGTTGTTGATGTTAACCTGTCCTAATTATTCTGCATTGAATGACATGGGCTCAGTTCAAACTCTGCATAAGTCACACAGTTTTTTCGAATAATTTCAAATTTGAATGATCAACAGTTGTAGTTACTGCCCATCTTTTGTGGGGTCGATCCACGGTTGATGTGTCCTGTTCCAATGTCTGTCTTCCCTCCTGCCGCATCCAGGTCCGAGCGCACTGGCAAACATGACGTGTGTGCGTAGACTGGCCCGGATGGCGGTGCTGTTCCACGACGCGCGACTGCTGTGCGATGATGTCACGTGGGAGAAGCTCCTTGAGGGCAGCATCACGATACTGAGCGCGGCAGGCAACAGGCCATATCTGGCGCGGCATCACTCACTGAGGGCCGCTCAGCTCTTTATCGCACTCCACCACGAAGCGAGGCCCCTGAACGATGATAGTAAGCCGCCTTTTCGTGGGCTTTGGATTATTTTTTTTCTTTCTTGTGTACATTAAGCATTGCTTGTTTGTCAGTGTATGCTCTTCTTACATTTTTTCATTTCTTAATGCATTCATCCTCGGTAACATTTGCTAGGCTCCAGATGGGAAAGTAGCAACGACAGTAATGTTGCAAGGTTGATTTAAAATGCCGTAAGAGACTACGCAAGTTTGGACACAGTTCTATGATATTCGAATTCTAGAAATTCATAGAGTTAGTCTTTGCGAGAATTTGAGTGTAATTAAATAGCTTTACGGGGCACCTATAATTTACAAACAGTTTTTAAAGAGTGCTCCAAGCAACGAGCTCGCAACCAATTATGGCGATACTACCTTATGCCACCTCCTTCCCCATGACGTCCCGAAAGCCCCTGTGATGACATCGGGGCTTGCAGGTAGTGCCCGCTCATTGGACGCTGCCAAATGACGCAGGCGGAGACGAATGCAGCGGGATGTCGTCGCGACTTTTTTTTTTTTTTTCATTTTTTCTTGCTCGCCCAAGAGTGGGGTCTGAGTTGGCGGGGTAGAGGAGGGGAATCATTTTCAATCGCCGATGTGCTTGGCGCTAATGAAGCTAGCTTTGAAATTTTTGCTTGGTGGAGAGGATTGATGGGACACCTAGTATTGCTCGTGCAAATTTTCTAGTACGGGATGTCACTTCATTCTCGGCTGTCTTTCTGCCTCACTGGGGCATCTGATTTGCTATTTCCTTGTGCAGTGTGGCCTTTGCAGTTTGTGTTGACTTCCCTTTTCCCATTTTTTTTTTCTGCGCCGTTCTAGCATCACTGCAAGAAGAACTGCTTTTGCTGCTGGTGCCCCGGTCTGAGGACATGCACGAGTATGTTTACAAGATGGCCTTTGGAGCTATCAACAATGTGAGACTCTTGTCTTTTCTGGCCTCTTTGAACCTTGTATGTAATGTAAATTGATTGCCATTTAAAAGAGCTGAACCGCACCACTACAGGAGGGTAGTGTGCAAAACTCTCGTTGCAAATTAGTGTGTAATTGCAAATATAGAAGAACACGAGGCAACGTATACTAGACCATTGTAATGGAGTATTTGTCTTTTCTTTTGTCTATTTTGGTGATATTGTGCAGTAACTAGGTGTGCTGTGTAATGGAAGCATTAAGGCAATAAATTCTCGTTTCGCTGATGAATGAGTACGTGTTACAGCATAGCTCCACTTAGAATTATAAGTGGACAAAATGATATATGAAATGCTTATTCTTTTAGGAAGCACCGAGTAATTTTTCATAGAATTGAATTGGCGACAAAGGTGCTGTTTGTCAGCTGGATGCGTTTAATTTTGGCAGTGGTTAAGACATGCCTTGGTGGCAATTCATACTATGCTGGGTATATATCTACAATAACAACAGCCCTTTCCGTTTTTGTTTATTAATGGTGCAGCCTACGTCAGTATTATGTGTGCTAGTTAATTTGCAGTTATTGTGCCCGCTAAGGATGTCCAGCACCATTCAAACTAAAACCACAAGAGTGGTGAGATTTTGTTCATGATTGTATACTCGTTCAGGGAGCGAGCTCAGTTTTTGCATTTTCCTGCTTATTGTCTTGCTATCGCAAATATTTTGCAAAATTGTCTTTGGCAGCTGGATGACTTTGAAGAGACGCAAGTGCATTACGAGTTCTTGAACATCCTTGCTGGAGAGCGGGAATTCAACTCCCTTTTCTACCAGTTTATCAACGAGGGTTTGGAGACGTGTAGGGAGCAGTTGGTGCTGTCAAAGGTGAGCTTGCATATGCAGGTACTTTTGACTGAAGTTGTCTGTTTTGTGTTAATTAGTTATATTAAAAAAATTATTATTAGTCTTTAGTCACTAGCGGTAGCAATTATGGGTCTAGAGGTCTGGTTTCTGTACAAAAAAAGATTATGGAGGTTTAAGCATCGCTTGAACCTAGTAATAGAGCAAAAGCTGTGTGTGTTGCAGCGAATTTTTGTGCGGACACCTGGATTTAAGCCGCTGTCACAGCGTTTGAACGAACCTTTTGTCCTACCAACTTGCTGCTGTCGTTCGCCTCTACCAACTACTGAGTTATATCTGTCTTTTTCTTTTTTTCTTCCTTTTCGTCGTTTTTTTTTTTGTCTTTTCCCTCCTTCTTTTCCTTCTCCTTGTTTTTCTTTTTCTTCAACTGTCACATGATATAGTCCGCAACAGTTGAAGAAAAAGAGTACCACGCCGACAGCTTAAAAACCTAGCGAAGTGTAGCTTTCGCTGCGAAAGTAGGTGTCTGGGAGGGAGGAGGGATGGTAGCCTGTTTGAATTCTGGCTGTGGATGCAAAGGTTGTGATTTTAGTGCCTACAGGTGATGCACTGTTCCCTGTCCTTTCTGTTGTGGACACAGTGGGAGTAAAGCCACTTTTCCGGCACAGTTTGAATTATAAGTTTGTCATCACTTTGTTTGTTGTCCGTGATGTCCGGCGAGAGATTTTGATTGTCTGTTGATAATGCTGGTACTTATCGGCATCTTTTCTACCAAAAGTTGCAGTCGGAGAATGGAGCTTCAACTGCAGGGCTTTCAATTTATGTGAACTCTTAAGGTGTGGGCCCGAGATATTACTTTGCTTTTGCTTCTCTATTTTTTTTTTCCCGTACAGTACATGTTCTTACATTTACAAGCGCGCATTGGAGTGATGCAGGCGCTTTTGTTTCCACCGAGCGTGTTTATTTTCTGCTTTCCCGTGTTTTTTTGCACCCGTGCTTCACGGGTATTGGTTGGCCGCAATCTGTACCGTGTGCATTTCAGACGTCCGCAGTGGTGTCAGTGGACACGGTGCCATACTGGAGATTCCTCTGCTGGGTGCTGAAGCGCTTCCCTCGGAAAACCAACGAAGTGGAAGCGCTGCTTCTGGAAGTGGTGGCAAGAGGAGGCATTGCAGTGCCAATCGCAAAGCCCGACTCTTGGATGTACGTGCACCGCAGCTGCTGTAATAAATTGAACCTCCGGGTTAGATTTAAAACAATAATTTAGGCTTAGCACCCTTCGGTGAGATTCAGTAATGTAAATGAAGGTGTTCATCTTCTTTCTTCACATGCTTTTACCATTCGGTTTGCCCTGAGCTGTTTCGTATGTATGTCTACTATCGTGCCACACCTAGCCACAACGTTTTCTGCTTCAGTATGTGCTTGCTCTGTACTTAATTTAGTAGTATTAGATGCAGTTGAGATGTTTGCTTTTTTTTTTTTCGTTTGATTTTGGCTCTGCATGAACTTTTTTTTTTTGTAATGCGCGTTCATGTTTTTGCAGTATTCAGGACCGAGTTGTCAAGTCCCGTTGGGTGGCGTTCACTTCGGCGGTGACAGAACTGGTGTGGGAGAGTGTCTCGAAAATTGCCCTTTCCACTGATGAGCTCTGCAACAAGCTCATTGCGGAGGCAGTTGAAGCTCTGGAAACAGCCTCACAGAAGTCGTGCCTTCATATCATGCGGGCCGTGTCGCACGCCCTTTCTCTGGTGAGTGCAGCTAACTCTAGTTTATGCCACATGCAGTTATGCCACATGCAGAAAGGCATAATGAAGAAAATGTTGATCAGTGTAGCGTGCAGTGCCAAACAATTTAAAGTTGTCACTACCACACGACTTCACACACACTTCAAGTGGTTCATATATGAGACATTGCCAATAATATGGCCGCATAGTGCTGAAAAGTGTGTTTGTGACTTGCATGTTTATGTCATCTGAAGCAACTTAGGATAATGTTGAGAGAATTTGAAGCTCAACATACTGTGCGCAAAGTACTCTGGTCAGGGAATTCTGCAAATTTTTATGTACTGTATTCATATTACTGAGCTCTACTGTACATCTGCCCAAATGTTTAACTGCCGTGCACGATGATCGCTTTTTTTGTGCTCCTGCGCCTTTGGGCGAACAAAATTAGCTGGAAGGTTAAAGATTAAGTAAAGGCTTGGTAGGCTCTTACTTGTACTTGGATGTTTCGCAGGTTAGCTTCCCTGTGACACTCAGAATCACAGAAAGTGCGGCCATCACGCATGCCATTTAAAGATTTGGCCGGCTGTACTTCGGTTACCACTTCCGTGCGGTGCTCAGCTGATCATCTTTTTGTTTGCCCAGCATTATCTAATCGTGCTTTCCTAATCCTGAGTAGTTTTCAGTCGTGTGTAGCCTTGCTTTGAGTAGGAGAAAGACGATTTTCACACTTGTGTTCATTACATTCCAGGTCAAGTCCATAGATGCCGACCTCCTCTCCAAGTGCCTTAAAGCGTGCTGGCAGAGCTGTAAGGACTTGAAAAAAAGCGACATATTCCGAGTTGCGGTGGCTGTGTTCATCGGTTTTGCTTTCCAGCCATCTTTACTCCAGGTGGACCATGGATCCCTGTTGAGTCACGTGGGTTGCCATTTGGTGTTTTAAATTTTTGATGGCGGCATACAGAGAAATGTTCCCAATTCTCAAGCAGTGGTACAATGGAGGGATGACTCTTTGCAGTCAACCATTCTAGATTTCCACAGAAACACCTTACATCTGCTATTAACTAATTGAAAACTGTGCTTTATATGAAGCAACCATCTTTTACAATTCTACATGTTAACAACTGAGATGTTTTTGTTTTTTATGCTTCCTTAATGAATTTCGTTCACAAAAAGCATCGTTTCTGATCCGGCTTGCAGACGCCATCACAGAATGTAAACAAACATAACGATGCTTTCGTTCACAACCTGGGCTGTTGTTTTCTTGTAATATATGAATAACTCAATTGATTTATAAGTTTAAATTTAACGGCAAGAAAATTTTCAGCCGGTAGTGAATAGTATCAAATGTGATGGTCACATGCACTACGGGTCATCTTTCAGTAATTTGTGACGTCATCACTTTCTCGTGCACAAGTCTCATGTGCTTCGCATTCTGTTTGTCGCAGTATCTCGAGGAGTTACTAGAGCTTGGAGAAGTGATGCCGGGCGTCTTCTGTAACCTCGTTGCAAGGCTCATAGGCGTCTGGAAGGGCTGCATGCCACTCATGGAAGACTACCTCGGTGTCATGGTTAAGGCGCTCACGTACGGGCCTATTTACCGCAAGGACCAACGGTGGGTGGCGCTTTTCGTTCAGCTTGTCGTCACTTTTTTGCATTCAGTGCAGTCTTTCCAAAGATGGCATCCTCTGTTCTTTCTAATTAGTCTTAAGGAGGAGCAGAAACTTATCTTAAAAAAAAAAAAATAGTGATTTCATAGATTATGTTGAGCAGTAATACTATTGAGCACCGATTATAGTGGTCACGACTGAAATCTTAACAATTTTCGAAGTGAGGCCATACATAGCATGTTAAGTTAAGTGAACGATGTGTTCCTGCAACGTGTGGTGCCAATACTTGGATGAGGTGGTTACATTGGTGTACTGCATGTTCTCGCAGGATCGTGTTTGACGCTGAGGCCTTCGTAACGGCACAGGGTTGGGCCCTCTCCGTTAATCAGCTGCTCAGAAGGTAGGAAGTTTTTTTTCTTTTTTTTTTTCATTTTTAGAAAAATGTAAAAAATTAAAAAAATTGCCTTTTTTTAATATTTGACTATACCAAACATGCAGTAGTCGTTGAACTTCTTGACCTTTAATTTGGTCTGACGGTTAGCTTTTTATTTCAGTAATCAGAAAAGCCTTGACAGCAGACTACTTTGTGCCACAGAAGAATTGTGTGCGATGGTTACTGCAGACTTGAGTTGTATCTAACTATGTAATAATATTTTTAACCGTGTCTGCACTAATGGACTAACTGCTTTTGTTGTTTGTCGTTCAGGGTGTTAGTACCAAAATGTAACTTACAGAGCAAACAAAGAACTCTTTTAACAGGAATGTCGGATGGCTTTTGAAAATGCAGTTCAGTAAAAATCAACAGGGAAACCTTTAGCGTCACCTGTTATTATTCCTACCTGACCATGTTATGTTCACTTGACTTTATTCAACTATTTCTTTTTTTTTTTATGAATCAGCTTATAGTATATTTTAAGCAGCTATGAGTTGCCTTCACACACGCAACTTCCTATCATTTGCGTTCTATTCCAGGCATGCCATATTTGTTTTTGTACTTTCTGGGTGCGTTGTAGTGAGTACATTATAAAAAGCTCAGCACATCACGTTTCATGTTTGCTGTCAGTACTGATGACTGTGCTTGGTTAGGCTAACCAAAGCAAGATTTGGTTAGGATCTCACCATATGCATAGGACATTTGAAAATGCTGCTTTTCTGGCAAATCATTTTCAACCTGCTTCATCTCTTCCCCTTTTCTCTCTCTCTTCTCTCCCATTCAAGTGAACACCAGGCTGATGTAGAAGTTCGGGCACTGGGAATCGCCTTTTTGATTCAGCTGAGCCCCGGTGATAGTGGTTGCACCCAGATGGCAGCCAAACTGTCACAGGCTTTGGTGCAGTACGACCGGGAGGTCTCCTCGGCACGGAAGCGTTACTTTGGCAATTCGGCCATCCACCGGCTAAAAAACAGGGTGTGGCAGGCTCAGCTGTGCCTCCTGCACCTCTTGACGGAGGCGAGTTGTTTTCAAAGCTTTCAAGTTGATGAGCCGGCTTTTGGCATTAGTGCTGGAGCTGTTGTAGGAAACTTTTTCCCCAATGTGTTTGTCTATTAAGGCGAAAGCCTTTATTGCCTCATCAAGCAAAAGTGTCACGCTTTTGCGGCGGCTCTGATTGGTCGAGACGGGATGACATCATAGAGGTCTCGATCAATCACAAAGCACCACCACAGTATGCACGAATTCGTGCCTTATATGGCCATATGCCAATCAATAATAAATTACTAATTATTCACTAATTATTGATTAATTACTAATTAATGACTATCAATGTATCACCAGGTATTACTTAGTTACTAATGGCTAATTCATGATCAAATAATTAATTACTAATTAATGTCGCACACCTGGTAAAATAAACCACACAACAGTAAACATAGAACAACTGCAAAAATACGAGTGCGATCTCGTCGCTGCCAAGCAGAATTCACTGAATAAATGCACTCGTAGAATGTGAAAGAGTAGTCGCTCGCTTTACTCATAGCAGCAATCATCGCTACATGCGCAACAGTCGCGCAGCAAAATGCAGCACTCAGGCTTTCGCCTTTCATCACTTTAGTTGCCAAAGTGTCGTCGAATTTTATTCTTCATAATTCAGTCTCCATGGCTTATAAAACTGTGAGTGTTGCAGCTGTTTGCCTCCGAACCATGTTTATACTCTGCCTATATTCCGGGTTGTAAATTACAGAACCGCATCAGACCTTTCTCTGGTAATATTTTAGTGGTGTGAAGTGGGGGGGGGGGGGGGGAGTGTTCATTAATTGATGTAACGTTTAATCCGACACCATAGGTGCAGTCTTCTTTTATTTTATAATTTTCCTGTTTCTTTAGGACACGTTTGAGACTCTGCTTGAGCATGTGTTTGAAGAGCTTGTGGAAGACAGTCAGCAGCCATCGATTCGCTGCTTGCTGGAATGGACAGCTGTCTCTATTTTGCTGCGCACTCCCCGTCTGCGTACCAGGCTGATTCCTGCCATGCAGAAGGTGAGCATGCTCGGACCCCCTCACTGTACTTCAATGGCTTGTTCAGTGTCACCTGTACATTATGACACTGTGTTTCCTGCAGCTGTCAGTGGTGTGGTGGGATTCGAGCGCAGGCAGAAATGCCTCCTTGATTTGAAGGGTACGTTTATTTTGCCGGGTGCAAACTGGTGCAGGTGCAAGTTGCGGGTGCAGGTTACAGGTGCAGGTTACAGGTGCAGGTTACAGGTGCAGTTTGCAGTTGCAGATGGGGAGCTCACTTATAGCCTTGACACTTTCACATGCTGACTGTTCTGCAGTCAGCATCAGAGTGGCTCTCGATTAATGCAACGCAAGACCTCAGTGAACACCACTGAGGCAACTAAGGAGCTCTGGGAAGCAGGGCTAGGAATAATGAAAGTTGCATTGATCAGAGAGAAAAGAAAGAAAGGGTCTGACCAGAACCCTTTGCTTGTTCATGCGCGAGTTTTGCACAGAGGTGGCGTTGGGTGGTCAGTTTTGTTTTATGCTAGGTTTGGGTGGTCTACTGGCAAGATTTGGTTAGATTAGAGATCCCTATTGCGTGACAACAGGGAGCCGTACCGGTGGGCTTTCACAACAGCACTGGTAACGCCATTTCATGCTTAGTGGAAAAACAAGCACTTTATCGAGGAGGCCCTGGGGGAAAGTCAAAGGGTGGGGTTGCATGCAAACAGTGTTAACTTTTTCCAATATATTCAATAAATACATATTTACAAAGTAGTCAAGAACCAACCGTCAAACCGTTCACCCCTCCCCATCTTGTGTTTCTCCACTCGTACACTGTTCAAGACAAGTGTCCGTTCACTCTTACTAGCACTCATTGGTGTTGTGCCCGTTCTTGTCTCAAAACAGGCAGGTTCTGACAGGACAGGAAGCGTCTGCTCTTTCCTGGCCATCATCGTCCACCTGTGCGCGTGCCTTGATCCCGAGAGTGAGCTGGAGTCACACCTGCTGGAATATCTTCCTGCTGTCCTACCTTGGAGCATGGGACAGCACTTCAATGCAAGGGTGTACGCACAGGTATGTTGTGCATTTCTGCAATTTATATATATATTGAGAGGGGGTTGCATAACCAGGTGTTTAGGGTTGTTCGGTAAGCTGCAGTGTTAACCGTGTCTCACAAGAGAAGAAGGCTGATACATTTGCTGATAGGTATATCGCATAGTTTTATTGGAGGATATTTGAATCTGCTGCAGCCTGTTAGAGTAGAACACCACAGATTCCTGCTTTCACCTGTAATCTTTGGTAGCTTCTGGTTGACTCCTGTCTGTGAAAACCAGTAAGTTTGGAATTTAAATGATACTGGCAGAAATTTTCAGGGTTGTAACAGGTGTAGCTAATGGTCCCCAGGTGTATAGATATTTTTTCTCTTCAAGCAGGAACACTGGTTGAAACCTGTGGTACAAGCTAAGCTAAATTTACTTGCAAACTCTTTGCCCCCCCTAGGTGGCCAAAGTGGCCTTATTTGTGAAGGCTAGTGTGACATAATATAATGGTTCGTTACGAAAGATTTGTGAACTGCCACTTGCTGACAACTACAGTAGAATCTCCGTGATACGAATCTCAACGAGGTCATGAAAAAATTAGCATCGTCCAAAAATTTGTATCATAAAAGCGAACAATGATCAGCATGCAAAAGCATGAAAAGGCATTCACGAAGATCTCTTTATGACAATGTCAGTGTCTGGGACATGTGCCACCACTCAGTCATGACACTGATGATGTGCAAGCTATGAGGTTTGTGTGTACCTCTGCTCACTGCTCGTAGTATGCACCGCACGACTGCAGATCGCGACGTTGGTGACGTGGGCCGCCGGTGCGTACCATGTGACTGGCGATAGCGGGTTGTCAATGTGCAGGCATCGCTTAGTTGTAGTGCGGAAGAGTGGTGGGGGACCACCTCCATTTTTGCCCTTTCTAAACGCTAGCACTCCAGCCAGGGGAAAGTTATGAATTTGGTTCATCCTAAAATTTTGTCAACCGTGATCATGTTATCAAGATTCTGCTGCATGAGATTCTTGTACGAATTGATTTTTGTCATCTGAGAAGCATGTCTACATTGCCCTGTTTCATAGTTCTTTCATATTGAGCCAGCTGAGTGCTGCGGAATATTTTTCTCCGAATTTAGGGTACAGGCAGTTTCCTATAGGTTTTTAACCCATACATTGTCAGTCCTGATTGCAACTAGTTAAAAACTGTTGTTCTTAGAGGTTGGTGGTTAACTGGGGCAGCTTTATCACATATACCCTTATCCTTTCCTAAGTATGCTCACCATTGGGCCAACCAAGAACTGCACGTTTTTGTTATACTGTGATCAAATGTTAATAGGTTATGATGATGATGATCGTTATGTGCATTCAGGTGGCTCTCCACCTGGCATCACGTTGGAGCAAGGAGCACGACCTGAGTGCTGTTCTGGAGAAGTACAATGCGCTGTTCTCGTGTCTGCACAGCACCATTCAGATGGGGTGAGTTCGGTTATGAAAACATTGTCTTCTCTGCAGCAACGAGAAACTGAGCATTTTTTAGGCCCATTCTAATTTGACCCATTCTAATTTGACCCATAGCCTTGCCATCTCTTTCACTGTTCAGATTATCCTAATAATCTAGGTGTGTACGAATATTATAAATATTGAATATGAAACGAATGTTTGTTATTCAGTTCGTATTATTCGAGAAAACTGTTATTTGAGATTTTCTAAATAGTAGAACCTTGTTAATATGTTTCTGGTTCATACGACATCCCGTTTCATACGTTCAAAATTGCGGGCAGTAAAACGTCTCCCATAGAGTTACATTATTTTTCTCCCGGTTATTATGTTCCCAGAAAACATGATTTCCCGGCTTATATGTTCGAAATTTTGACAAACTGTGGTCGTATAATAGATTTTGTGATCAACCGGACACACCTTAACGAACGCTCGCGACGTTAGGAACTGGTCAGTGGCACTCCCCCGCCACAGCATAGGCGCAGCGGAGCAAAGTATCAAAGAAAGCCAACGAGCCAACATACGAGGCGCCCGTTCCCGCGGATAGTGAAAGCTCATTAATTCGAACCTCGGTAATTCGAGCTACACTACTTGGTCTGATCAAGCTTCATAGAGGTCTGTGCATAAAAAAAAGACCTTTAAATGCCTTTATACCTCATTCAGCAGGTAATTCTTTAAATATTAGGCAGTTCAGGTTATGAGTTTTGCCGGATAATAAGGTTTTTCCGGCATTAAAAAAAAATATATCAGCGAGGTTTTACTGTATTAGACAGTTATCAATTTTCGAGTTCACTCTTCATCGCAATGCTTGACGACATGAACAGTGCAGTGAAGAACCCTCAACATGTGACCGGAACGTTTTCTGAAGAGGTGCCTTGCCTTCCTTTTGTGAAGAGGGACTTTCCCTTAGTGTGTGCAAAGCGGAGCACTTGGTGAAACCAGGGCCCGTATTCCGAGTTTGCGTCGTTATCGAAGTGTCGCTATCTCACATGACCTCGAGTCATCTGATTGGTCAAAACGCCGGAACTGGGTGGTGCCACTGTGGAATCGGAAGAGGTGGCAACATCATTTTCCAACGTTTCCACCAATCAGATGACTTGAGGTCGGGGAGATAGCGACACTCACGATAACGACGCAGACTCGGAATACGGGCCCAAGAAAAGGAAAAAAAAACGTCCTTCTCAGCTTGGTTTCATCTCAAATGCTGATAGCTATTGTGCACATGTTTCATCAGATAAAATTACTATTGTGATATAAATGGTTTTCTGCAGAATTTTTTTCAGACCTATTTAATCATTCGAGCTTTCGGTTAATTCAAACATTTATTTCTGGTACCTACAAGGCTGAATTAATGAGAGTTTACCATATTCAGCAGCAATGTGGCAGCTCCACTTGCTTGGTTTCATGCAAATCCTTCCTGTGCAAAAAAAACTAGTACATGTACTAGTACATAAACTAGTACATATCTTGTATAAAACTTGTACTGGATTTCTTAGTTGTTTAATCTTATTTGCAAATACCATGTGAACTTTGAAGTAAACAAGATGAACAATGCTTGCTATTTTTGAACTTTCTATATTTTTTTCACTGACAAGATATTTGATATTCGAAAGCGTTTTGTTCCATTATTTGTATTAGATTCATATTTGAAAATTTTACTATGTACACACACCCTTACTTATGTCTGTCTTCTTTTTTGTTTTAATTCCTTCCAGAAACTGGTCAAGAAATGTTGAAAAGCTTCTCGAGGACTTTTACTTCAAGGACTTTGATGCAGTTGATGACCTTACACTGCAGGTGAAGATCTAATCTTTGCGAGATTATCTTTCTTCTTTCTTTTTTCGCTTCTGCTTTTCTTTTTACCACCCATTGGCCTGCGATCGTTTCTTTGCACAGACAATCTTCTCAGAACTTCCCAGACTCACTGGTCTCACTGACAGGGAGTTCATACCACTCACTGTCTTCGAAGAGGTGCTCTCCTTGGGTCCCGAAAAGCTTGCCCTGCCGCTGTACAACCTCAACGACCGGCTTTCCTCTGCCAAGCCCAGCCATTGGATGGAAGGTATGGCGCATGATTACTCATTCTTTCCTGCTTCTTTAATGCAATAGCGGTAAAGGCACCGTTGTTAAAAAAGATGGCGTCGCCGGTGTTGTCTGCGTAGTGATACAGGCATGCCTCTGGCAGATGGTGGTCGGCAGGTGATATGATCGCGCCCTGCTTTGCCCTTGGCTTATGTAATCAATCAATCAATCAATTAGTTTGACGGGAGCTGCCAACTCAGACTTTTTCGTTGGAATCAAATCAATCAAGCAATCAATCAAACAATCAATAAATTTATTCACAACAATAGTAAAAAAACATACATGTAAACCATCTGGGGAGATGGAAATCGAACCCTCCAGGACTCTTGGATCTGTCTGAGTCAGACACACTGCCTCTGGGCCACGCAGCTGCGTTGGGATGGCTTGGTAAAGTGAGGCATTATATTACGTTGGGTGGTGCCACTGAGCTAATGCGGCAGCTTGCGACTGTGTGCTGATATGAATGTGTGGGAGATAATAGACATGTGGATTAAGGAAGTAGCAATTAAAGCTAGGAGCAAAATGCATGTACTCAAATGCATGTACAGCTAGAAGCAAAATGAAAGGGAACACGGGAGTGCAATGCGGCAGCTTGTGACTGTGTGCTGATATGAATGTGTGGGAGATAATAGACGTGTGGATTAAGGGAGTAGCAATTAAAGCTAGGAGCAAAATGCATGTACTCAAATGCATGTACAGCTAGAAGCAAAATGAAAGGGAACACGGGAGTGCGTGGCCTCCACGCTTTGCAAAGCGCTGCCACCAACACAGCACGAGAATGGATAGCACGAAGGGTATGCTCAGAAAGAGCAGCCAACCAAGCTTACTCTGGATGCGTCTTTACCACTGATTCTTATCACCTGTTGGTGACAGCACATTTGAAAGCCTGGAGGCCACGCGTTCCCGTGTTCCCTTTCATTTTGATGCTAGCTGTACATATCTACAAGGGAGGCAATGGACGAGAGCCGTTAAGGCTTTCGCGTCATTCGAGCAGTGTTGTTTGTCGTCTGGGGCTACTGATGTTATCAAGATCAGAAAGGCATGTATGTATTGGAGCAGGGGCCCATATGAGCACTAGTTGCATAGTATTAGTTCATAAATAATGCTTTTTGTGTTAGCAGAGTGGTGAAGATTGTCTCGCACCATCTCTGTGATGGTCAGTTTAATAATAATAATAATAACTGGTTCACAGGGAATCCACAGACACGTGGAATCCGCTGAGACACGTGACTGGAAGTTAAGAATCGAAAATGGAAGTTGGCTGACGGCCATCTTGGCTCCCAAATACACACCTAATTGGCTCAAATTGATTATCGAATTAACCCACATCAACTATTTTGTCACTTGCATTCAGTTCCTTGACATTCTAGCCGATGGTAGCATTCTTCTTCCGATATTTTATTTATTTATTTATTTATTTATTTCACCAGTACAACTGGAGGGATCTCCTGGCAAAAAGCTGCTTTTGCAGCTTGACGGGCCCCGTAAAACCCTTACAAAGTGTTACACAAAGCACTGGCATAGACATGTAAGAATTACCATAGGAAAATGATGCATTTTAAAAAGAGAGGAAACTACACACTACAAGATACACAGAATTAATACGCTCGATAAATGCAATTAATTGATGCAAACTATGCCGGTTTTAGAGTCACCTACTACAAAAATTAGAAGTGTTTGAAGGACATGTGGAAAATTCACCCAGACATGCTGACTGTTCACTAGTGTACAGTTTAAACAGATGTACATTAATAACAAGCAAAATGAACAAATAAAATAGTACGACACAATCACAAACTTTATAGAGAAATGCATAAAATTTGCTCCGTACATCAGTGTGCACCTATGAGATCAGAAGCAACAAAAATAAAAATGTCTTACAGGTCAACAAAATACTTTCGCAATTCTTTGAATTTAAATTTTGCAGTGTGTTTATATTTGTTGAGTATGTGAGAAAGGTTGTGTTTTAGTGTTTGGAGTTTATAATTTGTTCTGAAATGAGGGACAAACTAATTATCGGCGCTGCGAGTATTAGCAGAAGTATGTTTACTTATTAACGACGCCGTTCTACTAATAAAAGCCTTGTAAGAGCAGTTAGAGAAAGAAAAAAAACATAGCATGCGGAGGTTATACATGCGGTCAGTTCTAATAATTTGATATATTTGAAACAAAATATTTGTTTATATACTAACTTGTTCCTTTTTTATAGCTCCGACAAGGTCACGCCCATGCGAAACCCAGCAGCATAGGCGTGCAATGCTTATGCATTAATACAAATGATGTATTCTGAAATGATGACGTAAGGTGGCGTGGTCAGGGTAGGATGGCCACAGCTGACACTGGACAGGGTTAATTAAAGAGACGCGGGAGAGATCTATGTCCTGGAGTTCAGATGGGTCGATGGTCATGATGAAGGCGGAGATGATAACGACACGGCCGCTCGATGGAAGCGCACTGGGTGTGGCCTGCTGCGTCGCGCCGCCGTCAATGGGCAAGCGCGTCCTTGGGGAGTTTACAGTTGCGCCCGCTATTTCTGCTGAGGGCGCCACTGTTCGGGGACACGTCGCTGCCGGGGTCGCCGGCTCTGAGCACGCGGTTTGCTTCCTTTCTGGGCGCGTTCGCCTCGCGTCTGTGTGGTAAACGCAAACTTTTTTGTGTACGCGTGTACAAGCACGTTAACATTGAGACTGGATGCGTTTATTTTTTAAGGCGAAAGCCATTCTAGGCTCATAGAGCGAAAATCTATGCGCAGAAGCTGTGCTTGTTTTCTGTGCGTCACATCTGTGCACTGGTGTGCCAGTCGCAAAAGCGGACGTGCAAGGAGGGAGATTAAGAATGAAAATGATTGATGGTGATAGGTAATCAATAAAAGTTATAAATCGACATTGATAGAGGTAATGACTAATGCTAATGACTAATAATGGTTAATAACGACTAAAATGATTTGTAATGACCAGTATATCAAACTACGACATGTAATGACCGCAATTGATTAGAAATGAGTACAAGTGCTTAGCGATGTGTGGTAATGACTATAATAGCTAGGCATGACTCATCATTACTGCTAATGACTTTGAAATGACCAATATGTGAAAAGATGACATGTAATGACCCCTGCTGATTCTAAATGAGTAACCTGCTTAGTTATGAGTGGTAAGGGCTACAATGACTACGCAGGCAGACTCATCATGACTGGGGAACGACCAATATATCAAACGACGACTTGAAATGACGAACTGTGGCAAACGATGAGAGGCAAATGATAGGACAAAAGTAGGCTTTCGCCGTCCTCCGCTTATGAGACATCAAAGAGACCCTCAAATTTTACCTGCTGAGCTCGCTTCAGACAAAGGCAGTAGCGAGGAGTGGAAATGCACTCGCTTCCTCTGAAATGAAAGCGGCTCTGAGGTTAAAAAGTCCACATGCTGAAGCATAATGCCCTATCAGCTGCCATTGAATTTGCTACAAGGGACAGCAGATTTGACTTGTTGGTGATTAATTATAAGTTAACCGTGCAAACAACGTGATGGGAACACAGGAGAAGAAGACGGCACAACCACGCTAGTTGTCTCGTCCTCTTTTCCTGTGTTCCCGTCACATTATTTAACCTATTTAGTTATCAGGGAGCTGGCCAGTGAACTAGGATTTTTAACGATGTGTTGTGAAGCAGATGAACATGATGAGGTAACACCAGAAGCTTATCTCGCAGGTTATGTTGCGAGGACATATCAGAAAAAGCTACGAAGCTGTTTTTTTTTATATAAGCATGCAATTTGTTCTAAATTTTGCCGCTCTAGTCTGAGTGGCCTTGCAAGTAAAGGAGCCTGTGCATACATTTGTTTGTACTGTTGAGACTGTTTGAGCCGATGCGATAAAATGAAAAGCCACGTTCCACAGAAAATCCGGCGCCCGCTCTGTCGGCGGAAAGTCGGAAAAAACCCTCTCTGGTAAGAGGCACTTTAGTTGGTGATATGGCCAGACACCTTTGGCGCAATGAGAACACATGACATGTTCAATGTGGCAGGAGCTGTCAAACCAGAGAGAGTCAATAAGATGTAAGGGTGAAATGGGAATTATTGAAAGCGGGACCCTTAGATCCCAATTCAGGCACGCTATACTCCTATAAGGTACGTTCGTACGGCTTCGGTAAAGAGGGGCTTTATATATCTATGTGTAGGGTGCTATTTCATATAATGCGGTGGCTTAAGGCTGCATTCTAATGATATGCGACAGAGGCAGCAATTAATGGATACGGTGAATAAGCAGGTAGCAGAGTGCGGGCACTCTAACGAGGCTCCTCAAGGAGACTTAAGACCCCCAAGTTTTGTTTATCACTACTAGGTTGTTGCTTAATTTATGCGATATTTGGTAATGGTTTTGATGCGACATGTTAGTCGAGCAAAAGCCTGTTGTAGGAAATATGAGTCAACTGGACCAGTTACAGGTTAATGAAAACAAAGGACAATGAAAGCTTGATGTACCCCGCAAAGGAAGTAATCAAGCTTTGTCAGCTTACGAGCACCTTCATTAACAGGATGATAAAGTCTGAAGAGGTCCGGCGAAGTAGCAAGCTGTGTAAACTTTTGGTTTCATCATTGTTTTCTGACTGTACACTGTACCTGCAGCTAATCTATAAAAACAATGATCGTGCCCATGCTAAGGCACTATGCAAGATATCGTTAAGTTGCTGCCCCCCCCCCCCCCCCCCCACCTGATAGCGAGCTGGGCTGGAAATGTCAACTCAACAGAGGAGCGATGTTATGGCATAAACCTCTCTCAAGAAAGGTTTCCGTCTGCGATTGGTAATTTTCTTCCTTTTTTTGTGTGGCCATTAAATAAGCGTACTCGGCTGCTCGCTGACTCTCGGCTGCAGTTGCGCTCTGACGCGTGAACATTCTTGTGATCACAGCTAAGAGTTTCACAACAGCAACACTCGATGCGCGTTCTTCCATTGAAAATTACGAACCAGCGAAATTGTATGGGTTTGCGAGCAGCCAATAAAAATAGTATTAAAAACTTTTGGCGCATATACGTAGCGCCTTGAGGCAGACCGGCTCTATCAAGCGCGCTTACTTTGTCCGGTCATGCAAGATGCGGGAAGCAGTGACGGATAGCGTTCTGGCTTACAAAGTTTAAGATCTCCAACTGAGTCGAAGATCCCAGGTTATCATCTAGATTTAACCTAATAAACATCTTCATATTTCCACCGTAAAATTTGTCACAATGAGATAGGAAGGTTGGTTACATGTCGCATTTTCACAGAGGTTGCTCATGGTAGGACATTTTTTATTGTATAGTGCTGGCAGCTTAGAACAGGTTGATATCAATTTGTGTATAAAAGTTATATGCAGGAATGAGTAAATGGTATGAAAATGATACACGGAATTCGCGACATAATTAATTAAGTGGTTATGCATTAGGCTACCATGGCAGCTGAACAGCTTCGAATTGTTCACAGCCGGGTCATAATATAATGCGACAAACAACTGGATTCGAATGCAACATCACGATAATGAGCGCTCTCCAATCGAGTGGCCTTGAACCACCGTCACTATAAGTTTTTCGAGGTACACTCCAGTATACATCCTTGCCGAGCAAGCGCTAAGTGCTGACATGGTCACACTAGACATGACATATATTTCTTGTTGCCAAATTGTGTGAAGCGGAGCTCTTATATTCTTAAAATAAAAGGCTTCTACCACGCCGACGCCTCCCTCAAAGCGCAGCCAGGCGCAGCTCTCCGCGCGCGGCTGTCCCCGAACGGTGGCGTCGCGGCGGTGGCGACTGGGCGCCTCCCGCCGGTTTCGGGCGACGTAGCAGGCCGCACCTAGTGCATTTTCATCGAGCGGCCGTGATAACGAATGCTGTCTGGCAACAAAACTACGCAGGCAACCAAACAGAGCCCGATGTTGTCCTCAACAAAGAAGACTACCAGAAGAAAATCACGCCCTGGAAGCAGCAGCTGGCTTCGTGCGACCTCACGTGGGACTTGAACGTGCCAAAGAAGAACAACAACTGCGATGGGCTGATTGTTGTGGCTTCGCTGATTGATCGCATACCAAACTTGGGTGGTGAGTTTTTGCTCGTTTTTGCACTTTTGAGTGGTTTTTACTTAGATTCAATGAACAGTGTGTGAATTTTTTTTTTCAACTTTTTTTTTAGGTTTGTGTCGGACGTGTGAGGTGTTTGGCGTGAGCGAGTTTGTGGTCGGCTCTCTCAAGTACCTCGAGGACAGGAATTTTCAGGGGCTAAGTGTCTCCGCTGAAAAATGGATCAACATAAGTGAGGTTAGTTTGGGTGCCACACATTGCATTTACAGTGGCTCTACCGTTACCTGCCAGTGTGGAAATTTGGCAAACATTAAAAGGGAGAGGGAAAGAAGAGCATAATATT
Organism: Amblyomma maculatum; assembly: GCF_055883805.1. NCBI lineage: Eukaryota > Metazoa > Arthropoda > Arachnida > Ixodida > Ixodidae > Amblyomma > Amblyomma maculatum. The sequence continues at coordinate 53,684,017 of NC_139353.1, forward strand.
AAGTGCATACATCCAGGGGTTACACCTTTCTATTTTAAAAGTGACTGTATTATTGCGAGAGATTTTTCAGAAATCACCTTTTACTTTTGTTTATTTTTTTAAGACCATTTTAAAATATGCTAACGCTTCTGTAGCATCCTAGAATAAGAGAGCAGCTCTAGAAGCACCCCCAAACATTCATATAAAAACTAACGTGATGGCTTCTGCGCCATGGGATCTGCACCAGAAAACAGAAGTTTATTCTAGTAAACCAAACTTTTGGACCTCGCTGAGTTTCTTGTACAAACGTTTGTCAGAAACGCTCAGCTGGTAGGCTCATTAAACTTTCGCAGTTTGGAAAGTGAGCTGGTGGGTTAGTTGATTGGAGTAACTACAGTGAGCTTGGTTTGGGCCAGATAATAGGCACGTGCTAGGAACATTAGAGAAAAACGATTCCAGAGATTAGGTCAATTTTTGGGAGAAATGAGAGCATGTTTTCTACAATTGAGAGGTTCAGTCGAAATTCGGGAGTCTCCCAAACAGTATAGGCAGCGTCGACAGGTATGCCTTACATGCAGCCTGTTTTCTTGAAGCGAAGGCAGGCAACTATTTCGAAGTTGTACTACAAGGAGAAAGTCCTGCGTAGGGTCTCTTATTTTTCTTAATTTTGTTCCGACTGTGAACAGTGAAGGAGATTTGAGTTTTCATTTTGTCTCTTTGACGAGTACCAAAAGTTGATGACAGTGTTTTCATTTTTTTGTCATCCATTTTATGTTGCAGGTGAAAATGCATCAGCTGAAGGATTACTTGTCTGGGAAGCGCAACGAAGGCTATACGCTGGTTGGAGCCGAGCAAACTGCTGGAAGCCGACACCTCCACGAGTACAGCTTCGCAAAGAAGACACTTCTCTTACTTGGGTAAGTCTTCTTTTCTCCCGTTAGTCAAATTAGCTGTGAATAGTATGTATCATATTCATTTGAGGCACTGGATATTCATGTCTGTTTTTGTAGTGAGGCTATTGGTCATTGCACAGAAGTGTCTGCCTCCGGTCATTCAAATATTTGGAGAATACTTCGTGGCATTAGTTAGGTAATTTTGCATGGAAGAGCTCTGAGGAAAGCAGATTTCATTGTGTATTCCAACATGCACACACACACAAACAAACTGCTTTTAGCAACCGATGTCGAACCGCAAAAGTTCAATCGAAGAATTCATTCAAATACATTCGGTCCAGAATTTGATATAACAAAAAAAAATTTATATTTTTTATATGTTTAGATAGCTATATAATACATTCTTTTATTTGCTATGCTTTCATTATTTTGCCATTATTATTTTACTATTTCATGCCATTATTTGCGCTGGTGAATTAACACTTCGTGCTATTAGGAACGAGTTTGCTGTAGATGTCGCTGATGTCGGTTGCACGTGACGGGTTGTCGCCTATGTCTTGCAGACAAAAGAACTGCAGTGAGACTTATTGCTCTTTTTTGCCCTTTCCTTTAGAAACGAGAAGGAAGGACTCCCAGTTGAGCTGATTCAGCTGCTTGACGTGTGTGTCGAGATCCCTCAACACGGGGTCATTCGTTCCCTCAATGTTCACGTCAGTGGAGCCATTTTGGTTTGGGAGTACACCAAGCAGCATCTGGCGTAACCAGCATGGAGAGTAGTCGCGACCTGCAGTGGTGCTGCTTAACAACATAGCTACTATTTGCTGTGCGAAAACGGTCATTTGTTGTAGTACTCGAGCCAAACGGTGCCAGTGTAGTCTGCGCAATCATCACAGCATTAGCGTGAACTGTGCGTCGTTGTGCAGGCGATGGAACAAAGGGCGTGGCTGTTCGGATAGCTTTGCTATTGTGTTAAGGCTGTCGTACATCTCGAGGCTTCACATTGACAATCTGAAAAAGTGTTGAAAGCTCGCTGTTGCGTTCGTAGCCTTCAAATATGTGACGTGGTAGCAACTAGGGTTTTCTGGTCGACATACCTAGAGCTCAGTGTATGCTTTTCTGGAAATTAAGCGCCTTTGGTCTTTGAAGTGTGCATAAGAGGTAAAATAGCTATGTAGCATTTTGTTATGCCAGTAATATGGCTAGCTTATTGCTGAGCTGTATTCTATAAGATTAATGCTATGAGAATAGTTCCTTCTCATATTATATCATAAGAGCTACATGGTGTAGATTTATATCAATTTGTATAGGATAGGGAATATTGATGCTGTGGAAGATAGAGTAGTTGTGTTACGTTCAGCAGATTTTTACGGGTATTACTGATGACACGTCATTTTAAGGATGCCTGTCTGCTAAACCTGCTTGTTCGCCATGTGAATTGATCTAGTTTCAATAGTATGTAGGCAGCAGCAGCTTGCCTTACTCAGTGTAGAGCGCAGATGCAACAAACTCTTCATTTCAAAAGGAAAATTTGAATTGCGTCGCCTTTTAGGATACGTGCCATTTTCTAGAAAGTCTGTGCCATATACTGCTGTAATAGATACGTCCGGTTTACTTAGGTGTTTTCTTTATAAAACATTAGTTGGCCTTTGAATGCATTCTGGTGCTTCAGTTAGCCACTTATCTGCTCATGACATTTATTTGAAACTTTATTTTTTTGTGCGTGTAGTATTAGAAAGAGTTGTAGGATAGCCTGTTTGCTTCGAAATGAATATTTATTCGTGCACCTATACATTTGTGCCTGCATACATTTCCTTGAAGATGCTGCAGTATTTTATTTTATTTTATGTGAGTGGCTGCAACTACCTTAATTCACATAAAGAATTCATCCGTGGCACTGTTATTCTGTGCACAGCTCAGCTGTTTGAGTGAGATGGTAAGATGCACTTATGTTACAGTTGGGTGTCTGTTCCCATTATGGATGCAGATGGGCGCATAAAATAGTAAGGAACATCAATATGTTGAAGGAGGTCGTTGATGTCATCTGTCCGACCGGAAGTTTCTGCAGGGGAACTTCCTGCGGCAAAGTTGGTGAAACTTCGTTCCTATTTGTGCCGCTAATCGTACTGACGCCATTATTCGGTCGTGGGCTGGGTTGTGAGAGTAGAGCCTGAAAAACAAATCAAAATTTTCAGTTCATTTCATGATGATGACTTACATCGATCAAGATGAGAATTTTTCTGACACTCTTTTACTTTCAAGTGGCATGGAAGAAGACAGCGCCAAGTGTTTGTGCTGGGCGCACTAACTCTTGTTGCGGTGATAATTTCACGTGTGGTACCTGACTCGCTGCAATAAAGACTTACTCATTTTGTATCTTGACCTTTATTTGAGAAAAGCGGTACTGTAGCATAGACTAATGAGAGTTATTGCACTTTGCTGCTGATTGTACAGTACGGCCACAGCACAAGCTTGTGTTTGCCTCACAATGGAGTAATATAATACAGTTCAGTCTGTTTTGGTTTATTAGGTTCGTAGCACAAAGAGTAGAGAGTTCAAGCAGAAGCGAAGTATACATGGACAGGTGATAACATATAACGAGCACTTTACACTAGCCAAGACACTTCATAGTTAAGCTTTGCATAACATCAAATCTCCATATCACCTTCCCTTCCTTTCATGCTCTTGCAATAAATGGTTGAAATATCCAGCCAAAAGAGCAGCTTAAACAGTTCTTGTTGAGCTTGTGGAATAAACGCAGCTTTATTAGTGGAAAAAGTGTTAAACATGTGTATCCATGACTTGGTAAAAAGGATTTCAAATGTGGCACATGTATCTATGCCGCATTATTTTTGATGTATAAGAAAATGAATTCTGATTTAAAACTGCTTAGTGAACTATTATGGGGCAGTTGACTGATGGGAAAAGGTTGGAAAGTTCAATTTTTTAAATTTGTTTTCCCCCACCGAATTGCTTGCATTGATTTTTATGCCATCACCTGCGAAAACTCTCAGAACACAAAGAGGCCCATTAGTGAAAGTTGAAGTACGCTGAATGGTTTGAGAGTTCAGTATTATCCAGCATGCAAAGATGTAGCACACAGATGCCCCATTGTCATAAGTGCACCACTGCACTTGAAGCTACTGGAACACGTGTCCCTCTTATGTGCAAAAGACTGAGTATTTTTAGTTACAGAGCCATAGATGTCTGCCAAATAGTTCTCTATAGTGACTTTGCCATTTCGTTTCATTCTATCTTTAGTGGACTGCAGTGCCAAATGTAAGTGTACCGTGGAGCAGCACATCTTTCATTCTATCGGTGTGAAAAGGCTAAATATCATTGCAATCTCCACCGTTGTCACCTTTGGGGAGTACAGCTACAATATAACTGATTAATGTCTCATCAATAATCAAAGCAGTGATGTTGCAAAGACAGGTTTTTCCTTTAATAGTTCACCTTGCTCTTGTACTTCTAGGGTCGCTGCTTTTGCACAGCCTCGCAGCGAATTGGTCTGCACTGTGCCTGAGCAGACAAAGCTGCTGGATTTTGATTAGCTTTGGCAACAGTGGCGACCCAAAGCTTCACCGTCAGTTCCTTATTTTGCCAAGTATTTCTTGGTAAAGATAGGAGAAATATCTTGTTTTAGAGGCATGTTCCGGACACCACTGCACTATGTTTCATTGAGTTTGCATTTTATCTCCATCTTTTTGTAAAGAAATAAGTACACCGCTGACTAAGTGAGAAATGGGCTCATGATGCTGTCCATTTGCCAGCCGTCCCCTCTTTTTAATGTTTCCCTCTTTCCCCTCTGGGCGTTGTAGTGGTCTACCATCAATGGGAATAATGTGGGGATCTATCAATTACAGGCTAAGTTGAATTTGTGTGTAGTACCCCTTTAAAAGCTGGCTGTGACATTTGTTCGCTGTGCTGTTTTTCTTGACATTCTTGACATTTCAAACTTTCTAGCAGCACTTTAGATACACCGTTCTTTTGATTTTGTTACCAAATTTCGTTTCCATATTTTCTGCTTGTTAGTGATGCATTCAGTGACACCATCATTGCACCACATGTGCTGAACTGCCAAACTGTGCCAAATAGAAAAAAAGAATGAAAAGCAACTACACTATCCTTATAAAATGATCCAAGCCCACTGCTCTGGGCGGTGGCTTGCTCGCGCAATTCAGGGAGGTGTAACCATGATTGTCGCCCTCGTTCTGAGGCGTTCGCATCCCTTGAAGCTCACTTAGAACGGTCATAACTGTTTCATGACAACATGCATCGCATGTGTAGTTTCTATACCAATAATATGTGAGCCGCCGTCCGTCTGGCAAAGATTTGGTGTATGTTTATGTTTTGAGCAGCTGCCATTTCCCCTGTCGTTTAAAAAACATGACCAGCGCAGGCATGGAAATTAAAGTCGACCGGCCTAATCAAGCTTGCATGTCTTTGAATCCATAAATCCTACTGGCTGGCCGATTAGGCCTAGCATCAGTAAACCGATCGAAAGTTGCATTTTATGTCAATATAGTAATTGGTGCATGGTTTAATTCTCATGCGCAGATATGTTGATTTCTGTTTATATTGCACACTGCATCTGCCAAAATACCGTCGTTGCTGAACTGAAAAGCAAGAGCCTGCGCCGGCACTGCGCGCAGTTCCATGTTGTGCATTGCAGCGTTTTGGCTTGTGACAGTCACTTCTGTAAATTTTGTAGTGAAAACCTCTGCCAAGGTATCTGGCGGCAAGAATCGCTACAATAGGCACGATCCGCCTATCCAAATGCTGTGTTCGTGCTTCGCCATTTGTTTCCGTTGCATGTGCAACATGATGGCCCCGGCTCTCTGTCTTGTTCTTAAAATGAAGATTGGGAGGGTTAGCGCAAGCTTCATGTGCACTCTAGGTACAATTGCTACATCCACCACAAGTGCTTGGTCAAGACTGGCCTTGCTGCGTGATCCAGCTGACATAAATGAAGAATTAGCGATTTTAATGTGAAGGACAAAAAGCAAGGACTTACATCAGTACATTTGAATAGATTTATAAGAATTCAAACATAGATGATTAATACTTTCGTTTAATTCAAACAAATTTTAAATCTGGGTAATGTTTGCCACAATTTCTGACAAATTTGCTTAACGATGCGTAATGGAGCAGCGTGCCAGGCACATGCTCCGCGTGAGCTGAAAATTCGGCCTGTTCAAGCACTAATCAGCCAACTTGGATGTGAAAAAAAAAGGGGAGGAGGGGGTATAGCTCGGAAGGTTGTGTCAAAGTCCGACTGGTAAGCGATCGCAGATGATCCGTCGCGTCGCCGCATAGTTTCGTTTTTTGATTGTCGAGCCCGCGGCGCTGCTTTCTGTCGGCGAGCCAAGATATATGTGCGTCTTATTCTCTGGTAGGCGCGTTGCTCATCTTTGTACATTTTGTTCATTCTGGTGCAAACCCGTTCCTCTCGCTTTTATCCTTAGGGTTCATCTCAGCCGGACATGCGCGCTGACCACGAGCTGTCCTACATTATGCCGTCCCTTGAAATGAGGCTCCCTTGATACCCCGTCGCACCTATTACATAAGCCGTGGAACGCCCTACTATTTTCTCGACGCTTGATCTGCTCCTTCGAGATTTTGTTACCAAAACGAGGGGGCGCAGTTTAAGCGAAACTAGTCTTAGGTGAAACATAAAGAAGCACTTGCCAAGGGGGAGCCATCCTGAGTGCAGAGACCAGCATCTCCTTGGCACCGGCGTAGAACCTTGCTCTTTCAGGTTGCTCACACGCCAGCCTCTTGAGGCACATGTGGTCGCCACTGTTCAGGGTTGCCAGATACGTTGTCAGCCATCTGCATGTGGTATAGAGCTTATTCACGTGACTTCATTGTAGCTCTACTGGCAACCATAGCACGCACGACGCAACATATGGTGGAAATTACTCTTAACCCTTCACTACCGCTCCTCTTCCCTTCTCACTTTCACTTCCACCTTCCTCCCTTTATTTAAAATCCATGAGTTTAGCAAAACAATATGTGGCAGACACGGCGCCTTTCCTTTCCGGTAAACCAATTTATTGCACAGCTGGACAGCATTGCAAAGTGTCTCAGCTGTGAGAAACACCGACGCGTCGGAAACATTCTTTTTTGTGTGCTTTTAGTTTTGAATTGACGCACATTATGGCGGCTCCACAATACAAGGTTGCCATAACTGATGCCAGCTAAACCGGAGACCACATAAACCACTTTTGCATCTGAAACAAAGCACTCTTCGAAAGCTCTACAAGGGCGTGGTGTAACCGAAGAATCGGCGTGAGTGTTTACTGAATCAAGCGCTTTTGTCAGCCCCAGTGGACCAAGCGTTCTGCGAGGACATGGTCACGGCAGCTGCACTTTGATGAAGGCGAAATGTGAAAACGCGTACTAGGTGCTGTTGTGTTGTACCCACACCTTTCCTTTGCACAATAAAGTTGTGCTTCCTTCGCAACTGTAGGAAAGAGGAAAAGAAAATGAACGGGCCTGCCAGCTGACTGACCGCTAAAAGAGGAAAAAAGAAAGGAAGAGATGCGCGTCGCAACAGATGTCGTCTGCCACCGAGGAGGCGGTGACTGTAATGGCGGCATGCACAAAAAATACGCCGGTGGCAAAGGAGCCTCCATCGAAATGGGCGAAGGCTGCTAGGCCCCCAGCCCCAGAGTGAAGGGAGCAGCCACCCAATGCCCTCTCCGTGTGCCGTGCAATTTCAGTGGCTTTTTAAATAACCACAGGTCAGTCTAAATCCAAAGCCCACCGTTACAGCGCCTGTACGTTCACCCCTCCTTCATCCCTTCAATTCCGGTGAGGTTGAAGTGTCCACGGAGATTTGAGACAATTACGGATCCTTCCTTCTGCCGCCATCTCGCACCTTTGCAGCATCTTGCGACCTGAGGAGTCCAAATAATTGAGCAGTGTTGCAATTACCGTTATTAAAAGCGAAAGGTTTTACTGTTCCCCTCCGTAGCTTCTCTGTGTGCACGTGTTTATCCTGAAGCGAGTAGAGAACACGTGGCAGCTATGACATCACTCACCCGCCGCCGAAACCGAGGTAAAGTGCACTAGTAATATTCTAGTTCACTTTAACCGAAGTAAACGCGCGCTCGCCTTTGCTTAATCAAGTGACAACCATGACGTCGCTCTATTGCAATCCGCGGGCGCACGACTCCCCGCATGGAGGAAGGACTCCCCGTATTCCCCAGCATGCGTGCCGGGGGCGGGGAAGAGGACGGCCATTTCCGATGGAAATAAAAGTTGTGCAACCAACCAACAAGCTGGAGCCGTGGCGCTCGCTCTGCAGTAGAGTCCTGCTAATAGCCTCCACTGCCGGTGACAACTGATCGCAACAGCTCACAGTTTACCGGCAGCATTCGTCATGAATGATTCAGGCGAGACGTCTCGTGAACTGTCTGCGCCTCAGAGGTTGCGAAGACGACAGGCCGAATCCGATCATCCGGTGGTTGCGTTTCGACGGAGGCGAAACGGAGAGGCGTCCGTGTGCTGTGCGCGGATAATTTGCGGATTCCTTTAGCGGAGCTTTTAATAGCGTGATGGGACCACCTAATGGCTCTCGTCTGCGGATGTCCTTTTTGATTTACGTTCACGTTTATGCACTTACTACCCGCCAAATCACTATTAATTTATGCTCCTATTATATCACACGTCATTGGAAACACACATGATATATTGTCACGTACTGGGCGACTCGGAGCCAGGTATACGAAGGCAGAAGCTTTAATGACAGGAATTCAGCGCAAAGGGGACGGCAAAAGCGGCACAGACGGGAGAGCGGAAGCAACACTTTGTCAACTTCGAGGTCATGTATCACCGCGCCACCTGCCGATGCTAGGTGGCAATATACAGTCGCAAGCTGCCACATTATGAGAAAAACCACCCGACGTAGATATAAAGCACTGCTTACACAATGAAGCCGTAGCAACGCCTCTCCACTGTCTAGGCGTTGCATGTTTGCCACAGGATCCAAGTGTCCCGGGTTCGATTGTCATGGCAACTTCCCATCCCACAACTGCCGAGTTGACAGTTGGACACTGCAGATAGCAGTCTATATCACCTCCACGGCTGTAGTTCATGAACTTCAAACACCCACATAGTAAGCATGCTTCTGCTTTTTCACCCACAACGCCCACCGCCTTCCCCCTACTCTCTAGGAACCACAACAGTTTTTTGCGGGCCTGAGTTTCGTGGACCGGACTTCCGGGGTCCGCAAAACTTACGCCCGCAAAAATTAGTAGAGGTTTAGTATAGTTAAACATGGTATTCGGTAAAAGCTTCACAGCATGAATACGCTTGGTAGAACTCTTTCGTAGCCCGATTAAACTGGCATCTGTAGGACGCGCTAAGCTCAGCATCATCGCTACTGGCTTCCATGGCTGGCTCTGAGTCGAGGCGTGGTTGCTCCTCGTTCTTATTATACCTATCGATTGACGTCATGGCTGTTTCCAAGCGACGTGACGTCCCCTACGTAATTAATCACGTGCTCCACCCTCTTCAACTCTCCTCAGTTCCAATTTCGAAAGGTCAAAGATCACCCAGAGTCAAGGTCATGACCTCGTGGTGCGATACGAACGTGGCCCACAAGGATACACTTCAAGTGGTCATGTTTTGGGGAAAGAATGGCACGTCACTATGGGTGCAGCCTTTTTCGACATGTTTTCGGCAAATGTTATTTTATAGTTAGACTTTTTAATCCATTCAAACCCTTTAATCGTCTTTGAGGTTTTTTGCCACAATTTCGACGACTTCCGCACAATTCCGACCTCGCTACCGGTTTGCATGTCAATATACACTATGTGCACGTCTATGTCTATTTTGACGTCTAATTGACTCTATTGCCTCTAATTAATTAATTACTCCCCACTTACAAATCGGGCTCGCAGCGACATTTTGTCATCTCCTACCTTATACGATCATTCTTTTACTCCTGCGTGTTTTGCGGTCATTTCCATCTGACGCGAAATCGCGAACATATATAGTCAGTTAAGGCTTTCGCCTTTATAACTAGATACTTTGAGGCACTGGGGCACGACCTTATTTCCCTCTCCGAAAGCGCGGAAACGGGAACAGTAGAAATGTGGAGGGTGATGGCGGCGCGCGGGAGGTGGTAGAAAGGAACGAAGATTTCCCTCATCATCCCACATATTGTGTTTCCCTCATATGGGAGGGTAATATCACAATCACCCTGGCTTGACCTTTGCATTCACGTTATTTCTAGGCCACGCAGGCACGTTCATGCGGCTCGGTTTAAGTGGGGCTTTAATGTTGTTGTTGTTATGAGCTTTATTTTTCCACCGATGTAGGAGGCCCCCTACTCCCCGCCCCCGGCACGTAGGCCTATGGGACGGAGGCCGGGGCCTCCGCGACTAAAGACAGGCGAAGTGACAGTGTTTCTTCGCGGCTTCAGCCGCCAGGCGGACAGCTTGCTGCTGGTTGGCGGGGGACTCGCTCCGCAGTAGCAGTTCCCAGGCTTTTCTACTGTTTATGTTTTCCTTGGCGCCAGGGGAATCAAGGCATTGCCAGATTATGTGATCCAGAGTACCCCTTTCTCCACAGGTTTCGCATTTATCGTCCGCCTTTTCCTCCACTTGCGTGTGGAAAAGCCAGACGGGACTTGGGAAATTCCCAGCTTGCAGGCGCCGCCAAGCGACGGCCTCCTTGTTAGTTAGCGTTCGGTCCGGTGGTGGCAGGGACCTTCTGCTAAGTCTGTAGTGTTCTAAAATTTCCTTATAAGTTTGCAGCCTCTCGTCCATCCCATCGCAATCAGGCGGCTCTACGGCTGCCCGGAAGTAGAGAGCTCGGGCTAGCTTGTGCGCCGCCTCGTTGCCGGGGGCGGACTCGTGCGCGGGCGCGGGGGTCCAAATAATTCGAATCTTTCTTTCAAGTTTTTCTTTCTCTAAAATTTTGGCTGCCTCCGTCGAGACCCTCCCTTTTCCAAAGTTCCAGACAGCTGTTTTGCTGTCACTAATAACTATGCTGGCTTCCGTTCCAACGCAAGCGAGCGCTTTTGCAACTTCTTCAGCCGTGTCTACATTTCGGCTTCTAACGGACGCGGCGGCGGCGGGCACGCCGCGGCCGTTGACGACCACAGCCACCGCCGCCCCCGACTTCCCGCTAGCCGCGTCCACGTAGGCGACCTCCCCCGGCTTCATTTTCCCCGCTTTCTTTGCGAGCGTCTCGGCCCTCTTTTGTCTCCTTGTTGTACGTAGGGTGCATGTTTTTAGGTAGGGGGGGCACTATTATATATTCGCGACACTCTCGTGGAATGTCTACTTTGTGGCTTGTTCCTCTATCTGACTGCAGTCCCACGCAGCCGAGGATGGTTCTGCCCGTGGTGGTTCTGCTTAATCTTTCTAGTTGCGCCATGCGCACAGCCTCCGCTAGTTCCGTCCAATTGTTGTGCACCCCCATTCCGAGGAGGCGTTCAGTCGAGGTCGAGATGGGTAGTCCCAGAGCCCTCTTCGCGCATCGTCTGATGAGTGCGTCTATTCTCCGCTTTTCGTCTGATCGAACGTTTAGGAATGGTGTGGCGTAACATATGCGGCTAGTGATGTAAGCCTGCATTATTTTCAGGAGGCTTCGTTCCTTAAGGTCCCGACCCTTTAGTGCGATTCTCCTGAACAGACCCGTGACTTGCGTGGCGTACGCGTTCAGTTTCTTTACCGTTGTATCGTTGTACCCATCTGCTTGTAGAAACGGCCCCAAGATCCTAATTTGTTCGACTTTTGGCACTATTTGGCCGTCTACTGTTACGCTGATGTTTATCTGGCGTTTACACCTGAGCGCCTTCGGGTTGTAGATAAACAGTTCCGATTTTTGTGGAGAGCACGAGAGGCCCCTTTCGGCCGCGTAGGACACCACGGTGTCCGCCGCCGCTTGCAAGCGCTCCTCGATGCTCGCGTCACTCCCCTGGGTAACCCACAGGTTGACGTCGTCCGCGTACATGCTGAATTTCAAGTTTTCCACTTTCCTCAGTTCTGCCGGGAGGTTTCGCATTGCAACATTAAAGAGGAACGGGGACTGCACCGAACCCTGTGGCGTACCCCTGCTTCCTAGTTTGACGGTGGAGGATTCAATGTCCTGAAACTTTATCTTTATCGTTCTACCCGACAGGAAGTCTTTTACGTAGTCGTACGTTTTCTTTCCGACCCCCAATTCTTGGAGGCCAGAAAGAATTGCCGCGTGTTTTACGTTATCGAACGCCTTTGTCAGGTCTAGACCTAGTAGTACCCTCGCGTCCCTGGTTTCGCTTTCTATGATATCGTGTCTCAAGCGGAGCATTACGTCCTGTGTGCACAGGCCGGGCCGGAACCCAACCATTTCGTGCGGCCACAGGTCGTTAAGCTCCATGAAACGCGTTAGTCGCGTTTGGACTACCCGCTCCATCAATTTCCCTATAGGCAACCTGCAGTGGCCAGGCGGCGCTAGTTGAGCGCAGCGTTCAGCGCCGCCAACGGCGGCGCCGAGTAATCTGAGTAGGCCGGCGCGGTCGGGTTGCGTTCGCGTTGTACGGCTGGAAGCATCTCGGCTCATTTTCTGCGGTTTTAAGGCAATCGAATGTCTTCAGAGCTACTTCCGAAAACCAATACTGACGAAAGGACACCGCCTGTTCGATAATGCTCATGTTTAAAACGTGAACTGTGTCGACGTCACCGCGAAGTGCGTGCCGCTCGCGACGGAACACCCGCGCGCACAGCTTTGAATTTTGCGTGAGTAGACGGAGATTTTTCTTTAACCAAGTTTATTCTCTCAGGGCATCAGTCGGATATGTGATGAAATAAGAAATAATTAAATGAATGAAAAATTTTGTAAACGTAGCTTTTCATTTACCTATTGCGTTCACACCTCATACCCACACATTGAAAGTGCAGAGAGAACCTGAGAAGAGATTGACCGCCATTTCTACTTTTTTTGTTCTTGCTGTTTGATTACAGCAGCATAATAATTTCCTCGCGGTTTTGCTTTACAGTTTAATACCATGACGAACACTTTTGTTCGTGGTGCACCTTTCGACAGCGCCGCGCGCAAGTTACAGGAGGCATGGTGCGGTACCCGCTACGGATGTGGCGATTGCAAGCACTGTGCGTTTGTAGCGTGCGTCATCAACGAAAACTGTGCGTGCCGGGGGCGGGGAGTAGGGGGCCTCCTACACCGTTGGAAAAATAAAGCTCTTAACAACAACTGGCATGCATTTTGTACCTCCGTACCTCAATCTTGGGGAAAGCCGGCGGGTAATGCTGGCACTCGATCAATGGCAAAGCTTTCGTAAAGGAGGTCGTTAAGAGTTAGAATTTTTACTGTTGCTACTAATAATGAAATAGTCTATCGTCTGGGACAGGAGAATCTTGAGTAGCTTGAGCACTCGGTGAAAGAAATATTTGGCGCGGAACGATAGAACTAAGTTCCATTCTCAGCGTACACAGTATCATGGGCCTCTACACTCCGCCACTTCGACTTTTTCAGCACCTTAAGAACTAATTTACAGAGCAATATGCTGATTGAAATCTGTAATTGGAAGTGTTGAAGATATTTTGTCTTTGTGGTTCCGAATAGACATCGCATTAGAAATCCGGTTCACAGATCCACGAACATTTTTTTTTTTTCTTTCGCCTCCGTTGAAATGCGGCTGGAATACGATGCTGCGGCTGCACGGCTTTGTTGCTTTTCTGGACGTATGCCACTCGATCTTCCACAGCATATACCAGTACACGCCAAATTTTACAGCGCGGAGCGCGTACTGAGTAGTGTGTCCCAACCAGCGTGCGACTCCCCGAATCAAAAGTTTATACGCCGTTTCTTCCGCTCACGGGCAATCGTCTTATTTTAGCTTCTTGGCGTCTGCACGCCAATGGCCCCATAACAAAATGAATTTCAGTTACATTACTCACTCGCAGCCAATATCTCCTTCTTTCATCATTCTCCCCAGGTTCTCCCAGCAAGCGGTACGCTTAGGTTTCCTTCGTGATTGTGGCAGTCTTTCTCGCCGCCCTTGCACTTATTTTTATTCTTGTTCACATACGTAGTAGTCGAAGCATCGCACGAGACCACTGAAGTCACTAAATGAGTAAATCACACTCACTGGGATAACAAAACGCGAACGCAGAAGGAACACAGCGGCCGCAACATATACGGCGTCAGCTTCTGCGCCGCCTCAGTATTAGCTCCCGTCGGCCGCCAGGTGGCGCCACATGTCTCAGCAAACTCCATTGCAGGTTGCCTATACAGGATGTTAGAGAGATTGGTCGTAAGTTCTCTAGTTTAGGGGGTTTGCCTGGCTTCGGTATCAAAATTACGTTTGCCGTCTTCCACTGTTGTGGGAGGCGGCCTCTGTCCCATACGGTTCTCATGTATTTGGTGAGCGCGCGGATGGAATTATCGTCCAAATTTCGGAGAACCTTGTTTGTGATTCCGTCTGGGCCGGGAGCCGATTTTGTTTTTAGGCCTAATATTTCGGCGCGAACCTCCGCCTCCGTGATCGGCGCGTCTAGGGCCTCGTTTAAGGGTCCTTCGTAATCCGGCAGGGGTAAGGTTTGTGTGTCGCCTACGTACATGTTAATTAGTTTCGCCATGAGTTCCCCGTCCGTGCCCTCGAACGCGTGTCTGGCTTTCGTCAGTCTTATGCCCGATTGAGTTTTCGAATTGTCAGGATCAAGTAGGTGTCTGAGTAGGCTCCACGTATTAGCAAGGCTCATGTTCCCTTCCATCTCGTCTCACCTACTACACCAGTTTTGTTCGCAAAGTTTTACTGCGTAATCTTCAATCTCTTTGTTATATCTTGCTATCCTTCGCCTAAGGTTCCGGTTCCATCTTTGCGACCGGAGACGCCTCTCCATGCCGCATTTTGCTTCCCACATATGAAGGAGTTTGCTGTCAACCGTCACCGGCGCATATATCGTCCTCCCGTAGGGTCGTGGTTGCTTTCTCTACTTGTTTCTTAAGCGTCTCTGCCCATTGCTCTATGTTTTGGATTTCATCTCCCGATTCGCAGTTTTCTCTGATTTGCCTAAACCTGTCCCAATCGGTGATTTTGGGTTTTTTGAGGCGACGCGTTTTGACGCCCTTGCTGAGGGTGAGAGCCAGAACAAAGTGGTCGCTGCCAAAATTTTGAGCTGTGTTTTTCCAGACTGCGTCTCCCGTGTTTTTTCCTAGGGTAAGGTCCGGGGTGGTGTCTGCACAGACGCTGTTTCCCATCCTGGATGGACAGCTAGGGTCCGTCAGCAGGGTGAGGCCGAGCTCATGTATGTCCTCCCACGGTTGCCTACCCTTGGGGTCGTGTCTTTTGTAGCCCCATTCTTGGTGGGCGGCATTGAAGTCTCCTAGAATTATAAGAGTATTGCTTCCTGCTGTTTTGATCGCTTTGCGGAAGAGGGCGCGGAAACGTACCTTTCTCTGCTGGGGGGTGCTGTACACATTTAAGATGAAGAGACTAGCCTCTTCCTTGCGACCAGTGATAATTTCTATTAATACAGCTTCGATGTCTCGCGAGTTGATCTCATGCTCGACTACCGCTATGTGTCTTTTAACTAGAGTGGAGACGCGGGATTTTTCTCCCCGGTCACCGTGGAACGCCTGATATCCCGATAATTTTGGCAGACCTTTTCCTGTTTCCTGAAAGTCATGTCTTTACATTCAAGCCGAACCTAAGCGCAGCCATGCAAATAGCTCTCGCGTAACTCCAGGTTTAACCGCAAGCTAAACCACAGCTACTTTTTGTTAACATTTGTTTGCTGCTTCGCACAGATTTTTCTTTTTTTTTTTTTTTCCCAGTATCCACATCCCGCAAACGTCTGTGCATTACTGCATCACGGCACTACAGAACGTCCTCGCACTGCTCGTCGCGTCAGGTCCCCTTTGAGTTCGAATCGCCGTGATCCGGTTGTGCAGAACAAGGCGAATTTCTGGGCCGAATTCAGCGGTGTAAACAGGAAAATATTTGCGAGAGTACTGCAGAATCTGCATTGGAAGAATGCGAAAGCATCGACGCCTCCTCGACACTAATTGTCCCTCTTACACTAATTGTTTCTCGCTACGATCGAGATAGTGCTACACCATACTAAATTGTTTCTCGTTAAGACATACTGCTACGCCACACTAATTGTTTCTCGTTATGACATGCTACTGCACCACACTATAAAATGTTTCTTGTTACGACATACTACTATGCCACACTAATTGTTTCTCGTTACGAAATATCACTACGCCACACTAATCGTTTCTCGTTACGACGTACTACTACAACGCAATACGTACACTTCTGATCATTATCACGCATTTATTTGCCTCATTTTTGGCTCATTAAGTCAGAAAGATATCCACTTCCGATTGGTGTGACGTCACATCCATTGGATAGCGACATTAGTCCATTAGTTGTATGGCTAATGTCGGCGTATGTTTGATTTTACTTTTACATTTTTGGCTCTAATTAATTAACTAATCGGCACATCGACATTTTTTTTTTCTGCAGCATCCTCATCCTTTTTCGACCACAAACATTCGTTTGATACTAACTCTTGAGAACGACAAAACGGCTGCACGCTAGTTTTGCGGACGTAGCCTTGCCAACATAGCCTAGTAATGATTTCCCATTATAAAAAAGAAATACTAATTGAACAAGAATCGATGGGAGCTCCTTAGTCCGATAGCCAACGTCCGTGTCAAAACGTTGGCTGGCGAGCTGACGTTCGCTTTCGATCCTTGATCCCTTTGTGTTTTTTGTTGTCCTGAATCTCGTATCTTCATCCCTTTGTTTCAAGTGTATCAACGGTGCAAATATTACTCCTCTGTTTTGTTAATCTGGTTTCACATAGGTTCCAGTTATACGGACAACTTAAAAAAAATTTTGCTTATAAGTGGAACTTCTTTAAAAGTTCCATTTATAACCGGAACGTATGTGGAACCAGATTAATTATATTTAGCCTTACCGTAGGGGGCCGTTCTCTTCTTGCTGCGTTGTCGGTGGCACGGGGAACTCGTATGTGAACTCTTGGGTGTCGGTGCGGCGGCCCGCGTACAAGCCGAGACCGCTGAAGCCCGTGGCAAACCCCAGCGCCACGAGCAATGCCTTGATGAACAGCACGGCCACGAAGTTGGACACGTTGAACGCCAGCACCTGCGCGACCGCCGCCGCGGCCCAGCGGGCACGCTGCGCCGTCAGGGGAACACGCGCAGCCGTTTTCGCTTTTTCATGGCGTGCATACAGCGCGGTTCACAGAGAACGGGAGCGCACACTAAGCACTTCAACGTTGTGGATTCTAGGCACTATAGTTGTGGAGAGTCCTGCGATGACAGCAGTGACTGCTGGGATAGTTCATGTCTGTTGCGTACCTGGCAACGCGAGTAAGCACACAGACAAGGACGAGAAAAGACGGCAATATAGTCGACACTTTTAAGGCGAAAGCCTTCATTGCCTCTTTGGTGTCGTCAGCAAGAGCGTCACGCTTTTGCAGCGGCTCTGATTGGTCGAGGCGGGATGACGTCATGGAGTTCTGGACCAATCACAGAGCACCACCGCAATATGCGCGAATGCGTGCCTAATGGCCACATGCCAATCAATGCTAAATTACTAATTAACGACTGATTAATTAATAATTGCTAATCCCTAATAAATTACCGATTAACAATCAATGCCTACTTAATGATTACTAATTAGTGACAAATGTTTAATTAATTAATCCCTAATTAATGTCGCGCACCCGGTAAAATCAACCACACAACACGTAGAACTGCGAAGGGATACAAGGAGCGCGACCTCGTCGCTGCCAAGCAGAATGCACCGAATAAATGCACTCGCAGAATGTGAAAGAGTAGTCGCTCTCGTAGCAGCATTCATCGCTACATGCACAACAGTCGCGTAGCAGAATGCAGCACTCAGGCTTTCGCCTTTCATCCCTTTAGTCACCAAAGTGTCCTCGCAAAATTTTTATGGAAGAAATTGGATCTAGTGGTGCCATTTTGGTATTCAACCGTGTCCATGTGCACGTTCAGGGCGTCAGGACCACAATGGTAGTTTCTAAGGTTTCCCAGCGAGCACATAAAAAAAAAAAAAAAAAAAAAGAAAAAAAAAAAACACGCGGGTCTGGTTTACGAGCAGAGAAGCACAGAAACGTTGCAGAAGTGAACCGGATCATACCAGAAAGATTTTTTTTTTTTTCAGGTTTCAGCGGCTGTATTAGCGGTTTCGGGTCGGTAACTTTTTAAGCGCTTTTGCTTGCCTTGCTGAATGAGCTAATTTTATGCTGTAACCATCATTCAGCGGTTTTTTAAAATGTTTGACAGCAGTTAACCGAAACTGTGGTTTTCGCTGGCATGGCACAATAAGCTTAACAAATTTCGCATGGTTACTGGTCTGATATTTTACCTCAGAGCAGCGTTCACCTCACATCTGACGTCACTGACATGTAGGCACGCGAAAATGAGACATTTTTCTGGGATCGCCGAAGACGAGGGGATTAACCTCGCCGCATATTATATCAGTCTGTGGGAAAGAAGTTGATAAATGCTTTTTGTCGTGAGATCTACATTGGCCACAGCCTCGCCATTTCGCCGTGTATGTCCGAAGAGCGAAGCAAGAAGAAGAAAGAAGAAGGAAAAGAAGAAAAAAAAAAGAAGAAAACAGATAACTCGGTAGTTGGTACAGGCGAACGACAACAGCGAGTTGCTAGGACAGAAGGTTCGTTCGAATGTTGTGACGGTGGTGTGCCCCGGAGTTCGACGTAGAGATGTCATACCACTACAAGTCTTCTATACCCGAATGAGAATGGTCAACGACGCGAGGCAAGGGGTGCTCATACGTGAAGTGATTCCCCTATGGCATAAATAAAGCTGAAACCATAGCGTAAACTACTATGTGCAAAAGCCATATGTCTCTACATTCAAGCCGAAACTAAGCGTAGCCATGACGATTGCCATATGTCTCTACATTCAAGCCGAAACTAAGCGTAGCCATGACGATTGCTCTCGCCCAACTCCAGATTTAACCACAAGCTGAACCGCAGCTATTTTTTTTTTTACATACCAAATACTGATGAAGTACAAAACCGAATAATGTTAAAATTCTTAAGACTGCGGAGTTAGCGCTTCATTAAGCGCACGGGTCTACGTTGTTACTCGACAGTGACTTTAACCTTACAAGACTTGGTTCAGCACTTGTTTTCCCTAGTACTGGACCAGGCCAGGTAGAAGGGACAGCGAGCATATATAGGGAACAGTCGTTCACAAGATTCGTAGCTCGCGGCGTCAACTCGCGCAGCTGACCACGTCTGGAAGATGCGACTTCTTCCGAGGGCCCTTCCATCATGGACGATGCAAGCAACGACACGGGCGGACCACGAGCTCCGCAGTCCTCATTACACGTTCTCACTCGCGCGACAGAACAATACATTTTGTCATTGCTAAGATGAACCAGACATGAAAATAGGCGCCGGGTTCCACGACACTTCGCGGATGGCATCGCAGGTCATACACTGCGTTGTTCCTTTTGCTCAGTATGGGGACGCTGACAGTAATTGGAGGCCTCCATAGGGAGGGGAGTCCTTTAGATTCAATCTTTTCTGCCAGCAATCTAATCTCATCAGCTACCAATAATCGCGTGCGAAAATGCCAAAACTCACAGAAACGTCCTAAAACAACACAGGATTCGAAATGATGACCGAATCACACGTGACCACAGCCAGAAATAGCTGTTTATTTTCAAAAGTCGAACTTTCGGACTTAGCCTCTTTCGAAAAACTGGTTGGAATCATGCATTACTTCTACAGGAAAACTGGCGGCTCGTCATAAAAAGTATTTGGCACTTGCGCCAGAGGTTGACGCATTGCAACGGAGATGACACACAAAAGTTTTCTGCACTAATGAGTTGAATTGGCTGTCGGAAGTCATCAGTCACTTGGAGTGCCTCAATATTTAACCAGCGATTCAAAAACTGGCGCATCTCAGTCGAAAAGAGTACAGAACCGTGTAAAAAAATACCACAAAATATTCTGTAGTTCTGTCGTAAAGGTCAGATTTTTCTGTAGTTATGTAGTACTTTTCTGTAGTTTAATTCTGTTGTCTGCAGTTCTGTAGCACTTTTCTGTTGTAACTACAGAAATTTCCGATGTTGCCACAGAAAGTTCTGTTGTCACAACAGGTTTCCCGTCAAAAACCGCACAGAAATTCTGTCGTAACAACAGAAAAGTTTCTGTAGTTTTTCCGGCTGAGATATAGGTAGCTCTTAAAGCGAATAGAATCAGCCATGATTATGATGACCTGCTTTTCTCGTTAGCAGCGAAACTGGACCAGATTTTCATGACCTAGCGTCACTTGATGCGACATCCACAAGCAAAATCATTTTATCTATATAAAACCTAGGAATGCTTACCTGCGAGCTAGACAGTGTCCGGCCGTCCCTCGAAGGTACCGACGGCTGCTGAGGCAGTTCGACGAAGCCCTGATCTGTTACTGGGCTGCGGCATTCGGCCATGAAGAACAAAGTAGCCAAAAGGCTGCCCACCAGGCACGACGTCTTCGACGTACGCTTCGTCGACCGCATCTGCAAAGGCATTTTGTGTGTATGGATTAATTCACGAGATTTCATTACAACTAGCTGTCTCTTGCCGGGCGCCATTTTGAGCTGGCGGAACTCAACCAGTGCAACGCCATCTGGCAGAACGAGGGACCTAAAGCGTTTAGAGAAGACAGTGACATCATAATACTGCTGAAAATGCCTACCCAAAAGTCACGCAGGGTTTCAGTAAGCGTCGAAGTCTTTTAGCCCTTTCAGGCGCTATGCACATGTACAGTGGTAGTCAAAGGTTTCCGGGCCACATGTTCTGCTTCTGGTCGGCATATTCTGGCACCTGAGATCCCAATAAAAATATCAATTATCTCAGATGTTAGAATAATACTTCTAGCCTCAACATATCTTTTGAGATTGCGGGCAGTCGTAGCTGCCTGACTATATTACACACGCCTGATTTTTGCTAGCGTTTTCTTCCTCATAATGATGTATAAATATTACTATACATGCATCTCCCCGTGCTATCCGCCTATGAATGGTAAATAATTTATGATTGAATTTTTTTCTTGGTGCTGTTTTGGCTGTAGGTTTCATCTACCGAACGATGGCTGTAAGGTGTAGTTGGCGTCTAAGTCACAGGCATGATAAAAAATTGCCGACGATTGCGTTACTTCCTATAATTCAAAATTTGACGCAGCTCATCAGCTGTTTCAGCTTTTCGATAGATTGAGGCAAAGAATTCGAGCAAGACATGTATGTACAATTACAGACAACTTTTAGGCAGGCGGTTCACAGTGGCGAATGGCAGCTACTACACGTTTCGGTTCGGGCGGTAAACATATCGAGAGAGAGAGAGAGAGAGAGAGAACTTTTATTTGTCCAACAGAGTGACTATCCCGCTCTTCGGGGGTTAGACCCGGAAGGTGGGACAGTCACCTTAGTTGCAGGCCGGTAGTTCTTGGACTCCGGCGGCATCTTCGGCCAGTCGAACAATTTCTCTTTGGGCTCTTGGTGAACATATCGAGGTCCGGCGCCACCGATCCGGCTCTTTGATTGCCGCCGCACAGGGGTGGCATTGGAGGAGGAGCGAAGAGAGCAATTAAGTTATCGGGAGGCCACGGAAGGCAGCGTGTGGGCCCACAGGAACGTTGCGCGGCGAAGAGATAGCACAGACTGATTGATGCCGCTGACGCCGCTAGCGAGTCAAGTCAACGTGGCTCTGCGTTTCGGCTTGGGATGTTGGGATGCACGCACCGTGATCCGCGGACGCCGAGCCGCCGCTTTTGGCGCTATTATTTTGTCGTAATAACCCGTGGAAAATTCTACGTATATGCCTACACCTTGGCCAATCCCCCCATGTGGGTATGTTTCAAAAGGTCAAGAAGTAGAAAAAGAAGAAGACTCACACTCTTATGGAGCGGAAATGGTTGTGACGAAGTTTGAAACAAATGGGACTCATGTATGCCACTGTCACTATGTGAGCCGTTTAATATGTCAAACAGAGCAG
Source organism: Amblyomma maculatum (assembly GCF_055883805.1). Classification (NCBI taxonomy): domain Eukaryota; kingdom Metazoa; phylum Arthropoda; class Arachnida; order Ixodida; family Ixodidae; genus Amblyomma; species Amblyomma maculatum. Next base: position 53,705,918 of record NC_139353.1, read on the forward strand.
AACGTGTGTCCTATATTGTACGATAAACGGAAGCAAATACTAAAAAAATAGTGAAGTATAGGATGATCGAACAACAAAAATAAAGTTCAGGAACAAGCAAGTAACTTATTCAAACAAGGATGCTTAGATATTTGTCTGTATAACTCACCATAACTAATTTACGTTTTAATTCGCATACTTACTAGTTACGGTTGTTATGGACACTGACGAGCTCGTGGCCGCGGAAAAGGCAGTAGCGTATCAATTCTTTAAAGCAATGAAATGTTATGTCAGCACACTTTAAAGTTCCCCATGTGGCAGAAATGACTCCGCAGCCCTCCACTACGACTCATATTTCTCTCTTTCCACTTTCACTCCCACTTTCCGCCCTTCCCTTACGGCGTGGTCTAGGTGTCCGCAGAAACAAGTGCGACATATAATGCGCCTTTCCCTTCCTGTGAACAAATTTATTAGAGAAATATTCCTCTCTAATGCAGTGGCGGAGATACGACCCTCGGCGATGTTGCGAAGGGCCGTTTCGGAATCACTGAGAATGGTACTGGTTCCGTTTTGAACAATCCCTAGAGCTATTGCGGCCTCTTCTGCCGCAATAGCCCTGCCCCTACCCTGCGGAAGTTTCAAAATTCTTAGCGCGCTGCCTTCCTGGCCCTACGGGGCTGGGACGGTATACAGGTCAACGCCGCTTGCGGCGGGGGCTAGCCAGCCACTGGTTTTTATCTGTTGTAGGCCGTCATTGCACCCGCCACCGCTTCGGTGGTGGCGGACGACGGCTTTTGTTGCGGCGCGAGTCTTTCTCTCCCTCTTCTTCTTTTTTTCTTTCTTGTCTATTTTCTCTTCTGTCCGCACGAGGCAGAGGAGGTGGCTCAGCTACAGAGCCAGCAGCAGGCCCGTGAATTTTCTTTTCTTTCTTCCTACAGCCACAACAACAAACAACAACAAAAGATAGGAACGTAATGGATTTCGTATGGGTCCCGGCTCCCTCAGGCGTCCTGGGGAACGAGGTCGTTCACCAATATGCTCGAAGTTTTGTCAACCGAGCTGGTGAGGGGATCTCGGACGTGGGTGCCCGACGGTGTGAGTCACTGGATACGTATCAGGCCATTGCCACTTATTACAAGGAGCTCAGGGCGAGCCTGCCTCCTCCGCAAATACGCTTCTCAGGCGGCTGCGTTTCGATGGAGGCGAAACGAAGAGGCGTCGTGTGCTGTGCGATGTCAGCGCACGTTAAAGATCCCCGGGTGGTCGAAATTACCCCGTAGCCCTCCACTACGGCCCCCCTTTCTCTCTATCCACTTTCACTCCCACCTTCATCCCTTCCCTTACGGCGCGGTTCAGGTGTCCACAGAGCAAGTGTGACAGATACTGCGCCTTTCCCTTCCTATGAACCAACCAACCAACCAGCCGAGACCAGGCTACCACGTGGCGGCGACTGCAAACGCGGTCGCAGCCAAACTCCGGGACGTATGCCAAAATCTTTCCCGACATAGTAAATCCGTACTGCCAACTGTGCGGTGAGTCTGCCACCTTAAACCACATAATCTGGGACTGCGCGGAGGATCCGCCTCCGGCAGATATAGTACCATCTCCCTCGCTGGAACACTGGGAAGCTGTTCTCGCCAGCCGGGACCCAGACTTCCAGTCCCTCGGCAAGAGCGCAACCAGCCACCTGGAGCACCTGAATGAAACCCAAGGCAAAAACCATCTAAATCGCTGACAAATACAGTTTTCTCTCTCTCTCTCTCTCTCTCTAAAGCAGTCATGCGCTCTTGCACACAAACCGGAACAGAGCGCGAGGGGCACGAAGGAAGTTCAGTGCATCGTCCGCTGCATGCACTGCCTTTGCGATCAATTTATTATATTCTTCTGGGCTATTGTAGCATGGTACGCGTGTTCTTTTAAATCGATGCTAGGCGCGAGGAAAATATTGTTACCGGGAAACGCGGGACCAAAGTGCGCTCACTGACAAAGACGACGATCGAGGAACGCGGGCACGACGAAGCGTTGAAAAAGAGAACGACGCTGAGGGAGTAGATTCTGCACGGCTACCGAAGTCTTAGCGTCCAGTTCAGCCCATCGCAGTGCTGTCACATTAAGTACATCCCCGTAACATCTTGGTGGAGGTCGCGGGTTCGACACAATCTGACACTGGATCTACGCAGCGGCCGTCACCTCGGAACCGTCACGATGACAACCGACGCGGCTCCATCAACCTCCGCAACTCCAACTGTCGTCGTAGCCCACCCCCGTGACCCTGGCACATTCTGCGGTACAGATGAGGTCGACGTCGAGGACTGGCTTTCGCTTTATGAGCGTGTTAGCCAGCACAACAGGTGGGACGCCACGCTGATGCTGGCCAATGTCATTTTCTACCTTACTGGCACGGCACGCGTGTGGTTCGAAACACACGAAGCAGATATACCCTCTTGGGATGTTTGCAAACAAAAACTCCGTGACCTGTTCGGAAAACCGGTTGGCCGTCAACTCGCCGCCAAGAGGGACCTCGCCACACGTGCCCAGACATCTACCGAGCCTTATATTACGTATATACAAGACGTTCTGGCCCTCTGCAGAAAAGTCGACAAAGACATGACAGAACCTGATAAGGTGGGGCACATCCTCAAAGGCATAGCCGACGATGCCTTCAATCTTCTACTCTGTCGAGACTGCTCTACGGTTGACTCCGTTCTGCAAGTTTGTCGACATTTCGAGCAGGCCAAACACAAACACATTGCACATCGCTTCAATCGGCTCCCCAACACTGCCCCTAGCTCCACGTGCGAGGATCTGCCGACCCTAAGGCAGCCTTCCAACACTGACAATGTGACCCGCATCGTGCGTCGGGAACTGGAAGCGCTCGCTCCTGCTGCACCCAACCCACCCTCCCCGGACAGTAACCTAGCGACGATATCTCTCATTCAAGCCGTCGTTCGTCAAGAGGTTGCTAACTTAGGCGTCCCCTGTAGCCACAACGTGGAACACCACAGTTCGAGCCCCATCCCTCCCATGGTCGCCCACGCTGCACCCTGCAACACCTACACGCCACGCTACCGATACCGCAATCCTGAGGAGTGGCGCACCCCTGACGACAGGCCGATCTGTTTCACGTGCTCACTTGTTGGCCACATCTCTCGCCACTGCCGCAGCCGCTGGACATCACCACCTCGACGTTTCCCTTACGTTGACCGCTACTCCGATTACGGTCACCGCCGTTTCACGCCTCGTAATGAGCCGCCCCGCACCGATACCACTCCGCCTCTGCCTGTGTCCAGTCGCTCTCCTTCGCCGCCAGCCCGCCGTTCCCGTTCACCTCTCCCTAGCCGCAGTTCCTCGCCGTCCTCTGCCGGCCGCTTCACGGGAAACTAGCCGATGCAGCTCCCGGAGGTGACGCTGCATTGGTACCCCGACCTGGAAATCCTCTGCCCATTTCTTCGCCCTGTAACCTCCTCTCCCTGCTCGTGGATGGTGTTCCCGTCTCTGCCCTCATTGACACTGGTGCCCAAGTCTCGATCATGAGCTCATCATTTTGCCGCCGCCTCAAGAAAGTACAGACCCCCGCCGCTTCGCCCACTGTTCGTGTTGCCGATGGCAGTACTGCTGCCGTCACTGGGCTGTGCACTGCCCGAGTCACCCTTGCCGGTCATCACATCCCTGTTTTGTTCACCGTCCTCAACCAGTGCCCTCACAATGTGATCCTCGGCCTTGACTTTTTAACGGCCCACTCTGCCCTTATCGACTGTTCCAGCGGCCTTCTTCGTTTGGACCTACCTGTCTGCTCAGAATATCCTCCATATACACCCCGCCTTCGCTCCACCGAGTTCGCTCGCCTGCCCCCTGACTCTGCTGTTTACCTACCTCTGTCACCTTTCCCGCCTGTGCCTGACGGTGACTATGTTGCCTGCCCTATCACCGAGGTTTTTCTTGACCGTAACGTCGTTCTTCCTCATCTCATCGTACGCGTTACACAGAACAACACCTACCTTCCTATCCTGAACTTCAGTCTGTCACCCCAAGTTCTCCCCGAAGGAATATCCCTTGCTACCTTGTCTCCTCTCACAGACTGCACCATTTGTGCACTCAACTCTGGCCCACATTCAAGCGTCCTTCCAACATCCGTACTCCCCACCACAATTACCGACCCTATTTCCGCAATGATTGCCTCTGACCTCAGCCCCGAACACGCTCAGGACCTGCACAACCTTTTGTTATCCTTCTCCGACATTTTTGACTTTGCTGCCGGTTCTCTGGGCCAAACAACAGTTGTGACTCACCGCATTGACACCGGCGATGCAAAACCTGTACATCGGAGGCCTTATCGTGTGTCCATTTCTGAGCGCCAAGTCATCCAGCAGGAGGTCGACAAGATGTTGGCCAACGATATCATCGAACCTTCGAACAGCCCCTGGGCTTCTCCTGTCGTGCTCGTTAGAAAAAAAGACAACAGTTGGCGCTTTTGCGTCGACTATCGACATCTGAACAAGATTACAAGGAAAGATGTTTACCCGCTGCCGCGAATAGACGATGCCTTGGACTGTTTACATGGAGCCCGCTACTTTTCCTCTATCGACCTTCGTAGCGGCTACTGGCAGATTTCTGTTGACGAACAAGACCGCGAGAAGACGGCTTTTGTCACACCCGATGGCCTTTACCAATTTAAGGTTATGCCTTTTGGACTTTGCAACGCCCCTGCTACGTTTGAACGAATGATGGACTCCTTACTCCGCGGCTTCAAATGGACGACTTGTCTATTTTACTTGGATGACGTGATTGTCTTCTCGCCCTCGTTCGAAAGCCATCTTCGTCGCCTTTCTTCCATCTTCGCACTTTTTCGCCGTGCCGGACTTCAACTGAACTCAAAGAAGTGCAGTTTTGGTCGCCGCGAACTTAAAGTGCTTGGCCATTTGGTGAATTCCACCGGCGTGCAACCCGATCCTGACAAAGTTCGTGCTGTCAGTGCTTTTCCATCTCCCCGTTCACCCCGTGATGTCCGCAGCTTTATAGGACTGTGCTCTTATTTTCGCCGGTTCGTCCCAAACTTTGCCGCTGTTGCTCGTCCTCTCACCAATCTCCTGAAGAAAGGCGTTCCTTTCTCATGGGGACCAGAGCAGGCTAACGCATTCTCCACCCTCATCGCTGTTCTCACCAATCCTCCTGTGTTGGCCCATTTCAACCCGTCTGCCCCGACGGAACTTCGCACCGACGCCAGTGGCCACGGGATTGGTGCTATTCTTGCACAGCGACAACGCGGCCAACACTGCGTGATTGCCTACGCCAGTCGTCTCCTGTCATCAGCAGAACAGAACTACTCTATTACGGAACGGGAGTGCCTGGCTCTCGTCTGGGCCGTTGGAAAATTCAGACCCTACTTGTTTGGCCGACCATTCACTGTAATTACCGATCACCACGCCCTATGTTGGCTCTCTTCCCTCAAGGATCCTGCTGGCCGCCTCGGCCGCTGGGCACTGCGCTTGCAGGAGTATACCTTTTCCGTTGTATACAAATCAGGTCGGCTCCACCAGGATGCAGACTGTCTGTCCCGTTATCCCGTCGATCCCCCTTCATCTACTGACCACGAGTCGGACCCCTGTGTGTTCTCTATATCGGACTTTTCTCACATAGCCGACGAACAGCGCTTAGACCCAACCCTCAGTTCTCTTATCGACCGCCTCCGCACACACAGCCGTGACTCTTCCCTCGCCCTATTCTTCCTTCATGGAAATACGCTATACCGCCGCAACATGCGACCTGATGGCGCTGAGCACTTGCTCGTCGTTTCCCAACACCTACGCTCTGCCGTTCTAGAACAAATGCACGACGCCCCTACAGCTGGTCATCTTGGCCTCTCACGCACATACGACCGCGTGCGCCGGCGTTTCTTCTGGCCTGGACTCTACCGCTCTGTCCAACGTTATGTAGCCGCTTGCGACCTCTGTCAACGCCGGAAGAAACCCCCTGTGCTGCCACCTGGACACCTGCAGCCGATTGCTATCCCGACAGCCATTTTCTCGTGTTGGCCTTGACCTCCTAGGGCCCTTCCCCGAGTCCTTGTCAGGAAACAAATGGATCGCTGTGGCCACCGATTATGCCACGCGGTACGTGATCACTCGCGCCATTCCAACCAGCTGCGCCACAGACGTTGCTGACTTCCTTTTGTACGACGTCATACTACATCATGGTGCTCCCCGTCAACTACTTACCGACCGTGGCCGCTGTTTCCTTTCCCGAGTTGTTGAGGAAATACTTCGTTCTTGCTCGGTTCGGCACAAGTTCACCACTGCGTACCACCCTCAGACGAACGGCCTTACGGAGCGTATTAACCGCACAGTCACCGACATGCTCGCAATGTACGTATCCGACAGTCATCGCGACTGGGATATTAGTCTGCCATTTGTCACCTTTGCATATAACTCTTCGCGTCATGACACTGCTGGGTACTCTCCATTCTATCTTCTCTTTGGACGAGACCCCTTACTGCCCTTCGACACTTTGCTTCCCGCCGCTGGCCCCGTCACAACCTATGCCCGCGATACCATCGCCCGAGCCGACGCTGCTCGCCAGATTGCTCGTCACAATCTCACCGTCTCTCAAGAAGCTCAAAAACGCCGCTACGACGCTCACCACCGCGATGTGCACTATCCTCCCGGATCTCTGGTGCTGCTCTGGCTTCCGTGCCGTCGTGTGGGATTGTGTCAGAAACTTTTGCCCCACTACACGGGTCCTTACCGTGTACTACGCCCAGTGACCGACGTGACCTATGAGATTGCACCGCTCCACCCGAAGTCACCGACTGCTACACCTACTTCCGAAATTGTACATGTCGCCCGCCTCAAGCCATATTACTCCCCCTCCACACCGCACGCCTAATACGCACCGGGACGGTGCCTTTTGCCGAGGGGGGTAGTGTTACCGGGAAACGCGGGACCAAAGTGCGCTCACTGACAAAGACGACGATCGAGGAACGCGGGCACGACGAAGCGTTGAAAAAGAGAACGACGCTGAGGGAGTAGATTCTGCACGGCTACCGAAGTCTTAGCGTCCAGTTCAGCCCATCGCAGTGCTGTCACATTAAGTACATCCCCGTAACAATATTAATCGCTGCCAAATATGTTGTCGTTATTTTGAGGTAGCAAAACGTGATTTCACGTTACAAGAGCCCCCGTCCCGTTTTCAGTCACCTACAAGATAGGAACCGCCTTGTTTTGAATTTTAATTTCTCGTACTTTTCTGCAACATTTTTGTGAAAAAAAGAAATCGTTGAAAATTTGCAAGTTTGTCGCCTGTGTCTTGGTTAGGAACACGTAGTGGACATGCGCCATTTATCGTACGAAGGTGGCTGTAGTTGAGGGGGGAAGACAGTAGTAGTTGTGGTTATTTATTATTATATAGAAAAAAAAAACGAAGAAAAAGATGTTTGCCAGCCCCGGTACCTGCTATCTGATATCTGAAGCCACTGAACTGGGGCGGCGGAACTAAAAGTATAGGGAGGAAGCGGTTCAGTACTATTCGACGGAATACACGAACGGATGTCGCCTAACGTAACCCTACTGAAAAAATTGTATGAGGCAATAACCTCACATTTTCTCTCACAGTCTCACTCAATTCACGTAAGAAATCACATACAAGTCGGATATAATGGCGTAAGATCGCATAGTTTCTTGTTCCAGTTCAGTCGTTCAGTCGTGTCCGACTCTTCGTGACCCTATGGACCATGTCACGCCACGCTTTGCGGTCTCTCACTATCTTCCTAACATCACATAACTTCATCTGCAGTGCCTCGAAGATGCCATCTAACCATCGCGTTCGCTGCCTACCCCTTCTCCGGCGACCCTCAACCTTTCCCAACATCAAATCTTTCTCCAGCGACTGCTCTCTTCTCATCAGATGACCAAAGTAGCTGAGCTTTAACTTTAGAATTTGACCCTCCAATGAGCAGTCAGGGTTTATGGTCGACAATATCGACTGATTTGATCTTCTGGCAGTCCAAGGAACTCTCAAGAGTCTTCGCCAGCACCACAATTCAAACGCATCAATTCTTCGGCGGTCAGCCTTTTTCACAGTCCAATTCTCGCATCCATACATCACAACTGGAAAGACCATAGCACGAGTTATATTGACTGGCCATAGGGTTTTCTTGGCAGGAAATACTGGAGTGGGTTGCCATTACCTTCTCCAGTGAATCACATTTTGTCAGAACTCTCTGCCGTGACCTGTCTATCTTGGGTGGCCCTACACAGCAGAGCTCACGACTTCATCGAGTTTCGCAAGCCCCTCCGCCAAGACAAGGCAGTGATCCATGAAGGGGAAGGAAGCGGTAGAGGAAATCAAAGAGGTGAGCGACAGGGAGAAAGGACAGGGTAGGTAAAAATAAAAATAAATAAAAAGAGAAATATACACATGATACGTTATCGGCATTCAGGAGGTGATTGTTGGACGGAGTCTCTAACCTGTTCAAGGTCCGAGCTGGACAGGGCAACCTTCCACTCCTGTGTGATTGGCGTTCTGTCACTGTGCGATTCTCAGCTTTAATTGTTCGTCGTAGCCACAACACGTCATCGGTCGACGTTATGTTTGCGTAAATTTTTTGTGCACTCCAAGTGTACGTTCAGTTACACTTCCGTGTGGAAAAACGTGCCATATTATACTACTCAGTACACCGAAATCAGCATGGCATTACCATTTTCATGGCTGTGCAAACTAGCCGTTGGTACTAATCACCAGGCTGCAATTAAACAATTTTCTGTAATTCTGTTATTTAGCTTGCTAAACGGCATTACTTCCAAAGCGACTGCTTCCTGCTGCAGCTGATAGGTTCTTCCTGAAATCGTTCTCCTTTTCAGCTGATATTTATAAATATGAAGAAAAAGTTCGCTGAAGGGCACGTTATATTGCCTTATTTCTTTCTTCAAAGGCGGCACATCCGGTCCTCTTACATAGCCTATAATCCCCCTCTCTCCCACACTCCTTCCTTCCGCCCCTCTAAAATCAAAATCCACCCTACCAAAATAGCATTTTTCCCCCTGCGCAGCTTCAACATTCGAGCAAAGAAGTGGTTGTAGTTGTTTCGTACCACGTGACAACCACCTCCGTCTTCTGCTACCGGAGGCGAGCATTAGACAACTTGATTGCTTAAAATCAATTTTAAGTCACATTTAGAACTACGTATTCCGGTTCAGTTTTGGGCGAGAGAGAGAGAGAGAGCTGTAGTGGACCGAACCACAACCTACTCGTGATTGCACACTCCGTAGCACGTTCATCTGAACAATGGAGTCCGCAGAAGAGGAGGAGAAGGAAGCAGGATCGGCCGTCATCATGCCTGGGCCCGGGCGGGTCCGTGCAAAATTTGGCGTTGAAGAGGTGGCGGCGGCGCCGTTCCTCGTTGCACCGAGTGCGTAGCATGTCTTGAATCGCTAGATCTGCTTGTCAGACCCAGTGGTCCCCCCAAAATTGGCCGTCATCATGCGGTGGTTCAGCGGCAACATGCTGCAGGCCATCGCCGAGGCCCACAGCCGCCGGGTCCTGCTGCTGGTGTTCGTCGAAGGCGACGACATGGCTTCGCAGAACATGCGTACCACCTTCGAGGACGCCGAGGTGAACAAGCTGCTGGACGTCATGGGTTGCGTGCCCATACGTCTCAGGGCCAACAGCAGCGCGTGCCGTCAGTTCACCCTCGTGTACCCTGTGACGGCCATCCCTTCGACGTTCTTCATCAGTTCCAGAGGCAATCTCGAGGCGTCCATGGTGGGCTTCACGGATCCGATATCGTTCGGTGACAGGCTCGCTTCGCTCATGGCCTCCAGCAACCTGAAGAAGGTTGACTCGGACATGCGTAACGTGAGCGAGGCGAGCCTTTCGGTGGACCGCATGATGCGTCTGAACCGCCATTCATCGACTGCGCGTCTGAATGCAGCTGCCGGAGCCGCACCGGTCATTAGCGATGGTGCCGGAGCTGCGCCACTGCAGCAACTGCCACCGGTCGAAGGCGGCGCCCATGCCAAGCGTAGCAAGAGTGAACGGCGTAAAAAGAAGCTGAAAAGAAACGAGGCCAATGTGCAGACCAGCATTGTCGTGCTTGCTGAGCAGTCAACACAAATCAATATGGATGACAGGCGGTCTTACAGCGGCCTTCTTCAAAGGCTGGCCACCATGGAGGAAGTGACGAATGTCCCTGATCCCACTATGCACGCAGCGGCCAAAGTTCATGGCGAGCTGGTCGGTGACCTCTTGTCTTTGATAGCGGACACCACAGACAAGAAGATATTGTGTATGCCGCCGGTTGAACGCTGCGAAAGTCCACGTGACGACCCCGCTGGAGGAGCTCCTGTCGGCAAAGAGCGAAGAAATGCGATTGCAGATGACAAAGGTGACACCGCCTCCGAGGCTGAAGACAGTCCTGAAGAAAAGGCCTCTACGAAGGGACCAAATGCTCCTAGGAGCAAGGAGGAAGTCAACGCCACCATGCCGCCCCCGCAACCTCCCCCGCCGCCTCCTCCGCCAGCGGCAGAAGCCGTTCGTAAAATTGAGCCTTCCGTCGCGCCTCTGGTCGCGGACGACGAAATAGACTCGGTGCTAGATGACGTATTAGACGGCCCCGCCCTGCTCGTAAAATTCGCAGTTCTGGCGCAAGAGTTTGCAGAAAAAGTTCTGGGAAGTTCACAGTGTGAGCACTCCCGCTCGATGTCACCGGACACTTCTGTCGAGACGACCAAGGCATCTACTGGAGAAGCGCGAAGGCAGCGAGAATCGGCGCAGAAGAAGCAGAAGCAAACAGCCAAAGGTGAAGCCGTGCCAACAAGGACAAGCGAGGGGCAGACCAAGAGGGAGAAGAGGAGACAGGAAGAGGTATCTAAGAGAGCATGTCAATTGGAAAGCATACAGACCAACGTTGGTGACGCTCCTGAAGCCATATCAGCTATGCAAGACGCGGCCCTCGAGCGGGCAGACGAGAAGGAACAGCCGACGAAGCGTAAGGCCTCAAGCCCGCGCTCTCAAAGGCAGTCACGTCCTTCGGACACACAACAGCACCAAGGCAAGCATGGCTCCGAGAAACGGAAGAAACAACGAGAAACCGCGGCCAAGGACCAAGGAGGAGACACGAAAAAACCGGCGGGATCTAGAAAAGCGGCTAAAAATGTCGCTAGCAGTGCAGTGAAGGACCAAGATGTTGATGCTCAAGGACTAGCAGAAAAAATTAAGCAGTTTGAGTCCGTCGCACAGGCTGCCAAGTCTGCTTCCGCTGACAAGAAAGCGAAAAAGCCCAAGAACTCTTCCAACGATAACCGCACAAAATCACCCGAGGTCGCACCTCGCAGCCAGAGTCAAATCCCGCTGCCTGTTGCACGAGAGCTCGAACCAAGCTTTACCGCTGTGCGCATGCGCCAGGGAATCGAAACCATAACCGAGGAGGCGACTGTCGTGAACGATTCTTGTCTTCCGGCATCGCAACCGGCCCCACAGTTGCAGCCACCTTCATCTGCGACTGCTCAGACGGAAGTCAAGGACACTGCGGAGGCTGTACCCAATTCACCAGTAAAGAGTGAGCTTGAAGTGAAAGCGCCGACAGATCAGATCATAGCTGCGCCCCGCAAGGCGAAGAATATGGGGCCGTCGAGTCCCAACAAAAGTAAGGAGTTTTTGACTGCCAGCAACTCCCAACTGGACGAAGGTCTTATTTTCCTCGCCGCGCATCACGCTAGCGACGAAAACGCCCTGACGAAAAAGGTACCGCGCAGAAAAGAGGACGAGGCAACCACTGGACCTGCGTATCAGCGCTTGGTGGAGAGTGACGGCGATGACGTAACCGTCGACGAGGAAATGGCGACCCGCAGGACGCCTTCAGCCGTGGCCTTAAGGACTGACATCGACTTGTTGGACGAAATGGCGCGCATGGCGTCAAGGCGTTCCCTTCTGTACCGAGCTTGTATTGAAGACTCAATGAATAACATCGTTAGGACCATGAACGACATGGAAGGCCAAACCTTGTCACTGAGCGTCGCTAGTTGCGTCAAACCTTCACGATCGAACCTTCACAAGGTAAGATCTAAGTAAAGCCTTGCAGAGGTCCCTGTTTCAAGGCGACTTTTGAAATCGGGTATATTGAACGGCCTGCCGTCACTATCCGCTTCGCTGCTGTGCCTTCAACCTTCAACAAGGTTGATGACTGGGCAAGTTGGTAAGGGTTCATATTTAACCAGCCAAAGGACGAGACACTAGGAAGAAGAGGACAGGACAAAGCTGTCCTGTCCTCTTCTCTCCTGTGTCTCGTCCTTTGGCTGGTTAAATATGAACCCTTCAACCTTCGGCTGACAGATAAGCAAATGTCACTCGGCAGTTACAAACCTTCTCCATTTCCCTCTCAATGTACTTACATCGTCGTTGAGCTTTTACATGCTCTTTGTGTGTGGATTCGCAAACTATCATATGGCCTAGACCACACTAGAACATTCTCTCCTTCCCACCCACATGTTCTAAAGGAACAGTTGACCAACCTGATTGAAGGCTCTGCAGCAACACTTTGTTTTGATAATGCAGTTCCCATTCGTTCGATTGACGGTAGTGTGAAATGTCAGGGTTCGTATAACCTCGTCGGACTTCTGACGACGAATTGATCTCATTTCAGGGTAGTTCATTTTTAGTAGCTTATTCAGTGAATCTTTTTGAACGCGAACAAGATATTGCTCTTAACCTGCTTGTATTACATTAGTGGCTGCATTCTGCACTGATACTGGATCAAACGATTTGTTAATCTGATCTCTGGTCTTACCAGAAGCCGCTCACATTGGCGAAGTGCAGGGGTAGAGAAAAGTTGAAATACTATTTTTTTTTCGACATTGTAGCATCCGGTATTTACTCTCTAGTCTGCCGTGCACAAAGTCAAATCGTTGACAGTTAAACGCGTGTTTCTGCACAAAGGTTCCAGCGACCGTAGTGCCCGCAACGGTCGCTCAGGCAGGAGGAGGAGGGCCAGAGGTTACAACGCCGGCCACCTCGAACAGCAAACAGCACGTGCACGTCACCATCAATGAGCAGAAGGAGGAGGACACCGAGAAGAGCGCCATCGCTGCCGGAGTCGCCACCGAGAGCCCGAAGACGACGCATCGCATCTCGTTGTCCGGCACCAACATCCGCAACAGGGCCCGGAACCGACCGTCGGCAATCCGCTTGGGCCAAACGCTGAGCACTGATCCCTCGCAAGGTTCCTGTCTTCGCAAATCGGCTAGCTTCACACCAACGGGCCACAACGAAAAGCACGATCAGGCGAGCATCCGATCGATAGGCGCTATCAGAAAGAGCCTTGGTGTCGATCATCGAATGAGAGTGACAGTGAAACCAAAAAGCGTTGAACCCTTGTAATCCTTTTTCCTGTTTCAAAAAATACTCGACGTTGTGGGACGCCGCTTTAATTTATTCCACTCGAGCCGTAAGGGCCCGGAGATCTTACGTTAGACTGGTTAAAATTTGGTACCGGAGTTCGTTGGTACCATTTCAATCAATAGCAAAAAAAAAAAAAAATAAATAAATAAATGAAAGAAAAAAAAGGCCAAGAAGTTGCCTATACCAGGATACAACTTCAAAAATAGCACTCGCTAAGTAGTTCAGATGAGGCTATCGTGCGCCAAAAGTATACTTGTTAACTAGGGGCAATGACAAGCCACGTGTGTATTACTGCGCTGAATAGTAAGCAGAATCAATTTATATTTGACTATACCAAACAAATCACATGAATCTGTGCCCGCGCCCGTGCTTGAAACCTGGGCATGAAATTCTAGGTTTTGGTTCGATGGTTAACGTTTTTTGTTTAGGTACTTAACGAAAAAAAAAAAGGTTTAAACGCGGACTACTTTTTGTCAAGGAGGAATTGTGCGTGGTGGTCACTGCAGATTTGGGTTGTATTCATCTATTGACCTATAAATTCTTTGTCTTGATTAGCTGTAGTTACTTCAGTCACGCCCTGCTACCTGCTGAACGCCGTCAGCTTCGATACTCCTCGAAAGGAACGTGAAGCTTGATGCTAAAGTTGGCGTAATGTTCAATGATTGTAAATCTTGCACTGGCTAGCCAATGATGCACATTTCACAAAGCTGTTAAACCGGTTCCCGAACGACCGTCCTCTTCATTCACGTCGCGGCGCGCCAACCGGCCTCCTATTCGGGCCTACGAGTGACGAGCTTTGGAAGTGGAGCTAGGCTGCCCCAGCTTCCGTACACAACTATTTAGTAAGAAGGGTACAAAGACCAGCAGTGTACTCGGCCTGGATACGAGGCCTCGGATAGAGACAAACTCTTCTGGGCGCAAGGAAGCCGTGTTCCGGAAAAATAGAAAATTTAACAAATTTTTTCATAGCGCGAATTTTGGAAACTTTTTCTTGTCTATATCATTCAATTATAAAATTAGAATTATACTGTAACAGCAGTACACGCCCCAAACACAAGTTAGTAAGTCATACGCACCACAACGCGTTCACTAGGAGTCCCTCTAGCATGCTTGGTACCAAGGGCCCTTCATGCCCATCTGGCATGCAGAGGTCGACCTGGACTGGAACCCGAATGGCGACAGATTTACTTCATTGAATATATTTCAAAGCTTTATTTTGAATGTGGGGTGTTTGAAATTCCCGCGCGAGGTCATGTGGTCGTGACATCGTAACTCTGTCGGCCAACCAGGACTCTTTTCGCACGAGTATTCCCTACACGCTAGTGCCACTAGTGCCGACAACAACTGTTACTACTATGCCGACGGCTCTTCGACTGATGACCTCACGGGCCCCGTTTTGTGGTGCAGAGCACAGCTCCTGCAGTGCAAACCGAAAGAGATGACGATCGAGAACCTGCTATATTTGTATTGTGAAGAGCAAGTATGTACGGTTGCATTATTTGTCCAAGCAAGGATACAATGCTGACTTTTTTCATTTCTTCCGTTCCTAGTTGCCCTCATCACATCGTGTTAAGAGTTCTAATGCATGCGATACAGTGTTTTAATGTTTTAGTTTTTTTTTTTTTAGTACACAAGCAAGTTTTGATTGTTCAGGAAGAGCGGGTCATATTCAGGTGGGAAACCACTTTTTGCTTGCTGTCCATTGATTTACATATTGTAAATCAAAACAAACCTGAATTATCCTATTAGGTATGCCTGCAGCCTTTCGCCGTGCTTCATGCACCACAAAATGGCTGCCTCTGTGACACAGGTGGATACTCCCTATACGCTTCACATAAAAGGCTCACCACTTTCCTGTGTAACTCCAGCATGAAGAAAAGCTCTAGATACATTACTATATTAGAGACACCAGGTAGTCGAAATTTCCGGAGTCCTCCACTACGGCGTCTCTCATAGCCTGAGTTGCTTTGGGACGTTAAACCCTACAAACCAAGCCAAACCTAATTTAGCGCTACCGCTGACCGCCACCGTCTTCCGCTACCACGTGAGCGTAGTACGTACGCGCAGGTCACCTTATGACGGCACATGGCACCTCGTTCCCGTCAAATGCCGGCGGATTTGGGACGCAGGGGCCAATCAGTGCATGCGCCGCTGACGTCGCGTGGTAGCGGTAAACGGTGGCGGTAGCGCTAAACTGCAAGTCTCTATTAGAGAGATTTAGCTTACCGTGCTCCGCGATCCACCACCGCGACCCTCTACCGCGCGTGGGCGGGGCGCACAAGCTGATTGCTCCCGACGCGGCAGGTCTATGTGCCGACATCAAGTATGTGGCGCCACCTATCGGCGTCAAGGGAATCTGGGCATGCGCAGTGGAACACGCGGTGGTGGATCACCGTAGCGGATCGCGGGTCACGGTAAGCTAAATCTCTCTATTGTGATTATAAATTACCACTGCGATATCCCTCGTCATTGCAGGCGAGCATCGTGCTCAACCTTCCCGACGGCAGCTCTGTGCTGCGCTCGTTCCCCACCAACTCGTACCTGGACGAAGTGCGCTGGTACACGGAGGAGCTGCTGGCCAGGGTGCTGCCCACCTGCTTCCCTTTCACCATTGCGCGCACCAACCCGCTGCGGGAGTTTTCGCGCGAGGATTACCGCAAGACGCTGGAGCAGCTGCGACTGGCACCCTCGGCTACGCTGCTGGTGCTACCCAGGTCCGGCGATGCGCGCGTGTCGCCTTTGTACTTTATAATTAGCTCGTGCCTTAAAACAGCACTCATGAATTCCCTTTTGTGGCCAACTGAATTGCACTATGGTCCAAACTTATATAGGGAACACCTGATAAGTGTTACGGTACTGATTAATGATATCAAATGCGTCTCTCACAGCCTGAGTCGCTTTGGGACGTTAAACCCCACAAACCAACCAATGATATCAAATCCTTATTCTCGCCATGTTCTCTATACTTGGAGGGCTGCAGAAAAAAAGCTGTCAATAGGCAACTTGAGTCCGCCACCTTATATAAAAGCCGGCGTCTCGGAAGCACCAAATATCACACAATAAACATGTCGCCCCGCCGGGGTGGCGCAGTGGTTACGGCGCTCGACTACTGTTCCCAAGGATGCGGGATCGAATCCCGGCCTCGGCGGCCGCTTTTCGATGGAGGCGAAAAGCAAGGCGCCCGTGTGCTGTGCGATGTCAGTGCACGTTAAAGAACCCCAGGTGGTCGAAATTTCCGGAGTCCTCCACTACGGCGTCTCTCATAGCCTGAGTCGCTTTGGGACGTTAAACCCCACAAACCAACCAACCAACAATAAACATGTCAAGATACTGGCTTAATCTGGCTCAGATCTGACTTAATCAGATGTGCTTTCCAGTCTTTATGATTTTACCACCGGTCACAAGCTGATGTATCCTTATCAGAGAGCGAGCTGCTTTTAAAATTTACTGATTTATTTGTAAATGACAGGTACTGAAATTTTATTGGTCCCGATCGTAGTACCAATATAGGATTGGATGTTCCCCTTAAGTTTGGGCTGTACTGTAAATGGCGCCACTACAAAGTTGGGTGTTCCAGTTAAGCGTGGAGCGTGTTGTACATGCCACCCGGCCCGGGTATACTGCAGGTCCGCGGCCCAGGGCGAAAGCGGCGCTGCGGCTCTGATGCCCTCCATGGGCGGCGAGCCATTCTGGGTCGTCATGCTCCGCCTGGTGTTCGGAACGCTCGTAGCCACGCCCATCTCGCTTATCTGCAACCTGCTGAGCCCACATGACGACGAGATGGCGGCGGCCCCCGAGGCCTACCTTACTGGAAGCCTGGGCGGCAGCTCGACACTGTCGGCGCTGCCACCTGCCACGGCAGCCGCAGCCGCCGTCCTGTCGGCGCCACCGCCTCTACGTAGCGTCAGCAGCGGAGGACTGCGTCGCCGGAACTCCAGTCGCACGGAGAACTTCGACATCTTCTGAGACGTGTCCACTGGCGTTGCTATAACGCTACGCTTCCCGGACAGCCTTCGATGGCACTGCGTCCTTTTTGATGAAGACGAGTAGCCATGGTCACATGTAGAACTACTGTCCGGTCTGGCTGACGTGCAGTGTCATTTACGTCATTTTCGGGCAAGATAGAACCTTGAAGGTGGGGGCAAAATGAGGTGCGAGCAAAATCCATCGCTGCCCGGAGCTCGCCATCATTTGAGGACTGTGGGGCGACGGAAAAGAAATCCGAAGATGAGACCCTTCCCCAAGCAGCGTACGGATTCAGCGCAGCTACCATCTTGGTCCTTGGGAAAAGCTGGCAAAAAAAAATGCAAATCCACGCCGTTACACGATTTGTTGTGTTTATGTGAGGACGTTTTTGTGAGAACGTTATAGATCGATGGGAAGCTTGTGTACTCCATCAGGAGTATCACGTTTTTACGTCTCTGTGCGCGCAGGTCTTGTTCACAAGCACATTTTTTTTAAATGGTAAACTGCAAACTCGGTGTGATGCTTTCGAGTTTTCCTATATAGGCTATTCATGAAAAGTCGATCGCGCTGCGCACCTATGCATGCTCGGAATGATCCGGCTTATCACTACTGATCGCCTGTTTCAAAAAAATACCAGCAAAATAATTTTCACTATCGCGTCGCGGCCACATTATCGAGACAGCCTTGTCTGGCAAGTCAGATAATCCCTCTCCAAGTCGCGACGGGGAAAACGCTTTCAGTACCCTTTCATTGCGCAGTTTATTCAGTCGCTTGATCTGCCAGAGTGAGCGTTCAGTTTTGAACCTCGCAGCCATGTCCGCTGCATGTGAACACATTGATCGCGTACACTACCTGTCTGCAAGTATTTTGTCAAATACCACCGTTTTTGCCCCATATATAAAAATCTGCTTTGATTGCGGGAGGTTGCTACATTTCAAAAGGACACGTGACAGTTGAATTCAACCACGGCATAACAGTCAGAAGCAGTTGTGTCACAGCGCTCAGTTAAACTCAACTTGTTTCAGCACCTGACATTGTTTTGCAACGACGTGCAACGCGGGGCAAGCATCCGAACACAGTTAGGCAAAGCAAAAGCGTCGTTTTGCTTTGTTAGGCTTAGGTTTTACATGGACATACATGGTTTCATTGCGATTAAATTACCGAGGGTACATGGAGTCCAGGACGCCGTCATCAAGAGGGAACGCGTGATGCTGTATCTGTCTCAAAGGTCAAGGTCAAATGTCAAAGGTGAAGTGGTGGTAAGCCCTAGGTGGTGCCATGGTTAGCTATATAGCCACATTGTGACCTCTGGCTCATCGAAGGTCAAATTTGATCTTGGTTGATACACGGCGCAGTGAAGCTCTTTCTCCCCCAATCTGTGACCACACTGTGGCTAAGGGGTCGTGCATGGTATACATTTCTGCGAGATGAGGGTTTCAATGCAGATGCGTCACTTTCAAAAAGATACCTTCGGAAGGCGAGTCCAATCCTGCGAGCGGGTGGGCTCGAAAAGTGTTGCTCTCGACCGGACAAGGGTGCGGTTGGTCACGACCGGACTTGAGCGGCGGCGGAGCGGTTTCCAAGAATGCGCCGCCGCACGAGTCCGGCCTCAGCTCGGTGATGGGTAATCTGTGCCCTTCGCAACTTCCGTTTTGCGTAAAATAGCGGAACGAGATCTTTGGTAATATGGACGCAACAGCAGTTTGTCCCCAGCTCTGACCGCGTAACAGAAGCAAGCTCCGAAACTACGCGTACCTTGATAGATGAGGCGAGCTTATATAGTTTGAATCTGTCTTGAAGCAGAGGCGTTTCTCCTTTCCTTAAACTGAGGCTGTTGATGCCGTTTGACAGTGCTTGCATTGCCGTATTCTTGCAATTCACAATAAGACACCTGTTTCTGTGACTGAAGGCAGTGTCTATCTATTGTGCCGGCAGCCGGCACAATTTTCGCAGCGAAATTCTCGCGGCAGTCGGCTTCTGCTGTGTCTAGAAAGCGATGAGACATTTTCCTCTGGCAGTGACTGACCGTATTTCGGTGTCTGGTTTTTCATACTTTCACGGCCGCCTTTCGACCGTGCTCCTACTGGTATTTGCGTACGCCGGAATGTTATTGGGAAACATTTTTGGACAGCGAGAGAACGCGAGCACGGACGTACCTGAGCAGTATTTTGAGCTAGTCGTCACGCACGCAGGCGAAACATTACCGAGCTTTTCATCACAACGGAATCGCAGCATTGAGGTTTGTATACCGCTATGGAGCTGTCTCAGCAGAGCTTAGATTGTCCTTTTTGTCTATACTTGGCGCAGACAGTCACTCATTGATTAAAAACAGAGCGCAACCCACGACAAAGCACAAGCGAAGAAGCACATACCCCAAGCGCTAACTACAGCCAGAATTTCCACCTCCGCTTCTGGCTTTGCTGTGTTGCATGCATAGAAATCTTTTGAGGAGTGGAAGCATGGCTCGAGTATTTTGGAACAGTATATAATTTTGGAACAGCTGTATAATCGAGCCATTTAGGAGCAGCTTTAGAGAAATAAAACGAGTTCTGGAGCATTCGAACTACGTTTTTGAGTGTGTTTCCAGAGACACTATCAATATTTGCAATCTTCTGTTCCTGAAATACAAAAATATAACCAACTCCTTTTTATTCAACGTTCAATGCTTTGCTGACTGCGCACGAATCTCTGACAAGACAAAGAGCAAGAATATGCACAGATGCTTAATTTAACGTAACTGACCTGAACAAGTTACACCTCGTGCAGACTGCAACACACTCTCGCGCTGGACATTGCCCGTCGCCATCTCCATCAGCTTCTACCTGTGCGCAAAAGCTTTCTCACGTCTTACTAGGTGTGACTACGGTAAACAAATTTGTTTCCTATGAAAATCGTGACGTAGCTGTTCTTAGTGCAACGTTCCGGGTGACGTCACACTATTTCGCTGCGTGCAGGGAACAAAAAAAAAACAAAAAAGAGCTGCTTGCGATACCGGGCTGCTGAAGAGTTGTCAAGTTCTGCACCCGGATGTGTCCGAAATAAACAGCGCCGGGGGAACCGGGACCTAGAATCGACTTCTGTCAAATTTCACTCAGGGACTTCTACCGACTGCTGGGTAGAGAAGAGACTGTCGATATTAAATCAAACGACACCGAAACCTGCATTCTTTCTTTACACCAGAGGCCGGGATTACAATAATGTCAGGAGCTCTGAATCGCAGAAAACCTGAAGGCTTCTTCGTTTGAAGGGTATCACTGCATCGAGCTACCAGACCTCGCGTACTGAAGTCGATCTCTGCGTTGTCATTTGAGGCGAGAAGACAGAATTAGTAAACATAATGCTCATAAAAACACAGGAAGAACACCCCTCACATTCTCAACTTTATGTTGATGCGCTTCGCACTATTCGTCGGCCAACAAAAGAATGGTAATATTTGGTGAGTAGCTTTACGTCACGTACTGATGGGACACTCGGGTACCAGACGAAATTGTGCCCTGGGGGCAGCTCAACTCAGAGCAAACTTTAATAGCACAAGCACTAAAGATAATGTTTTGCGCCAGGCGTGTTCATATCTCACAGAAGCGTCTCTTTCCTGCGTGCTCGCAGTGCTCGTCTTCCAGTCAATCGCCTCTGTACTACGCCACCACCTCAAGCAGTCATGGCGCTACGCCACGTGAGCCATTCTCTGTACATCGCTGGGGATGCGTTCTTCGTCGCGAATTTATTTCCGTCCCCTGTCCAGGTAGGCTCGAAACACAAAGCCCAACTTCACTGAAGCGAGACAATGTCTCTCATCCACTAGAGATGCGTCACACGCGCTACATATGTCGAAACTCTCAGCAGTATAGGTACACAACCATTCCACAAAAACAACCTCTCCAGCACCCCGCGCGTTCCATGCATTATTCCGCCGAGCGGATGTAATCTTCGCGTCGCCTCTCGCCGTGAGGATTCGGATCGCAGACCATATTACAAACACGTCCTCTCTGCTCCACTCCAGCCATGAGGGCTACCACAACACGGGCCATGAGTATCGAACTTTATAAGTATTCATCAACGAAATCAGTTTGTACCTATTCTCCTAATTTATTTCGAGAGGAAACTTTTCTCAATAATGAAAGCTTCATCGCGTTAAACGTGCAACATATTTTACCACTTTAGAGCCGCAGTGGAAGAAGA
The DNA here is from genome assembly GCF_055883805.1 of Amblyomma maculatum. NCBI lineage: Eukaryota > Metazoa > Arthropoda > Arachnida > Ixodida > Ixodidae > Amblyomma > Amblyomma maculatum. The sequence goes on from NC_139353.1 coordinate 53,727,431, forward strand.
ACTTGAAGTTCGACCATGATTCGCTTTGCCACATGTCGCCGGACAAATTTGTGACATACTGTAACGGCAGAATTAGGTAAATGATACAAGAAAATAAAAGTAAAACTCACCTCTTACTGGCCACAGACACGAGAGCTGCAAGGAAATCCCCGTGTCCAGCCGTATATCCGAGCCTGCGGATCACCGGCAGTCCGGCACTCGCAGCTAAGCTCGACAGCAGAGCGTACTCACTGCACGTGCACCTACGCTACCTACGCGCAGCATCGCCCTAGTCCAGTCACTCCGCAGGTGAAGGCACGCCTTTTGCGTACGCTCAGCGCACGAGACGGACAGGGACGAGTTCTTTGTTTGCTTTTCTTGCATTCCACCATTATTTCCTCTTTCTCACTTCGTTTCTTCTCCCTCTTGAACTACCCCATCTCTCTTTCCCTCTTTCCATTTCCCTATCCTTTATGCAATGTAAGGGGCTTTGTGAATTCTATTTTTGGCTCACGCACTCAACCACGGCATGACGCCACGGAGGCCGTCATCGTTGTGTACAGTGGCAGCCGGCACCATTCACTGCGGGCGTGGTTAGCTGGGTTAGCAGGGGAGCCGGTTTCCTGGACAAGGGACAAAATTATGACAACGCGTGACAGGTGTCAGAGAAAAACGAAGATGTTACGCGAGTGAAAACGTCGACCGAGCTTAGTCTTTCTCGCGTACAAGTTGTTGAGGTTTTCGTGCAACTCGCATCGAATCAAGAGGCATTGAAACCAAAGGAAAATGAAACGCTATTTTCTTCTTTTCCCCCCTTATCATTTCCGACTCCTGTTTTTAAGTTTTGCTTTCTCCTTCTTAATTGTCAATAACGTAGATAATGAAAGAGAAGACAACACCCTTGGTTGTGACGGAAGGACTATTCTAGCTGCATTTTCTTCTACTGGCTGTCTTGCATTTTTTTTTCTACTTGAACAACGATAACAAAAACAAAAAATAATAAAATTTTGTCGCCATACAATTCTCCCTTTCTTTTTCTTTCCATGCAATCTTATCATTCTTCCCACTTTTCTTTGTTTTTTTTCTCGCGAACACGAGTTTGAAATTACAGAACAATACATTTTCCTCACCCGCCTTTTACGACACAACTACAGCAATTGAACGACGTGGTGTTGAAGTCATATGTTGTTCGAGTAAAAGTTGGCTGAACGAAGTGAACCACTCGTTTTAATTAAAGTGAGAAAACTGCCACAATTTTCTGCTCATCTTCAGTGCTCATCATTGCCACCTCCGTAAGCTGGACATGTACAGGGTCGTGCACTCTTAAGGTGAACGCACGAAGAGGTGGTCGCTCTCTTCGAAGCGCCGTAGAGGTCAACATGGCTGCATATCCGAAGGAAAATGGATCTGAAGAAACCTGGAGGTGGTGCTTCTTCCGACCTACTAATTAGCTCCTTTGCGTGGCCGACTCGTGCGCAATGCCGCTTTGAGCAGAGCGGCAACGGGCTCACGTGTACACCTTAACAGCGGACGACCCTGTACATATACTTACACAGCCTCTCGCTTCTTTGCAATCATTTTCGCTTCACAAATCCACCATGCCACGTGAGGTGTCAGAGATGACACAGATCTCTCCTTCCATCTGACAGGCTTCGTGATTTTGAATGCGGTGGCAACGGAGCATAAGCGCATGGGCTCACTTTTCCGCGGGGAACACTCAGCCCCCGTTTGCACATCCTCCCGGACCACCTGCGCGAAAGTACGTCGGCAGAAAAAAAAAAAAAAATGAAACAAACAATGGGAAACAAAAAGTTTGTGAGCAAAAAATATAAAAAAATGCACGGGTAAGTGCTCGCATTATGGGAAGACACTTCTGAAGTGTCTTCCCATTGTCCACGAACGCCTTTCTCGGGCCCACTGTCTGGGACTTTTTATATTAAGATTACCAACAAATACGAAGGTGCGTCCTGCCCGGGACCGTGGAAGCTTAGTGAGCGTGAAAAGTTGGTCACACGAACGGCTAGCGGATAAATGAATTCTTCGCCACAAGAAAAGAACAGACCATGAACCGTGGCAGAGTGGGCGAGGAGGCACAAAAGAACCTTGTAACACTGGACGGCGTTACGTTTTGTACGCCGTCCTCTTCTGGGCTGGCGCATCTTTCAGGAAGTTTGTATTTTAATATAACCTTTGTGTACGGCAACGCCCTCTTGCGGAGCCTCTTTCTGTCATGTGTAACTGTTGCTTTCAGCCTCTGCCGCGGACTTTCCACACGGCTTGCCGGCGACGGGCACCGCCTTTTTGCTGCTACTGATCCTATTTCGGCCACAACCGCGTCATCTTTCTTACCCGTCTTTATCATCATGATCTTTCGCGAAGACCGTCACTCCACCCCATTATGTGTCCCGCCAACGTCTACGTTTAATTGATCACTTGGATTTCGCCAATACCTGTTTGACGGAGAAGTGCAATGTAATAATGGCAACGTTTGGGCGAGTTGATTCACCATCGTGAAAGTGCTGTGAAAGAAAAGGACTAAAGATATGAGACAGACACACCAGTGCTCATTTACACCTGACTTTATTTGCAGGATTTTATACTCTTCAAGTCGCCTGTCCATGCTCAGAAGTCTATAACCATAGAGTGGTTATTGGGCTGTACACTTGCCCGACGTAAGATATGTCATCTGTTTCTCAGAAAAAAGAACTGACGGAACACTTTGTCAATCATTGCCAGTTCGCGTTGTCTGTACAGCCTCAAAAATTTCTCACGTAATTTTACATTTGCTTATAAAAGAACTTTACACTTGTGAAAGAAAGGTGACAGGCATTCTTGCTTCTGCATTCGAGACAATGGATGCTCATGTGCACCCCCCTCCCCCCCATCCCTTTTTTGTGTGCATATTGTATTTTTGTGCATCTTGCTGTTTGGCTTATATAACATTTAGCACAAGCAAAAGTAACCTTCTGTGCATCTCACAAACAGCTTCTGTGGCCTGGCAGTGCAACCGGCCTTTGTCGGTTTTATTTTCTTTCTGACTTGTCTTTCTTGCTTAGCGCACTCATATTATTTGGAGCAGAAAGTAAAACGTTTATGTTTACCCGGTTACTAGTTTTCCTAAGTCTGAGCGAAACGTGGTTTGGTTTGGTTTGTGGGGTTTAACGTCCCAAAGCAACTCAGGCTATGAGAGACGCCGTAGTGGAGGACTCCGGAAATTTCGACCACCTGGGTTCTTTAACGTGCACTGACATCGCACAGCACACGGGCGCCTTGCTTTTCACCTCCATCGAAAAGCTGCCGCCGAGGCCGGGATTCGATCCCGCGTCCTTGGGAACAGTAGCCGAGCGCCGTAACCACTGCGCCACCCCGGAGGGGGTGAGCGAAACGTATATGTTTATAAGGAGTAAATGCAAATTTTCTTTTGTCTTTTACGGCTCTTGCTAAAGCAATCTTTCATTTGTGTTCTTTTCGACAAGATCTTCCGCACTGAAACCAGTATGTTCAACAGATTACCAGCGTCTTAATTGCTGGTTATCTGGAAGAGGCTTTATTCAGCCGCATGTGGGCATCACTTTTTTTTCTTAATTTAAACAATTTGCGAACCCTAAACTAGCTATGCTTTGTTCGGTGTGCTTATAGTGCGCAGACTAATAGGTAAAGGCATGTTTCCATCCGAAGATGCTAAAGATCTAGATTCACCGGGAGGTCCCGACAATACGACAGCGCTCATAGCCTATGTGTCGTTTTTGGGCGTTAAACATCGCCGCAAGTTTTGTAAACACCTCAAGTGCCATAAAACCTCGTGGGGATCTCGAGTCCTATTCGGCATGTGGAATTCAGGCAAATCCGGTATTGTAGGTAGTCGGAAAGTGGCATGGCCGTTGTGATGTCATGATACCGCATGACATCACGGTAATGGCAGATCAGCCGACCCAAGTAGTTCTTTTGATATGAGTGCCCGGTAAATCCATAGAAACAATTGAACAGCTTATGCACGAATGTGATGTTATCAGTGCGGATCTCGATGTAGGCGCAGTCATTCTCCTAAAGCCTTGTGGTTTACTGACACCAGTGGTCGGGTGAATGAATCTGTGGTGCAAGCTCTCAAAAAGCGATTGGAAGATTGGTGGCTGAAAAGCAGGAAGATGACATAACGGTAGAAGGACAGAATAAAAGTTTAGCAACTGAAATGGCGAAAGAGTTGACGGATATATAATAACATTCAAGATATAAGGAAAAAGAAAGAGCTGAGCATGGTGGAAACTGTCACCAACCTATTTCAAAGGGGTAGGGGCAGTTTCCACCATGCTCCGCTCTTATTTTTTTTCGGCGGCATCCAGAACGCTAACAGCCTGCTCCCAACAAAATCCCACACGGAAGGCACCGCCGAGATAAAGATGTGAAAGCAAGCAATGTACACTGCGCCTCAAAGGGGTCCCAGTCTATGACGGTTTTCAGGGGAAGGCCGATGAGGATGAGATTAAGGTTTACATTCACTAAGTGGTCGTTTCGAAGAGGTTGTTATATTCTCTTATCTGTCTACACAGCGTCAGCATAAGACACGGATGGGTGGCAATAGGGGCTATAAAATCGTTTCCGCCTGTGACATCTTTAGCGTATAACTTTTATTTTTATCTTTCCAACGAGGAAAGCTTATCGCACCGATACACAGGAACCGTGCAGTGCTGCCGAGACTGGAAGTAACGTCAGCCAAGATATTCGTTTTTTTTTCTAATCCCCTGTTGCAACTACAATTCGCATGGACCGACAAAATTATTTTCCTGTTTTTAACTAAGACGTTACATTTGTCCAGTGCTTTATACTTTCATCACCGATTGTATTTATCCTCTGTGTTTCGCAGATATGAACGAATACATGCAGAACAAAGAATTCTTGCATTTCGCAATGCATGGAAGCTGTATTGAGTATGCTTCCTGCTGCAATATGATATAAACACTCTTTTTCTATCGATCAATGAATAGGAGCTGCAGGGAAGGGGGAACCGGACGAAGGGGATGATGTATAGCCGTTGTCTTTCTTTCTTTCTTTGCTAAAATTGCAAACACCTGTTTGCACATCAAGAAAAAGGAAAATTCGTCACTGACCGTCGCATGTAGACACTGGCTTATCCCCGAACCACCTGCACTCACCCCGAGTGGTTGGTTGACGCCATCAGTACAGCTTGCACACTAGTGCACGGTTCTAACACTCCAAGTAGAGACATGAGGCACAGGTCTGTGATGATAACCGAATGTTTAAGAAGAGCTAGCAGCAGGTGGCAGTGCCGGCGACGACTAGAGGTGGAACAAAGGCGGTGTCGTGTTTCCCACCGCACACGCAAATCTACTGAGACGCGCTTTGGATTCAAGCTTCGTTGTTTGACCTATAGCTCGTTTCTTTTGTTGTTTTTTTTCTCTCTCTTCAGCACTGCCGCCATGGATCTCCCAATCACGTCCGTGCGATAGATTTCTTTCGCCCTCCATCTCTACCTCCTTGAGCTCTAGACGCGGAGGCGCCGACGTGTTTTACATGGAGATGCCGAACTGGATTCGGACGCGGTTCCTCCGCCTTCTTCGGCTGCTGCTTACACGCCCTGAAAGCAAAGCGGCCTGGTTTTCTCGTACACATACCACTCTGAGCGGCGCCTTTGACGGCGACTTTTCCGCCATGGCGGACGAACTTGTATTGATTCTAGAGCAAGGGAGGTGCACCCAGAATTCCACCTATTCTTTGCAGGGGTGGGTGAAGGGGGAGTGACTTATAATCGGGGCAGAGCACAGGCTGAAGTTTAATGATGACAGCAAGGATGCTCCACGCAGAGAGACCACTTTTAGCGGGTCGTTTGCAAGTTTATCTCTGGTATGATGAATAAATTATAAACGATTCAAACTACGCTCGCAGGTTACACAGATGACTATATATATTCTAAAAAGTGCGGACGCCCAGATGAAGTGCAGAGTCTACGTTCCACGTTATTGTTTGTGATACAGAATCGTAACCCCATATACATTTCGAGCGCAGTTCTTGGGCGGAATTTTGAGTAGTCCCCTTTTTATTCAGGTTTGCTGGCATTAGTGAGCACATTGAAGCTACGTCTAATCCCGGGGTTGCTTATGTTTACTGGATAAATAAGAGGATATTAAATAGAGCTAAAAACCAAATAGTGAGGCTGTTTCATCCAGTGCACGTTCCCAATGCGCCACAAACTTTTCGCATTTCTATTGAATAAACGACAGCTCGCAGCCACGACAGGTACTCAATTTGCATGTAAAGACTACACTGTTTAAACACTGGGTATAAAGGAGTGATGTCTTATATCGCTTATGAGAAAAACTTATGGGAACTGAACATATTTGTTCGCTGAGGTGAACAGATTGCATTCTGGGAAGAAAAAGGTATAACAGGGGTGGTAGAAATTCAGATGGGTGGATGAGATTAAAAAGTCTGCGGTGTCAAGTTGATGAAGGGCACAGGACAGGGGTCCTCTCTCTGTTTGCAACAAATGTAACGTCAGGGAAGCACGTGGGTGGATGGGCATAGTCAAAGAAAACCTGTTTGTGGGCAAAAACATCCCTTAATGCCCGGTCTTCTTGCTTTATGGGGAGTCGTGAAGTTTTTCAATGATGTACAGTTTTTGTCTCAAATGGTGCATTAGTCTCCTTGATCAAGTACAACTACGTGGCACTCCCAACTAACTACCCAATAGCGGTTCGAAACTTGTGAAAATGACCTCAAGTGTTCGGAGAACGTGCACTTTGATGATATTTTTGTTTTCCCATATAGAACAGGCGTGATTCGTAAGCAGACCCTAAAACCCTGCCAAACGTTTGAAGCGTATATATATAGGGCGGGCCTCACAAATGGGGCTATTGCAGATCTCGATCGACATCTTTTTTTTTTTTTTCTCTCCAAATACCCCTCCCAAAAGCGACTCCCAAGCTCCATGAAATGTGGCCAGTCGGGTGCGAAGAAGCCGCGTGAGAACGAGTTACATGCTTGGCTGAGGGATTCCTCAATCAGGCACGGATATTTTAGGTTGTCCCAATTAAATTACACTCCATTAGGCAAAGACAGGACTGCGAGAAGTAATCTCTAGATCAGTAGTTTAGAGAAAGCGAGTGGGCGAGGAAACGAATGTTTAGCCCCATATAGTCGCGTAGTTCAGTCAGCTGAAATATGTTATATAAGGTAAGTTATATAAGGCTATATAAGGTATGAACGGGCGTCCGCGCTCTATACCTGCTGTTAATACCACGTGAATGGATCGAGAAGCAGGGGTACAGAAAACTGATTTTCGAGAACGCATCTCCCGTATACGTGTGCCATCCAGTGTGAGTGCAATGCATAACTTACCCATAGGCGATATGAGAAATTACGGCCTAATAAAATGTACATAGAATAGTATTTATGCAGATAGCACTAATCTAGCACAAGCACAATCTAGCACAATCTAGATAGCACAAGCGTGCACTTGAAGGGTGCCAGAAAAAAGGCACTGGTCCATTTGGACATGACAGGCTGGATCGCGATCATATTATACGGTTCTTTCTTGGAATGTTGCTGCACTTCAGCGGTTGCTTCTGGCATGTCCTTAGGAGCTGTGTCGTCACTATATTCTTGAACATAATGTGCTGCACTGACTGCCGAACGAGATGTTCTTACAGCACTGTCACTGATCACGTGCCCTCCAGATCTTTGAGCGCAAGTCTGGTACGTAATCACTGTATAGTACGATTAGTTTGGAAGGATAGTAAAATAAACAAAGTGCTTGCTTGTTCACCGAAAAAATACATACGCAAATGCACACGTATGCACGCAGAGCTCTGCCTAAAGTCAAATACAATCAGGTCCAACGCATAACGCCTGTCGCCTTGTTTGCCCCGGTTCGATAATAATTTTTTTTGTCGTTTTCAAAGCTCAATCGATTATCGCATTTCGTAGGGAAATAGCTACGAGAAAAGAAGGCCAAGCTTCTTCCACACGAGACTTAACTCATTGCACCACACTGCCAGCAGCTGAACATTTTGCCAACCGCTGAGCAACGACACTCCCTTCATCCCTTCACGTAATTAGTGACGTATAGGCCGGGAGAAGTTTATTGGAGGGATGTGGGAGTCATCTCTGTCCTCTTGTTGGCCTAGTCAGGCTGCTGCTGGTGACGACACAGCAGCCTGGGTATGCTGTGAAAAACCGTGAAGTGCCTCCACTTCTAAATAATGCCAAAACAATTACACAGACCAACTAGGTGTCGCAGCTTTATTGTAGTTCTTCTCAGCGGTGACAGTTCTGGTGGATACTAAATGCCAATTTCATCACCTACGTACGCCTGGAAGCTAAGAGGATTGGGATCAGCGTCGCCGGCGTTCCTGCAGCAAATGGCAAGAGGCAAAAAGAAAATTAGCCAGGGTTTAACTAAGCTTAACCCGATTAAGACGTGGAAAAGCACTGTTAGGCATGGTTTGTCATGGTTTCGCATGGCGGTTTGTCATTGAGAGACTGGCGCAGAGTTTGGCAAAGTGCTAAACGCCTTTAGTCTTTGTCGGAAGGAAATCTCAGTAACTGCATTAACTTACAGTGGACACCTAAACTTACAATTAACGGTATACAATTGCAGGCACATAAGTCGTCAACTGGAATCCCTATCGCAGACTTTTCTCCAGCTTGACCAGCAGATGTATGCTGAATAGGAAGCAAAATGGTATGCACCACCGTAAAAGTATCAATATCGGAGCGTGAACAGTATACCTGTCACTGTCACCTCACCGTGCATCCAGTGTGCGGGTCAGGCAGGCACTAGGATAATTAAAAAAAAAAACATGAACTGTTTTCTATCAATTCAGTCATCTTGCTTTTAATATAACGAATTCTGAGTATCGTCTTAATTGGTAGTTCATTTAGCACCTAGACGTTAATGAATCTTGAGCGCCGTTTGCATGGACACGACAGGAACGGGTGGGGTGGTTGTCGGGTCGAAGACCAGTTACAGGGTTCTTGTAAACGCGTTCGGGTCGGGTAGAGAAGTCGAGAGATCGAATCGAGTCAAATAAGGCGCAGGGAGTGGGTTGACACGACTCGACCTCGTTGCAGGAAGTATGTAAACACGGTCGAGTTGAGTCGAGGCACAGCAGGAGAGGAGAACAGTGCCGAAAACGTTAGATATGCGCGGAGGGAAAGAACCGGAATCGGATACTATCTACTAGTTCTTTGCCTCGACGCGAGGCGCTGCCGTGATCGTCGCCTCGTCTTTAAATAATCTCATTAAATAATCAAGTAAATAAAAATTAATTAATAAATGTCTGCAGAGATTGTCTAGCCAATGGACACACGCGATAATTTAGCGTTACGGACAGTCTACAGCAAAACATACAACTCCAATGACACTAGTCAACATTGTGCAATGCATTGGCACCGTCAGACATAGAGCATGGCATCACTAAAGTTACTCAGGAAATAAAAGCAATATGCATCATACGCAAAGAATAGAGGAGAACACACTTGACCCAGAAGTCTTCTGTCCACGGTATCAAACGTTGGTTGAGGCACTCCTGCGGACAAATATATGCTGATTGAATTTCGAGTCCGCAGAAAAAAATATTTGGTAGAAAAACTGGCAGGAATTTAAAGCTCAGCCATTTGCACACTCCCGAACTAGTAATGTGCCACGTCAGATAAAAGCCAGATCATATATTCTTTGTTACCATGATCTACTTTTCCCTGGAATAAGCTACCCCTCCATACGTGGACTGCAATTCAGTCGAAACTTTCGCAGAACATGATAACCACCACCAAATGGCGTTGGTAACACCGTGCTACCCATAATGATGAGTATTTTTTCATTTATTTATGCTGGCATTTGTTCCTCGCTCGATACACTTGTGTCATCTTTTGACTGAATAAAAAAAAGATATAATTGGAGGTATTGCCCACGAATGCAGGTTACGCAGTTTGGCGCAGGTAACACGAGGAATTTCCAGCACTAAGAAATTTCCTCCACTCGTACGTCATGGATACCATGTAAAATCGTGAGTAAAAAAAAAAAAAAAAAGATGGCGGATGATTACGAGACACGGTAATGAGAAATATGAGGACAACTCTACAGGTTCTTTGAATTTTCTGAGACAGTAAGGTAAATGATTTGAGAACGGGTGTTTTAGCCTCAACACTTTCATAGATTTGTAAAAGTATTCGATTAAAAAAACTGCAGGAACAAACTCTCTGCTACGGTGGACACAATATGCTGCAAAAAACCTTTAATTATCAAGCTAATTAAAGCATAACCCTCTAATTGACTTTATTGCAGTTGGTGGTTAGTCCCATACTCATTTTCTAAAGCTCTACAGCTACTTTTTTTCATACAAAATAGGAATGGAGCGCTAGAGGCGCGCAGTAAGCTCGGCACCGAAGCGCCATCTGAGGACGACGTGGGGCTGGGGCAGGGCCATCCTGCCACCAAATTTTTATCTGTTGTAGGCCGTCATTGCCCCTGCCACCGCTTCGGTGGTGGACGATGGCTGTTGTTGAGGCACGCGTCTTTCTTTCCCCCTTCCTTTTCTTTCTTCTCTATTTTTTCTTCTGTCTGCACGAGACAGCGGAGGTGGCTCAGCTACAGAGCCAGTAGCAGGCCCGTGCAATTTCTTTTCCTTCTTCCTACAGCCACAACAACAACAACGCTGCGGCAGCGGCAGCAAACTCGAACCGCCTGTCCGCTGTGAGGTGTCCTGCATTTTATTTCGCTCCGTAGTTGTCAAAAATAACGACCACACAGCAGGCAATAATTAGCCTTTCCCATGCACAAGTTACGAGGCATAATAATGTACGTGTAGCGGCGCGAAACCGCTTGCAGTTCGAAATGAGTTCCGTCATCACCGGATGTTGTGTCTGTACAGAACTTCCTCCGCGTCTTAATAACATAACATAATAAAAAGCCTTGCGACTTGCCATCAGACAGATGCGCATGAACACACCGCGCACGATGAAGTGGGCGCGCAGATGGGTGAGAACATCCCTCGTGGATCAGCCTGGATTGTGCTGTTGCCGGCTAAGTGCCGCATATTCCCGCGCGCGCGTTCGTGCGTTCGTGCGTTCGTGCGCGCGCGTGTGTACACGGGAATATGTTTGTTTCTGTGCGTATGTGCATGTGTGCTTGCAAGACATGCCGTGAAACGTACGCGTGCACACTGCCCGTACCGTGAACTCTTGTCCCAGTTTCCAGGCGCTCTCACGAGTGTCCCTCTTCATCGCTTTCATTTTCTGAAACAGATGCAGCGGGCGTCTCTGTCATAATTTTTAACCCGCACAAGCGAAAACTGGATTAAAGCACATCCTGAAATAAGCGCCTCTCCTTTTCGGGCTCCATATATTCGCCACATCACCCCCAGACGTCAGCGTTGGCGTTGTAAGTGAAAAATTGCGGTCCACATGCCTCGCAAAGTTGTGAGACGCTACCAATTCGGCTTGCCAATTTGAGGAGGGAGGGTGGAATAAGAATCCACCTTCCTGTGCTTTTGGATGCCGATTCAGGCCGCTACGCCTGTAGGCTACGCAGGCACATTAAGTTTGGTTAAAGCGCGGCTTTATATCTATGTCAAGTGATGAATGATACACCGCGGTAGCTTTTGACTGTATCCCAGTGAGTAATTGTGAGATAACAAAAGTGCCATTAAAGAGTTTGTGTTTACTAGCGAGGTGCATGTATACATGTGCCCCAAAAGTAGAGCTGAGCACGCGAGCGGTCGCCGAACTGACCAAAAATTTAGCCGAAACTAGCCAAAACTAGACTTGCTCTAGTTTTTTCCAGTTCGGCCGCCGCTCACGTGTTCCGTTCACTTTTGGCACACCTGTATGCAAACCAGGATCCGCAAGAGAAGCCACGGATGGGATCCAATAACACTTCCGCGCCATATCCTTAAAGCCGGATGTTAAGCTTCCCTCAAGTTTTTTTTCTGTGATGAGACTTTTACTGCAATTGCATTAATGACGTCACAAGCATTTCAAAACAATTAGCACTCGGTTATTTCATTACTTGTAACAGCGAGAGACACGATTCGACTAAGTCTGTGTGATCATATCTGTAGATAATTATAATGGGGTAGATTGAAGATACTGTTGACGAAAACATAAAGTGTAGCGGCATTTGTGGTGATTACGTCGATGAGGACGAAACCAGCGTTCTTTAGAGTGAAATTTTCAATGATGGGGATTTTTCTGGTGGTGACGATGTTGATGACAATGATAATCACAGTAATGATAATGATTACGGTGATGATGATGATAGCTCACCTCTTTCACCTCGCTCGAGTAGTCGAAGACGCAGGCGTAGTAGTCGGATAGCTGCAAATGGTAGTGGCGAGGTTTATTTCACAGCATCGTAAAGCTGGCTGCAATATGTAGGCCATGGGAAAAGCCCACTCCGATAAGTAAACACAAGGGAGCAACGGAAGGCGCCATGCTCTCATCCTATGTTCAATACACAATCGTGTTCTGTACTGCGGATGGCTCATTTCTTGCAGCAAGCCTTTTCAGAGTTCAAGATGAATCAATGCTTCAGGCCCTGTCGAAGTGCATTATATGAGAAGATTTTTGATTTAGTTGTTCTGTTTGTTCCTCATTTCCTCACCTACCTTGTTCTCACCTCTCGTTCCCTAGCCAAACCTGTCTAACCTTGCCCACTTGCTATCTTTTGCAGTCCTGCCGTGTCCGGCTTTTTCTTTGGTTTTGCTATCGTTGTCTTCTGCTTTTGGTTTTAAGCAGACGACTTCCCTTTGTGAGCATAGAGTTTCTTACTCTTACCTAGAGAGAATGCTGTGCGCCATCTATGGGAGTCTGCATGGAGCTTCCTGACACAACAGTTCAGCCACCATGGGCGCCCAAAGCATCATGGGGTGGTAAGGCACGTAGTGCAGAACTACAACTTTTGGCCCAAAACAATGCGCGTTATTCTGCAACGAAAATGTCCCAAAATACAATATTGGGACTATAAACTGAAAAAAAAAAAAAAAAAAAGGCGGAACAGCATGCAAGTGTAAAACTTGTCCAAAATAAGCGATAGCTCTCTCTCCTATTGACTAAGTATTGAGCAGCACGGAAACCAATATTTCGCATCTAATGGCACAAGTTAAAAAGAAATGTTTCAATCACTTTAGGAAGTTTTTTAGTGATATTTCGAAAAATAAAAACCTTTTATGGGCGTCGTCTGCTTTTGCATCTTCGCTACTATGGGTTTTGCCTTTTACGTTGGCGCCTCGAGGTGATGATGACGAAGAAGAGATGTCTTAGTAGCGACACTGTATATTCCCGAAAGAATGCGACTGTCCCACATCTACAGCACACCGGCCCATGATTTTTAGCGCTCTCACGGTGGCTGAACTGTAGCGCCTCCTTTCCCTCAAGATGAGAACAAGAAACGCTGTTTGTGAGCTTCTGATCAATGTCTTCGCCGTCGCTGCTCACTTCGATGTTTCGTAATTTTTAAAGAAGTTATTTTATACTTACTATTCAAAAGCTGAGGTTGGTAAGAGATGCGGGGAGAAATTAAAAAAAAAAATGGCGGCGAGTGCAACGACGACATGCGTAACAGATACCCTTGTCGCCCCGTGTTAAGGAGTCTCCACCACAGCCGGCAAATATGTTCCTAGCCCCGGAGGGCTGAGAAGAACCTTTTTTAACTGAGAAGACAAAACAAAACGATGCTTTAATAAGGATTAAGATGTGAACGAAACCGAACCGTGTTTTGAAGCCTTTGCGTCGTGCCGCTACATTACTCTTGTCACCAAATTGTCAGAAAGCGTTTCCAAGCGAAGAGCGACCGACTATAGATGCTTGAATCTGCATTTTTGACGGTTCATGTACTTGACTTTAACGCGTAACCATGCCGACATGCCTCGCGGTCGTGACGTATAGGTCTGCGTGAGGCTAACCTGAAAGTAAAACTTGAATGCGATTACGATGCTCATGTGCTCTTAGATTAGGTTGCGAGGGCTGACCAGCCATTTGTTTGTCTTACGAAGTTGGTGTCTATGCATTCAGGGTGGGCGCCTCGCAGCACTTCTTGAAAGCAGCCGTTCAGCGCCACGCGGTCTTGCATCTTCAGGTCGCCGCCGAAGCCCTGCGAGACAAGCACGGTATCAAAGAGCACGACGCGCGAAGAACACGCAGGATTGAGAAAAGAAAGAACCGCTGTTCTTCGATCGTTGCCGGCAGCACAGTTGTCAGCATGACATGCTTTTAAATACCATGTAATAATATGCGAAGAAACTAAGCTGCGTCATATATGTAAGATGCTTTTGACCGCACCAGTATGAAACCTCCCGGAGAACCACGTGTAAGGATCAGGCGCCCTGACTGGTTCAAAGCTCAGCACTGATAAGGTTTTCGCGACAAATTAGGGCTTCCTACCAACTACATAACAGGGGTGCATCAAGCCAATTATGATAAAAGAAAAAACGGAAAAATACACAGCACCACAGATGCTTGAGTGCGCGTTGACAAGGCCAGCTCACTGCAGCAACCTACGTCACGGTTGCGGATGGGCGATTAAGTGCAAGCACTTGAAGCTGCGAGCTCGTTGATCTGAGTCGAGTCACGTGTTGTTCCCTCACCACTGAACTCTAGCCCGTTACCGCCATTTACGGCCCATCCGATGTCATGACGTTTGCTGCGGGGAGAGGAGGTCACGCACCGCCTTGCTAGATTCTCGGTGGGGAAGGACTAAGCTACTGATGGGACAAACATACAGAATGTGCAAAAGTAAAGCGCTAAAAAAAAAGGCGCCGAAATCTCTATGGAAGAGGTCTGATGAGAGGTCTCGTACTTAGCGATATAACCTATACTCTTCTTCTGCGTTGAGACGTTCTTACCATTTATCGTGTTCCCTCTAATTATGGCGCACACTGCACGTACTTTTATCCTACGGTAAATGGCCTCAGATCATGTGCGTATTTTGAACCATGTTTTCGTAACTAGAACAATAAAAAATACAATCTGCATTGAGGTGTGGTATATATAGAGCATGTATTAGAGCATGGTGATTGGCATTAATTTTTAAGGACCAGCGCACAACGACGACACAGAAAGGGAGAAGTATACACAGTGAAACGCTCATTGTTTAGGGATCGGTCTTAAGCACATGTTAGACAACAAATTTGTGACATATATTTTACGCGATTAATGAATGGTGTAAGCTCATTTTACTCACGCCCATTTCAGAGCCGTTGAGACCCAGCCGCGCCTTCACTTCTTTCAGGCAGCTTTGGTCCACCGTAGCTGCAGTAGTCACCGCAATGTTTCAGCGACAGAAAATAAAAATAAAATATTTCAAGGGCGTTCAATGCGATAGCTGCAGATGCAATGTTGTCGCCATGTGTATTCTTTTTTTTTTCACTGCAGCGTGACGTGCTCATTGTCTCTCTTGTTTATTTTCTTTATGTGCTGATGAGAGGTTGTGGATTTTATTCTATCACGTACATTTTTCTTATGGAACGGCGCCCTTTGTCCTCACTTGTCATTGCGCCATTAAAATTCACCATCATCGTCGGTTCTAACGCCAACGCTCTCGGCAGGTGCGAACTTGGCAGTGTCACGTGGTGTCATGACTTCACACACCTCGGCGACCAATCAGCACTCAGCAGTGTCACCTTCCGACTGCCACCTTCTAGAACTGCCAAGTCGGCCATGTCACTAGCATACTCTCGTGGCGGCACACAATCCGGGGCAGGTGTAGTAACTGGTACATATTGATTTGAATGTAAATTCTCCTCAGTTAAACTACTTTATTGGTTGTGACAGCTGGTATTACATCGTCTGTTTCACCAAGTCGGGCATCGAGTGATTTTGTATTATTGATTCAACTGGTTCGAAAGGCAAGTGGCAGGATATTTTATGACGTCACTTATTTTTTTTAGAGAGACGTCGCTTTTACCTGTCAATAGAGTTTGGTTTCGCATTGACAACTGCGGCAGACATGTTAGCGTCTGCATGAAAGGCACTCACCTGTGGCTTGAATGTGGAGGAAACAACCGCCACCTAAATCCAACACTGGCTCCAATTTGGATGTCAAAATGACTCAATATTGAATCTAGGTATGCATATGTCTGCTAGTCGCACTGAGTTGGAGCTTATAAGAGCTTCATTACTTAGGTTCAGCATCTTTGAGAATTACCAAGCGGAACGATGCGAAGCCAGCACATATGTTTTACCGAGATATATCACAAGAACAAACATTTTGGCAAGTTGGTATGGTGTCAATCTCCAGGAGCGAAATACGGGGTTGTGAAATGAGGCACAACAAGCGCTGGCTCGTGACTGAAGGTCATCGAATGTAACAAAAAAATATGGGGCTATCTGGATCAGGGAAGAGTTCAATGCAATTTATGTCTCGTCTTATGCTATATGCTTTTCAAGGATGGTGGGATTTGTAATATTTCTAGGCTTGTCTATATATTCCTTGTTCGCTTCAATAGACTTGAGCTTCGAGTCAGCCTTGCTTTGCCTCCATTCACGTCTCTGTTTCCGCGCTGGCTAATTCATCATGAAAACCATACTGCACTCTCGTCTGTCGGGGTATAGCTTTTAACCGGAAAGAAAAAGAGCCCGTGGAGTAGGAGGAGGAACAGGAGGAGGAACAGGAGGAGGAGGAAAGGTAGGAAGGTTAACCGGAAGAAACCGGTTTGCTACCTGCACTGGGGGAAGGGGGTGAGTGGACATATAGGTGAATGATAAAAGGAAGCTACAGGAATATGAAGCCAGTATAGTCAGTAAAACACATCCTATCGTACTGGCCCGTGGTTATCAAGAAGTGGAGCAGTGCCTGGGAGACGTTCAACGCTGACAGTTGCCCAGAATCTTCATTTCTGTCAGCGGGCGCCCATCTAGATGCTCCAGTGTACGGCAGAGACACTTTCTTTCCGCACTGTATCATGGGGAATTCTCAAATGATGTGGGCTATGGTCTCGTCGCACCCGCAGGTTGCGCACGCAGGGCTGTTAGCCACACTTATCTCAAATGAGAAATAGTTTGCGAACGCTGCACTGACCCACAGGCGACACAGCAAAGTTGCTTCACGTCGGGGTAGACCGCGCAAGTGCGCGAAGCCTGCTCGCTGCGTCTGCTCCGGAAAACGGGATCGACACACAATCGCCGTCTTGGTGAGCGGTTCGCGCGACCTCATTCACGCGGAAATTGCCCGCTATGGCGCCGTGTCCTGGAAGCCATTGGTAGATGGCGTCGTGCACGCGGAGTACACCGGCCATAAACTAGAGGTACTTTGTCGTTGGTACACAAAGTCTCTTACAAGATTAAATACTTCGCCATTTGTTGATATGCTTTCCTCTCTCGTGAACTTGCTAATCCCTACTCGACGGGCGGGCGGAAAGGAAGCAAAACATTACCAAGGTAAGGTAAAGTCCCCGTGAGAAACTTCCAACAAAAGGAGTCTAGTTTCTATCGCCAATTTCACACAGAAAATTACATTTTATTAGCATACCTATTGTGCAAATATCATTCTGGCGTCACCAAACCTTTCCTCTCTTTACGTGTGAGAGTTGCATAATTGACGCGCCCTTTTATTATGCATGCATTCAATTTTGGACCACCAGCGATGTCTTTGCGCGAAGATTGTCAGTACAGAAGCATTTTCAGCGTGCTGAGAAATACGCTTACTTGATCGCAAAAACCGAGCATTGGAATTGCGTGTGCCGTAAAGCTGAGTGGCTAAGCTGTATTGGAACGTCACTAATGCGAATAATGATATTAGCCGTTGCCATAGCAGCCTTTATCCTAGGATTGCCATAACAACCATCAAGCGGTAGAGCCCCCGTTTGGAACTCGCCGCATCAAATAATCATGGACATACATGTGGTAAGTGGTAATTGGTAGGTGACAAGTCCGTGCACTTGTTGTTCGGAGGGTTGTGTGACTTAATGGCAATAGAAGGCACGATCGCGTTGGAATGAGCTCTTTTCTCGGGTAACTCATTTTATATGGAAGGGTGAGATGAGAGCTCAACACCGTCGAACATCGTGTGCCGTCGCCATGGTTGGCTAAGCTGCTTCGTGACGTCACAGCCACGTGCATCGCGCTCGTAATTTAAACCACTGCCGGCACAACTTAGTCTATATGATTGACCTATGACTGATCATGGCCTGCTCTTTGACCTTGATTTGACATATTAATTAAAATGTGATCTTTACCTGAACCACGCCAAACCAGTACTTCTCAGCACCCTGCCTTTTGTCGTAACGGGCTCAAGCCTCTCCGAATTTCGCGTACATTACAAGGCGCCTAAGTACAGGTTCACCTGGGTGATCACGAAAGCTGTTTTCTTGGTATCCCGCTAACTATATGATAATATAGTCATTATGGAGGCTTGCTCCATTAGTTCACGGTCATCATTGCTTTGTTTGTTTGTTTTTTGCTTTGTGGTGCGTGCATGTTAACGTATCTTCTTCCTTGAGCCTGAGCGAGAATAAACACAGAGTGCAGTGCTAGTTTGGTCATACACTGAGGCTAGTGCGCTTTGCCATAATGTTGTGCTGTTGGTACAGTCACACAACAGACACGCCACATCACATCACGTCACAGTCATGTCATAGCAAACTCAGTCTTTCTATTAGGCCTGTGCTTCTCATTAAGCGGAGCAGTGCCTGGGAGGCCTTCACCGCAGCTATCCCTCTCTCACAACTTTTATATCCACTCATGCCCTTCCCCCAGTGCAGGGTAGCAAACCGGTCGCTTTTACTGGTTAACCTCCCTGCCTTTCCTCCTCATCTTCCTCCTCCTCATTGTGCTGTTGGGCGCGCGTGCCAGATAACCAAACGACTGCGCTTTATTGCATCATATTGCATCATATTGCATCATATTGCATCGTATTGTATTTTAGAGGCTGTCGTACTTGCTCTAGTGCAAATTATGGGTCTAAAAGTATAACGTACGAAACAATATTTCAGAGAAGGACGAGCTACAGGCTCACCGAGACTGAAGCACCATCGAGACTCCACGTGCCTGGACATGAGCACCGACATGAGCAAAAAGACTAACGACTTTGTTGCCAGCCTGATGACGTAGAGCACATGTTGGTAGATATTTGGCATTGTCGACTTCCTTGGATATAAGTTTTCTTCCTTTTTTTTTTCGTCGCTTCTAGAAACGGCATTCAAATATTATGCTTGCAGCTTTTACGCAAGGACGCAGCCGCCATTACGAAATGTTCAAATGCTTCTCGGTGTGTTTTTTTTTTGTGCTGTTAAAAGCTCTAAGGCTGTCGGCGAAAATTCAAAGCATAATGTCCATATGAAGAGACCGTTTATGGACATATACTAGGCTTCCCACACCGCAACGCAGATGTGTAACACAAAAGACAGCCTTTTTTTCGTACGCAGTGAGGCTCGAAGAATAAGGAGCGTGTTAGAAACAAGTGTGGTATCCTTGGAACAGCTGTTGGTTTCATAGTTATCGTTCGTTGAGGCTGTAACTCTTTCTGTACGAGTTGATGTATTAAAGTTCGGCGCGTAGACCGCTGAACTCTTTGCGGACACTTAAACTCTCAACGTGGAAGTATTATATCTAATTTGGGGTTGCTTTGGTAACCGACAACTCTGTCTGTATTTCTGTCATAATTGTTCTTTTACTCGCAAGGTACTTCACGCAGTTCATATGTGATATCCGAATGGTGCTGAGCGGACGTATTTGCAGAAACCTGTATACAAAAATTTCAACGATAAAATTATGCACTTTTTCTATACGATGTATAGTAACATCAAAGGACAACGTAGATTTAATTCCTATGAGCACTAGATGTAGAAATACGTATGAAAGTGCATACGGAAAAGTGTACCACAAATTATTCGCTGCGAACCTATGTGCGAAAGGGGTACTGCCACCTTCCCTTCCTCTCAAGCCACCACCTCCACTCGTGTTTCCTTATTTTCCCGCTGATATTGGAGGCAAAAAACTTTCTAGTAGTAGCAAAAAATTAGGCGGGGGGGGGGGGGGGGGGGGGGCAACATCCCCTTTCTCTTCTAAGACAAAATCCTGCCGACGCCCATGTGTAAGAATAAGTTCAATCTTAAGATCTTAAGCGAAAAGGTAGTGTAGTGCAAATTATCATGTGAAAATGGAAACAGTGATTTTGATTGTTACGTTGGCACTGGTTCTGGCATGTTTTTACTTTAAGAAAACGTGCTGTGGAGCGGTAGTTTTTTTTTAAGTCTTAACACTTTTATGGGTTGGTGCTTTGTTTCACCATGGAAATGTTTCGGTGAACGAGGGCCTGGCCTATAAATTTCATTAAGAATTCGAAAAAAGAAAACATCCTGTATAGCCTACGTCATAGGCAATATCAGCGCCTGACCAATCGATCAGGTGCTCGTTCGCCAGAGACATAATATTTCTTCCCTATGCCCCCAAGTAATTCCCGCTCAACTCTCTATATCTAGCTGCCATGTTTCCTATTGTCTTGTAGGCGCGTAGTCGCAGCCTCCCACATACGCCACAGTAGCTGATCAGGGACTTACGTACCATGCTGAGGGGCTATAGGGCGCGCACATTTTACTGAGAGAGTAAGTGAACCACCGACCAAAGGGAGCGAACCAGGAGTCAAGAAAGGGTCAGACGGGGAGGTGATATTTTCATTTATTTATCCGTAGTACGAGAAACACTGCAGTGAACCGTGGGGACAAATCTAAAAACTGAGCAAAAATAAGGAGAGCAAATAAAATGTATATGGCATCCTTAAGATAAACTAAATATTGCAAATTTATCACTAATCTAGTCACTGACTCACTCCCCGCTGCTGCTGTCACGGTGCATTACGAAGTGCATCATGGAATGCGTTTTTAGGGAATGCATTTTATTTTATTTCGCATGGGGGCATGGCAAAGAGGGATCACTATATGAGCTTCGTATCTACCAATACGTGTCACTGCGGTAGACTCCGAAAAAGCTGTCCATCCTGTGACTGTGGTGTCTGAAAAGAACAAAACGTTCACATAAACGAAGAAAGGACATTTTTTTTTTTTTTTTGTAACGTTGTTTATTGCCGTAGGGCATAAAGCAATATGTAAAAAGAATATGTAAAACGCTTGGCCGTAAGAAAGAACAATTTGGTCGTCCAGAGCAATACGAGCTAGATCGGTAAGATTGCGAATTAATTTCGATTTCCTGTTTTCCTCTTAGGCAAACACAAAAATCGCGGTATTCGGGCGCTGTATGGGCATTTCGTGCCAAAGAAAAAGGGCCGGGATAGGCATGGGCTACCCCCACCCACCCCGACATGCTTCCTTAGAGGCAGAATAGTCTACAAGCATGTGCGTACAGAGGCCGGAAGGCTTTGATACATTTCTGGTGGGATGACACTAGGTTTTGACAGGGAAATAAACAGGATCCAGCACGTAAGAGTTGCTGACTTGTACTCTGGATGGGTTCGGGAAGATAAATGTGGTAGCGGAAGAGAATATAGAAGAGTTTTGTATAGAAATTAAATAAAAAAGGTCACTTGTGTTCGACGCTCCAGATAACTCCATCAAGTTTTTTTGCTTTTAAAAGTTTACTCTAAAGCTGTTTCTAACTGCTTACTCAATATTGCCAGAAATATCTGTATGACAAAAAAAAAAAACAATATCGAAACAAATGTTGATTTTTGGCCCAGAGGAAAGGACGCATCGTTGCCGAGAAAAATTATACATAAAAAAACTCGTAAATGTGTTTCAGTGTCCTCGATTCCAGCTAGTGACCTCGTGACCGAAAAATATTACAGGGGTGCAGCTAAGCCCTCTAACGTGCGGAAATGTGAAAACATTGCGAGTTTGTGACAATAGGCCCGTTATAAGCTCGTTATGAGTTTCGTTGCTTTTCCGACGTATACAACTTCTTGTCTAGTCATATTTGTTTGTCGCATGGAGTTATCGACGTCATCAACTCGTTGCTGACAACTTCTATAGACACGTTGGTGTCACGGCATCAGTTGATGACGCCATCAGTATTATTTACTACCGCTATCAATAACTATCACTATATTCTCAGTAACTACCTATCTAATCTGATGACGTCATATGATTACCGGTAATGTTGACCTTCCCATTATGTTACAGGATCGGTCTTATCTATTGATCTCCCCGCCGCGATGGCACACTGGTTAGGGCGCTCGACTGCTGTAATTAAGGATGCGGGATCGAATCCCGGCCACAATGGCCGCTTTTTGATGCAGGCTAAAAGCAAGGCGACCATGTGCTGTGCGACGTCAGTGCCCGAGAACCGCAGGTGGTCGGAATTTCTGAGCTGTCCACTACGGGGTCTCATAGCTAGAGTTGCTTTGGGACGTTAACCCCATAAGTCATAAACCAGCCATATCTATTTATATGATTATCATAATCATATCATTATTTATCACTATCTTATTAGTAATCTTATCAGTTACTATCTAATCTGACGACGTCATATGACTACTGTTAATGATGACCTAAATTCCTTTTTAGTTACGCTACCAGATAGTAGTCTCATATATATCCTATCTCATTATTATAATAATGACTATCATGATTCTAACTAGGAATCTACACAAAGTCGCTGTGAGTTTTCTCATTACCACTAATGATCCTTCTTTAATTGCCTGGTTATAGTCGGTTATAAACGTTTGTTGTTATCTGGCGCACACATCTCGTGGTCACGTGTCATATCCACGCCACCCATGGGCCAAGAAATGCTTTCGCATAAAAAAAAAAAAGAGATAGAGAGAAACCGTGCTCACTATCTTGAAGTGGATGGTGGTGCAGCGTAATCCCTTGGGTATGGAAAAAAATAAATAAATCAGCTGCCCAGACGTCACCGCAGATTCCTTCCGAAAACCGGCAGTGGCGAGGTCGATACCTTACTCCACATCTCGTCTCTTCGTCCAGCTTAAAAGCAATCTCATTTTTTTTAAGAGGTCGCGTCACTTGGACTAAAGCTACAGTGTGCTAGAATAGGGGTATTCTAGCACTGTATAATTGCGTGGTATTATATCAGTAAATGACAACTTGAAATTGCCACCCTTGATTTCAGGCTCGGCAAGGATTTGTACGAGCCTGCCATAATGACTCGATTTAACTAGAATGAAGCATCCGTTAGTAACCGTCAACCTATAGACTCACTAACAGGATTGATTAGAACAATGCTCAACAGGACAAATTCTATTATTTCTATGACACAAGCTCTTACTTGTTGTCTCTCATTTGTTCTTGCGTTCCGGTGGGATGTGACGCCTTTGCTGCAAGGCATTCCTGCAAGCACCCCGATTTGTCGCTTGTAGAAGGGTTATGGATAGCAGTCCGTTGCTAGTTATTAAGACTTATACCTTAATACAATTTAGATTGCGTATGATTCCATTCCATTCTTTTTTAATTCTTTTAGACCGGTGTCACTATCTAAAGGAAAAACGTCACGTCGCTCCCCATGCTCCGACTAAAGCATGATATCATAGACTCGCGATCGAGAGACGCCAAAGTGATCCTGGGCCTTGACCTCACCAAGGCCTTCGACAATGTCAGGCACGAGGCTATCCTCGGAGGGCTCGAAGTGCTCGGAGTAGGGTTGAGAACGTACAACTACATAAAGACTTCTTATCGGACAGAAAAGCCTGCATATTTCAAAATTTAGAATCTCCTACGATAGAGTTAGTAAGCAAAGGCACACCGCAGGGCTCAGTGCTATCGCCTTTCCTATTCAACATGGCAATGAGAGGCCTCTCGGGTAAACTTAACCAAATCAAGGGGCTAAATTTTAGCATGTATGCGGACGATATCAACCTCTGGATTAACCTACGGAGGAACGCCTGCAGACAGCGACCAACATCATTGTCGATTACGCGGCTAAAAGGGGACTTTCGTGCTCCCCGCATAAATCTGAGTTGTTCGTTTATAACCCAAAGTACCTCCGCTGCAAGAATAGCGGGGAGTTTCATATTCAGGTGGAGGGCAAACCGTTGCCAAAAGTAGATAAGATCAGGACTTTGGGGATGGTCATTCAATCCCACGGCCATAACGGAGAGGTCTTGAAAAAATTAGAAAGTTACGCGATGCAAACCCTCGGGCTCTTGAGGAGGGTCGCCACTAAAGGAAGAGGCCTCAAGGAGAGAAATTTACTAAAACTAATCCAGGGATACGCAATAAGCAGAATCAGTTACGCCACGCCCTACCTGGACATCAAGGCCGGCGAAAAAGAGAACTTAGACTGCCTGATTCGAAATTGCGTTAGGAAGGCGCTAGGACTGCCCATGGGTACCTCGAGCGAACGACTGCTCGAACTCGGTGTGCATATAACACGTGGGCAGAACTGGCGGATGCAGTGCGTCTCCCAATTAGAGAGACTAAGCACGACCGAGACGGGCAGGGTAATCCTTGCAAAAGTAGGCCTCAACCCAGACAGAGGAGTTAAAAAAAAAAGTCACAATTATAGTGAAATCCGGAATGCCTTGGTAGTCCCCCCCCCCCCCCCCCCCCCTCCCTAGGAATATGCATCCAGAATTTAATGTCGAAAGAAGGGCCAAACGAGCCGAAGCTCTAGAGCGACGGTTCAAGAACATGGGAGCAAAGGAAGTAGTCTATGTTGATGCGGCAAGTGGCAGAACAGGTGCGGCGGTAGCTTCGGTAGTCGATGGCCGAGGGGCACCGGTATCCGCGGCAGCCATCAGAGGCCGCAACACAGAGACTGCGGAGGAAGTTGCGATAGCGCTAGCTTGCGTGGGAACAGAAGCCAAGTTCATAATTAGCGACAGCAAAACTGCCATTCAAAATTTTGGGAATGGGAGGATATCGCCAGAGGCGGCCAAAATCCTCACCCAAAGAACGACAAATAGGAAAATTCAGTTAATTTGGACACCCGCTCACGCAGCCGTCCCTGGTAACGAGGCGGCTCACGAGCTAGCCCGAGCTCTGTACTTCCGGGTAGCCGTCGAGCCCCCCGAACACTGGGCATACGACGAGCGTCTGCAAAATTTCAGGGAAATTATCGACCATTATAAATTGGGACGTAGACTGGTACCCCCGCCAGATGTTCGACTAAATAATAGAGAAGCTGTCGCGTGGAGGCGGCTACAAACTAATATGTTCATGAACCCGGTCTGGGCGTTTCACGCGCAACCAGACCTTAGGGACAATGATCTCTGCAAACACTGTGGGGCGAGAGGGACCCTCGACCACATAATTTGGGAGTGCCCACAATCTCCAGGTATAGGACAAAATATTACAAGTAGAGTAGCCTTGGATACCCTACTGCGAAGCGCGGACCCTGCGATCCAACACCGCACCGTCCATCTGGCGGAGGAGCCCGCAACAAGCCAAGGGCTACCTGCCAGCCTCTAATCCGCGGGCGCACGACTCCCCGTTTCCGATGGAATTAAAAGTTGTACAACCAACCAATAATCTATACTGCCTCTGTCTATAAATGAGTTCGATGGACAATGAGGAGAGTAGAATCGAGGATATTGGTTGTCATCGGCCAAAGAGGTGAACAAGAGTGATGATATGTGACCTATCTACCATTACATTTTCCCGCTTCTATAGTATTTGTCCTGAACTCTAACCATCTGTTTTCTTCCATGTGACTTGCAGGGTGAGCAGTAAGAGCCACGAGGTCATATATTCATAAACAAGAACATGGTAGTACGAGCTAGTTATGTTCTTTTCCTCAGAACACTGTTTGATTTGCACGTAAATATTTTTCACATAATCATCAAAGTGTTAAAAAATACTTCAAAACTACAATTTCCGTCAAAGATGGCTTCGTATCGCAGTTAACAAAACAGAGCAGATCATATGTCTTCAAAGGCGACTCATGCAAAGAGTTTTTCAACGTTCACGTATTCTGGCGAACATTTACTGTACGGTCTCCTCTCCGTCCTGGCAAATTTGTATCAAATATAAATGCCGTGCGATAATTCGTTCGCGCGCTACTCGATTTTAATATGTGCCGTTTTGACGGCCTCAATTCAGACGATTTCTGCTGGCAACACTGCGTTTGTTACGTCACAAACATTCAACCCATATTAATTCTGTTACTGCCCGCTTCCCGCGTGAGCAACAAATTCTGAGCCCTGTATTAGAATATCTCAGGCATTTTATGCCTGAACTGATTAGTGATTTCCTGTTTCTATTTCCGCCGTTCAACGAGCGTGCCAGTGTCTTTCCAACACTGTATCTGACGCTATCGATTCGTCAACGGGAACGTCGTTTCTGACCATAAAATCAGTTTCAGTTGAGATTTCCTGTTTTTCCCCTTTGAAAACAGTTCGACATAGCATTTTGAAGAACGGTTTGTTGTGTCGGAGACAGGGAACACGAGAAATGTGATGCGATTGGTAACCCTATATGAAAAAAAAAAAGTTGGCCTTTAAGAGACCTCACCTGACACACACTTCGCGCAGAGAGAAAGAAAGAGATACCAAGTGCATTTTTTATTAAGAAAAAACAAAATAACACTTCAAACAAACAACGCAAATAGTGTGAGCATAAGCGACAAGCTTTAGGCGGGTGAAATTAAGGACTTAGGTGAAAAAATAATAAAAACACAAAAATGAGACGCTTACCCTATATGCGTCTGTCACCTTCATCAGCTTCAGCCTTGTTTGGATACCGACAGAACTAAATGCCTAATTTAAAGAAAAGAAAGAAATACCTCGATAAGACAGTTTCAGGGTTGCAAAAAGCTCTGAAGAGAATAAGGTATCATGCTCTAAATGAAAAGAAAACTACATACATATCTTTGTTCTCTATATGTTCATACAGCGTATGATGTTCGTACATTTTGGCCGTTCGTTAACTCCGTGCATTCCGAGTCAAGTATTAACTGATTTCTTTGCTCAAAGAGGAATTATTTCTTTTTATTTTATATACTCAAAGAGAAAATTGCAGACTGTGCCGAATAACAACTCAGGTCGAATGTTTAATTTTCTTCTAGGTAGCTGCGAAAATTCTTAACTATAATATGCCGTTGACGTGACTTTTTTCAACGGCTGATCACTCTGTGCTAAGTCGCAATGAACAAAAGATATGTGCAGCGTTCGACCTACGGTTAGACTCGCGTCAAACGACTCACTTGGGGCAGCATATGACGTCTAGGATTGATATTCCCTCGCTAGAACATCTAATAATTAAAACTAGTTATATTCAGGAAAAAAGAAGCTGAGCCCATCACTCGCCCACAAGCTTACTCTGGAAAGGATATTATCAAGCTTCAGACTTCATTGGTATACGGAGTAGTGACGTTTTCAGAACATATTTTTTGCTCTGTATACGTTTAACAACCGGCTGTCGCGGTCACCATGGTAGCGGCGCGCACAAAATGCCCTGAGCTTTTGACCGAGGATGTCACACTTCTTGTGCTAACTAACTTTGTGCTAACTTGTGCTAACTAACTAGCTGGTATTTATCTTGTTTTTGGTCTGTTTCGTATCCTTTCAGTAGTGAACAATCCGGAGAATCAGAAAGTTCCGCGTGACACTATATGATCTACTGAAGCATTATGCGTGCATCAGCTTGCCCCAAGAGGGTTTTCTGGTATTATTAGACATAAACCATGCCTTAAAACCATGTACCAACTCGTAAACAATCAATTAAAAGTCGACACTTCAAGATACGTATCAAAATCACAAACGCGACAAACACGTAATAATCCCATACACACTCTAAACGAGTTTTCATTCCGTACTGACACTTTCAAATATTCATACTTTCCTCGTGCTGCACGCGAATGGAACACCTTGAACACATCCATTGTTAGTAATCCATTATTAAATTCCTTCAGCACACGTGTGGAAAATCAACTACTTATTTCTCAGTAATTATTGAGTTCTTATGTCACTACGAAGTTATTCCTTCCGTTTGTGTTTTCGCTCGTGTTATTATTTGTCCGCCGAAATCTTGTCACATGCTCCTCATTCTTGTTTAATTGCTATACATATATCTTCTTATGCATAATCTCGTGCCATATTTTTATGTACTTCGATTAATTACCATTGTTATTTTTTGTGCCTCTGTACTTTTCAATGCCCTCCCTGTTACGATCCCTGATGGGATTGACAGTATCGAATAAATAAATAAATAAATAAATAAATAAATAAATAAATAAATAAATAAATAAATAAATAAATAAATAAATAAATAAATAAATAAATAAATAAATAAACAAACAAATAAATAAATAAATAAATAAATAAATAAATAAATAAATAAATAAATAAATAAATAAATAAATAAATAAATAAATAAATGCGAAATTGCGTGTGTCGGAAGATTCGGAACAGAACAGTGACACTTACCTTCCTAACTTCGTCAGAGTTGTCATGCGAGCACATAACCATTACAGAGAACTGGAAAGAGCACGAAAATATTAAGTTAATATGCGGGGACGCGGACACCGAACAGCAGGAGTTCTATTGATTCTTCCCATTTCCTAACGTTTTAATAAATAAATCATTGTTCAGGATTGAATTGGAAATCTTATCCGGTGTATGCCTTAATATTCACAGCAACCAGCAAGTATAAGAACGTATAGGAAGCGACAATTGGCTTCTGAAGCTAAAAGAACACTAAAGACAAAAATAAAGTTGGCCTCCATTAATAGATTACGAAACTATAAGAAACCATTAACCCCCCGATATAAAATACATTAAATTCACACAAAACACCACTAAAATGCTGACTGGCGTACAACATTCACTTATAGTTGCAGAGAAACCAGTTGAGTGCAGTCTGCTGGTTGCACTATAAGCCAGAAGCTTGAAGTGGCCAGTTTCACCCCGTAGTCTA
The DNA here is from genome assembly GCF_055883805.1 of Amblyomma maculatum. NCBI lineage: Eukaryota > Metazoa > Arthropoda > Arachnida > Ixodida > Ixodidae > Amblyomma > Amblyomma maculatum. Next base: position 53,756,182 of record NC_139353.1, read on the forward strand.
GAACATGTGACAGTGAATGTTATCCGTCTGTAGCTGGGCCAATTAGGCTGTGCTATCGGAGCCTCCTAAGCGAATCGTGGCAAGTTACGCATACAAGAGTTGCTTTCAATCCACTGCCAGAATAAAAAAAGTATGAGTTAAGCTCCCCTTCAAGGTATGCAGCTCCCAATGTGCTTTCTTGTTCGCGTATATGTAGTCTCCGCTCGCTTATTTACCAATCCCTTAATTTGTGTCTAAAAATCACATTCTTATAAGCATACACTACTAAGCTACGACGTTGTCCAACTACAGGTCGTAGGCGACGAGCCGACACATCAAGCCGCGCTTTAGCCAAATCGTAAGTACGTGCCTGCCTGGCGTAGGAGTTATTGTGCCTGACCCGACATCCAAAAGCAATGGAAGGTTCATTCTTACTCCACCTTCCTACCTCAAATGAGCTACTCCAGATGGTAGGTCCTACCAATTCTCTGATATCATTTGGTCTTTTTAGGTCGCATATAATCCATCGGGTAACCAGTGCTCGGCTTTTTCAGGTGCCATCTATCACCTGCCAGTGCCATGCCGGGACTTTTCGCCCACGTAAAAAACCCTCGACGACGCCGTATTTTCTGGGTAATGACGTCTTTAACGGTTCTGCGCTAAAGGAGATGACCGAATGGGCATGAGCCTGACGCGAATAAGCTCCAATAATATTTGAATTTGCCCACGATGTTATGATGCTTTAATAAATACTCTCAGCTCACGCTTCGCGCACGCATTATCATTTTTCGGTGCTTTGAGGATTGCTGTAGAGGTGGATCGAAGGTGACATTGGTTGGTTGGGCAGGTGGTTGTTGGGAGGACCTTCTGACGTTCCAATTGCGTCTTTGAATTCGATTTCGCCGTCGCTATTTCGCTTTGCTGCTGAACGGGACAGGGTGGGTTGAAGACCTATAGTGCATGCTGAGGATATCTGGGTTGGTAGTGGGGATGCGAGACTGTAGAGAGTGTAATGCTTCGCTCACCGGGGTTTCGCAAAGACGACACCAGCATTTTCGCCAAGTATCTCTCACCGGTACTACCCCTAAGAGCAGCTAGCTGTCACTAAATGCCACCACACAGTCGGATTATGTTCTTGCAATTAAAGTGAGAACGTTAAAGTCCCTGCTTTATGGATTATCCAGCGGTGTCAGCGAAAAAAGTGGGACAGATACTGAGCCTTCCGTTTCCTGTAAAAATTAATTGAGTTGTTGAGTTGAAAGTCCTTTATTTACCAGGAAGGCTCATAACCATGGACAGATACTGAGCCTTTCGTTTCCTGTAAAAAATTAATTGAGTTGTTGAGGTGAAAGTAATTTATTGACTAGGAAGGCTCATGGCCATGAATGGAGGTAACGGGGAGTAAGCAGAATCTTCAGTGTTAGCACAGGTCGTCACTCATCTCACATTGCTCTGACCAGGCCACTAAGGGAGTCATACTTGGTAAATATCATTTATTTGTTAAAGTCAGTTTCTAGAAAGAAATAGTAATTTAGGAGGTAGGGTTCGATCTCGGAGCGTCCAGTAGAAAAAGCAGGGCAATACAGAAAAGATGAGATATGCCGCTGCACGTTAGAGTCGTGCAGTGGGGGCACGTAATCATTTCCTTTGGGTACTGACGCCAGCGGGCCATAATGCGTGGCATGTAAGCCGCATGTTCAATGAGCTTATTCAAGAAGACTTCTTGACATTGGGTGAGCTGGGTCTTACGCGTAAAAGGTGGGTCTGGTGTGGCCATCTGCATGCGATGCTGACTGAGGCTACGAAGACCGGTCCGTGCATAGTGCATAAGGGCAAGAGAAGGGGTGTGTTGCCCACCGAAGGCCGAGAAAGGATGAAGCAAGGGTGTGGGGAAGTAAATGTGAACGTCCCACCTGCCAATGCAGCCGTGGCGTGTGCAGCCGCATTGTCCCCTGATTCGTCCATGTGACCTGGCGTCCACTGAATGATGACAGTTCTGGTCACGAGTTGGTGGTGTTTAAGGAGGCGGCGGCGTATTAGCCGTAGCAGTTACATCTTGCGAACCCGGAGTAGCGATCTCTTTTTAGGTTTCATACGAATCAGCAATAACACGTATTGAATCAGTTCCGGTGCAAGGCACTCCTGAGAAGGCTCCCCAAATCTCGAGTTCAGTATGAAGAGGGGTACTTATAGGTAAGTGGCACGCGTAAGCGCCAGAAAGGAAAGGGTTGCCATCGCATACCCAGGCCATAGAGGCAAATTCGTTAGTGATTGAAGCGTCAGTGTATATGTCATTCGTATCAAGGATTCACTCTTGTCAGTGATGGGCAGCGAGGAGCTCCAGGAGAATGACAAAATCGCGGTGTACAGGTCGGCGATGGAGGCGTGTGACCACTGGTATCTCCCAAGGGGGAATAGATGCATAGTAGGCCTGGTGTCTTGTCGTTGCGCTGTTGATCCCAAGCCAGCAGGCGAAGCCCTTGGACATTGTTTTCTAGCCGTATTCAATGACACGTCTGTGACTCGGAAACGATGGTAAAGAGCGATGGAAGAGCGCCCAAGCACTCAATTTCAGATAGGAGTGTGCTTAGGTAGACTGGTAATAGTGCGTAGTGTTTCAAGTCCAGTTGAAAACGCGCTACGCGTTTTTGGCTGCGAGATGTCTCCTATCAGGACCTTAGAGCTGTCGAGGAGCACACGACAACTAAGGCTGATGTCGGATCATGTTGAAAGTCGTAGTTGGGAGAACAGATTCGCCGGCGCCTGTGTCGATCTTGAATTTGACAGGTTCACCTTGCACGAGGAGGGTTATCTTCCATGCCGACGTATCGAATGATAAAATGGTTTCGAGAAATGCACCTTTGCTGCCAGGTCCTGATGCTTCAACGATGTTAACCGGGAGTGACATGCAGACAGACGCGTAGTGGCCCTTCTTGTGGCAGCCCTTTCATACATGTGACCGCGCTGGGCATAGTGAACGTGGGTGCCGGTCTTTTCCACAGCAACGACACAGTATCGGAATTCCGTCAGCTTCACGCAGATGTAGCCTTGATTTAAAGTGCTCTCGGCCATCGTTGACGTGAGTTGGATGCCTGACGTGCTGTTCGACTGATGCAACTTTGTTGACGGCAAGCGTTTCGGGCTGAAGCCTCGCTTATAAATTTTTTGACGTTTCTTGTTGCTGACGTTCGCTTTCGATCTGCCTGGTGGACTCTAGCGCCTTCAGGAGAGTAAGATCAACGTCAAGTTGCAGTCTCTTGGCGCAGATGTCGCGTCGCGGAACGGCCATGGATGCATATCCGATGCGGAGTGTCATGCGGGGTGGACTAGCTGGCTCTGATTATCGGCTTCGCATAAAGCCCCGTAGCGACAAGCTTAGATGCTATAGCCGCCGCGATCCCTGCTGGAACTTGTGGATGGAGAGTGAACGCCCGGCATATAGCGACCTCTCTCGCAGTCGACCAATCATGCGTCGGCTCCTTGGAACACCCAGAGAGGGCGCACGTTCAGCTGTTCTTACCCATAGAACATAAATGAGCATATAATTACCCTACTAAAAAAAGTTGTATTAGGCAATAACCTCACATTTTCTCACGTATTCACACTTAATTCACACAATAAATCGCATACAGGTCGCATAAAATTGCATAAGGTCTCATAGAGTCTTGTACATTATCATAAATTATGTACGATATTTTATGTTAATGATGTGCGCCGTATGAGAGTCTATGCGATTAGATGAGATTTTATGAGGTTATTGCCCGGTAAAACTTTTGGTTTTTCAGTAGGGTAGTATTACAGAGATTATTCAAGATTGATATAATGTCATTTCATTCTCTTTCTGATAGATCACAGTACTTCCTCTGGAACATGGCGAAATGCTGTGCTCTGTGACAACATATAACCGTTGCGTGCGGCAAACTTACGTTGTTTGGGCTTAAGCAGTCGTCTGTCGAGTTGCCGTAAGCGGAAGAGAAACAGGCCTTGATTATCTTACCCCCTTCCCGGGATAACGTGGTATTCTGAAACCAGCAGGCGTAGGAAAGGTTAAAGAAAAAGAAAATCAACCGAACAAGCATGAACTCAAACGAGTGAAGGATCGTGTAGAAGAGGGGACGCACTGCTGCCAAATAAAGTAAAGAAGAATAGTCTTGCCAGTAGAGAGACAGACCAGGCCACCGATCAACTGCGCTCGCTTACGAACAGTGGAGAACATTGTTCTTCAGGAAAGCTCGACGTGATGCGTGGCGCAGGAAATAATTAACACAGAAAAATATTTCCTCAGACGCCGTTGACGTCGGGGAATACGCGATGAATTTCGTATGTGACGAACAACCAGGCCACTTTGTTCTTTTTCGCCCCCCCCCCCCCCCCGCCACACACACACACTGCATTTTTTGACGCCTCTAATGGCTGTCCGATTCAGCATTAGGAATGTCTCGCAGTGAAACATCGCGACCATTTCTTAATTTCTTTCCTAATAACTTTCTGCTTGGCTGGCTGTCCTCTAAAGCTATATAGCACATGCCCACATTGGAGCAGTGGCCAAGACACAGGCGGTAAGGTGTACGAGACAGAAACATATTCGAAAAAATAATAAAAGTAAATAACATACCGAAATGTACTAATTGTAAAATCATGGACAGCGGAATTATATGGAATTTGTAAAGTACGAAGGTGAATACAGGATATAGTTTTATGCACTAACTGAGATATATTGCTTGTAATATTTCAAGTTCTTATTTACCAGTCATTAAGAAATCTCAGAATGGAAGCAGCTTCGTTTATAGAAGACAATTTTGTACAACATTTTTTATACTGCGTTTCGTCCCGCCGTTATTTTCTTGTACACTTTATTTTCCTTACGTCATGCCTCATCCCAAAGTCAGCGAGAGGCTGCTATAATGGTGGTACTGGAACTTTGAGTAAGAGTTTTATTTATTTTTTTCCTGTGAATATGCAAGTCGGCGTGAAAGCAGAAGACACTCCAGACTAATCATAATGACAAACAATACGATCACTGATGATTCAGAAGTAACTTTGGGGAATAAAAGTTTTAAATATTGCCCATGATCTTTCACCACAAAAAGAGTCTCCGTAAGGTGCTTGCAAACGTTGCAATGCTCTTGAACAGCTCTGATTCAGACTATATATAGTACGTGTAGCCCCGAACGTACCTTCTATTGCAGTCGCTAATGAAGCCGAGCTGAAAGCGGCTCTTTTTTAATTTTCTTTTACACTGGCTACACCATGAACATTTTACAACGCCTTAGTAAGGTGTACGATTAGCAGCAGTATATATGTGATGTACCAAATATTTAAATACACAGCTCATTATCATGCGATAACTCCGCCACAATTGGCGGTGTAACTATTTAGGTTACTTCTTTAATCCGCTAACCAGTAAAAATGTGCAATCCGCTGTTGTCACGTAATCCGGGGGTGTGCCTACGAGAAGTTCTCCTATGTACCCCTCACTGCACCACTCTAGGGGTGAGAAAGAAAACTGCAGTTTGCTTTTTGTAGTTTTAATGTACTAGTATTAGAGCGCCCGTTAACGAAGGAAGCCATATTTCTACCAGTGCATTTGGTGCGATTGAGTAAAAAAGTGTCAGCGTATTATTATTAATTACAATGATTTGGGGATTATCCCGATAGCACATACTCTAATGCTGGTACGAAAGCTGATTATAGCACTGCAATACTAATGCGTACGCGGCTGCACAAATCGCACTGATAAAATATAACTTGTTGTAATATATACACGCTGGAGAATGTGAATTGATTCGTACAAGAAAACCGGGCGTCAATAACAATCTTGCTTTTATCTTTGCTGAAGTATCAATAGTTCAACCTGATCCAGCGATGTCCGCGAGAGATGGGAAGGAAGCAATAGGCCAGGAGGAGCAAGAACCTTGTAACATGTGTGTGACCTAAGATCATAACACAAGGCTGAAAGCCCAAACTGCGAAGTTTTATCAAATCGGAAAAGAAGTGCCGCATATATGCTTTACACTTTCGCTGGTCGCATAAACGACTCTTACCGACCCCGCCGGGGTGGCGCAGTGGTTACGGCGCTCGACTACTGTTCCCAAGGACGCGGGATCGAATCCCGGCCTCGGCGGCCGCCTTTCAGTGGAGGCGAAAAGCAAGGCGTCCGTGTGCTGTGCGATGTCAGAGCACGTTAAAGAACCCCAGGTGGTCGAAATTTCCGGAGTCCTCCACTACGGCGTCTCTCATAGCCCGAGTTGCTTTGGGACGTTAAACCCCACAAACCAAACCAAGCCAGACTCTTACCATTCTCTCGTGCTCTCGAAGGTTGTTGTCTTTTAAGATCCACCTGAAGCACTCGGCGCCTTCGTCATCTGTGTAAGAAGAAGACAACAGAAAGTGGCCAACTTTACCGCACCGATATAGACACTGACGGGAAATTAAAGTGGACATGTCCTGGTGCCATCGCAGATGCTGACAGGTAAAAGGGAATTCACCGCGGCGTCATCACATTCGGATGACCCCTCCTTGCGGGGCTGGGCCTTATTTTAGTGTGTTTGCTGTTTCGTCCCTTGGTTGTATACTAGTAAAATTAAGTAGCTTCAAAAAGCAGGCAGGACTGTACTTCTTGCCTTCGGGTTTCTAGAAAGCTACCAGCCCGCACCTGGACGACGTTTCCAGATAGCCTAACCCCGCCG